>NC_134710.1:12127663-12820835 GCF_043290135.1 Rhipicephalus microplus
TTTTGAGCGATTCTTCCAATTGTACGGGCATGGGCATAAAGCTACTAGAAAACAACGCCAGTGCCACCTTGAAAAGAAAATTACACTAGATATCAGTTCTACAGGTTTGTAATCGCATGTTGAATGCTGAAGTCACTTTCACTGCAGTACACGGGTGTCATGCAGAAGAGCGTTTAAAGTGTGGCAAGGGCATACAAGTTGTAACAAGACACAGCAGACTGTGTCTTGTTAACTGTTCATGCATACATGCACTGCCTAATTACAAGTAGCAGTATGACTGCTGATGTATACAAACCTTACTGGAACTAATTTGTTTATGACATTTCTGTTGCCCACCAAATTGTAGTGCTGGCAGCGGCCACGTTGAGGCCGCTGCCAGTGCTGACCTGGAATCGGGTATCGACACGATTCGCGGCGATCTTTGCTTGACAAGCTCCGCGTTATATGCAATGTATTTGTCAGTCCCGGCCGTGCTGTTAGAGCTCAGGAACACCAACTATGCACCTCGGGTTGCTGACGTTTGGCGAGTGAATCGTTGCTTTCAGCTGCAGCAAGCCCCACGGTAGGAATAGCCCCGGCCTCGAGAAGAGGCCTAGTACTGCCAGTGAAACCCAACTGGTTCGCCAACACAGACTTTACCCTGTAGCAGCTCGCCGCAAAGTGAAGGGAGCAAATGTGGCTGTTCTTCACAGGCGTCCAGTCCCTCTGTCCATCGGCACAGCGCGTACGAAGTCAACCCACTGGCTGCCTTTAGGTTCGTGGCTTGCAAATGCATGAAATCCCACGCACTTTCCGCTTTTTTCGTGCCTCGACGTGCAGGTTCTCACTACGCAGTGGTTCCCCGACATTCTGGCATCTATTATCGCCCTGAATGATCGTAGTCACACGCAGTGGAGCACAACGCAAATCTGTCGATGCGACACAATGAATCGCATGCACACTTTAACACAGCAAGGAGAGCCACTAGTGAGAGCATGGCCGGGAGTCGGCTACAAACACACTCTGAGATTGTCGACATCATCGTTACTAGCGTATCGTCACTCAGGAAGGTATTTGTGGAATGCATCACACCGAACATGTAGCACTAGTGTCAATGTCGTAGGGCAGTGTATTTTTAGTTTTTTCTCCTTAGCTTTTATACACTGTTTGACGTTGAAATAAAATAACTTCGACGCAACGGACGCCATTCAAATTTGGCCGAGAAGACCTATGCATACCAAGTTATTGAATGATGGGCACATCTCGATCTTGAAATTTGATGTCTGTGCTCTTTTAAGCTTTGCCTAGGGTATAGAGCTGGTGTGGCCATGCAGCCACAGCGTGACAGCAGGCTGGAGTGCCACACTCATTGTGATGCCAGTTCTCGGAAGAATGTGGTATCTTGCGCCATAAAACTACTGGGCTTTGCGTAACGTATGTGGCCACGTGTGCCAGGATGCATGCGGTTCACCAGCTTGCCACAATCTGGTGGGCTGCATGCACCTTGGTGCCATGTGTCAGAAGAGTATGAAAACTTGGCATCGCACAACTATTTACCTGATCACTGCTCCATTTAAAAGCACGCATGCTAGGTGCTGGCACTTAAAAGAGCTAGTGTATGGTGCCCAATCTGCCCTTGGAACGTTGCTGTTGTAACATGTTTATAAAGTTACAGTCTAGAAATTATGAAAGCTTCATTGCTTGGTGAGCAAACAAACACTGGAAGAACTGTGAGGCAATGTACTTTCTAACTTGGTTAGACTGCTGCCATGGTGTGTAATGTAGTCCTGTAAGAAGGGGACGACTGCAAAAGATTTTCCTGGATGCCTGTAGAAGATGCCCATATTGCCTCATCTTAATGCCAGGTTGTCTCGTTTGAAGTGCCAGAATAACTGCTCTCTAGGTCGCTTGAAGGCTGGGCACTAAAATGCTTAAAACATTGCAGCACCCCTCCTTCATTCTCATGTCTTTTTTAGTGACAAATATATGCGTTTAGCAGAACCCTTGGGGTTCATTCACAGCGAGCATGAGGTGGTTTCATTGGTCAGCTGCTGCCTCACAAGCCACCTGACGCCCTCTGGCAAAAAGAGTGTTCCGCACTCGGTGCCTTTGGTAGGAGCAGAATTGGCCAATGAGCTCCCAGGGATTACAGATACAGAAGCACATGACAAAGTGGACGGGGAAGCACCTTCCATGGTAGTTCAGGTAGTAGAGCTTTAGGTATGTAAGTAAACTCTCAGTAAACGGAAATCTGTTATACGGAACTACTGCTTAAAAGGAACTATTGCCTCTGTAATGCTTGGTTTCGGGCTTGTATTCTGCACCCATTTTCCCCTCTCAGTAAACAGAACTCCTGCTAAATAAAACATATTTTTCTGGTCCCATCAGGTTACGTTTACTGAGAGTCTATTCGTAGGTTGTTGGCCTAGACCCCAACCTCGAAAAAGGTCATGTTTTGCCCACTTTTCATTTCAATATATGTTATGGAGACATATATTGATAAACACGACATTTCCTATATCTCCGCATGGCACCTAAGTTTTGGGAGAGGACTCACTTTAGCCTCTTACAAAGCTTGCTAACTTTTTAGATTAAGCTGGCTGCTGGATCGGTAGCATCTTTCATAAGTGCAGCTCTTACCCTTGATTTTCTGACTCTTGGCTTGCACAGCACTTCTTATGTAATCGTTATGTTAACCCTTTTCCTATCGAAAATGAGCTGAACTTATCCGCATGGTATGTATACCACAGAAGATTAGCTAGTCTGTGTCAATAGAAGCATTTGGGGGTGCCGCAGTTAAGCTATTGTGGTGCATTCTGCTGAGTTCTTTTTTACTTGAATAGGTGGTGCAGTAACAAATTTTTTTTTTTTTAACTTGCTCAGAACATGCATTCTGGTTGAGAAAGGACTTGACACTGGTAACCAGAATCTGAAGAGGGCATCCTCCTTTTTTTAGGCATGGTGCGAGTGTGCCAGCAACAGTTCTATTTAGAAGTTTTGTGGAATGTGTGGGATATCAATTTTGCAAGTATGGCAGCAACTACGCAGAGCATCACATTTTATATAAACCATCAAATTTGGACGATGGCTGTGGCTCGACCGATATATCTACAGTGAATGTCGATAGATGTAAACAAAACCTATACTGGTGCTTCCAAAGCATTTTATTTAAGGGTCGAAGCACCTTAAGACTTAGCTTGTCTGTCCATGGTGTCCCTTGTCATAGCTATAGTTGAAACGCACGTGTGGAACAAAAAAAAAGCTTTAACAATAACAATAGCCTAATATCAAATGGAATGATATAAAACACCACAACAAACCCTTTATACTAGTATGTGACTTCAATGTGGACATTATGAACCTTAGAACCTAGCTTTGTGGTTGGTTGACTTTTGTGTCACTTTATGTCACTCAATTTACATTATATCAGGCAATGCTTGGGTAACTTATGTGAGACACACACACACAAAAAAGGTTTCACATAGACTTATTATCAATCATAATTGTGATGGAACAATATAAAACATGTACAAAACAGTCTTTTACTAGTTCGCGACTTCAACATAGACATTATGGACCTTAGGACCTAGCTTCGCCCACTCGTCATGATTCACTGCGTTCAGATGCATAGATTTTCTTGTTTTTCATGGACCCGCTTGAGCCAGCGCTTTATTATTTTATTTTTAATTTCAAGGTGATTTTTTTGTGTGCTGATGACCAGGGAGACTAGGGCATGTTCGCTGGTGCACTACAGCAAAGCAAGTCCTTTTCTACTTGTGTCTTGTGAACAAACCACTTTTAAATGGTTTTTCTGACTGGTTTCAAAGTATGTACAATCAAATAGGCTAACTTAACTATTTTTGTATCGTTTTCCTCCAAGCAACTAGGTAGGGAGAGGATTAATCACCTGATTTTACGCTGGATGTCTCGGGCATAAGTCCTGCAAAAATATTCATCGAAAATGACGTTAATACTAGGAAGAGCATTGTGTAAGTTTCATTGTACATCTATGATCAACAGTACATGCACCCAAAGTACAGCAGGGGAAAAAAGATTTTCAAGCAACTTTGACAGAGAACTAAAAATTCGCAAATGCTTTGTGAGGGCTTCAATGCCAAATCTTTGCATCCAAGCTACATGACTGTGCGCTGAAAAAAAGAACCCTCTTCCGGAGCCAGTTTCCCCATTGCGCCCATGAGCACCCAGAGTTCATTAGCAAAAATCATTTTGGCATGTTTGAGAGTCACAAATTCTCAGTAATTTATGCCATGCCAAGTGCTTGTAAGCTACACAATGAGAAAAATCTCCAGATTCCTCTTTCCAGAACCCCTGGATCACTTACTTTTTTGGTCACAAATATGCACTGCAAACTCATAATTCAAATTTTAAAAAATCTTTATTTCTAACACTAATTTCTCATGCAAGGCTTTTTACCAAGTAATCGAAAACTTCTGTGCCAGCCTAATGTATGTAGCTTGTAGATAAAATAATTAAAAAGGATCAAAGCTAATCTACTTTGAAGTTACAGATAAATTTTATGCATTTGCATGTCACCTAGCTCAGTTTTATGATGTAGGAAAAGAAAATTAAAGCATAAGGCCTGTGTTATTATCAAGGTTGATACGCTTTACTACACACACAGTGGTGTTTGGAATAGTGTTCTTTACTCTAACCACATCCATATTTGAGCCTAAAACTTCAGCATATCTGCTTGGGATACAGGTCAGTAACAGCTATATGTGGTAACGATTCATTTCCACGGAGTCACCTTTTCGCTCGCTACTGGCTAGCAGAATATGTGACAGGTATTCCACTAGAAACCCTGCGCTCTCTGGCGGCTCCGAGTCCTGCTGGTTTTAATGTCAAAGGTCAATGTGCTGCAAGTCAACAATGTTGTGGTGCTGTAACTTTAGAGACCTGCTGTTGTGGGACTTGGTTGACTACGCTTGAATAATTTGTGAACTGGAGTATTGGGTGTACTGAAACTGAGTTAAGGTATTTTACTGATCAGTTATTTAAAATTCAAGCATTTGCAAACCTCTGTTTCCATCATTTTTGCACATTTCAGTCCAATAGGGGTCACTACACCTCTGTGTAGTGGCTAATGGGTCTGTTAATATTTTTGTTTATAATGGTGTATTTGTTACTGCGAAACATTGGGGGACTTAGCCTGCCCAAACTATGATGGGACCTGGCTAATGCAATTTTTTTGATTAGGTGCAGGATGAACCCGTGGCATGGTAAGAAAAACTGGTCCTGCTTCTCGGTGGTGTTGGCAGTCACTCAAGTCCTCTTCATCAGTTGTTTTGGCTTTTCTCATACTGCTCTCTTGGTCTGTGTAGGTAATGTCAGCAGTGTGCAGATTTATGGTTGCATTACAAAGAATACTTGTGTCATTGTGGAAGCATGCTGCTGATAAAGTAGTTGCTAGTTCGTGCAGAAATATGGTAAGTGTGCATCGTGTATGTTAGCAGCATCTATTAAGTTCAAAGCTATTTTGGGTGTTGTTTTTTGGAATTATTCAATTGGAATGCTACGTATAACTGTATTTACAAAGCTCATATCTATGTACACTTTATTCACTAGCCAATCAGATGTTGAAGCCTTAGACTATTGCTTCTGCTGAGGAGCCTGCTCCTCTTTGGTGTTTCGACTTACTTTCTTCAGATTGTAAGTGTGAGGCACATTGCGGACATCTGTACATCTATAATAGGGACCACTGTGACAACATTGATATCATGCTCTATAAGCAGCAGCCCCATTGCACACTCTGGAATTTGTGCTGCTGTGCTTGCGACTTGTCTTTGTATAGTTGTTTTATTTTGTATTACGCTAGTATCGAAGTGTGTAGCAGCAGCAGCAGCAACAGTGGAACTTATGATAGTACTGGGTATAGTTTTTTAATGTTATGTATTTATATGTTTTTTGTAAAAAGACTTGATAGCTTGTTTTTCCTGTTATGATTGATAACACAGCGCATGAGAATGTGCCCAGTGAATGAGGGAGAGCGGTCATGTAGATTGCTAAGTTTGTTGATTATGGTCTGACAGTCTTACTTGTGCAGTTTGTATACAAAGTTCAGCAGCTTGCTTTCTGACTATTAACATTTATTTACAAACCAGGTAACTATCTCTCTGGCTAAACATGCAAGTTTGCATCAAGCAGGGGCCACTATTGGGCTCTCAACAAATGATTAGTTTAGAAAGGACACCGAAGCTTAATTTAGTATGCTCATTTGTAGATGTTCTGCTTGTATAATTTCAATTCACATCAGGACAGTTTGAATTCAACCACTTGTTTACACATAGGTTTTAGAGTTGTGACGTTGGCATTTGCACTTGAAAGGTAAAAGGAGAAGCATGAAATGCAATGCATTAAACCTAAACTACAGTGGAATTTATTTCACCTAGGCTAAATTCTTGAAGTAGTGTACACTCAAACCTCATTATAACGAAGTTGTATCTCACACAAACATAAGTGCATTATATTTGAAAGTTCCTTATAAAGGTGATTGATTCATTGATATGTGGGGTTTAACGTCCCAAAACCTTCATATGATTGTGAGAGACGCCGTAGTGGAGGGATCCGGAAATTTTGACCACCTGGGGCTCTTAAACGTGCACCCAAATCTGAGCACACGGACCTACAACATTTCCGCCTCCATCGGAAATGCAGCCGCCGCAGCCAGGATTCGATCCGGCGACCTGCAGGTCAGCAGCCGAGCACCTTAGCCACTAGACCACCGCGGCGAGGTGTTTTAAGCGTGTATTCCTAACACTATATATATTACAAGACTGTTCTTCATTTATTTTATCGTAACCAATATTTCATTATATCCAGGTTCGTTGTGTCGAGGTTTGAGTGTATATGGCTTGACAAAATAGCACAGATGGTAAGCATATCATAGCAGCTTTTCAATGGCCTCTCAGTCGACAATGCATGTATCGAAACAGTAGTTATGGAGCATGGCTGCTGTATCTGCGACCTAGGGTCCCAGGTTTGGTTCCGGCTGCGGTGGTCGCATTGTGATGGAGGCGAAATGTTTAAGGCCCATGTTCTGTGCACGTTAGAAAAACACCAGGTGGTCAAATTTTCTTTAGCCCTCTCAATCATATCATGATCTTTAAATGTGAAAGCATAGATAATATTATTAGTGATAGTATTAGTTAAGTTAGTATTATTATTACTATTATGCACTCAAGTCCTTGGAGTGTCTCAAAACACAGTAGGCAGTTATTATAATGTAAGGGGGTGGTGTCGAAGAAGCCGTACGCTGTTAATCACTCCTCACAAGTAATGGGAGCATTTAATTGTAGTTTCGTAAATGGCTTTTCTGAAATTTATTTTTCAAAATTTTGGCAATGCTTCCTAAAGTTTGAATTCTGAGCAGTGGCGTTTGTATGTCGATGATGTCTTCATGATACCGAAACCCCCTTTTATGGCACCTGTATTCATTACAGCAGCAGATTGCAAAGGCCTAGAACTTTGTGTATTGGAATTTTTCAGTTTTTGGTGAAAAAAAAGTTGGTGCACTGGCGACAACTGCAATGGTGCACCTTTTGCTGAGAAAGACCCCTGCGCTCTACAAATCCAGTTATTGCAATTATGCGCATGCAACAAAGTATGGCACTGACGGAAGCCCAAATATAATGTTAATTTGGTCGCAAGATATTGCTATTTGCTACAATAGCACGAGAGTACTTGTACAAGCAGAAATGTGGGAGCTATCACATAAGGCTTAAATATACTAGCATCATGTCATGAATTGGCACTCCTTAGGCATTGTTTCAACCTGTAACCAGCAGGTATATGTATGCATATTTTTTCTTCACAAGGGAATGCATTTAATTTTAATGTATTGCCATCAGTTCACTGGGTAGCATTCCTATGTGCTGTAACTCAAGATTTCAGGCACTAGAAAAGGAACTTGAAATTGCTGAATAGCACAGAGGTCTTGCATTGACGGTGGCGCAGTGGCCTATAAGTTTTCCATGTTAAAACATTGTTTAGAATGACCAAAACAAAGGAACATGAGCAGTTTTATGAAAATGGGGCATCAGCACCCATTTGGTTTTCTGCTTTCTCTTTTTTTTTTTGTCATGATCTTGAAGAGAATCAAAACAGCTGTTGAATGCATTTAGAGCATGGCATTTTGCAACCATCCAGAAAATTTTTTGTCTTGAAAATTCAATATGCAAAGTTAGTGCACTAGCCACATTTGTCTGTTTATGTTCGTCCAAGCTGGGATTTCTGCATTCTCTTTTTATGCTGATTTGTAGCTTTATGTGAATAAATTCAAGATTTTATTGGTGCTTGTCGGCTGTTGATTGCAAAGGGTTAGATATTCCAGTACAGACATTAGGAGCAAGTTATATAGTGTTTTATAACTTTTTTGTTTTTCAGATTACTTTACATGAATTCGAAACTCGATTCAAAAATATATATTTTCTTTGTGATTATCCTCTTGTATAGTACCTGTGTGTCTAGATAGGTGTAAGCTGTGCCTAAGAAGGCCTAATATTTACGAACCACTTTCCTTTTAATCGCCATCTTGATTTCACTGCTTATCTTTGTACTTTTTTTTTTCTTCATGTAGATGAAAAAAGATTTTCTTGAGCTGCTTAAAGAGCAGAAAACATTGGACAAACACTCCCGATGGGGTGATGTTAAGAAGAATGTGGCTGAAGATGCTCGATACCGAGCAGTGGAAAGCAGCACCCAGCGTGAAGAGTGGTTCAAGGAGTATGTGTCTAAACTGCCGACACCGGTGAGTAATTTCTTGATCATATTCACTGCATAGTTGCTTCAGCACTTGGCCAGGCTGAAAGAAATAAAATGCTATGCCAGCAGCATTGAAAGCTTATTAAATTTTTCACTTGGGTAGGCTGCAGCAAGGCTGCTTTTATGATCTTTTCTTTTTGTGCTTGCAGTAAAGAACAAGTACCCTTGCAATGTCTTAAGGGGGTCACAGGGCTTTTTTTTGGATGGGAAACTTCTGCGTAATGCTGTGGTTACGGTCCTGCCCCGAGGGTCTAGTGGCTAAGGTACTCGGCTGCTGATTCGCTGGTCGCGGGATCGAATCCCGGCTGCAGCAGCTGCATTTCCGATAGAGGCGGAAATGTTGTAGGCCTGTGTGCTCAGATTTGGGTGCACGTTAAAGAACCCCAGGTGGTCGAAATTTCCGGAGGCCTCTATTACGGCGCATCTCATAATCATATGGTGGTTTTGGGACGGTGAACCCCACATATCAATCAATTAATGCTTTGGTTAGGGCATTACAAAGTCTTAAGGCGATGCTACAATTGCTCTAGATGCATGGGTAGAACAGCTGCTCTATTTGCGCCAATGTGTGCCAAACTTGTTTTGCCTGCGCCGAACCATCCCTGTTACACCTCAGCGCTCGAATTCACTCTCAAGGTGCAACACCCATAAAGGCCAATACCCGAAAAATGTGGCTGAAACATCTTGCTTCCGGTTTCATCGAAATGGTTACAGTTTCGTTTTCATCAAGGCTGTGATCGCGCAAGCAGCAGCTGTGAACCTTGATTCTAAAGGTGCACTCGCGATCGCTGGCGCCCACGCTGTTTTGGCAATTGTCAGCTCGAATGGCTCCTAAAGCCTTCAATGTGCTGCTCTGTCAACGCGGAGAGGCAATCGGGAAAGAGCATCTCTCCCTCGCTTGGCTGTATTTTCTTGTAGCAGAGTTTTGTAGAGTTATGCGATATCGGTTTCAAAATAGCTGCCAGGTTTACTTCGTGTAACATTACAGTTTGTTGCTATCACATTGATTGCTTCGACCTTGCAGTGATTCTGTTTTTAACTACATGCCAGCATTTAGAAAAGCAAAAAGGATGACTGTAACAGTACTCAAAACAAGGGGTTTGGTGTACTTTTTGCCAGAACAGCCTAGAAATGATGCGAGACTGCTTATCGAGTGCACCTGTGTATTTTCATTCATTTCACTACTGTGCTCCACTATACGGCACTTATGGACTCGCGGTTGACGCTCGCAGATTCACTTAAAAAGGAAAAGGGGGGCTGCTGTTCATAACTGATAAAGTTGGTTTCCGCATGAGGGTTAAGAAATGAATGCAATAGCAAGAAATTGTAACGTTACTGAAGTGAGGCTGTCAGCTAAACTCTCTTGGATCACATCTCGTGTAACTCTACAAAAAGCTGGTGCAAATAATAGTTCCGCTTCTGGGAAAGCTACCCTTTTAGTTCATTCTCCTCACAATGAGAGCGCCGCATGTAGAAGCATATAGTTGGTATGCACTGAGGGGAGAGCAGACTTGTGAGAGAAGGGCAAGGAGTTGCGATAAAGACAGGGGAGGATGTGGCAGGAGGGCGACCTTGAAAACCAAAACATACGGGAAGGAGGCAGGTTGGGTAGCTTGCTTGAGAGGGCCGCGAAACTCCCACGTAGAAAAACTTTGAAAGAGTGCATGGCTGCCTGAATCGGTGCGCGCGCAGTGTTCAAAGAATCGACGGCCGTGGTAAAAAAAAACCGTTTTGTTGCGCCGGCAGGTTTGCGTGGCCTCATGAACTTCATATTTCGTGATTCGTTTCGCGCAAATAACAGCCGTTTTCGCGCTTCCGCACGCGTGCGGAGGGCATGCAGAGCCGAGTGCGAATTGCTGAGCCGAGGGCATGCTGAGCTGAGTGTGAATCTACTAAAATAGGGAGTGCTCCTATAAAATAACTGCCTTCATGAGATTCGAAAGGAATGGAAATATTCTAGCTCTTCACAGGAGAGAAGAGCCCCAAAATAATATTCATGCCCCTGAATGAAAGTGCGACGTGCTTTTCCTTCAGGATGTGAAGTTAGCTGCGTCAGTGCAAAATTACAAAAACGCCGACCAAGGTGAAATACACAAAACTTAAAAAGACCTTTCGGCTCCCCACACGGGAGCCTTGTTCACAGTGACCGCAAATGGCGTAGTGCGCTTTTCTTCTTCTTACGAAAGTAGCTTCTCTACTTGCGAAGCTACTTTCGTAAGAAGAAGAAAAGTGCACTACGCCATTTGCGGTCACTGTGAACAAGGCTCCCGTGTGGGGAGCCAAAATGTGTTTTTAAGTTTTGTGTAGTTCACCTTGGTCGGCGTTTTTGTAATTTTGCACTATGTTTGTCCCCGACCAGACAGGATTCCAACAGACTCTTGACTATATTAGCTGCGTCAGATTGCACCAAAATGGAAAACTTTGCTGCGCCAAAGTGCTTCAAAATGAAAATTTTGCTGCTCCAATGTGCCCAAAAATTGCTCCAATATAAGAGACCTCGGTGGCATCACTGCATTCTGAATTAACGCGTCTACATAACTTTTGTAGACGTTCGGGAGCGGAAAATATCACGTCTACCCCTAACTTTTTCGCGATTCTTCTGAGATTGTCTGAAACACCATGCATGTATGGCATGTTGGTCACTTTCTTTGCTGTGTGACCACTTTTGCCTTTAGATGGGTGTTTTAGCTTTCTGCTGTAGCCCTCTGCGACCAAGCTCAGCACGCATACCAAGTAACCTGACTCTGCTAAGCGCTTGGCTTTGTTCAGAAAACTGCTTTCCATCTTGGGGTTACAGGACTTCATAACGAACTTATTAAAACAGGATTGTAGAATGGCTAGTTGAACGAGCTTTGAATGAGCGAAGGAAAACGGCAGGACAAGCTTGCTGCCTCTTGGCTCATAACTCCAGCAACTTTCTGTGATGAAATGTAGAGTCCCAGGTCTAAAAACCTAATGAAATTGCCCTTGGGCACTTGATGTGTCAACACCGATGGGAACAGGGCCTCCGTGAATATGGTTATGATTTTTGAGACCTCGCAGTTGAAACTACATGATTCATTGTTTAAAACAACTAAGAAATCGTCCAGAAATCTGAATACAAGCACAACGTCAGGGTAATTTTTGAGGTGATCGTGAAGAGCCTGGTCAGTATTGCATAAGTAAGTCACTTAAGCAGTTAAGCAGGGAGCAATAAAAGCCCCAATACAGGTTTTATTCTCTTGTTTAACAACAGTGCTATCCCATGTTGCATAAGTAGAATTAGTGTACAAATAAAGAAGCTCCAGAAATGGATTGCATATCAAACCAGAAGCGTTTTGATAAGCTACTATTCCAAACTTATCTGAGCAATGGCCTACACATTTCATCCAATCATCTTGAGGTAGAGATTAGTGAAGATCCTTCAGATCCGCAAAGTTTCTGTCTTGATTGTTTTTGAAGAAATGAACAACATGTTCAGAGTTGCTTACTTTAAACGGGTCTTCGACTGACAAGATTTTCAAGTACCGTATTTACTCGATTCTACCGCGCCCTCGATTGTAACGCGCACCCGATTTCCAAGGCGAAAAAAAAAAGTAAGGCATCGATTGCAACGCGCACCCATTTTTCTCTCTGGCCCGCGCGATCACACCACTCGAAAAAACGACTCCTTTCGAGAGTGTCTTCCATTTAAATATGAGGTACGGGCGAAACTTGTGCCCATCTGACGTGTAACAGAGCATTGCCGTCACTGTAGTTTTACCGTGGACCGATGTCAGCACGCAAACTTGCTTCGCCCCCTTCTTCTCGACGATTGTGGTGCCAGGCATGTCGAAGTAAAGAGCCACAAGTTTAGGACGAACCTCTGAAAACTGTGAAGCATTTCATCGTACTCCTCCGCAAAACTTTTCGCATATGCCCATTGCCCTTCGAAGGGAAATGCCTTTTCTCTTCATAAAGTTAGTTAGCCAGTACCTGCTCGCTTTAAACTGGCTCCGCATTAGACCTTTTTCTAAGGCTAATTGCGTAGCCCGCACTTGGAGTTCTGTCGTCACGGGCTGCTGTGCCGCTTGCTGCTCAAGCACATACTCGCCTTGCTGCTCAAGCACATACTCGCCGAGCAGCTCTTTAATTTGCGGAAACCGACCCTGCTGTGGTCCACTGAAGCCTTTGCGTGAAGCTTTGCTGTCGACAATCTTCTGCTTTTGTTTCCGCCGGTCCCGCACGGACGTTTCGAGAACTCCGAACGACCGCGATGCGGCCCAATTTCCGTCCGTTTCTGCACACGCGATGACTTTTCTTTTAAAAGCGGCATCGTGGTGCACTCGGGTTTTTGGAGTCGGCCCTTCCACGCCGTCGATGCTAATGCACTACTAGATGACGAACTCCTCAGCACATGTACGAAGTGCCGCACATGGGAAACACATAGGCAGAAATGGCCGACGTGCCATGCCGACGCACGTAGGGGGCGGCCATTTGAATTTGCCGATGGCAATAGATTGACCGTAATTTTTTGTTCGTACTCGATTCTAACGCGCATGCGATTTATGAACTCGCTTAACCGGAAAAAAGGTGCGCGTTAGATTCGAGTAATTACGGTACTCGCCGAGCAGCTCTTCAATGTGCGGAAACCGACCCTGCTGTAGTCCACTGAAACCTTTGCGTGAATCTTTTCTGTCGACAATCTTCTGCTTTTGTTTCCGCCAGTCCCGCACGCACGTTTCGGGAACTCCGAACGACCGCGATGCGGCCCGATTTTCGTCCGTTTCTGCACACGCGATGACTGTTCTTTTAAAAGCAGCATTGTGGTGCACTCGAGTTTTTTGGAGTCGGCCCTTCCATGCTGTCGATGCTAATGCACTACAAGATGATGAACTCCTCAGCACACGTACGAAGTGCCGCACATGGGAAACACATAGGCAGAAATGGCCAACGCGCCATGCCGACGCACGTAGGGGGCGGTCATTTTGGAAATGCCGATGGCAATAGAATGACCATATTCATTTTTTTTTTCGTACTCAATTCTAACGCGCATGCGATTTATGAACTCCCTTAACCGGAAAAAAGGTGCGCGTTAGATTCGAGTAATTACGGTACTTTTTTTTAAAGTTACTTCATATTTCTGCGAACTTGCATTTTCAGACACCATCACATAGAACGTGCAATCAGATTTGTGAGTTTTTGCAGAAAAAACAAATCAAGGTGATTTTTTTGTGCTCTTTTCAATCGACCGAAATAAATGGTCCAGTTTGAAGCTTTTGCATAACGCCGAGTCAGAAAAGTGTTTATCGGAAGGAGTGGATGTGGTTATGCATTTAGGTCCCCTCGTAGGAAAGTTTTCCTCGCTCACACTTGTTCTCGCAGATAAGGAAGGTGGTTTTTTATTGTGTTAGATAAGGCTACTTATAATTCAAAAGCTCATGAAGTCATTTCGTCTATTTTTCAGGTTCATAAAGACTTAGCCCTTAAGAAAGTTCAAAATGACCCCCAAAAGCTGTGCAGAAGCTTCAAACTGAATCATTTGTCTCGATAAGTTGAAAAAGAGCACGAAAAATCCCCATGATGTGTTTATTTCTGCAAAGACGCACAAGCCTTATTTTCCGTTCTGTGTGATAGTGTCTGATAATCCAAGCTGGCAGAAACATGTAGCAACTTTTTTAAGGGAACAGGGTAAGCCCTATACCAGCGTGGTATTTTAGTTGAAGTTTAAGTGTCTTTTTCTCCCTAATCATAAAAGATACAGTAATTATTTTACTAATATTGTAATCATGAGTCATTCCTCTGAAAATTGTAATGCTAATTTTTTGTAAATTATATACTTCAGGTATCTAATTACCACTCAATATTAGCTATAAGATTAGATGTCATGTTGCAAAATAGCACTTTCTCACACAACATTAATTCTGTTTTATTGCCCATTATGTCATTTAAATACTGGCCGAAAACTATGATTCCAGATACTGTGGTTGCTGAGAAAAAGGAACATAAAAACAGAAAAGGCATGTTCTGAGATAATCGCATTTAATGTTCAAAATCTGCATTACTTCAGTTACAACGAGATAACAGTAAATTGACGGACTTGTTAAATAGGCACCAGCCAAATACTTATCACCAATATTATTGTTTTTGTTTTTTGTATTGAAACGTCTTTCCTGACGGGCTTCATTTGTCACTTGCTATGGAGCCATGCCAGCATAGTACTGTCGACGCAGTTCGATGGTGCGGAGGCCCGGAACTGTGAAGTGCCCTGGTAAAATTCTAAAATAGTTCAGCACATTCACACGGGCTATATTGGCATCATTAAAAGTGAACACAGCATCAAGAATGCATAGTTACAGTCTTTGGAGCTTCACGAAAACATTTTTAGGAACACGCTCGCACACGACAGTCCAACGAATCGTTGTGGTTTTGAGTTTTCCCTCGGAGTCATTTAGGAAGTAATTCTGGATTAGCTAGTTCCAGATAATATGGCACAACAGCCTCAATAACAGATGCTGGAAGGTGTTCTTTATGAACGTATGATTCACCATTCAACTGGGCTTTGTTGATTTTACACAAATTTTCGGAGTCCTTCGAGCAAATTCTGTTGGTGGATTGATTGATATTTTTTGGTCCCATGGAAATATGTGTATGTGGATCGGACAGCTTTTCACATGTCCTCAAAGCTGGGTCTATTTGTTTGAATGGCCTAACGATAATAATTTTGGTGCCTGCCAATGACGACACCACTAAGACATCGCCAACCAGATATATATTTCTGACAAAAAGCTTGATGCCTCTGATTTCTTTCGTTTCCGCAATTCTGGGCCCATTTTTTTCTGAACATGCCAAATGCACTCCAGCTTGCAAACTGTAACTTCTTCATAAGGCTATGATGCTTGAACGGCAAGGAATCTCTTGCTACATAAGTATGGGGGCTAGGCAGGCTACCACACATGTTTTTAAATATGTCATTTTAGTGGAAAAAAGTCGTACTAAGACAGACAAATGACTGATTCTGGTTCAGAAAAGGCTACAAATTTCAAATAAGGCAAAACTTTTTTTAAAAATATATTTGCTTATCCTGTTCTCTTAAAAGAGTCCTTGAAAATTTTGTCAGTCGAAGGCCCGTTTCTAGTACGCAACTATAAACATGTTGTTGATTTAATTAAAAACAATCAAGACAGAAACCTTGCGGCCTCCTCTATTGATCTGAAAGATCTTCACTAATCTCTACCTCAAGGTGACTTGATGAAATGTGTAGGCCATTGCTTAGATAAGTGTAGAGTAGTAGCTTTTCAAAGCACTTCTGGTCTGACATGCGATTCATTTCTGGAGCTTCTTTATTTGCACGTTAATTCTACTCACGTGACATGGGATGACACTGTTGTTAAAGAAAAGAATAGAATCTGTATTGGGTCTTGTATTGCTCCCTGCTTAACTGCTCAAGTGACTTGCACTTAGGCAATCGTGACCTGGCTCTTCACGGTCGCCTCAATGATTACCCCGACTTTGTGCTTGTATTAAGATTTGCGGATGATTTCTTAGTTGTTTTAAATAATGAATGAAGTAGTTTTGACTGCGAGGTCTCAAAAATCGCAACCACATTCACGGAGGCCCTGTCCCCATCGGTGTTGATGCATCAAGTGCCCGAGGGCAATTTCCATTAGGTTTTAAACCTCGGACTCCACTTTTCATCACAGAAAGTTTGCTGGAGTAATGAGCCAAGAGTCAATAAAGCTCGTACTGCCGTTTTCCTGCGCCCATTCAAAGCTCGTTCAAAATGCCATTGTACAAACCTGTTTTAGTAAGTCCCTTATGAAGTTCTGTAACCCGAAAGTGGAAGGCAGTTTTCTGAACCAAACCAAGCGCTTAGCAAAGTCAAGTTACCCAGTATGTGTGCTGAGCTCGGTCACAGAGGGCATGAGCAGAAAGCTAAAACACCCATCTAAATGCAAAAGTGGTGACAGCAAAAAAGTAGCCGTCGTGCTATACATGCATGGCCTTTCACACAATCTCAGAAGAATCGCTGCAAAGTCAGGGGTGGACGTGCTCTTTCCCGCTGTCGGACACCTACAAAAGTTACGTCAACACGTTAAACCAGAATGTAACAGTGTAAATGCTTGTCTCGTTATTCATAGGACACATTTTGTAAAGTGTGCTTGTAATGTTTTTTATGCTGTTCTGCTTTCCTGTTCAAGAACCTCTGTTGTTCAGACCGGCCTATGTATCAATCAGATTGAAAGAGCATCATTATAATGTCACGAAAGCAATCTTAAGTCATTTGAACGTTCATTACCGAGATTGTGAATGCAAGCTCTTGTTAAAACACATGGCAATCTTATGTAAGGCACCTGGCAAGATGATGAGGAAGATTATGGAGGCGTATGAAATTGGGAGATTATCACATATGTGCATTAGCCAACCTTCAGTATCGCTTTCTAAAAAATAACTTCATTACCTTGATTTGATGCAGTGACATGAAATATTTTTTGCTATGTTGTGATAATGCATTGTACACCTGCTCGGTTCGTGCAAAAATAAAAGATCAGTCGAAATAGCGCTCTGTCCGTGTCAGTTCTCTTCTACGTCCTTGTCTGTTCACGCTTACTCACAATTCATGGATGCGAACGTAGCCCACCATTGTGTTTTATTCAGGACCAGGCCGTCAGTTTGAATGAACTGAGTTCAAAAAATAACGTTTACTGTAATTGTGCCAAACTGCTCTATAAGAGCCTCAATGGCAAAAGTTTTGATGACCACATGAGTTTCTGTGGGGAAAGAAAGACTGAGTTGACTACATGATATTCCAAGCAGCGTCAGGAGTTCCTAGAAAATGGTATGTTTGGAGAACACAGACTTGCCCAAGCCTTCATGAGACTTGCCGCCATAATCTCCTCTATGTTGTTGTAAATATGTGTGCCCCCCCCCCCCCCCCAAAAAAAAAAAAATGTGCTACCATGCTCCGAGCGTGCTGCTTCTGTTCCCTAGGCTGTGTGTTCTGGCACTGTCTCTTAGCCCAAACTATCAAGTGGTATGCGTAGTGAAGATAACTCTCCGGTTCTTTGTCATTGTGCATAGTGCGTTCCTTTGGTCACTACAGCTTTAGCATCGATGCTGCTGCATGCAGTCACCCTACGTGCATTTCTTATGAGAGTGTTCATACCATTAAATCCGTGCATAGGTAAAGTGGGTAAATTGTTGCGTCAACGCAGCGACAGCTGTAGCTTTCTGCATGCAATGTTTCTCTGCAATTATCTAGTGGTTTTGGATGAGAAGGTGGCAGTAAACTGATTCGAGGCACGTTTTGTGTTCTTTGTTTTCAGCAAGGCCATGAGGATGAAGATGAGAGCGCGCGGGAACGAGAAAAGCAGGAACGAATTGAAGCAAGCTTGCGTGAGAGGGAAAAGGAGGTGCAAAGGACATTGTCCACGCATTTGCGTGAGCGCGACAAGGAACGCGAGCAACATAAGCATGATGAGGCTGTTCAGCATTTCATCGCCTTGCTCACTGACTTGGTAAGGAATTGTCTATAATACTTGCGTAGCCACAAGGACATAACAGTGCAACTCCAGGATAGCTTAGCCGAGCATACTAGCTCGGGAGTCTTAGTCTGAGTGAGTCTAGCTTGGAAAGTTTATTAGAGTCTAAGGGAGCACCGAGCGCGCAAGATTTATGCATTTCTTGAGTGAGTCTTAGTGAGATCCCCCTTTTTTTCCCCGACCTATACTCTCCTGTCTTCTCATTTTAGGCAATATTGTTAGTCTTATGTCGGCTCTTGTTTATGCTCATGTCTACTCGCTCACGTCTAATAGCGCACTAGCGTTCGTTTGGTGCAATTGATCAGAGGTGCGAACTATGAACTCTCCAACTCTTTCACAATAAATTATTAATAAAAACATCTCATGTTCCCTCATGGACAATTTCCAACTAAATTGCAAGTACTGATAAGTTCTGCCAAGGATAATAAAGTCATAAGAGGCACCATGTAGAGAACCAATTACGTGAGATATTAGCGGTAAAAAGCAATGACACCACAATCGAAGTTAACGCCCTGGGTCTGACTCACTCAGACTCGGTTCGAGCTGTGTCACTGAGTCTGAGTGAAATCGAATGAGTAATATTTTGTTGAGCTTGAGCCCAAGTGAATCCAGTTGAAAAAAAATTTAGAATAATGTACAAGTGATCCCTAAGCTCCAAATATATTTCTTGAGCACGTCTGAGCACCATAATACAGTACAGTGGAATCTTGCTTATGTATTCACCAGTCATGACATGACCTGAATTTGATGACAAATCAATTTAGTCCTTGTACAACCTTTGGAGATATTGTCAAGCAGTATTTCTGGCCCAAAATATTCTGGGTCTGGCACTAAACACACCAAGAGCTTTTCCATATTGCCACCTTTTCTTAGTATTTCAGTGATGTATCTTTTGTCATTATATTGAGCCTCTGTGGCACCGCATGTACCTCCATTGTTGGAAGTTAAGTACAGCGTCAATATTCTGGAAGCTAGTTTTTCTTGATGGAGAAGTGGCAATAACACGTAGAGGAGTGTTTTTTGTTTGAGTCACTGCATGTTAATTGTCCACTCCAGTCATGCAGCAACAGCTATTGGCAGTGCGTGGTGTAAAAAGGGCATGTTCAGCCACATGAAGATGTACAAGATGGCTGGCGCGCGGCATGTTTCCACGTCTATAGTCTTGAAAACCGTCTATAGTTTGGGAAATGAATGCCTCATCTGCTGTGTATATGAGCAGCAGATTGTCTAGGATATTTTATATACTCTAGTTTACCCAGTCAATCTGGTAGATGAATACACAAATTATTAGCAAGTTTATCACAACATAATTGTCATTACTGCTATTCTTATCACCGATCCACAGTGCAGGTTCATTGTTACAATATTGTGTGATCCTGCTGGAAAAGTACAGGCACGCATTATTTTTGCAGGTCCGAAATCCAGATTCCTCATGGCGTGAGGCTAAACGCACTTTGCGTAAAGACCACCGTTGGGATCTAGTGGAATCACTGGAGCGGGAAGAACGTGACAAGCTGTTTGCTGAGCACCTGGAGCAGCTGCAGCGCAAAAAAAAGGACAAGTATCGAGATCTGCTTGATGAAACGCCAAGCATCACGCTCAGCTCCACTTGGAAACAGGTGGGTCTTGGTTAAGCCCGATAAAAAATGTATGGAATTGTTCATTCATACTTAGCGTGCAGCTTCAATTTTACAGAAGCATTTGGTGGAAGCCATGGGAGGTTGCTACAGTCAAGCCTCGTTACAACGAAGTTGAAGGGGGAGTCCTAACTACTTTGTTTTAAACATTAGTTTGTCATAGCCAATATGCATTTCTACCGACAATTAGCCAGCAAGAGAGAATCTACTCACCAACAAATATCGTTGCAGGTGCAGAGAAAAACGGCCGTTGAAAGGCAAAAAAAGGCAAAATAATAAAGAACAATGCACTTATTTCCACCAAATTCAGCACACCAGCTGGTAGATCACTTCGAAGAAAAATAGTCTTTAATTTACTTTTGCCAACTCTTTCTCATGTGGATGGCTGTGTTTCCAGCTGCAGCAGCTACACTCAAACCTCGTTATAACGTAACGGGAAATAACAAAATAATGGATATAACAAAGTAAATCAAATTCTCCTTGAAATCTCTATTGAGAGCATCCCGGCTGCGGCGGCTGCATTTCCGATGGAGGCGGAAATGTTGTAGGCCCGTGTGCTCAGATTTGGGCGCACGTTAAAGAACCCCAGGTGGTCGAAATTCCCGGAGCCCTCCACTACGGCGTCTCTCATAATCATATGGTGGTTTTGGGACGTTAAACCCCACATATCAATCAATCAATCTCTATTAAGAACCATGCATTTTAAGCCTCGTTGTAACAAGTACAACTGACTCTCATATACAATCCTATACAGTCAACGCCCGATTTCTCAGATGCCCGAAATTCCGGACATTTATAGCCTTCACCATGCGAATTTCCGGACTTTTTCCACTAACCGCAGACTTGAAGTCTCTATCGACACAGTCATTTTGGTTGTTTTCCAACCCTCGAACCCACCACGCCGCGGCTGCCAATGTTGCTAAATACTTTAAGTTGTAAACTCCGCCGCGGCGCCTGAACCCTTTTTGTCGCGCCCGTGGAGCGGTGCCGAAATGCACACTTTTTTTCTCACATTAGTTATCTATGCGCCAGGACAATGCGGCGGACTTTGTGATAAAAAAACCACCAACACCCGCTAAAAGGGACCAGAGGCGATGCGAAGCAGCACCGGTGGTGTACGCCGCATTTGCATCGGTTTGACTGAGTGTTTTCGTTATATGTTACTGCCGTATTCGGTGTTATTTAGTGGCATTGGCACCATTGAAGCCCCGGTGTTAAAGTTGTCTAGCGAGGCATTCTGCATGGCCATTGGACTCGCGTTGGCTGTGGACAGACCACGGGTGGGCTTGACGGTGTTGCTTGGCTTCAACGTCGGTGTTGCGTACCACGGGGTTGCTTGCTGACGCTGCTGTTGTGTTTTGGCATGTCGAGCCCGTGTTTCATTCGTAGCAGTTTTCCGCTGTGTCTGTTTGCGCTGTGTTTCCTTAGACCGGAGCTCGGGGTCCGCTTGCCAATGTTTAGGTTGCGCTTCAGCACGTCGAGCCTTCCGTTTCTCCGCAATCTCGCCAGGCATCAAATGCTGAGAGCTAGAGCGTAAGGGAGAGAGGCCACAGCCTCTTACACACAGCTACTTACGCAGGTTCGAATAGGCTAGACAGTTCAGTGCGTTCTGACTTGGCGTTGCTTCATCCTGTGTCTCCATAATTTTGTTCCCCAACGCCATCACTTGTTTGCTGAGGGGGTGTTAGGGGGTGAGGTTTTAGGTCAGGCCACAGGGCCTTCCCTAGCCCCTTACACAGGCCGGACGCGGTAGCGCGTTCTGCCTGTGCTTGGGCCAGCTTTTGCTCATGAGCAGTAGGGTTGGTCACGCCGAGCATCAGATGTAACCCCGCTCTAAGATGCTTTGCGTCTAATATGCCTCGGTGCGTGTAGCCAGAAATTTTTTCAGGTGGGGGGGGGGGGGGGGGAGAATCTCCTTTATTTTGGGGAAGGCACCCCCTGGCTATGCTCCTGGTGTTTTGTGACCAGCTGTAGAAGTGGCTACAACTTATTGTGATCTTCTAGCAAGAAGATTCACCTTTTTAGGCCGCCGAAGACTTTTTCATGTCTTAGCAAATGGCAGTGCACCATTCTGGGGCTCGACAAAATACTTACCAGCTCTTGTGGCGTGTGTAACTTGCACTTCCAGTCAGAAGACCTCGTTGGGTATTTTGTCCACAGCGCTAATGGTGAAGTGTAATGTCACCACATGTCCCTGATGCATTGTCCCGTGCAAGACCTTTGAGGTATTATGAATAGATAAATACATAAATAAATAAATGAATAAAGTGGTCATCATACCACGTGATAAGTGGACGCTAAGATGCTGTATGTTTTGTTCATAGTTGCCTGAAATATTTATCAAAGCCCACAAGAAGTGCAGGCTTCCTATCGTGCAGCCAGCCCTTGATGTTAAGCGCAGCAAGAATCGAAATGAAGGTGAAAATGTAAACGCAGTGCCCACTGATTATGACCATGGTGAACAAGTGTGCTCCACAGACGACGCGATTGCCATATAAAACCCTGCATCACTCTTCGACGAGCTTTCGACCATCGCTAGAGTGACTGAAAGAGTGCAAGACAGAAAGAAAGAATGCGGAGACATATTCGGGAAGGTTTTAGATAATCTAGAGAGGTACTGCCTCCCACTGGGTGGCTGCGCAGACCATATGCTCGCATTAATGCACGAAGTGAATTTATTTATTGTGATGTGTATGCATTTTTACGTGACGGATACGAATTTTCATCTAGAAAACAGTCACAAGGTAACTGTAGCAAACAAGAAAGCGCGTCTTTTGTGAATATTGCCAAACGAACTTTTGTATTTTTATGTCACCGGGCCGTTTTACGTGCGCATAAAATAATATACCTTGCACAAAAAGTCTTAGTGTCTTGTTCATTCACCCATTAGCTGTTTTTTACAGAGTGCACAAAGAAGGATATTTCTTATATACCTAATGCTAAGAAGAGCAGTGAAACATACCGTAATTACTTGAATCTAACGCGCACCTTTTTTCCGGTTAAGCGAGTTCATAAATCGCATGTGCGTTAGAAGCGAGTACGAAAAAAAAAATTAATATGGTCATTCTATTGCCATCGGCACTTTCAAAATGGCCGCCCCCTATGTGCGTCGGCATGGCGCGTCGGCCATTTCTGCCTATGTGTTTCCCATGTGCGGCACTTCGTACGTGTGCTGAGGAGTTCGTCATCTTGTAGTACATTAGCATCGACGGCGTGGTAGGGCCGACTCCAAAAACTCAACAAGTGTACCACAGTGCTGTTTTTAAAAGAAAAGTCATCGCGGTCGTTCGGAGTTCCCGAAACGTGCGTGCGGGACTGGCGGAAACAAAAGCAGAATATTGTCGACAGCAAAGATTCACGCAAAGGCTTCAGTGGACCACAGCAGGGTCGGTTTCCACAAATTGAAGAGCTGCTCGGCGAGTATGTGATTAAGCAGTGAGCGGCACAGCGGCCCGTGACGACAGAACTGCTCCAAGTGCGGGCTATGCGCTTAGCCTTAGAAAAAGGGCTAATGCGGAGCCAGTTTAAAGCGAGCAGGTGCTGGCTAACTAACTTTATGAAGAGGAAAGGCTTTTCCCTCCGAAGGCGAACGGGCATATGCCGGAAGTTGCTGGAGGAGTACGAAGAAAAGCGTCAGTCTTCAGAGGTTCCTCCTAAACTTGCGGCACAACAACGGCTTGCGGCACAGCAACAGGGGGCGAAGCAAGTTTGTGTGCTGACATCAGGCCACGGTAAAACTAGAGTGACAGCAGTGCTCCGTTGCACGTCAGATAGGCACAAGCTTCCCCCATACCTCATATTTAAACGGAAGACGCTCTCAAAAGGAGTCGTTTTCCCGAGTGGTGTGATCAAGCGGGTCACCGAGAAAAATGGGTGCGCGTTGCAATCGATGTGTGTGTTTTTTGCTTGTGGAAACCGGGCGCGCGTAACAATCGAGGGCGCGGTAGAATCGATTAAATACGATAAGTGAATGGGATAAAGAGAAGGAATGTTCATATGGTGGCGCGCTGCTGTTTTGCGAAACTTTCGTAGCAACTGGGCTGATCGCGGCGGTGGCGCCACCTCGTGAGAGAAGACGGCAGAGAGCCACATTTTCACCCTGCTCCCAGGCGCAGTTTTACAACTGACAGGATCTAATAACATTGGTGGCTGTCGTACCCTCGAAAATAAAAAGGCTGCAATCCAGTGCAGGGGCTAATTCGTTGCCAGTCGTAGCTTCATGGTGCTGTGCAGGCTGGGCTCCGACAGCAAGACAAGCTATGCTGTTTAACTATGGTCTACCATTGGCACACATGCAGAATCGTGGAAGTGGGTTACGCCACAGACCCTTCGATACAGAAAGGCAAGGAAGACCCTTCGGTACTGTTTTTGCCACGCAAGCTTCATACTGGTTGCCAAGATGGCCATTTCGCCCGGAGTGGACAGCGTGAGCGATGATCTACCACTTGCGGACATTGCCGGTGTTTCGATCCCAGCCGAAGGGCTTCGCCGACGCTGGCAAAAACCTCGAGCTGTGAGCAGAATTTACCGATGACAAAATCATTCGTCAAGTTACGGAGGATTCTGACAACTCCGACGCCGAAATAGAAGAGGCAGTGTCTATACAGCCAACATGCTCAGTGATGACGCAACCACTGACACTGTCATTGGTGTACAGTGACAGCATTACGTGAACTGAAATTAAGGCAAACATCATCGTAGGCAAGTGAAGTGCCATGTAAAAAAAAATGTTTGCCTTTTTCCCACTCCGTCAGCAAAAAATACCTATTAAAAAGTGTTTTCTCTTGCAATTGTTTTTCCAGGCTGCTCAGTTTTCTGGACGTTTTCACTGTTTCTTGAGGGTCGAGGAAGTCAGTTGTCGACTGTACCACAAACAAAACAGTGCACGGGCGTACATTAACATCTTTAAGCACACGCTGCCAACGCATCTCATGGAAGCATTCATTAGCATTATGGGTTTCCCGTCATACATATTCCATGAAATTTATCATCTAAACAGATGTCAGCATAAGCAGCCTTGCCTTTGTTCAAGACGTATTTGTAAATACCTCTCCTGTGCCTGTTTTGTCGTTTACCTAGAGCTTGCACTTGGTTGCACCCATAGAGTTAACTTAACAGACTATAGAAAAAAATCTGGGCCAATAAAGCTATAACTATAAGAGCAGCGACATGTTATTACATTGTCCTGGTTGCCATTACAGTAATTTACAGAAGTGCTAAATATAGTGCTTCAAAAACATATTTTTGCAAAACATAAATCATCAACAAGTGTGTTCACGTGTTATAAACTGACAGAAATTGTTTGATGTTTATATTGACTATATTTTAAAAAATTAAATAGCTATTTATGCAATTTATTGCTCGTGGAAAAAGTGTGTTTGCAGGCTTGCATGCTAGATGGCGCCATTATCCTTATCAACGTTTGAAGTCATGGTTGTGCGACCGATTGCACTGGCTTGCTTGCGCATTGTGAGAATCGTAGTCTCTCGTTGTCCACGTATTTCGTTGCCAATAGCCAACTCAACCTTATGTGACAGTCTTGAACTGTGATCAAGCTAAAAGTCGTAAAGCAGGATACTGTATTTATTCGCGTAATGAACACACTCGCATAATAAACACACCCCCAGCATTCTTCCTCTGCAGTCCCGCTGACACTTTGCGCCTCCTTGCCCATTGGATTTCTTCCGTTTTTAAATTTTTATGACAACCTGCCTCGGCTCGCTCTCCCCTCGCCCACTGTCGTATTGTTTTTCTTTCTATATGTGCACGCCACGTTTACAAACAGTGCGAGTGTAGAGGCATTGCAACTGACAAGCACACAGAGAGTGAAGGTAGCAAAACTGACCGCGCCAACTGTCAGTTGCTTCCTGCGATTGCAAAACTTCAAGGCCCAGGCACATGCACGAGATTTTCGAGCAACGATGACAGGATTTGCGGTCGCCATGGCTATCGTGAAGACCCATTCGTCATTCTTGCACCACAGGTTTCTGGAAAACAAGAAGAAAAAAAAAACGCTCGTCACCCAAAAAAGATTGCAACTATTTCCGCAACATGGTGTAGCACCCCTGATTCTCGCTTTAGTTGCAATTTGCTTTTCGTGCTTGTTATCCACCCGTAACATCTCATAGGGGTAGCAAGGCGGCGGCTGTATTTTGTCGTTTATTTTCTTATCGACGGTTTATTTTGATGCTTTAGTGATAGCTTGCTGCAATTTGGGTTACTTGCTACAATGTCAATGGTGTTGTCGCGGTCGTTGAGCGAGTTTACTACGAAGTTGGCAAAGTGCGTCATAGCAAGTGCGTCATAAATCACAGCAGATACCACTGTTGTGTTTAAATGGTTGTGAGAAAAGATAGCCGCAAAACGCTTCTATGGTGTGCGCGGGCAGCGCAGAGACAGCTTGCAGACAATAGCACCATAAGCCACCGAAGATAAGCCAAGGGTAACAAAAAAGCTATATCGAAACAGCGTACTCAAATGGCAGTTCCGGAAAGCTAAGCAACAAAGCTTCTTTTCTTTTTCTATGATGGTATTTTTTGCTCATCTTGAAAAGGTTTTTATAAAAATTGCCCCGCATATTAAATACACTCCCAACTTTGCTCAGATTTTTTTATAAAACAAAATGCGTTCATTACACCAGTAAATACGGTAAATTCCTGGTGTGAACGTAGCATGCAGTAGCGAGTGGGAGTGAGACATCGCCCGAAATCAGAGAATCATTCTGTCATGGCAATATCTGTGTTGTTATAAGTTTAAATGCATGCGCTCTATGGGGAGCTTTTCCTCTAAAGTCAGTATAGTATTAAGTCTGTGGTTGTGTTCACATCAATTTTCCACACTTTGAGTTTCTGCCTTTCTTTCACTCAGACCTTAGCCATTTCTTGTTATATTCTGTAAGGCAGCAACCTAGGATGCTGAAGTGACGAAAAAATAGCTTTCAAAATGTCAGTACGACATGCCGGTGCAGTGTAAACACTGTGACACCTCATGTGCCTCTGCATGGCAATTGACGCAATTTGAATAAAAATTAATCGCAGTTGCCATTGCTCCCATTGCTTAAATTTATTAGGCTTTAGTATGCTTCACACCATGAACTAATTTACATGTATCCTGTGAATTTTCACAAAATATCAGTTTTGGTTGCCCAGAGGTCTACCAGTACCTATAAAAATGAGCACAACTCTCTATCGGAAGTAGATAGAAACTTCATTTTTACTGCAGCTCAACTCAGAATTTCTGTACATTCTTAAAATATTAAAAAAGGTTGAGTTTTTTTTTGAAGAAACATTTTCAAGTATGGCAACACACCTTAAATTCGGCGCTGAGAGCTGTTGCTTTTTCGCAGTGTCAACGGCTCGCTGGATGCTCCGAAGTTGGTATGAGAGTTCTGAGCTGAGCAGCACTGAAACACTTCTCACGTTATTACTCTAATTTGACAGTAGAACTCATCTGCTTAGAGCACCAGAATGTCTTACTTTTAAAGCTTTTGTCCCAATGCCTAACAATGTTACTGTAATGAACGACACACATTTAGTGCAAAAGACAAACAAAAGCTTCTTATTTACACTTAGCTTGAAAAGACAGTTGGGATAAGAGACTGGTAAGCACCCTTGAACAATGATGCTATCACTCTGTGCGGCATTTCAGTCAACTGCAACATTTGAATAATTGGTGTGACCAACGTCGTGTCTAATCCTGATGTGTACGCGTATTTGTTTTTTTCTACTAACAATAACAGTGGAAAATCGGATGCCAGTATCTGTACTGAATTCGAAGAGCATTGAAAGCTTTGAAGAGTGCATTAAAAATATATCGTAACATTGACTAATGCTAGTGATACACATACATTGCCATGTTGTTCAGAAATACATCGTGTAATTACTTCATATTACATACCATTGCAATGTCTGTATGTACGTTACGCCTTTCTACAGCGTTTTTAAATGTTTTTTTGTTTTGAAAAAAAATGTATTTTTCTAGTTACGTCTTCATTACTAAATGTTGTACTTGTTTTTGTTGTATGATAAAATTTACTGTGCACACCCTGTTACGGCCATGACAGCCAACAGTATTTGTAAATTAAAAATAAATAAATAAAACTGGCTTGGCTCGAGGCTTGGCTTGACCGGAAGCTACCAATGTAGCCAGCGTGGCGGCATGGTCAAGTCAGTTGTCAGCCTGTGTCAACACGGCAAAAGTATGCTTTATGTGTCAAATATCAACGAAAATTTACTCTCATTTTGTCTATTGTAGCTGATAGTTCATTGTGTTGTGGTCCGTGAAAAGCTAAGTTTGCCTCATTAATTTAACACAGAGATCAAACTTTATGTGGGTTTGTTATAATGAGTGTAGACTGTACTGGCAGAATGAGACCTAGTGGTTAGATCTGTTGTTTTCATGTAAAGTGATGCGCAATAAAGTACCACATTCACAGCTCGGTGTACTGAGTAAAATACATAGCAGGAGCTGTTGATTTACATCTTGCCTTCGACAGGTTTTTCAAAGCTACTGTAAGGAACTAGTGCATTCTTACAAGCTCTTTCATCTTAATTTCTTTGCAGGTTAAAAAAGTGATACGTGAGGACCCACGGTATGCCAAGTTTTCATCGAGTGAACGGAAGTGTGAAAAGGAGTTCAAAGAGTACCTCAAGGATAAAATGACTGCTGCCAAGTCTGATTTTCGTGAACTGCTAAAAGAAACCAAGACAATAACTTACAAGTTAGTAACAATTTTGGTGTCTTCATAGTAGCTTGGAGCTCATGGTTATTTTTGTTGTGCAGGTCCAAAAAGCAGATTGAGGAGTCTGAGCAGCATTTGTTAGATATTCAAAAGGTCCTTGAGGTATGTACCTGATGTACGATGTCACCATTTAAAACATTGCTCTTTAATATCTGCATAGCTTCAAAATCTTTTGCGAAAAAAGTAATCACTATTCTCTATTGAAAAGGTATAGGCAATTGTTTTTTTTAACTAGGAATGTGATTTTGCAAAGGTTATTGGTATATGTAAAAGGCAGTTTGTTGCGTACATTTAAAACAGCCAAACCATTTGTCTAATGAGAGCAGATATAGTGAGTTTGTCAGATAAAATTAAATGAAGGTAAAATTTGGTTTATCATCATTCGCCTATTCTGTGTGCTCTGCAGGGTAAAGGCCTCCTTCACATCTCTAACTTATCCTGACCTGCGGGAGCAGATTCCATTTGTGCCTGTAAATTCATTAATTTCACCATTTAACCTTCCTTCTCCTGTTCTCAGCTGCATTTTCTATTCTTTGGTAGCCATTCTTTTTTTTTTAAGCATATAGAAGAATTGAGACACTCATATGAAAAGAAAAAATAGGTGCTAATTGGTTTCTTTGTGTGCTTTACAGAAAGACAAACGATACCTTGTGCTCGGCTGCATACCTGATGAGCGGCGCAAGCTCTTAATGGCATATGTTGAAGATCTTGACCGCAGGGGACCACCACCTCCACCCACAGCATCTGAGCCCACTCGGCGCTCCAAGTAGCTGCTGTTGCCACCATTTTCTTTTAAAGCTGTCTATGCCATCCTTCATTTCTTCCATGCTTGCATCTGATGGTGCCTTTTAATAAAGGACATCTGTAGACTCCAACCCATTCTGGACTAGTCTTGACTTACGCAATCTTTTGCTCACTCTTCAATTGTTCTTGAAACGTTGAGCTGCATGTGGCATAAGATTCGCTATCCCGAGTCTTATACAGGTGAGTAGTGGTAAGAAATAGCTGCTGGAAAGCCATATTGGAAAGCCAAAACTGTGAGTATATGTGAAGTGTATTTCACCCAATTCTTTGCTTTTTGATTATTTCATTCTTATAGGCTGGGCTAACGGTTACTGCAAAGCCAGAACTATAGTGAACTAGAATATGCTCGAGTGGTGCGACCGACCGAGATCAAATGTCACCTTTTACGCGGATGCTGCCAGGTGGCGCTGCTGCTACTTTTCATGCCATCGTTTGATGGCAGGGAAGCTAGCAGCAAGATAAAATTTGAGAAGCGATTGAGAGGAATGAAGGAGGAGCGTTGGGCTAGGAAGGTTTTCAGCTACTTGTACATGAAGAATGTCGATACAAAATGGAGGAAGCGAACCAGGAAGTTGACTGGTAAATACTTAGAAAACAGCAGGTGGCCAAACCAAAAAGAACTATCGGTTAAGAAGAAAGTGAAGGAAACTAAGACTGACATGTGGAAAATGGGCATGATTAAGAAGTCCGCACTAGAGATCTATCGAACTTTTAAGCAGGAAATTGCCAAGGAACAGATCTACGATGATACTCGGGGTAGTTCTCCACTGTTTGAGGCAAGGACGGGAGTAGTGTGAACCAAGACATATCGGGCCAAATACGAAGGAGAGACATAGTATGCAGTGCGTGTGGAGGGGAAGAACAAACTGCCGAACACTTGATAATGTTCTGTAAAGGGCTTCACCCTATAGTTCAAGATGATGGCGCAGAGTTTTTCAAAGCACTGGAGTTTAGGGACCGGGAGGGCAAAATAGACTTTAAGCAAGCAGACTTAACTAGAAGGAGGTTACCTGATTGGTGGCTAAAGTCAAGGCATGAGTGAAAATTAAACCCTTCACAGCAAAGTACGAGTCCTCAAACTCTCTTTTTAAGGGAAAAAAATATAGTTTTGGGTTCATTAATTATTACGGCTTGGCGGCGCTAGCCACCGCCCGATTTAAAGGGTACAGCCATATTCATCCATCCATCCATCCATTCATGCCATGCCAAGCACTACCAGCATATGTACGCAGATGATATAGTGCTAATAACCGACAACAAGGAAGATTTGCAGAGATTGATGGACATCTGCGATAATGAGGGAGATATTTTAGATTTCAAATTCAGTAAAGAAAAATCGGCAGTCATGATTTTTAATGATAATGAAGATACTGAGCTTAGAATACAGGAGGTTGCACTAGAGATGACAGATAAATACAAATATCTGGGCATATGTATAAGCAATGAGACCGAGTACCTAAGAAAACACAAAATATATGTGAGGACTAAACGTGACAGGAATGCACCAGTGATGAAAAATGGAACACTGTGAAATCACAAAAGGTATGATGTTGTGAGAGGAATATGGAAAGCGATCATGATTCCTGGTCTGACGTTCGGCAATGCGGTCTTTTGCATGAGATCAGAAGTTCAAGCAAGGTTAGAAATTAAGCAACAAAAAATAGGTAGGCTTGCCTTAGGAGTTCACGGGAATACACCAACTAAGGGAGTACGAGGTGATATAGGATGGACATCGTTTGAGGGCAGGGAAGCTAGCAGCAAGATAAAATTTCAGAAGTGATTGAGAGAAATGAAGGAGGAGCGTTGGGCTAGGAAGGTTTTCAGCTACTTGTACATGAAGAATGTCTATACAAAATGGAGGAAGCGAACCAGGAAGTTGACTGGTAAATACTTGGAAAACAACAGGAGACCAAACCAAAAAGAATTATCGGTTAAGAAGAAGGTGAAGGAAGCTGAGACGCATATGTGGAGAATTGGCATGATTAAGAAGTCCGCACTAGAGATCTATCAAACTCTTAAGCAGGAAATTGCCAAGGAAGGGATCTATGATAATACTCCGGGTAGTTCTCTACTGTTTGAAGCAAGGGCGGGAGTATTGCGAACCAAGACATATCGGGCCAAATACGAAGGGGTAGACACAGTATGCAGTGTGTGTGGAGAGGAGGAGAAAACTGCCGAACATTTGATAATGTTCTGTAAAGGGCTTCACTTCACCCTTTAGTTTAGGGTGATGGCACAGTGTTTTTCAGAGCACTGGGGTTTAGGGACAGGCAGGGCAAAATAGACTTCAAGCTGGTAAAATTAACTAGAAGGAGGTTACCTGATTGGTGGCTAAAGTCAAGGCATGAGTGAAAATTAAACCCTTCACAGCAAAGTACGAGTCCTCAACCTCGCTATTTAAAGGGAAAAAATAAATATAGTTTTTGATTCACCAAGTATTACAGCTTGGTGGTGTTAACCACTGCCCGATCTAAAGGGTACAGCCATATCAATCCATACATCCATCCATGCCAGCTTCTGTTGGGGCGTCACGGACTCTTTCAGAGCGGCGGATGTGATTACTTCTAACGCACATTTGCTTGCTTGTTTGCGCAAACGTAAAATTACCAGGTGTAACAATAAAAAAGCAATGCTCAGGCACAGGTCATACCCGTCTAGATGAGGAGAAAGACGAAGGAAAAGAAGAGCCGCTATCACCTTGTCCACTACAGTGTATTAAGTGTTGCCGTTATGGGCACACGGTGAAAGGATGCAGGTCATTACGTAGATGCAGAATTTGTGGTCAGACGCACAACTCAAACATTTGTAAAAGTAATGAAGAAAAGTGCTGTCTTTGCCTTGAAGCACACTGTGGTGATAACCCAAATTGCTCAGCCAAGGCACGTGAAATCCAAATTCTTGAAATTGTAGACGGAAGACGATGCTCCCGAAAGGATACCATTGCTGAAATTCAGGCCAGAACTCAAGGGTACGCAGGAGTAGCTGCCTGTCATAACATAGCAATGAAAGCATCATTTTTCCTACCGATTGCGGACATGATCGAGAAGGCTGTGCATAAGGCTATGCAACGCCTTGCTACTACCCTGTGTAAGTCGCTGTCACATATGATAAATAACCAAATTGCACCAGTCTATGGAGCGCAGACAGATATAAGTACGGCTTCAGAAAACACCGAGTCTGCACACCTGACAAGTGAGGCAGAATCTGAGATGACTCCGTCAGATGCACAGTCTGCAGAGCCCTCTGGAGAAGGCGTTCAGAGACAAAGCGATGGTGCACAGGAAGCTTCTCAGGATACACAAGATGTAGACACGGATGTCAAATGCTTGAAGCATTCTAGAGTACCTGTATCGAAAAAACCTGCCTCGCCGAACCAATTAAAAAGCAAAAAATACCAGAAGGACAACCTCTCAAAAACCGATTTTCTAAAAGAAAGTATATTAGATAAGGTAGTTTCCAAAACCATTCTAACGAAATAATAGGGCCTCTTAATATTATACATTGGAATTGCCGATCTCTTCACTCAGCCATAACAGATCTCTTATACCTGTCTTCCAAATTCGATCCGGCTAGTATTGCATTACAAGAAACTTTGCTTTCCACACATCACTTGTTTCACCTACCCAGCTTCCAAGCTTTTCGTCTAGACCGCCCATTCAAAGGCGGTGGTTTAGCGTTCTTTATAAGCTAATTCGTTTAAAAGTTAAAATTTCATACAAATGTATGTCTTCTGAATGCGAAATTTTCACGTTGGATATTACCTTGCCAGGATACTTGCCTTTCCCGCTAATAAACGTCCACTTTCCTGCAGGCGTTCAAGACACAAGATTGTGAGATATGGCTGCTGATTCAGGCTGCAAAGAAAAAATATATAGTTGGCGACTTCAATTCTCACCATAAATGCTGGGGTTTTAGAACGGATCAATGTGGACAACGGTTGTGGGACTGGTCGGTAGACAACAATTTATTGTGCCTTAATGCTAGAACACCCACATTTATTCGAGGTCATTCACGCCCCGTTTAGATTTAAGCTTTGTAAGCTCGACTATTGCTAGTACATCATGGCCAACCCTTGATTGCGCCTCTAACAGTGACCACTTTCCTATTATGTTAGAGATTGCTTGCCCCGTTAAACCATCATGCTTCCATGCCCGGATCTATAATATATATATATTATCCAAAATTTCAACATAACCTAAATGTTGCTTTAGACTCTCGCTCTCAAGATGGTGATGATACTAAAGCTATCAAATTAAGCGCAGTAATTAGGAGGGCATACAAAAACGCTTAATTTGCTGTTCAATCAGCAAAGAGAGTACCCTATAGCCCCTGGTGGAATTCCGACTGTTCAGGAGATCACGGACGACGACAGGCAGATTGGAAGAAGCTAATACATAATCAGTCCTCTAAGAACTGGTGAAATTATAAATTTCTTGTCGCTGTATATAAACCCACGGTGGCCCAAGCTAAATAAAAATGTGATAAAAGACTTTTCGATTTTCTCTCGAAAGCTAAAGATAAGAAAGCTTTATTTTGATATATGCGATCTCGTAAAATCCTGCCGTCTACAGTAAATACTGAATATGAAAAACTATCATTGGAATAAACAAAGAACTCTTAAGAGTCGATTGGCAGAGGTCTAGAAATTAGAGTTTCTTCGACTATGGCTTTCAACTGGCAAAAGTCTAGGGTAACACTGACTTCGAAAACGTAACGCTGTCTGAAGCATCAAAAGTAATTAGAGATCTACCCCCGTCAGCTCCTGCTCCAGATGGAATCACAGTTCCTGATTACAATTTTATTCAAGCTATCCCACGGCGACGTCCTCAATCTTATAAACTACTCGTTAAAGAACGCCTGGATACCGTATCACAGGAAAATAGCTAAGGCAATCCCAGTAATAAAAAAGCAAGGATCAGGTTTTAGCATTGAAAATATCAGACCCATCTTGATAACTTCTAACATGGCGAAACTCGTAGAGAGGGTTCTAAATGGCCGAATGAACTTGTGGATGACAAATGGGTTAATATTAAAGCCAAACCAAATTGTTTTTCGCAGTGAATGCTCAATTTGGTGCGCCCATGCGGATTTAGAGAGTCGAATACAGCTTGCTCGTTAAAGGAAACAATACGACGCATTAGTAACTCTTGACATAGATAAAGCGTTGGACAGTGTCGAGCGCTCTATTCTGAACACCTTGCTTTATGATACGCCACAGCCACCAGTGCATTACAGTGCGCCTCATCTTCTCATGCTCTGTAGCACGCCTTGTTCTCAACACCTTTACGACGCGCTTCAGCCTCAAGTGCACTACGGTGCGCCTCGTATTCTCACGCTCTGAGGCTAGCGTTGTACTCAACCTTTTTAAGACGCGCCTCAGCCTCCTGTACGCTACGGTAAGCATCGTCTTCTCGCGCTCTGCGGCGCCCATTGTTCTCAACCTCCTTACGACGTGCCTCAGCCTCCAGCGCATTACGGTGCACCTTGCCTTCTCGCGCTCTGCGGGCAGCACGTGTCGTTGTGAACCTGTTTATGACTTGCTTTAGCCTCCCGTGCATTGCGGTGTGCATCGTCTTCTCGCGCTCTGCGGCACACATCGTTTAGTAAATCTTTACGACGCGACTCAGCCTTTCGTGCGTTACGGTGCGCATCGTCTTCTCACGCTCTGCGGCACGCATTGTTCTCAACCTCCTTACGACGCGCCTCAGCCTCTAGCGCATTAGGGTGCTCCTTGCCTTCTCGCACTCTGCGGGTGGCACGTGGGGTTCTGAACTTGTTTATGACGTGCCTCAGCCTCCCGTGCATTGCAGTGCGCATCGTCTTCTCGCGCTCTGCGGCACGCATCGTTCTCAAACTCTTCGCAAAGTGCCTCAACCTCCAGTGCATTAGGATGCACCTCGCCTTCGCGCACTCTGCGGCACGCATAGTTTACAAAATCTTTACGACGTGCCTCAGCCTCAAGTGCATTACGATGCACCTTGCCTTCTCGCGCTCTGCGGCACGCGTCGTTTACAAAATCTTTACGACGCGATTCAACCTCCCGTGCATTACGGTGCGCATCGTCTTCTCGTGCTCTGCGGCACACATTGTTCTCAACCTCTTTACGACGCGCCTCAGCCTCCAGCGCATTACGGTGCTCCTTGCCTTCTCGCGCTCTGTGGGCGGCACGTGTCATTGTGAACCTGTTTATGACGTGCTTCAGCCTCCCGTGCATTGCAGTGCGCATCGTCTTCTCGCGCTCTGCGGCACGCATCGTTCTCAAACTCTTCGCAAAGTGCCTCAACCTCCAGTGCATTAGGATGCACCTCGCCTTCGCGCACTCTGCGGCACGCATAGTTTACAAAATCTTTACGACGTGCCTCAGCCTCAAGTGCATTACGATGCACCTTGCCTTCTCGCGCTCTGCGGCACGCGTCGTTTACAAAATCTTTACGACGCGATTCAACCTCCCGTGCATTACGGTGCGCATCGTCTTCTCGTGCTCTGCGGCACACATTGTTCTCAACCTCTTTACGACGCGCCTCAGCCTCCAGCGCATTACGGTGCTCCTTGCCTTCTCGCGCTCTGTGGGCGGCACGTGTCATTGTGAACCTGTTTATGACGTGCTTCAGCCTCCCGTGCATTACGGTGCGCATCGTCTTCCGCGCTCTGCGGCACACATTGTTCTCTACCTCCTTACGACGCGTCTCAGCCTCCAGCGCATTACGGTGCTCCTTGCCTTCTCGCGCTCTGCGGGTGGCACGTGAGGTTCTGAACCTGTTTATGACGCGCCTCAGCCTCCCGTGCATTGCGGTGTGCATCGTCTTCTCGCGCTCTGCGGCACGCATCGTTTAGTAAATCTTTACAACGCGACTCAGCCTCCCGTGCGTTACGGTGCGCATCGTCTTCTCGCGCTCTGCGGCACGCATTGTTCTCAACCTCCTTACGACGTGCCTCAGCCTCTAGCACATTAGGGTGCTCCTTGCCTTCTCGCGCTCTGCGGGTGGCACGTGGGGTTCTGAACTTGTTTATGACGTGCCTCAGCCTCCCGTGCATTGCGGTGCGCATCGTCTTCTCGTGCTCTGTAGCATGCCTCTTTCTCAATATCTTTATGACGTGCCTCAGCCTCCAGTGCATTTCGGTGCGCCTCGTCTTCTCGCACTCTTCAGCACGCGTCGTTCTCAACCTCTTTACGACTCGGCTCAGCTTTCAGTGCAGTACTGTGCGCATCGTCTTCTCGCGCTCTGTAGCACGCCTCGTTCTCAATACCTCTGCGAGGCGCCTCAGCCTCCTGTCCTTTTCTTGTTTCATTGCACGAGCGTGAGACCTATGCACCAGCCCTTCTCACATCAAAAAAGGGACACGTTAAACTGTGGTGGCAATGCCTAGTAAAAAACGTCAACCTGCAGGCGGGCGTGGGCTCAGTGGGGACATCTTCGTCCGGTTTCACGATATGCCCATCACGCGGCAAAATGCTTGTCCTGAGATTATTTTAAATAAACGTCAAGTTTCCTTCTACTGAAGGAAATTTAGTATCTTCAAGCTGCCTCGACCCCGTCTTTGCAATTCTGCTGTGCCAGAACAATCAGACACAACACTTCAACAACCTCCAGAACCGCTGATATCTCTGCAGAGTTTAATGCCGTTTCGGAATATGTCCTATAGAGGGTTCTTTTTCCATTTGGCAGTTTTATCAATTATTCAATTACTCGCATGGCGATAATCTATGCACAATTCAAACAAACACTATGCACAATTCAAATTATTTATCTGAATATCTCGTGCAACATGCTAAAAGGAGTGCGATCGGTCTGTATAGCTTGTGGATGAATGGTGAAACAGATCACCTCGTGTGTTGATGAAGTCTATTCGGGTATGCGCATGATGGGAAGTTATCAGGAGAAAAGAAAAAGTGTGTGAGGACAGTTATTACATCACTCGCATGACGATAAAAGTGATATTCTTTAGCGAACTATACTTTATAAGAAACCATCAAAAAGCACGGAAACAGCGAAGGAACCAGACAGGACAAGTGCTGGACTAACAACGAAATATTTATTAAACAAAGCTCCCACACGCATGAACCATCAGCGCATCCGTAAATGAGCTATCTGAGCCTATTATGTGCACATTTAACAATACAAAGCCAAGAATTAGGCATGTGAAGGTGGCGCAAACAGCGCATTTCCACAAAGCCAAAATATCAATGCCACGTGCACCCGTTGACTAAAAACTAAGGGTTCGCATCACACATATCACGTTGCCTTTTTTATTATATCAATAGGCTTCGCGACTTTCATATTAAATGTTAATTCTCAATTCCTTTTTTTATGGAACCCTGACTTGAAATCAGGGGCGTGCAGCTACATCCTTTGCAGTGCAGACGTACGCGAGTTTCGAAATTCCTTGTGATGTAGCCGTGTCTACAAAGGTCAGAAGAACCGATCAGCTTCAATGACAGACGCTCCTGAGATCTTCAGCACCATGAGACTACAGCACCGCCGCTTCTGTTACCCTCCGGAGAATCAGTCGAGATGCGATGCGGCCAGAGAACCATTGTTAATATGCAGAGAACACCTACCACTTTCATCTACCATTGCCCATCCTTGCTCAAGGGCATTTTTGACGGGCCGTAAATGGAAGCAAAATCATATAATGCAACAAGTTTTTATTGATTGTGAATACTGAAGTGCAGTGAATTAAGTGGGGAAAGTATAAAAAATATCAAAAATGATATTTTAATCGTCGTCAGAAGTTTCTCTTGCATGCTGTTCTCTTGAAGTTAGCGCGATTATACCTTTTTATTGAAAAGTGATATTAATATAACGTTTATCAGTTTTACAAATAGGCATGCTGAGAAAGTGATGCTAAATTTTCACCCATCTGCTATGCGCCCTTTGTGAAATAAAGGCCTGCAAACTCTGCAGAAAAACTTCTTATGTTAAATTTGGGAATTTTTATAACAAAATCTACATTACGCTGACACTCGAAATGTGATTGAGCGTAAGGACCAGTACGTCTATATGTAGCCAAACAAATTTGAGGTACCAATTATTATAATATTTTGTGTAATTATTTAAACGGCAAATTCAAAAAACGCCACAGAGTAGATAATTAAACTTGGCACTCCACATCTCTGTCATTCATTGATTTACTGTGCTTCAAAGAAAATTTTTATGGCAAAACAAATTGCGAATCTCTTCTTTACACAGATTAGGCAGCAATATATAATATTTTGAATGAAATTTAAGAGGTCGACCAGCCATGCTGTGTTCGATCTTACGTGGAATCACCCAGCTTACGCCAGCTGCGTCGAGTGGACGAATGTGTAGAGGAAAAATGTCGGGGCCTGCACGAATCCAATTAACCTCATCGTTCTGCGTTGCAACCAAGTATTCTGGCACAGAGCCGCCGTCCGCGCCGGCACAAGCGCTACATATCAGCTTCCCGCTTCTGGTGTTGATGACATCCATGTCACTGTTGGCTTCATTACGCAACAGTAAACATTTGACCGTTGAACATGTCTGCGTACATTTTTTTACATATCTTTATGAGAAAAAAAAAACACCTACCTTTCATTAACACCGATACTCAAGACACGTGTGACCCTGCGAAGTTTCGCAATCGGGGCTGCACGACACGAGATCTGTACCACGCATGATCGCAACACATAACCCTCCTGTGCGCAACTACGTTGCTCTGTGAGCGCATATATCACGTACAATACCCGCAACAGCCACGGACCGCATTACCTTGAGGATTACATAACGCCGTTCCAATTTTCTCATTAACCTCCTCAGACCTGAGAGTAATGGCACAGAGAAATAACTTTGACCAAGTTCTTATACTTATTTTTGTGTTACATAGAACCCCCCCAAAAATTATTTTGAATGTGCACAGAGCCTAACAACAAGTAATTGTTTGTCCCCCTGCAGGGACACTGGGTCTATCCTTAGGCATTGCTAGGAATACGTATGCATTTTTGTGTATTTGGAAAGGGCCGCAAATAACTGTTTCGAGGATGGACTTTAGAGAAAGAAAGAATAAATTCATTTTTATTAGTTTCGGTGACACATTTAGAGCACAAAAAATCACTTTTGGGACGGATAGGTGCGGGACATCCAGAAACTTTTTGTCTTTCTTGCACAATCTTTTGCACTTATCTTCAGGCTCCACTCCAAAGGCAGCCGACAGCATCACAATGGGCTTTTTGTCGACCCATTTTGTGCAAGCAAGCCTGCTGTCTTGTTGCAGTCGCTGCTCCGAAGTGCCCCGAGATTTCTTCACCAAATCCTTGTCATTTGTGAAATGGGCCTCTTTTGGCATTCTGTTCTTCATCAGAGTGCCGGTGCCAAAAATGCCCTTCTTCATGAGCTCATCTATCAAACTGACCGAAGAAAACCAACGGTCACAGTAAAGCGTGGAGCATGCAGGCACTGTCTCAACCAGCTTCAAGACTGAGTTGCCCGATATGCCAAGGCCAAAGTCTGGAAACGTCTCTTTGCCTTTGTAAATTGCAAAATCATAAATCAACCCGTCCTTTCTTGCGATAACAAAGTTTTTCAGGCCCACAGGATTTGGTTTGTTAGGGATATACTGCTTCATAGGACAGCGCCCGGAAAATGGGATGACTTGTTCATCCACACAGAAGCAGTTGGATCTTTCCAAGCCCAAGCAGCCCTTTCGCACCATCTCAACGAAAGGCGCAACCTTCCAAAGTCTCTCGCTCTTCTTGTCGTCATCACTGATGTCGTCGTCAAGTTGGCAGCACAGGTTAGATCGCAGTAAGAAGAAACGATCTCGTGGCATGGTGTCGGCTACTGAGCTAACAGCCAGGCCCTTCTTCCAAAAAAATCGTATTCTTGGATAGCCAATCACTCCCATCAGCATGGAACAACCCAGAAACTGTTTAACTTCCTGACCTGTGATTTTAGATATGATTCCACGCTTTCTCAGAATTCTCTGGATTGTTTTCTTGGCCATTTTTTCGAGCATGTCATCTACATAATGCTTGTAGTAGTGGCAGGCGAGAACTCCAATCTAGCTTCCGAAAAAAACACACCCCGTCTCGAGAACAGGCACATTATTTGCTGGTGAAGAATTCGCTGCCTTCCACAGAGGACGCCTTTGCGAAATTCCTACGCCGCTGGAGCCGTCGTCGTCACTATCAGAAGATGAACCAGCATACTCCTCAGTGTCGGAATCATACGCGGCACTCACGGCGTCAACGTCGTCTTCATTCTCGGAGTCAGAAATATCGGAAGTTTCCCGGTCGCAAATTGATTGCAATACTTCGTCTGCCGGCAAGGTTCTTTTTGGCGTTGCATAAATTTGTTGCCAGACTTTGCGGTGGTTGTTGCCAGACTGCCGCTAAATTTGGCTAAAAAGTATTTTCTTGTAGTTGTGGCTTTTTCGTAAGAGTTTTGTGCTATCCGCGGTGATATGCTTGGCTGAAAATTTTTTTCCTGTAGTTGTGGCTTCTTCGTAAGTGTTTGGTGCTATCCGCGGTGCATTTCGCGAGTGCATGAGCGACGCTGGCCGTTTTTATTAACGGAATGAACCGAGCCTTGCAGAAGTCAAGCGAGGTGCTGCCGTGCAATTAAGAGGCCGTTTCAATTCCGTTTTATTTACGGAATGAACCTCGCATTACAGAATTCGTTTTATTTACGGAATGAACCGAGCCTAGCAGAAGACGAGCGTGGGGCTGCTGTGCAATTCAGAGGCCGTTTTAATTAACGCAATGAACAGCGCCTAGCAGAAGTCGGGGCGCGTTCTTTTGCTGTGTGCGCAGCTGTGCAATTAAGATATCGCGTCTCAGTGTTAGGGATTACGGGCAAAACTGATAAGAGTCGCAGGAGGTGATTCGCTGCCCCCTTCCCTCCTTACTTTTTTTTCCTCTCAGCTGATCGTGTCGCGTCGACCGTGTGCTACCATGGGGGACGCTACGCTTCCCCTAGCTGTGTCAGCACAAGACATATCGTTCGGACTCGTATATACATGTGATGAATAAGCGTTCCAAGGCTGGTTAATCGGGGTATGTCGGATATGCTACACCTATGTACGCCTGGAAGGCTGCTTTATCGAAGCAGATGGAGCGAATTAAGCGCGACTTGCGCGTACCTGTAAATGGGACCCAGCCGACGAGCCACCGTCGCTTACAAGGCCCCACCCACAATAAGCACAAACTACCAAAATTCCAAATAATGATTGTGTATTGTTTCTCAGCTCAAGAGCTTAGTATACAACAATAAGAATAAAATGACATAATAAACATAATAATGACAATAATAATAATACAATATAATGACAACATAAACATAAGAATAAAATGACAATATGTCTCACTACGTGCTAATCACAATTAAACTGGATACCAGCTAGCACTTACCTCTATTAATAGAAGAAAAGGGTCTTTCACGTTGGGACATGCGTTAATTGATCTCCACCAAAGCCAGGCGAGGTGAGACGGCATAAGTAAGGTAGTCGTCTTGTTGCTGTTGCGAACGAGACGGCGCTTGGCCTTTTGCCATTCACTTTCAATCCTTTGCATGTTGGCGCCTGTCGTAGGATCAACAAAGTTGACACTGTGGTTCACAGTGTGCCAGTCCAAGTTTAGCGGTGTTCCGTTGGCATCCACAAGTCTGGGTATGCACTGGTACGCGGCCCACTCGTCGCTGTACACCGTCGTCCCGGGAAGAATGTGCTACCGGTCGAAGCGATGGCACAGGCGACAGTCCGATTTCACGAAGAAAGGCCTCTTCCGAGGCAGGGTACCTTATGATGCTGGCGATTTCGACAATGCTGGGGTCTATCTGTGGCGTGGCCATGACGAGACGCTTCCTGAACTGGTAACAGTGTAGCTTGCAGGCTAACGTTACGGCATTTTATAAGGGTCATGAGGTGAAAGGGGGATAGAGCGCTCTAACGTTGACAGGGCGCCTACGTGATGCAGCATCAGCGGGGAAAGAGGGGGTGGGTCGACGTGGCGCGAGCATCTGCGGAGAAAGAGTGGATGGGCCACGGCCCTAACGCCACGCGAGCACCTGCGGAGAAAGATGGGATGGGCAAAGACACCTGGAATTAAAAAAAAACACAAAAAACCTTTTTGGACCTCTAACGTTGGTTGACATGGCGCCGACCCGACGCGAGTGTCTGCGAAGAAAGAGTGGGTTGGCAAAGACGCCTGGAATAAAAAAACATAAAAAACCTTTTTGTACCTCTAACTTTGGTTGACATGGCGCCGACCCGACGTGACGCGAGTGTCTGCGGAGAAAGAGGGGCGGGTCACGGCGCCAACGCGACGCGAGCATATGTGTGAAAATACGGGATAGGCGAAGACGCCTCGAATCGTACAACACCTAGGTTATGTACTCCACTTCGGTGCCCCTCCTTCTCCACAGCAACGGTGACTTGAGCGGGAGTGCGAACGACGTTACGTGATGCTACGTGATGTGACCGACGTATCACATAAACAGTACACCACCCAGGGCACGTACTCCACCTCGGTGCATTGGGCGTCGATACATGGCCAAACTTGCTCACGTAAACCTCTTAAATTTCCTTATTTGATGCTCCCTATCTCGGTCGCAATCCCTAAGCTTTAGGATCGTGATCCTTACGAATTGCCGTAACGTTAGTTGTGCAAAGTACATTGTCACCATAGCAGGAGCCGTCGCGTTATCAAACTGTCGAAGACGCCATCGCTTCGAGCGGCAGTTCGACCTGCAGATAGTCGGGAACAGCACAGAAGCGGCCGCTGACATCGAGTGATGGGGAATTCGCAAGGAACTCGGCTTAATTATGGTGACCCAGGATGCAGTAAGTCATCACGTACAATCGCCCCGGCAAAAAAACGAGCAGACCCACACTTCATGCAGGTACAATGGTTGCAGGAAACAGTTAGCTGTCCCAGCTCCGCGGGACACTCACGATGCAAGGTAGACAGGGGCAAAGCTCCTTTTTTTTTGCCTCTCGAGACGTACTTGGTCGTTGCACGTCTCAACGTGAAAAACCCTTTCCTTCGATTAATGAAGGTGATTGCTCACCAATATCCCGTTTAGGGATCCCTGCCATATCGTGAGTGATGAGCGTGTACTGAGACATATTATGCCATTTTATTCTTATGTACCCACCCTATTGTTTTATACTGCGCTCTTGAGCTGAGAGACGATTTGTGCTTATTGTGGGTGGGGCCCTGTAAACGACGGCGGCTCGGCGGCCGGGTCCCATTTACAGGTACGCGCAAGTCGCGCTTAATTCACTCCATCTGCTTCGATAAAGCAGCCTTCCAGGCGTACATAGCTGTAGCATATCCGACGTACCCCAATTAACCAGCCTTGGAACGCTTATTCATCACATGTATATACGAGTCCGAACGATATGTCTTGTACTGACACAGCTAGGGGAAGCGTAGCGTCCCCCGTGGTAGCGCGCGGTCGACGTGACAGGATCAGCTGAGAGAGGAAAAAAAAAAAGAAAAGTAAGGGGGGAGGTGGGCAGCGCATCACCTCCTGGGACTCTATTCAGTTTTTCCCGTAATCCCTAATACTGAGATACGATATCTCAATCGCACAGCTGCACACACAGCAAGAGAACGCGCCTCGACTTCTGTAATGGGCGGTTCATTCCGTTAATTAAAATGGCCTCTTAATTGCGCAGCAGCGCCGCGCTCGACTTCGGCTAGGCGCGGTTCATTCCGTTAATTACAACGGCCTCTTAATTGCGCAGCAGCGCCGCGCTCGACTTCTGCTAGGCTCGGTTCATTCCGTTAATTAAAACGGCCAGCGTCGCCCATGCACTCGCGAAATGCACCGCGGATAGCACCAAACTCTTACGGAGAAGCCACAACTACAAGAGAAAAGTTTTCAGCCAAGAAATGCACCGCGGATAGCACCAAACTCTTACGGAGAAGCCATAACTACAGGAGAAAAATTTTCAGCCAAGAAATGCACCGCGGGAAGCACCAAACTCTTACAAAAAAGACACAACTACAGGAAAATATTTTTAGCCAAATTTAGCGGCATTCTGGACAACCATCTTTCCAGTCTGGCAACCACTTATGCAACGCCAAAAGGAACCTTTTTGATGGATAAGCCTGAAATTACAAAAGCAACGGGAAGCTAGACTTGAATTCTTACTGGTAAACTTTCATAAGAAAGAATGTGCTAGTCGGCCATCTGACTTCAATATAAACACGCACATGAACCCAATGTCCCTTTGCGAGGACACTAAACTTAGTAAGCTGCGAAGGTCCCAATAAAGTCAATGGTTTTTTCTAAGCGCGGCGCTCCAGCCATCCCCACACAGAACTGGCTGCTGCGCCGCACGAAAGTGACGTCACAAAAATTGTCATGACATACGTCGTTTCCGATTTAGCGCGTTGTTCGAATTTACCGAATCGGAACGTGGCTCAGCTGGCCAGCAGACGCTCACTTGCTGCTGCTGCTGCTGGAGTACGGCTGGTTGCTGCTTCTGCGAGCTGTCTACAGGCCTTGTTCTGCTACATATTCGCAAGCCTCGAACATCATCTTCATCTAAGCTCAACCGCTTATTTTCACTGCTATTTTATATTTACTAACGTTGTTTATAACCATCCCAATACGTATTTTTGTGATTTTTCGCGTATAGGCTGATTTAGCAGTATCTGTGCGTGGCCCTTTCTTTGGTCATCCGTGTTAACGTGCTTCGTATCTGTGTCGTAGTGCATTTGCGTAGTTGACAGCCGTGTTTTAGACTAAATATTCACTTTCTTGTTTCTTTTTTTTTTTTCATGGTGTAATTCTGAATTGAAAGTGTGCGCAACATGACGCGTGTGTTAGTAGCGGGCGATTCAATGGTGAAATACGTCGACCAGTATTTCCCATCGCGCCGTGGCTTGTCTGTTAGCGTTGCCGCACACAGAGGAATAAGGATTGAGCACTTGCTCTCAATGATTGCTGACAAGCTGGCCAGTTTTGATGTTGTCATTGTACATGTTGGCACGAACAACACTGTTGACAGTGTCAACATGTGCATGGACAAATATCGCCAGCTCGCTCAGGGAATCATCGAAAGCAATCCCACATTGCATGTAGCTTTTTCTGCCATTCTTCCTCGGGGGCAGAATCGGTACCGCCAAGGAGAAGAACAGTTGTGTGATGTTTGTCATTTGAATGACCACTACAGGAATGTGAATGCCGCACTCGCACAACTTTGCCTGGAGAGGGGCTTCACTATCCTGGATAGTCTTGTGGACAGCTGGCCTGGATTCCTGAGCAGGGATGGTGTCCACCCCAGCCGGCTTGGCAACAAGGTGCTGGCAGACTTCCTGTACCGTGAGGCCTGTGCCTTGTCCACCCAACTAGAGAGGAGACACATCCAACAGTCCTACAAGGAGTCCAAGGCATCTGCATGGAGTGGGTGGGCTCGGCAGGAGCACTTTTCCATCAACTTGGAAGTCAATTTTCCAGCACTTGGTATGCATGCAGTTCAATATTCTCCAGCAGCAGGTGGACCTTCCGCTGCACCAGCTCCTGTCTGGAAAACCAGCAGTGCTCTCATGCAGAGACACGACACTGACCAACTGGCCAGTACCATTCATGGTATTGGCTTTACGCTCGTTGGCGGTGTCCGCGTTCGCTGCAAGGGAAGCAAGGCTTGGTGGACCTGGGACAGCCTGCCTTCCCCCATTTTCCATGGCACAAGTGTACCATGCAAGGGAAACACTGGGGAGAGGCCTATTCAGCCAATGATCCCTAGTCGAGGTGCAAGCACCACTTGTGACAGGAAAATAAGGAGAGCCTCACAGGAGCATGAGAGTGCTCTTGTGCGCTCTTCTGTGGGGGAAGAGGAGGCCAGTGCTGGAAAAGCAGCTGTGCCACAGGCTGTCGGCCAGTGTGGCGACAGTGAGTGGAAACTGGTGCAGTCAAAGAAGAGCCGGCGGAAGGCTGCGGCACTGCACAAGCAAGAACAGAGCTCTAAACTGTGTGCAGACAGTGAAGGCAAAGTTCTTGCTGTGACAGCTGCCAAGTCCATCAGGTCCACTTCACCTATGACAGCAGTTGTGAGCCAGAAACAGATTCAGTCTGCTTCTTCCGCTGTCTGTGGTAGAAAGCCTGAAGGACGAGCCAGTGTCTCGCACAACGTCATTCGTGATAGTTTTAAAAAGGTGCAGCGTGTTCCTAGCAAGCAGTTGAAAGACTGCTCAGTTAGTTCCGCGACTCACTGTGAATCTGTCACGAATGACGCTGTGAACGAGGTTTCTGTCTGCAAAAGCCATCTACCAGCACTGACTCGGGATTGCATGCGAATTGAGCGCGATCCTGGCACAGAGGCTGGTGACCCTATGGAAGCTGGGTGCACTGCAGCTGTGCAGTACAAGTATTGTGAGGCTGCTTTGACATCCAGAAGCAGGCCTGTCAGCCTTGGTGCCCAGGCTATTTGTGTAAACACTGGTGCCAACCCAACCGTCCTCAATAACCCAGTAAATACACTATATGGTGGGGGTAGCAAAGTTTATTTAAATGCAACATTTGATAACTTTCCTTCTTTTAAGAAAAGCTTTGATGAGTGGTGCAGGGAGGGCAGGCATGTAGTCATGATAAATAAGAGTAATAAAAGTCCATTCACATCAGAAGATAAGGACTTCGAGTATATTAGGATTAAATATAGCTGCATTCACGGTCGCACAATAAAGCCCAGGGGGATAGGAAAGCGACCAAAGCAAGCTTACAATGGTACTGGCTGTGAAATGACAGTATCGGTAAGCCTATGTAAATCGCCTACTCTGCACTACAAGATAACTAAACTACAAGCTAAGCATAACCATCCCACAGAATATTATGATTTGTATCCTCAGAAGAGGCTCCTGAATCATGGAGAAAAAGAAGAATTCTTTGACTTAGCTGAATGTAATATTGGCGCAAAGGATTTTAAAAACTTGGTCGAGCAAAAAACTGGTAAGAAGTTAACTACAAAGGACATTAATAATTACAAGCAACGATTTTCTATTCCTATCCGCAATGAGCAGGCTCATGGTGAAATGGTTTTAGAGAAGGTAAAGACCTTGCTAAAAAATAATCCAAACTGGGTTATTCACTATGAAATGAATCAAAATAATAACCTGCAATTCATACTTCTTCAAACAACGCACATGCGTGAGATTTTGGAAAAGTATCCAGAGATTCTATTTATTGATGGAACGTATAAAGTGAATATTGAGGGTTATATTCTTTACTCTATATTAGTTCAAGATGGTCGTGGTCGTGGAAGACCTGTGTGTTATGCCTTCTTACGAAATGAGACAACTGAAATTGTTGAGCCCATGTTCACAAAGTTTGTAGATTTCAACCCATTTGTTGTGTCTGCTTGCAAAGTAGTGATGATTGATAAAGATCTCAATGAACTGCGCATTTTAACCAATATTCTTCCTAATTCTAACATACTTTTGTGTACGTGGCATGTGTTGCATTGTTTCCAGCAAAAGGTTAATGAAAAAGCTAGACAGCAACGTGATCAGTTGCTTCCTCTCTTAAAAAGCTTAGTTTATTCCCCCACTGAGCAAGACTACTTCGATAAGCTTGCTAACCTCCAAGCTATGACTTGCACAGATTTCATTTCTTACTATATGCATAACTGGCACTTGTGTAAGGAAATGTGGGTACATGCATATCGGCAAGCCCTTCCTACATTTGGTAATAATACTAATAATCGCATTGAGTGCCACAATCAAAAGATTAAAAATTATCTCTCTTCAAGCATGCATTTGGTTCAAGCAATAGAAGCATTGGTAGGTTACATTGATAATGATTCTTTATCTCTACAGTTCTCTAAGCATAAAGAAATGAAGCTGAACCTAAACATAAATGATTTCAATGACCCATTTCAGCTAGAATTGTCCCGTAATTGCACTTCTGAGGCTACAAGTAAAGTACTAGAGCAGTATGAGAAGTTTAAAAATGTAAGTTATCAAGTCACTTCCACTCCTAATTCTTATGTTGTAGTTCACCAAGATCACAGTACAGTGTTTCATTGTGCTTGGCTTCTTGCACATGTGCTTTTTATAACCAGTACACTCTGCCTTGTGCACATATTTTAGCAGTGCGTGACTTTACTAAGCAAGATCTTTTCGACAAGGCTTGCATACCAGACAGGTGGTGCAAGGATCATTTCCTGAGTGACAGCTGCACAACCACTAGTGCCACACCAGTGGTAACAAGCAGCATTCAGTCAACACCCTGTGTGAAGCTTGACACTGCATAAGAGAAGTATACTTATGCTTATAAGAGTCTTTGCGAAATGTCAAAAACCGTGGCTAACGTATTATCTAATTGTGGTGAGAAGGAGTTAATGGAAAAACTTTCGTCCTGCGAGGCTTTCTTCAGAAATTTAACCACATTTCCTCGTAACCAAACTTCAGCAGCCATAAAGACTGCACCAGCTCAGTTAGCGCAAACTACTGCCACAAGTTATCTTGGGCATTCTAACAGTACAAAACTTGTGGTACCTTTGGTTAAAGCAAGAAGGGGGCGGCCAAAAAAAGTGAGAGCTGTCAAGCGTAAATTTTTCCCAAATCAAGTAAAAAAGGTAGGCCTTGCAACTGTTAAAGTAGACATGCTAAATGTCTACAAACGGTATTCTCTTTCAGATGCAGATTTAAATGTTCTGGTACAGGGCACCTCCATATCAGATAGCGTAATCAATGTCGCACAGTATTTAATTCAGAAAAAGTATCCTACTTGTGTTGGCTTTCAAGATGTCTTACTGGGCCGATGTTTACAATTCACTCAAATCAAAGGCCCTTTCGTTCAAATCTTGCATGTTCAGAACCCCAATCATTGGCTTACAGTAACAAATGTTGGTGCGGACAAAAACACAGTCTTCATATATGATTCAATTGATCAAGATACCCCTCCTGACGCTGTTAGGCAAATCTGTCATATTCTAAAATTACAATCGCCAACATTAACCATTCAAACAATGAAGGCACAAAACCAGTGCAACACACTTGACTGTGGCTTGTTTGCAATTGCCAACATGTATTATATAGCGTCAGGCAGAAAACCAGAAACTTTGAACCTTAACCAAGTTATGCTACGCAAACATTTGCTGCAATGCATACAGAATGGTATGATCGAAGACTTTCCCCTCATAAACTCCATGGCTGCTCGCGTACAGCCAAGAGATAGTATTTACAAGTTACATTGTGTCTGCCGGCAACCACAATATAGTGGGGTAGTATTGGACATTACTTGTGCAAGTTGTTCAAGAGGATTTCACGGAGCTTGTCTCGGCTCTTTAGCAGCTAACTTGGACAAAAAAGTATTCGTCTGTTCTCAGTCATGTTTGCTGGTTGCCAAGGAAAAGATACATTCTTCTAATTAATAATAGCATTCCATTTTGGTGTAGACATATGGCAAAATTTCTAAGCATTCTTCATGTCTCCTCGTCTAATTTTTGCTTTTCTTTAAAGGGCCACTCACCGGGTTTGGCGATTTTGAGCTGACAAGTGCAATGCGTACATCGGGAGTTTATGGTCACGTCTGCCAAACATTGCAACTCTATGCGACGTGGAAATGGGTCAAATTTCAAAACGAACGCTTCTCCCCCTTTTTTTTGGGTCGCGCCCCCAGAGAAGGAGGTTATGATGTGCAAGTATGAATCGCCCTACATACACAGCAGTGCAGTGACGTTGGTCCTATATGTATACGACTGTGCTCTGACGCTGCCAACAGTGGCACGTGACATGACGGAAATTATTTAACGTGACATGCGTAGTTAATGTAATTTGTTGCTTGAAGAGATTAATAAAACTTGGGATACATATTGAGACGCAATAGAAGAATGCGTTTGTCTTTTGCATTTTTTCCCCGTGAATTCCAACGAGATGCCGAGCTAATGTGCTGGCGTTTCGCATGCGTTTGTGTCTCCGCGGTTACTGCATCAAGCAGACTCCTGTCCTGGAAAAGAAATTAATGGTCCTGCGCATTCGAGCACTCATTATGCTCATCTTTTCAACCGCATCAAAGCCAGCGTTTCCAAACAATGTCGCAAAAACAGGCAGTAGACACAATACAATGCTGGTCAACAAAAAAACACCGCTCGCGCGTTCGAGGGTTGGGCTTGTTTGAGCACGTCATGTGCACGTGACCTCTTGGTTGGATGCTGGAGAGGGTAGGAAAGAGATTTGGCTTGTGAAGGCTACACGGGGGAGTGGCAAGGGTTTTGAGCTTGCCTCCTTTCATCCTTGTTTCCTGCTGTTAAAAAAAGAAGAAACTGTTTTCTCAGCTCGTAATGAACCGATTGAAAAACTTTTTGTGGTATAATGCTCTCCGTTAGATACACAACTTCCACAGTTTGTTATGGGACCTGGTGAGTGGCCCTTTAGGGACTGACTTCAGGGATCGAAAGTATGAAGTTAGGCATATTGGTAATGCATAACGGATCACATAGCACAAAAATTTGACCCAGGACAAGAGAAGGAACAAACACGAGTGCTCACTTCCAAGAAGATTTATCTTGAAGAGCAAACACATATATACTCCTGAAATGTGAAAATCAGGCAAATCATTCAAGACGCCCACAACTGCCATGCGCAAATAAATATCTTACATTTTCAAAAAAGACAATTTGACAAAGCCCGAGACATAGTGCTGATGCAGTTCAGCTCTAGTCTACAAATCCTCTTTGCCTCGACAATTTCTCTTGTCATTTTATTTGTTGTTTTTTCTTCCAGCAATAATGATGTCCCGCAAAATCATTTTGCAGCCACACGTGCTGCAATAAACACCCTTGTAACCTCAAGAATGGTCGCAATCGTTTCTTGGCCTTGCACTGTAGCAGGTGTGGCTCCAAACCACTTTTGTGTGACACCATTATCATTGGGAAAAAAAAAACTACAAGAGAAATTGTCGTGGCGAAAAAGATTTGTAGACTAGAGCTGAACTGCATCAGTACTTTCTCTCACTCTGTCTCTAGGGATTTGTCAAAACGAATTGTCTTTGCTGAGGATGTAAGGTTTTCGTGCATGGCAGTTGTGGGCTTTTTGAATGATTTGTCTATTTTTTGCATTTCAAGAGTATATATGTTTGCTCTTCAAGATAAATCTTGTTGGAGGTGAGCACTCGTCTTTGTTCCTTCTCTTGTTCTGGGTCAAATTTTCACATTATGTGATGAGTTAACTTTCTGCATGCACCACCTTATTTTTTTTCCTTGTTGTAAGCTAGTGGTGGAGCGTTAACTAGAAGTACATAAAAACATTGCCAAATGTATGTTACCCCAACGAACCAAATTCCTTTGTTGAGGCAATCCTTTCTGTGGCATTCCTTCTTTATTGACTTCTCATCACGTCAAACCTCACACCTGTCTCTTTCATAAAACTTCTAGAACTAGTTCTTGCTTTGTTTTGTTTTTTTGCCAAAAGTAGAAAACTTCCCTTTGTTGAGCAAATTTTTCTGAACTAAAATATATTCATATCTAATGCACGGAATAAAAAATAAAAAACAAGAAAATTTATAGGCTGATCACTAAATGTCAATTGAATAAGGATTTCGGAAATACTACCATGAATGGCACACAGCAAATACTCATGCATGCAGCCTTTTACCATGTGCAGCTGTAAACTGCAAACAAAAAGTATCAGATATTGTATACGATTTGCTTTTTTTTCTTTTCAGCAACAGTAACTTGCCCTTTAAGAGAAAAATATGAATATAAAATTTTCAAAAATAGTCATTTTTGAAAACCTGTCAATATATCAAAATGGTTTAGTTGATTCATGATTATGCAAGCAGTTCTTGCATGCCTGTGGCACTGGGATTGTTAATGTAGGCAGGCTGAGTTTGTAATGCTCTAAAGCCTCAGCATTTTAGTGTTATATTACAATATAACATTCAAATATTTTATGAATGCAACTATGAAATTTGCTCACAATGAGTTTGCTACAAATTAAGCAACCAAAGTCTGTGTATATATTGCCCACATTAACGTCACACTGCCACAAGTCTCTAGGCGGAGCCTGACCGCTACAGAGCGCGTTCTCGGGTGGCGGATAGAGAAAAGTCTTGCAATGAAGTGATGCTAAGCAGCTTCTATTAATAAACAAGACTGGCACTTGTGCCCGCGGACCAACAGGCAGAAAATACATATGACAACAGGAGTCTTTTCACTGCTGTGGTGGGCAAGTTGAAAGTTTCAGGTGCCATTTTTTAAACTCTTTGATTTATCTGTTGTTTTTTTCGTCTGTTTTCTTCATCTTGTACAGGTCCAGTACATTGTGGACTCACCCTGTTGTCAAGTCATCAGGAAGTTGGATGATGCTGTCTTCTTCTAGCTAAATTATGCAACTACTAAGAAGGGGATCAGAATTCTATTTTGTAGCAGTTATTTTACAAATAAATAGTAAAATTTTTCTTGGTTGTAGTAGTGTCATTGTGTACTCACGGACCATAACATTACATAAGACAGGAATTCAAGTGCACAGAAAAAAAGTGCTGCTATGAGCACCTGTTATCAACATCAGCTGGTCATTCTTAATTTTGGTCTTTTATTTATCGCACATCAAGTAGCCGCAATTGCTTGGTTTACAGGCTGAGAGAAAATTTAGCTCCCTTTCTTACACGCCAAAGGTTGCTGGCAGTGAAACAGCGTTGTCAGCATTTTGATAGATACTTTGAAAATGAACGTGAAAACGACGGAGGGACAAGACAAAGGCGAAGTACTGAGTCTTTCTAATCTCGTGTCTCCGTCGTGTTCGTGGGCGTTTTCCAAAAATGCATAGTTTCCAACTCGACCTTACTGATATATTGTGAAAACTTTATGAAAACATGAATCCCCGAAGTTAAGTATAAAACTTTCACATAGAATGCATCACTTCTAGCGTCAACAGTTGAGCTATTACAAAACTTTGATAAGTCGCAAGGCACGTAAAAGCAAGTATGGTCAAGCTTCACTGCCTTGTGAAAGCACTGCGGTAAAGCCAGCGTGAGCAGAAGAGCATTACATGATACGAAATGAACGCATGCACAGGCCACTTGTGCATCAAACAAATATAAGCATTTGCGACTGCTCAGGCCAAATATGCATCTTGGCACGTCCGTTTCAGGCAAACAAAAGGACAAATACCAAACTATGATCAAGCTTCACTGCATAGAAAAAGCACTGCGGTAAAGCCAGCGTGAGCAGAAGAGCATTACATGATACGAAATGAACGCATGTACAGGCCACTTGTGCATCAAACAAAAATAAGCATTTGCGACTGCTCAGGCCAAGTATGCATCTTGGCGAGTCCTTTTCAAACAGACAAAAAGACAATTACCAAAAGATGATTAAGCTTCACTGCATTGCGAAAGCATTGCGGTAAAGCCAGCGTGAGCAAAAGAACATTACATGATACGAAATGAACGCATGCACAAGCCACTTGTGCATCAAACAAATATAAGCATTTGCGACTGCTCAGGCCAAGTATGCATCTTGGCGAGTCCTTTTCAAACAGACAAAAAGACAATTACCAAAAGATGATTAAGCTTCACTGCATGGAAAAAGCACTGTGGTAAAGCCAGCGTGAGCAGAAGAGCATTACATGATACGAAATGAACGCACGCACAGGCCACTTGTGCATCAAACAAATATAAGCATTTGCGACTGCTCAGGCCAAATATGCATCTTGGCACGTCCGTTTCAGGCAAACAAAAGGACAAATACCAAACTATGATCAAGCTTCACTGCATAGAAAAAGCACTGCGGTAAAGCCAGCGTGAGCAGAAGAGCATTACATGATACGAAATGAACGCATGTACAGGCCACTTGTGCATCAAACAAAAATAAGCATTTGCGACTGCTCAGGCCAAGTATGCATCTTGGCGAGTCCTTTTCAAACAGACAAAAAGACAATTACCAAAAGATGATTAAGCTTCACTGCATTGCGAAAGCATTGCGGTAAAGCCAGCGTGAGCAAAAGAACATTACATGATACGAAATGAACGCATGCACAAGTCACTTGTGCATCAAACAAATATAAGCATTTGCGACTGCTCAGGCCAAATATGCATCTTGGCACGTCCGTTTCAGGCAAACAAAAGGACAAATACCAAACTATGATCAAGCTTCACCGCATGGAAAAAGCACTGCGGTAGAGCCAGCGTGAGCAGAAGAGCATTACATGATACGAAATGAACGCATGTACAGGCCACTTGTGCATCAAACAAAAATAAGCATTTGCGACTGCTCAGGCCAAGTATGCATCTTGGCGAGTCCTTTTCAAACAGACAAAAAGACAATTACCAAAAGATGATTAAGCTTCACTGCATTGCGAAAGCATTGCGGTAAAGCCAGCGTGAGCAAAAGAACATTACATGATACGAAATGAACGCATGCACAAGCCACTTGTGCATCAAACAAATATAAGCATTTGCGACTGCTCAGGCCAAGTATGCATCTTGGCGAGTCCTTTTCAAACAGACAAAAAGACAATTACCAAAAGATGATTAAGCTTCACTGCATGGAAAAAGCACTGTGGTAAAGCCAGCGTGAGCAGAAGAGCATTACATGATACGAAATGAACGCATGCACAGGCCACTTGTGCATCAAATAAAAATAAGCATTTGCGACTGCTCAGGCCAAGTATGCATCTTGGCGAGTCCTTTTCAAACAGACAAAAAGACAATTACCAAAAGATGAATAAGCTTCACTGCATTGCGAAAGCGTTGCGGTAAAGCCTATAAGTAAATGATGTGCAGCAATCAAAGGATATATGCCTTATTCGTCGTACGCACCTGTTGGTGTATTAAAGCTGCTCACATTTGACAGGCTATCATGTGAGTGAGAGGCAATACCTGATGTGATAATAGTTGTTACATTTCTTTAATTGCTCACTTTGGGAACTATAGCTGGTTGATCGCAAGTTGAATTTGCATGAGTCCTTGAGTAACTTAGCCACGTGCCATCTTCGCACATGAAGTCTTAGCTGTCACCGAGTTATATAGATACATTGACGTGGCGTGGCTTTGATTGCGCGCGCAGTGCTGTTTAGGTTAACTGCTGCAGATGGGGAATAAATATTTAAAATCTCGTGGTACGCGATGCATTTGGTAAGGCATGCAGGGCTTATTCCTAATGTACGGCTCCTGCTTACGAGCTGCGCAGTCTGTGATCTGCGCCGATAGACAAACTGATGGTGGAAGAAAAATTGCTCTCTCCCACTAAAGGGAACCATGCATACGTGTGAACAGCGGGCGCTAACGCTTACACAGGCGGCGCCGTGGACGCTGGCTCTCATCGTGGCGTTGCGCAGGAGATCAACCTGGGGACGAGGCGCTAAGCACGCAGTGATGGACCGGTGTTTCTTTCTGTAACATGCCAATCACTGCTAATGGGTGAGAGACACAAGACTCTTATTAAATGCAGAGACCCTCAGTACATTTTTAACTAAGTATAACGCGCACTCTGCTCATTTTCATTGTTCAACAACGCACAAGAGAAATCTATCACCAGCACTACCTTGGAGGTCAATATCCAGTGCCTAAAGCGGGATGGCCAGTGAACGGTTGTGCAGTGCTAGCAGTCATTTTTTTTTTTTTTATCAAGGAACTCGCTATCAGATGCTGCTTGCGTCGATGGTGCGAGTCGAGAGAAGGGGGAGTGTAGGAGAAAAGAGAGACGGGGAGGGGACGCGCATGCGCAGCAAGGGTGGTCACGCCGCACACAGCATTGAACTCGACCATAACACGCTTGGCATCTAAAGTGGCCCCAGTGTACGAGAGAAAATTGCTGGATCTGCAGTCGAAGATTTTCCGCCAAGGAAATGTAGGCTGCAGACTCTAGATCACATTACCGGCTGCCATTTGGTTCAGCACATTAAAAGTATCAGTTAATTTACATGGAGCATACTACGAACTATAGCTACATGTACTTTATAAATGTACCCGCAAAATCACCTGTAAATTTACACGGTGGACACTAATCCAGAGTTCCCGCCTGTTTCTGAAGCATTGTTACAGCAGAACACTGAAAAACATTGCTGCAGGTGCATATATATATGTAACGTAAGAAGGTAGCGATAGTTAGGAGTTAGTAGTAGAGGTCGAGAAGGAAGAAGTGAAAATGGAATAAACACGGAGTATGAGCCAGGCCACGTCTCCGATTCATCATAGCGTCACACAAGTCGACAGGATGGAGACCTGCCTGCCCCTTCATCAGTCGCTCAGCATCGACGCAGTTCTACAGAAGACACCCTGCCCATACATTGACTACCGAATCATCGCCTAGAAGGACAACGACCAGCACCATGACAAAACCATCGGCTGACCTCGACATCCCCAAGTACACCGGATCAGCGGACGACGGACCCGTACAGGACTGGTTCAACCTATTCGAGGTCCACGCCGCCGCTGCATCCTGGTCGGAACGGGAGATGGTTACGAACTTCAGCGACTACGTCACTGGTGAGGCATTCAAATTTTACCTGATTCACATTTTCGAGAACGACGAGTCATGGCAAAAAATCAAAGAGGAGATGATTACCCGTTTTAATGATTATGACCAAGACTTACTCATTGGCAACCATCTAGAGACAACTGCACACTATCGTCAATTTCCTAAGCAGTCCTCATGCATTCGAAAGTCCAGCGCGAATCGACAAGTGCCTCAAGACGAAGTGGCACATGCGTTTACTTACAGAAGGCCATGCGTATATTCGGAAAAACCTAACCGTCAAGCACGCATCCCTTCTGCGCGAAAGTCAGCATTTCCGAAGTCATCGCTTCAACATACGACACGAGACGTCGCTCACCCTACTGATGCCTTTCATGCTTCGTCTGGCATACATGGTCCACCACCTGGTTTTCTATGACGCAGCTCTTCAAAGGCTCCTAACGGTCACTATTCGTGTCATAAGGACGCCTTGTTCATGGTAGACCAGCTGACACATGAGGAAAATGCCGAACAACGCCATGACGACTCAAAGAGTGAAAATCAGTCTTCACACATTGGATCAGCTTATTTTCCATCCAGCACAATTGGGCTACCTCCTGGTTTTCCGCCACTTGGCTCTTTCGTCGCTCACAACGCCCACCTCACATCTAGCACGCTCACAATGGTCGGGATAGAGCTGTGGAGCTCGGAGAATACTCAGCCAAGCCCTGAACCTACCATCCAGATTCAGACTTGCAAGAACCACTCGCAGCGAACAGTGAAGAAGCCCCTGATGATGTATCTATCAACTCTGAAGCATTACCTTCATTACCCGAAATGCAGCACAACAGCCTAGAGACTACTACCTGCCCACTCGACACCACATTCAATTGCCCAGAAAGTCAGTGTCATGGTAAAAAAGGGCTGCCACCTCAAGTCTTTTCGCAGCAACATCATCAATTCCAGCAAGTCCAAGAACAACAGAGATTCCAAGGGCTATACCAACAAGGACGACGACGAATGGAATCATCTTCGGAAGAACACACGCGGTTTATGGAAAGCCGTTTACAAACGTGTCAACCAAGCCAACGACATATTCAAGATTTCTCACTCGAAACAAAGAAAGCATCGAATCCAAGATATTTTCCCAAGGAACGTCGAGTAAGCTTTCTTCAGTCGAGATCAAGACTCAGGCAACACGACATACAACGTCGAGAAAGGCGCCGAACCCTACCCTGTATTCCGCAAGGACGCAGAAATCACCGCACTAGCCTCGGTCAACAAGCACGCAAACGAGTGGCGATGCATGGGTTCCAATCAAGACAAATAGCACGACACCTGCGCAAATCATCCAGCCAATGCTTCAAAGCCATCACACCACGTTCATTCATCGCAAGAATACCAGCTGTGTTTCCATCTGATTTCACGCTCAAAGCATGCTTATGTTGTCCAGAGCGCAGCAGCCAGCCTCGCCCTCCAGAGCTGTACTTGATACCCAGGATTGCTGTCCTCTCCTGTGAAGCTATAGTGTGTTAACGGAAACTTCCTCGGACTTGGAATGATCTTCTCTTTTTGACAGTGTTCAGTTCTAAGCCGTGCATGTTCAGTTTTCATTCGTGTTCATCTGACGCGACTTCTTTCGGGGGAGGGGGAATTCTGTAACGTAAGAAGGTAGCGATAGTTAGGAGTTAGTAGTGGAGGTCGAGAAGGAAGAAGTGAAAATGGAATAAACACGGAGTATGAGCCAGGCCACGTCTCCGATTCATCATAGCGTCCTGTCGACTTGTGTGACGCTATGATGAATCGGAGACGTGGCCTGGCTCATACTCCGTGTTTATTCCATTTTCACTTCTTCCTTCTCGACCTCTACTACTAACTCCTAACTATCGCTACCTTCTTACGTTACATATATATATATATATATATATATATATATATATATATATATATATATATATATATATATATATATATATATATATATATATATATATATATATATATATATATATATATATATATATATATATATATATATATATATATATATATTCACACAGCAATTCATACACGCCATTCTAACAACCTGACATATACACATGGCCCCACTCATGGGTTGGCTGCTGTGAGGAGCATGCACAGTAGCTTTCCTTGACACTCGCAGTGCATCATGTTACTGTAATATAAACAGCGTCATAAGGCTAGACTATATTTTAGTTTTATGACATTCTTTGGCTCCCAAGGAGCAGGATGCTTTTCTTGAAAAGAAAAAGAAAAGGCAGATCCCATGCACAGTATACAGGAATCGATGCATAATGCGAAGCAGCCAGGAAGGAGGAAACCATGCTGTACAATTAAGACGTGGATATTATGATTTGCATGTTAGGAAATGTCATTTATGGTCATCATACAGTGGTATGCAATGCAAATTTCACTGTATATTAAGTTAGCGAAATTGCCGCAAGCACACCAAGAGCCCGGCATGTAAATCACGTGGTGCATGATTGTATTTCATAATTTACATGTTACCATTTCCTCCTTATGTTCATCATGCAGTCACGTCCATAGGTTGACGAACTCACCCACGAGTCGACTCAATCAAACTCAGATCAAGCTGTGAGCCTCAGTCTGAATGAGCTGCATAAGTTTTGCTGACCTATGGTCACGTCATATTAATTTTGGTATAAACCAAGCTATAGCAAAATAACCGCAAGCACACCATGAACGTGACATGCATGTGAGCCCATTCGTGACATGCATGTCATGGTTTTTCCATTACCACACCATTAATTTATGTTATTTGCACAAAAATATCTCGTCATATCATATTTGGCATATATCTATGTAATGAAACGGCTGCGAGTGTACCAATCAATGTATAACGGTATGTATACCAATTTTGTTGTGTACATTCTTTTAATGACATGCTAAGGAGTGCACAAGGTCGTAGGCGGCTAGATAGATAGGTATATATATATATATATATATATATATATATATATATATATATATATATATATATATTGAGAGAGAGAGAGAGAGAGATCGTTTGATTGTATGATTGATTGATTCAAAGTCACAGAAGTTCACTAAGAAACGCATTGCACTTGAAGTTAAACAATTGTAAAAGGTCAGCTTTTATTAGTATATTGCGTGAATGGCACCAGTGCTCTATCTGGCTTATTAAATGCATATTATTTAATTTATTGTTATATAAATATAAAAAACACACCCAGTTCATTTGCAGAACCCTCTGAAGAAAGTAGCATGTTATGATCGTAAATCTGTAATGGCTGGATGGCTCATTGAGATGTTGTCACTCTCTTACCACATTGCTTGTATTGCCTCTGTTGGCAATAAAACGCCAATGACAACCCCATTTCGTTCATAGACATGCCAAGCTTACTGCCTACATCCCAGATCAGTGGGCTGGGGCTGAAGGCTGCTGTTGCGAACGCGTGTTGCCACTTGCATTACATCGTCAAAAAGTTTACAGTGTTACAAAATAGAAAAAAAATAAAGTATTTCTCGAGTTCAAAAAACAATACTTCCCTGTAACTTCACATATTTTTAGGTAATATATATAACTTTATGAATACTTTTAGTCCACTAAGTGACACTGAGCTTTCTTCTAAAAAAAAAGCGAAATTGGAATTTATTTTTCAGTCGATATATCTTGAGCACCTTAATCGTTTTTACTTCATAGCATGTTGAACAGGCTGCTATGACATATTATTTGTGCCGTTTTATTTTGACATGCTTCTACAGTGAATATCGAATTTCACAAATTTATTCAATTTGGCTCGTGCCAAAATATCTTAATGAGTTTATATACATAAAAAAGTAATTTATTTACAGTTACATTATCTCATTAGCTTGCCATAAACACCATTTTATCGAGTGCATCCTATAGACATCCTTTGAATGAAAATTGTTGTTTGATACTCTCTAGCTGAGTCGGTGAAAAGCTGTAAACTAGCACGAACAGGCAAGAAAATTTTCGTCTACAGAAATTAGCAAGCAGAGCAAGTTTTAAACACAAAGAAAAATTTGGTGATTTTTTAGCCAGATTTTGCAAAAAGCTGTTGAAGAGTGAGTATCATTTTAGTGGAGAGTTGTAGATGTTTGTCTGGCTTTTCGCCTGACATGTTACTCCAGATACTGGGTGATAACTATGATATATGCAGTGATAAACACATAACACATACACTCACACATGTGCACTACACTATTTACGATGTTTCATTCAGATTTGGGGCCCAAAAGAATGTCAGTAGCACTTTTGTGGCATGTAACGCACTGGAGCTACTTTGCCATGGGCCTAAAATATCTGGTGACTCTCCTTAAAAAGTATAAGTGATTGCTGTCTATATCTAACAAATTCTGGCCTTTTGGATTATATTTATCATACCTTTATCTCGTGTTTGTTTGATACTATTGAGATTTTGATGTAATTTTAAACAATCAAAAAATATTCCCCTAGAGTTATTCAAACAAAAGACCAAATTGAATGGTACTGCACAATATTACTTGCACTTTTCAAATACTTTCACACCATTAATTCTGACACGTCAACTCTACCATGCTGTGTCCAAACTTTTATTGCATGACTTCATCAGTGTACTGTTATCATTTACTTTAGAGTTTTGCCTCTAAATTTAGGTTACAGACTTTAACAAAGTAGTACGACCTTTTCGAGACAGTGTATTGGAAGGCTCCAGACAATTTGAACCCCATTGGGTTCTTTATTGTGCCCTAGTATTCCACCTGACGTGGTTCTCTAGGATTTCACTTCTACAGAAATGCAACCATGGTGCCTGGATTAATCAAAGCTGCATCTATTGGGTGAGTAGGCGAGTACTGTATGAGCCACTGAAGCGGCACCACCTCTGAAAATATAAGTGCATACATGTGCACCAGCCTATACATGCAAATGCTTCTCTTGAATAAAAAATGATTTTTTTGTGGCTAAAGTATTTTCTCGCTATTTTTTTCTTCAGGCTTAGAAATGGCATAAAAAAGACATTCACAAACTTTATTGATAATGACTAACCAGCCTAAAAATTCATAAAGCGGTTTCATTTAAAAGGGAAGGAGACTTTGGTACATTAGAATTGTCATTTACTGATTTTCTTGCAAGAAATGCCTCAAGGCCCTTACTTGTAGGGATATATTACATAAAGAGGAGGGAAAAACAGATAGGCTATAGCATCAATAAACAGCAGAACAACAATACTCATCAAACAAACACCTAAAAAAGTGTGACATAACAAACAAAATATACAAAAATGCAATTCTGAAAATAGAAAAGCTCTAGTGAGACAGCCTACAAATGGGTAATATTTTTAATAAGTTTATTAAATTTAAGTGTATTAATTTTAGTTGTAATATAAGGAGGCAGCCAGTTCAACTCGATAATGGTTTTAGGGATGAATGATTTAGCAAAGATGGAAGTACTGCAAGCTATGTGTTTAATTTTGAAAGGACGATGGTGATGTGGAAATATGATTGGAAAAAAAATGAAGTAATGAGTGGCAGTATATTTTATAAAAAAGAGGTAAACAAACTAGTGTACAATGATGGTAAAGGTTATCAAGACCAGCACAAGCCTTTAGGACTGACACACCAATGAAATGGTAGTAATCAGAAAAAAAAAAAAATATGTTACATTTTTTTGGAGAGATCGATGTTACCTATGATGTAGGCCTAATTCAGGTGCCACATCTACGAAGTATACTCTATATTTTAGGATGAATTAAAGTAAAGTGGGTGAGATTAAGCACCTGTGCAGGAGCATGTTGTAGATTACAATTTGAGAGGCAGAGAGGTAGTGGCAACTACAAAGCGAAATAGGTATGACGGCTCCATGTCAGGTCAAACATAGAATGAACATTTAAATAGTTGTCAGTGCAAGCTGAATCAACATTTATGTATTTGGAGTATGTGAAGTTCAGAAAGCAGCATAAAACTTTTTGTAAACGTGACAAGTTGAGCCTTATACACTTATTTAGAAATGTAGCCATGATGAGCACCAAGTTGTAATTGAACAGAGGTTGCTTTATAATAACTGATAGCCAGAGTTACTTCTCATGGCTCAGTACACTACAAATGAGGTCATCAGTGAAAAAGTCTAGTTTGAGAAAAAATACATTCAGGCAAATCATTAACAAATATTAGAAAAGAACAGGGGACCAAGGAAACTTCCCTGCGGAGTGCCGAATGTTACTTGAGCTGTCGAAGAGTAAGAGCCATTAACAGAGGTGAATTGACTGTGATATCAGAGGAACCCTTGTATACTAAGATGTGTGTGTGAATGTTCAGTTGTGTTAACTACAGAGTCTATGGCCCGTATTCACAAACCAACCTTGGCCTTTCCTCGAGTTCTCCTCAAGCTTTCTTACCCTCTACTTGTGTTATAAAGGCACAAAAATGGTAAGGAGGTAAAAAACTACAACAAGACTGGTTCACGAATACTGGCCAACATTGTACATCAAGGGCAATAAAGGCTTACAACCGATAACAAAAACTTGAGGTAACACCGAGGATGGTTAGTGAATACAGGCCTATGGTCGGAGACCCAATCAGTGCACCGAAAAAACTGGGAAACAAGGTTTCTACTTGAAAGCCAGTGTCTATTAATAAGCCATGAGTAAATTATGTCAGCTGATGATCACAAGGAAATTTCTTACAGAAACTGTGCTAATTAAACATGATGTAATCTTTGAAATAATTATTTATTTGAGTTTGAATGATGCCTTCGAGGAGCTTGGAAAAAGTGTAAGTGAAAGAAATGAGTCTGTAGTTTAGAGAATCAGGGCAGGTGCCTGATTAGAACATTTCATAACTTGGCTTCACACCAGTGATGAGGAATGCAGCAAAAGGATAATGATCAATAAAAAAAGTGCAGTAAAGGCTTCAAAAATGCTTCCAAATATATTTTAATATATCGTGGCTAAAAACAAGGATTGATTGGTTGATTTGTGGGGTTTAACGTCCCAAAACCACCATATGATTATGAGAGACGCCGTAGTGGAGGGCTCCGGAAATTTCGACCACCTGGGGTTCTTTAACGTGCACCCAAATCTGAGCACATGGGCCTACAACATTTCCGCCTCCATCGGAAATGCAGCCGCCACAGCCGGGATTTGATCCCGCGACCTGCGGGTCAGCAGCCGAGTACCTTAGCCACTAGACCACCGTGGCGGGGCCTAAAAACAAGGAGATCTATACTTGCAGCATTTTTATTGTTTCTAAATAAAGAAAAAATACCATCTTTACTGACGACTACAAACTTATTGCATAGAATAGAGAAATCATGAAATGAACTAAAGATTCGAAAAGGAGTAACCATTTCAAGAGTGAAAACAGATGAGAACGCTTTTATAATAAGATAGGCAGAATAGACGCCATTCAGCTAGTCAATGTTCAGATGGATCAGGATATAAATGCGGCTTATATTACATTCCAAAATCACCAGGGTTTATTACATAGCACAGTGGACACGCAGGGGCGTCTGCATAAGCAGGTGTTTAGTGTGTAGTGACACCACGGACCCGAGCTAAGGGGGGGGGGGGGGGGTTCTCACCAGAGATGGATTGGCCACCCTGGTGCAGTATCTGGCCACTACCTCCCACATGCATACGTCAAATAACTCACGGCCCTCAGTCCCCAGCAGCTGCGAAGCAACTGACCCCGGCGGCGGTCAGATCTGCAATGCAGCAGAGGGTGCTAAGAATCTCTGGATCCAGACAGGCCACCATTGGAACCTGAACTTGGCAACGTTTAACACTAGAACCTTATCTAGTGAGGGAAGTCTAGCTGTACTACTCGAGGAGCCAGAGGGTGTTAAATGGGATATAATAAAACTCAGTGAGGTTAGGAGGACAGATGAGGCCTATACGGTGCTATAGAATGGGCACCTCCTTTGCTATCGAGGCTTGGCTGACAGAAGAGAACTGGGAGTGGGGTTCCTAATTGACAGAAACATAGCTGGCAACACATAGGAATACTATAGCATTAATGAAAGGGTGGTAGGTATCGTAATTAAACTCAATAAGAGATACAAGATGAAGGATACAACCTTACGCGCCTACATCCAGCCACGATGACGCATCAGTTGAAAGCTTCTATGAAGACGGACGTGGAATCAGCAATGAGTAAGGTAAAAACACACTATACTATACTGATGGCAGACTTTAATGCAAAGATAGGCTGGAGACCAGGCAGTAGGAGATTATGGCATCGGTACTAGAAATGCCGAAGGAGAGCTACTAGTAGAATTTGCAGAACGCAATAATTTACGTATTTTGAATACCTTCTACCAAAAACGAGGAAACCGTAAGTGGACATGGAGGAGCCCTAATGGGGAAAGTAAGAACGGAATATACTTTATAATGAGTGCACACCCAGGCATCGTGCAGGATGTGGAAGTGGTTGGCAGGGTGTGTTGCAGTGACCATAGAATGGTACGGTCTCGATTTCACCTAGACTTGAAGAAGGAACGACAGAAACTGAAACGCAAGAAGCCAATCAATTAGCTAGCACTGTGAGGGAAAGTAGAGGAATTGAGAGTCTCCCTTCAGAACAGGTGCTCGGCTCTTATCGAGGAAACCCGCCTTAGCGTTGACGCAATGAATAATAATCTGAAGAGTATCACTATGGAGTGTGCAGTGGAAGTTGGAGGTACGGTACTTAGACAGGACACTGCCAAGCTGTCCCAGGAGACGAATAACCTTATTAAAGAGCGTCAAAGCATGAAAGTCTCAAGTACAACAGACAAAATAGAACTGGCAGAACTTTCGAAGTTGATTAATAGGCGTAAGGTATTCGATGTAAGAAGGTATAACATGGAGGGATTTGAACATGTTCTGAAAAATGGAGGAAGCGTCAAAACAGTGAAGGGGAAACTTGGAATAGGGAAAAATTGGATATATGCACTAAGGGACAAAGAAGGCAAAATAACTACCAATATTGATAGGATAGTTAAAATAACGGAGGAGTTTTACAGAGATCTGTACAGTAGCCAGGACAACCACGACCTTAATACTATAAGAACTTGCAGTAACCCAGATTACACCCCACCAGTAATGATAGAAGGAGTCAGAAAAGCTTTAGAGAGCATGCAAAGAGGCAAAGCTGCTGGTGAGGATTAGGTAACATCAGATCTGCTGAAAGATGGAGAACAAATTGTGTTAGAAAAACTAGCCACCCTATTTACGAGGTGTCTCCTGGCGGGAAGGGTACCAGAGTCTTGGAAGAATGCTAACATCATCTTAATACATAAGAAAGGAGATGACAAGGACTAAAAGAATTACAGGCCGACCAGGTTGCTGTCCATAGTGTACAAGTTATTTACAAAGGTACTTGCTAACAGAGTTATTAAAACATTAGAGTTCGATCAACCAAAGGAACAAGCAGCTAGGATTTCGAACAGGATACTCAACAATCGACCACATTCATACTATCAATCAAATAATAGAGAAATGCTCAGAATATAACCAACCACTATTCATACCCTTCATAGATTACGAGAAGGCGTTTTATTCAGTAGAAATATCATCAGTCATGCAGACACTGCGGAATCAGAGCGTCGATGAAGCATATACAAAGATCCTGGAATACATCTACAGGGGATCAACTGCTGTCCTAATGCTTCATAAAGAAAGCAACAGAATACCAATCAAGAAGGGTGTAAGGCAGGGGGATAAAATCTCCCCGATGCTATTTACCACGTGCTTACAGGAGGTTTTCAGAGGCCTGGAATGGGAACAGTTAGGGATAAGAGTTAATAGAGAATACCTTAGTAACCTGCGCTTTGCCGATGACATTTCATTGCTGAGTAACTCAGGGGACTAATTCCAACTCATGATTAAAGAATTAGACAAGGAGAGCAGAAAGGTGGGTCTTAGAATTGATCTGCAGAAAACGAAAGTAATGTACAACAACCTCGGAAGAGAGCAGTGCTTCAAGATAGTTAATAGTGCACTTCAAGTTGTTTATTTATTTTTATTTCATAATACCCCTAAAGGCCCCCGAAGGGGTATTACATAGGGGAACGGACACATGAAACAAATTTTTGTACGCTTATACAGTCTAAAAACAAGATTAAACAAAATAATGAAAGCGAGCTAAATATAAAAAGCAACAACAACAACCAAAATCAGATACTATGAAAAAAAGAAAAATTAAGTAGAGATGAAATATTGAATACTGGAAACATAAATTAAGGGCACAAACAAATACAGTATACAAGGAAAAAAAACTAAAATGATGGCATGATCTTAAGATACAAAAGTTCGCAATGAACACATAAATAATACAAATCAAGCGTGTACAATGGTCGTGAAAAACATTAACACATGATAACAAGAAAAATAAACACTGATGTACATATGAAGAAGCTTAATGAGAGTACGCGCGGTGGATATCTAGTCGGAAATGTTGTGTAAAAGTTCGTTAAATGTTGGGAAATCTGCTTGAGTGGCAATGTGGGATGGCAAGCTATTCCATGCAACTATTGTTCGGGGAATGAAGGAATTAGCGTAATGAGCTGAGCGACAAGTTATACATTTTATCTTGAAGATATGGTCTGTGCGTGGAAAGATGACTGTTGGTGCTTCGAAAATGCGGTGAAGGTATGGGTGATGATAGAGCTTGTGGAGAAGCGAAAGGCGGGCAGTTCTGCGGCGTTGAGTTAAGTCGTCAAGCTGAGCGCGAGTTTTTTGTAAAAGACTATGTCTACTTAGTGCAGGTAATAACCACGGAGCCGAACCAAGAGATTGAAGTAACTAAAAGAATAAGAATGGGGTGGAGCACATTTGGCAAGCACTCTCAAGTTATGACAGGTAGATTGCCACTATCCCTCAAGAAGAAGATATATAACAGCTGTATCTTGCTGGTACTTAGCTATGGAGCAGGAACCTGAAGACTTACATAGAGGGTTCAGCTTGAATAGAGGATGACGCAGCGAGCAATAGAAAGAAAAATGCTAGGTGTAACTTTATGAGACAAAAAGAGAGCAGAGTGGATCAGGGAACAAAACGGGGTTAAGCATATCATAGTTGAAATCAAGAAGAGGAAATGGACATGGGCTGGGCATGTAGTGCATAGACAGGACAATTGCTGGTCATTAAGGGTAACTAACTGGATTCCCAGAGAAGGCATGAGAGTTAGGGGGAGACAGAAGGTTAGGTGGGCAGATGAGATCAAGAAGTTTGTGTGTGTAAAGTGGCAGCAGCAAGCACAGGATCGAGTTAACTGGCGGAACATGGGAGAGGCCTTTGTCCTGCAGTGGACGTAGTCAGGCTGATGATGATAGTGGACAGCACCTCAACTGACGGCTTGAGGCTTTGAGCATTTTTCTGTAATCCATATCCCTTGCTGTTGAATTCCCAAGGATTAATAGGGTACAGTGTAGACCTACACAGACATTTTTGTTTCTTCTTTTTATTGGCTCTTTGAGGCCAAAATGCACATTTACTACACCGTACTTTTGTAACAGGTATGTGTCATATCATGAGTTCGGGTAGTTTTGAGCGGCGTCTAATTTTGTTAAAAAAAATGGGGAGAACATAGAGCTAAAAGGCTCTCAGAAAAAGAAGTTTCAAGGTTTATCTCATCAAAATCAGAACCTACAATTTGTATAGGCTTCGTAATAAACTGAGTTAGGCGAAAGTCTTAACAAACTTTTATAGTAAGGCATGGGATACCTTATCACTAGCCGAGATAGTGATAAGGGCGTGTCCATTTGCGTCTCGCCGATTAAGAGCAATAATTTTTCAAAACACTTAATCATAGTAAATATACCCGATTCATCGAGAGTCATCAAACGTCCAATATTAAAGGGCATGTGGATAGGACCACCACCACCAGCAGCAAGTCAGGCTGACGGGAGGCCGATGAGGATGCGCATATGTTAAAACAATACATGCGTGAACAAAAAAAAGTAGTAACAAAGACTGCAGTAAGGCTCGAACCACCGACCTCACCAGTTCTAATTGTGGCGCTTCAACCTACTACCCCGCAGCTGCCTATCGGTTCGGAACGATTAACAAGACGGTTTTGTATTCTTGTCATGCTGGACCTAACATTTTTTTTTACTTTTACGTTTCGACGTAACTTCTACTCCTTCTATCATTACGTCTAGACGTACCGCTAAACACTCCGACTATTCAAACAAAACGCCTAACCGAAAAAGTGCATGACGTCACTTCCGTGCGGCGCAGCAGGCGTTTCTGTGTGGGGGTGCAGTGGCTAGAATAGAAAAGTGTGATGAACGCGCCGGCTAGTGCGTAACGCCTTGAAAGGAAACCAAAAGATGACGCTGGCACACGTTTACACGTCACCCAAGGCGGCGATGCGCTGCACAGAGACCGCAATCAACCGCGCGCGCGGCCAATGTGAAACATTTAAAAAATATTTTTTTTTGCTCGTGCATGGCCTCAAATGGCGACCAAGAAAATATGTTCGTTAGCTTCTGAAAAACAGGATGCCTACGCAGGCGCGCGACTAAACTGTAATATCGTCAGGTTGACAAGATGCCGAAAGTGAGCGTGTGGCGGCACTGAAACACTTTGTCGATGTGAAGTGGTAGAAGAGTGAACGATGAACTCAGTTGTGATCCATTGCTTGCGACACTTTCCACGGCGAACCAACATTTAATCAAGCACTACTCTGTAAATAAAGCCCATAATTCAAAACGTCATACTAAGAGACAATAATCACGAGTGGCATCTAAATGGATTGATTTATATGTGGGGTTTAACGTCCCAAAACCACTGATGATTATGAGAGATGCCATAGTGGAGGGCTCCGGAAATTTTGACCAGCTGGGGTTCTTTAACGTGCACCCAAATCTGAGTACACGGGCCTACAACATTTCCGCCTCCATCGGAAATGCAGGCGCCGCAGCCGGGATTCGAACCCGCGACCTGCGGGGCATCTAAATGGAATTCTTTTATTTTCTGCACACACGTCATACAACGCATTTCCGAGTAGTGACTCACTATCTGTTTACAACAATGCATTCTCAATAATTTGTCGCACGTCCTTTTTCATCCCCAAGAAAAAAAAGTTTTATAGTTCACAAGCGCCTCACAGAACATTGGGCTGCAAGCCTAGGGAATGCGCCTGAGCGTCAGGTACTTCCTCTTTTCACGAAAAGATGCTCGCTCCTTGTGGAGTACCTTTGTGTAAAAATGCAATGGGTGAGCAGAAAAAAACTTTACTTGATTGGCAAGGCTCGGACCATGTTGTTCGCAGTCCAGTGTGACATTTTTTTTTTTCATGCAGGAAACAAGCTTTTGCAAGCTGTCAATGTGAAGATCGTTGTAGCTAAAGCCCTTTGAAAAAGTGGTTTCAAAGGCGTCTACAAACGCGAACAGCTTCTCCGAAAGGCCTACCCATAGACGCCCGCACGAGAGGGACAAAAGCGGCTGGCCACCTGGGAGGAGGGCACTAATTCTGGTCTATACATTGACTAGGCAGTGGGTCACTCTTTTAGTTTTCTAAAAGGGGGGCGTAAAATCTGCCTCATACACTGATTTAATAGGAAGAAGGTGCCCCGCAATAAACCTTCGCCCCCCCCCCCCCCCCCTGATCGGCAAGCGCGCCCATGGGTCTACCAGTCCCCTTCAATGTGGACCATTTCGCCAATCACAGTGCGCTCGAAATGCCGGGAGATATACCTCTCATCTAAGTGCAGCTCGCACACAGCCGAGTTTTCTTGAAGCAGCTTGACTTGTCAACGCGCGGGATCGCTCTCCACCACTGCGCTAACAGAGCTTCGTTCATCGGTACGCCGAACAACGCGTGCTTCTTTTTAGCTGACTTGTAGCCTGTAGTGAACCCCGGGACGAAGCAATGGCTTTGTTTTCGCGCCATGAGAGTGCATACAGAAGCATTGGTGTCAGAGTGCCACCGCAATTAAAAAAAAAAAAAAAACGAGGACGAACGCGCCCAACGAAACTGTCTGAAACGTGCAAACAACGTATAAACGATTGCGTGTGCCCCCACGCGGCTCCTCCTCGGAGACTTTAGTGCGCTCCGTAGGCACCGCTTGCCGCTCATCACACTTTCCTCTTCGAGTGTAGCGCAACTAGAGTGTACTAGAACTACAGTGTACTAGAATGTAACTAGAACTGTTCAGTGGCGTGACCGCACCTCGCCGCGTGGTACCTAAGTACCTTCCACGTTGCCCGTAGCGGCGGCGCTGCAGTCGAGTAGTACTGAAAGAGCCACGCGGTGCATGCAGGAACTGCTATGGGCTTCGGCTTCTCCGGTGAGCTTTTTTGATGGAGATATCTTCCTACCTGCCCACGATTCATGTCTAGCGCATGTTGTGATAACCCTTGAAGTATGACACGCCAATCTGCTGAGTTTGAGCTCCATAAAAGTCCTTGTGAGAGATCGAAATTTATTTAGAAAGGGCGTGTATTATTGTGATTTCTTCTGTCTTAACTCTTTCTTCGTTGGGCAGGTGTCTACAATATTAGGAATCACTGAGCTTATTTATTGGAAGTTAGCTGTGCTCGGAAAGCTGTGAGATAAAAAAAAAAAGATATACCATGTCAAACGCACGGAGAACCAGGAGGCCGTAAAAAAAGAAGGAAGTGGAAGGGAATCTGGACCCCCTACACAACCAAATTTTTTTTTCGTGATTTAATTTTTCAGGGTATACTAAGATATTCACACGTATTCACAACGAGTGTCAATTGCCAAAGTTAGTCGTTCTGCTGCACCCCCGCCTAAAAAAATCCTGGGTAGCCCTGCACCGAACGTTTCCAGTTGGTGAAGCTGAATATAGCGTGCCTCTGTACAAATGCGCACCGTAAGTTTCACTTTTTCAACACTATGAGGGCTCAAAACTAGTTCCAGTCTAACGTAACCGGACGAGAAATGCACCGCGTAAAAATAGCGGGTGTTCTAAGAGCCATTGCATGAATTTATATATATATATATATATATATATATATATATATATATATATATATATATATATATATATATATATATATATATATATATATATATATAGGTTCGGTTCCTGCTCACGGCTGGTAATTTTTTCATCCACTTTTCTTTCTTCTTATTTACATTCCATTGGTTCTAATAACTTCCCCTGTACATTCCTTGGCATTACTGTCTGTTAGATCTCATTAATATTGTGTTAAAACACGGAAAAATGAGCCCTTAAGTATACACTTCTTTCCCTTATTTTCATTGCACGAGGGTCTCGTACTGGCAGACTTGGTGTGTTTAGGTTGTATAAGAGGGACAATTAATCAGCTGCCTGCTCATAATAAGTTCACGTGCTACGTGACGCCAAACATGCGCGTAAGAGTGTTTTCACACTCGTCGTTTGGCTTATAGATGGCGCTGACTGTCACTCCTACTTCTAAATTCACATATAACCCCCCCCCCCCCCCCCCAAAAAAAAAAGTGGATGGAGAGAAGGCCGCTGTGGTAGCTCAGTGGTTAGAGCATTGAACGCGTTATTCGAAGGTACTAGGTTCGATTCCTGCTCACGGCTGGTTAATTTTTCATCCACTTTTCTGTCTTCTTATTCACATTTTATTGGTTCTAATAACTTTCCCTGTACATTCCTTGGCATTACTGTCTGTTAGATCTCATTAATATTGTGTTAAAACACGGAAAAACGAGCCCTTAGGTATACACTTCTTTCCCTTATATATATATATATATATATATATATATATATATATATATATATATATATATATATATATATATATATATATTATGACGACTCGGTTGTAACGAGGTTTATTCGTCGTGAACTCGAGAACGAACAAGCGCAACGGACCCGACAAAGAAGCGCTCGTGTCAAGAAGATGATGATTGTCAGCCAGAACATATGATGATGATTGACTGCTGTTCAGATGAGGATGAAGCGCATAATAGATGCCTACAGTGATTCCCCCCCCCCCCCCCCCCCCCCGTGGAAGCGGCCAGCCTGGCCGCTGCGGGCGGGTAGTCAAGGTGACGAGGAACGTCGTGTGAAAAGCTTCATGCGGGAAACGTGTACAATTTCGGTGCTGCGGTAACGGCGGTCAGTTGGCACGACAAGAGGCGTCACACGATAGTTGACAGGTGAAGTCTGCTCTAAAACAACATATGGGCCGATGAATCGAGGCTGGAACTTGTCGCAGAGACCAGGTGTGCGAATTGGTGTCAACAGCAGCACCTCGTCACCCGGTCGGAATGATACCACACGATGAGAGGTGTCGTAGACGGCCTTCCTTGCTTGTTGCGTAGCTTCCGTGTTCATACAAGCGCGCTCGCGGCACTGGGCAAGGCGAGAAATATATTCTTCGCAAGAAGATGGTGATGAAGGGCCATTGCTGGTGAAGAAGGAAACATCGATAAAGAAAGTAGGTGAACGTCCGTAAACGAGATAAAACGGTGAGTAGCCGGTTGTGCGCTGAACAGCGGTGTTGTAGGCGAAAGTGAGGAACGGTAGAAGTTTATCCCAGTTTCTGTGATCCGGTTGAATGTATACGGCGATCATGTCGGCAAGGGTTCGATGGAATCTCTCGGTCAGACCGTTTGTTTGAGGATGGTAGCTAGACGCCATCTTGTGTGTGGTACCAGAAACGCGAAGAACTTCACCTAAAAGCTGTGATAAGAACACCTTTCCACGGTCACTCAGAAGTACACGAGGAGCACCATGACGTAGTATTATGGCCTGAAGGACGAAGTCAGCCACTTCCGATGCTGAACCAGTAGCTACTGAAGTTGTCTCGGCGTAGCGTGTCATATGGTCTACGGCGGTGACTATCCATCTATTTCCAGCACCAGTAACAGGAAGGGGTCCATAAAGATCGACACCGACGACCTCGAAAGGTGTTGTAGGGCACGTCATTGGCTGTAACTGACCAGCCGGGGGAGATGTCGGAAGTTTGCGAAGTTGGCATGGAGAGCAGGAACCCACGTACTTTGCTACGCTGGTAGAAATCCCAGGCCAATAAAAGCGGCTTCGAATGCGGTCGTAGGTTTTCTGAAAGCCTAAGTGGCCAGCAGTCAAATCGTCATGAAAGGCGTTAAGTACATGATGTTGAAGAGCACGTGGCAGAACAGGTACCCAGCGTTGGCCGTCAGGATGATATATGTGACGATATAGCACACCGTCCTGAAACTTGAAGTGCTCGAGTTGTCGACGCGTAGCTCCTGAAAGGTGGTCTATAATGCGCCGACAATACGGGTCAGCCTGCTGGCGAGAACTGAAGGGTTGTTCATCGTCGATTGGCGGTTGGTGCAGCGAGGCGAGCAAGGCAACAGAAGTGGGAGTCACGTCCGCACTGGTGTCGTTGGAGGTGGCAGCTGGAGTGTCGAACGACGCCGTAGGTAGTGGGCAACGAGAAAGAGCGTCGGCGTCTTGGTGTTTTTTGCCCGATTTATAAATAATCTCAAACTGATACTCCTGTAGGCGTAAAATCCAACGACCCAAGCGTCCGGACAAGTTCTTCATTGTAGAAAGCCAGCATAAGGCGTGGTGGTCCGTTACAATGGGGAATTGACGGCCGTACAGATAAGGACGGAACTTTTGTATGGACCAAACCACAGCGAGGCACTCCTGCTCAGTGATGGTATAGTTTTTTTCGGTAGAAGTTAGCACTCGGCTAGCATATGCGATGACCCTTTCCCGTCCAGAGTTATCGCGTTAGAGGAGAACAGCACCTATACCGCAGCCGCTGGCGTCGGTATGCAGGAGTGTTGGGGCGGTGTCATCAAAATGGCAGAGTACAGGCTCTGACGTCAAAGCTTTCTTCAATAGGTGAAACGCCGACTGACATTCCTCGGACCACACAAAGGGTGCATTAGATGCAAGTAGTTTGTGAAGTGGCGCAGCTATTGAAGCGAAATTTCGTATGAAGCGACGAAAATATGATGCGAGGCCAAGAAAACTTCGCAAATCCTTAAGTCTTGTGGGGCATGGAAATCGAAGGACGGCAGCGATCTTTTCAGGGCGAATACCGTCCTTGCAGGGTCAGGGCGAATACCGTCCTTGCTGACGACATGACCGAGAACCTTGATGGATTTGGTGGCGAAACGGCACTTCTTAGTGTTGAGCTGCAGACCCGCACCGGCGAGGCATGTTAGGACGTCATCTAAGCGGCTAAGGTGCTGAGAAAACGTTGATGAAAAGATGATAATGTCATCAAGGTAGCAGAGACACGTCTTCCATTTCAGACCACGCAGGACGGTGTCGATCATGCGTTCAAACGTCGCGGGCGCATTGCAGAGCCCGAAAGGCATCACGTTAAATTCGTATAGGCCATCGGGGGTTGCAAATGCCGTTTTTTCTTTGTCGTCATCGTGCATGATTTGACAATATCCCGAACGCAAATCAAGGCTTGAAAAGTATTCGGCGCCTTGCAGTGAATCAAGGGCGTCATCGATGTGTGGCATGGGGTATAGGTCCTTGCGTGTGATGTTGTTAAGTGCCGGTAATCAACGCAAAAGCGCACGGAGCCATCTTTTTTTCGTACCAAAACAACAGGGGATGACCAAGGGCTAGTTGATGGACGAATTATTTCTCGTTGGAGCATGTGAGCGACGTTTTCCTCGATGATTTTTCGCTCAGCGAGAGACAAGCGGTACGGGCGGCGATGTACAATAGATGTTCCCTCCGTCTGAATGCGATGCGCTGCAGTGGTAGTTCGGCCCAACGTTGAGGAGCAGGTGTCGAAAGAATCGGCGTGTTTCGTTAATAACGCAAGCAACTGCTGCGCCTGCATAGCTGTTAAGTCATCACTGATAAGAGCTGTGAAGGGAGAGGATGAGACAGGCTTACTCATAGAACGGTCGTTGGTAGAGGCAGGGTTAAGTGGCGTGACGCTGACAGGCTCAGCATCCACAAAACAGGCAACTGCAGGAGAACTTTCTCTGGCGTTTCATTCGTAGCAATGACGAGCGCGGAGCCATGGTGAAAGCGTACGACACCTGATGCAAGGGCTATGCCTTTTGCGACGCAAGTCGACGAAGGGGACACCAAGACGTCACCGTGGTCAATGTCCTTAGAGATCAGGGTCACAATTCGTTCTTGATGTGGCGGTAGTTCGAGATCTTCGCGAGCGAACAGGCGTAGAGGCTTGTAGACGCCTTCGTCGAACATGGAGTCCGTATTAGTTAGGTGCAGAATCCGTTCACCACAACATATAGCGGCTGAAGAAGAAGATAGGAAGTCCCACCCTAGAATTAGCTGGTGAGAGCACCGGGTAAGCACAGTGAACTCGATGTAATGCAAAATGTCATCAATAAACACACGAGCAGTACAAAGAGCAAAAGGGCGAATAGCGTTCCCCTGGGCTTCGACCAGATTGGGTCCATTATAAGGTGTCATTACTTTTTTCAGGCGTTTGCACAAATCATACCTAATCACAGAAACTGTAGCACCGGTGTCCACCAAAGCGTCCACGAGAACTCCTTCCACCGTAACAGAAACCATGTTGAACGGGCGTGTTGGAGGAACATGAGTCCTACTGTTACATGCAGTTTCTCCTCCGAAAACTGCATCATTTAGTTTTCCGACCAGTTGTCAGTAGTAAACGAGGCTGGCCGAAGAGGAGAGGAGGAGCGACGGAAGGGCGAAGGTGATCGGCGTCGGCTTGAACGGTAAGTGTTCCGCGTCTCAGTCGACGCGGGCGGAGATGGAGACCGCTGCTGTCCAGATGAATAACGCGGAGCGTAAGAATCCCCTCGGGAAAAGTCCCGTTCGCGCATGTCGTACCCGCGACGCTCGTCCTGCTGGCGCTTGCGGCAGAAGCGAGATATATGGCCACGATATCCACAGTAAAAGCATGTTGGGCGGGACGGGCGCCAAGGCGGGTAATAGAGGGCGTTCGGCGCACCGGGAGATAGCGCACTCAAGTGGACTGACGGAGGGTCGGGTGGGATTGGCCGGAAGTGGACCGGTGGTGCAGCAGCAACCGGCGTGAATGATGGCAGCGGTGAAGTAGAGTTTACGTTGCGAGGAGGCGCGGCCGCAACTTGCGCGTACGTTGGAGGGCTAGGCGGAGGTGGCTGGACGTAGGCTGGACCGGTGAATTATGTTAGTTCCTCCCTTACGATGTCACGGAGGGCCATGCTTGAAGGCTGTGTGACAGATGGAGAAGGTTGTGAGATGCCCATTGATTGAAGTTCTTCTCGTATGATCTCCCGTATCATGTCACGCAGGTCCCGGTCTGCTGTACGGTGTTCACTATTGCCCTACTGAAGGCGAACAGAATCAAGTTCGTCGAGACGCTGACACGTAGAGACGACGTCAGTGACAGTGGAAGGATTCTGGACAACAAGGGAATTGTAGGCAATGCTTCCGATGCCCTTCAGGATGTGGCGCAGTTTGTCTGACTCGGACATCGAAGAATTGACGCGCCGGCAAAGCGCAAGTACATCCTCGATATAAGATGTGTATGACTCGCCGGGATGTTGTTGGCGAGTATCTAGGGCCCTCCTAGCTAGAGCGGATCGAACGGCTGGCGTGCCGAATACTTGGCGAAGCTGCTGCTTGAAGGCAGGCCAGTCGGTGAGGTCGATCTCATGGTTCAAGAACCATGTCTTGGCAACGCCCGTGAGATAAAGCGATACTCGGCGGAGCTTGTTAGAGTCGTCCCAGTGATTAGTTGCGCTTACTCGCTCGTAGTTATCGAGCCAGTCCTCCACATCTTCGCCACGGAGACCAGCGAAGATCGGAGGGTCACGCTGGTGGTTTACGATGTAAAGAGGAGGGGCTTGCGGCGCAGAGACGGGAGCAGAAAAGGCATCCACCCACTCACTCTGAGACATGTTGGCGGACTGAGGGTCCAAGCGGCGGCCTGAACGGAGCTCCAGCGAGTAGGCGTTGTAAGGAGAGGTACTGGGAACGTCAATCCACCTCCACCACGTATGACGACTCGGTTGTAACGAGGTTTATTCGTCGTGAACTCGAGAACGAACAAGCGCAACGGACCCGACAAAGAAGCGCTCGTGTCAAGCAGATGATGATTGTCAGCCAGAACATATGATGATGATTGACTGCTATTCAGATGAGGATGAAGCGCATAATAGATGCCTACAATATATATATATATATATATATATATATATATATATATATATATATATATATATATATATGACATATGAAGCGATGGTTGGTAGAAGCTGAAGAGGAAGAAGAAGTGACATTAGAATAAAAATGGTGTATGAGCCAGGCCACGTCTGCCATTCATCATAGCGTCACACGAGTCGACAGGATGAAGACCTGGCGGCCACTTCATCAACCGCTTACCATCTTCGAACGTCTCAGCAAGACGCAGTGACCGAACGTGGACCACAAAAGTAGGTCCCAACTCCACACCAAGACCAGCATCATGACAGCACCACCAGACGACCTCGACATCCCCAAGTACACCGGATCAGCTGACGACGGACCGGTACAGGACTGGTTCAACCTGTTAGAACTCCACGCTACCGCTGCATCTTGGTTGGAACGGGAGATGGTTTCGAACTTCAGCGATTACGTCACCGGTGAGGCATTTAAATTTTACCCAATTCACATATTCGAGAACGACGAGTCATGGCAAAAAAACAAAGAGGAGATGATTACCCGTTTTAACGACTATGACCAAGACCTACTCATTGCCAACCATCAAGAGACAACTGCACACTATCGTCAATTTCCTAAGCAGTCCTCAAGCATTCGAAAGTCCTGCGCGAATCGACAAGGGCCTCAAGACGAAGTGGCACATGCGTTGGTCGGTAAGAATGCGTTAGTGAAAGGAAGCATACACAGACCGCTGACATCAGAAAGGTGAGGGGGAGAAAGGGGAGAGAGATGAAGGGGGAAGTGCAGGAAGGGGGGCACCCGAGGGGAGTCTACCTTATATTCTTTTTATCTTTTTTTCCTTTCTCTTCTTTTTTTCTGTCTTTTTTCTCTTTCCTTTCCGTCTCATTTGAGATTGTATAAAGCTGAGCAACAACAAACTGTACCTTTAATCCTGATGAAGGCCAGACTCTAGGCCGAAACGTTGCCGAGGGCACCTCGGCTGCTGACCCGCAGGTCGCGGGTTCGATTCCCGGCTGCGGCGGCCGCATTTCCGATGGAGGCGGAAATGTTGTAGGCCCGTGTACTCAGATTTGGGTGCACGTTAAAGAACCCCAGGTGGTCAAAATTTCCAGAGCCCTCCACTACGGCGTCTCTCATAATCAAATGGTGGTTTTGGGACGTTAAACCCCGCAAATCAATCAATCAAACGTTGCCGAGGGCACGGCAACGTTCTTCAGAACAACATGTCTAAGCTTGCATGGATTGTCGTGCAGGTGTTTCTTCTTGTCAAGCCTGGTCCGCTGCCTGATACTGGACGGCCATCACACTCTGGGCATGCGCCGCTGGATCGCGCTCCAGGCACGTGGAAACCACCGTCGACATCGCAGCTACGCACCCTCGTCTCCAGTGAACCACGCCGTTGGCTTCAGTCATCGGTGACGTCAGTGGAGCCGAGTATAAAGCACCAAGATTTCGCCTTCCACCTCAGAGGGCACGGCAACGTTCTTCAGAACATGTCTAAGCTTGCATGGTTTGTCGTGCAGGTGTTTCTTCTTGTCAAGCCTGGTCAGCTGCCTGATACTGGACGGCCATCCCACTCTGAGCATGCGCCGCTAGAGGTGTGCGCCGACTGGTCGGCGCGCCGCCGCCAAGAGTTTTCACCGCGTCGCCGCCACCAACGCGAACTGATCGGCGCGCCGCCGCCGCCGCCGCCGCCGATGATTTTCATCGGCGCAATCGGCGCGCCATTTATGCGCCAATACTGACTTTTCACACATTTTTCTTTTTCATCTTAATATATAGCTTCGTTTCGCATTTTATGTAGCCAGTATAAACCAGGCTTCTTAGTTATCTTCATCCAGCTTGAGAGACCGAGAGTACCACTATGAACAGCTGCACAAGTTCTGCGGCCGCTGCATGAAATGATATATTGGACAAATTGACAAAAAATAAATGTAACAGTTACAGTAAAGCATAGACGCTGCCATCTTAGGCTTAAAAGCAATTTTTGCTGGTTTTATATGTCGTAATTAGCAATGATTATGGTCATATGACGTTGAATGTATTGGCCCAGCGTGTTGATGCATGCGAGTTCACCGTAGCACTATTCGAATGTTTATATGGATGCAAAACGGCGTCATTGTCAGTCCAAGATGGCAGTCTGTGATCGTGCCCGGAACAGGGCGTATATACAGAAGAAATGAAGTAGTAGCAGTGCAGCACAAATGCAGTGCGTTAGGTGAAGGACTACACAAAGCCCCGAAGGATGAAATCGAAAGGGAGAAGTTTAATGGAGATTAAAAGCATCGAGGCATAATACATGCTCGAACCTATTCAGGGTATATCATCACCTGTCCGTAGTGTTAAAGTTGATGATTTTCGAGGATGACCACTCATATGCAGCATCTCAACATGCTGCGGAAATATTCACCATCTGTTTTATTCTTTAACCTCCGTTGGTACCGGCCTTTTCAGACATCAGATATCCGGGATGAAGATGCCAAGGCAGTAAGATGGCAAGAGAGAGAAAGGAAGGCTGGGAGATCAACCAGATCTTGGCATCCGGTTTGCTGCCCAGTACTGGGGGTGGAGAAATAGGGGCAAGAAAGGGGGTGTAGAGAAACAGAAAAGAAAACGCATGTGCACTCAGGAGTAAGATGGCAAACTTAACAGAGGATTTATTACGTTCTGTATAGACAGGGTGAGAGATCTCTTGCGAATGAGCTGGGTGGCTCACTATAAAGTGTACGTTTTGACTTAATCATGTAATGGGTCCAGAATGTGCTGTTGAATCATGGGACATACACACCATTTCTGACGGTGCCGCTCACACTCGCTCAAGTCAACGTCTTTGATTGGGGCGTGGTCACCACATTGGACCTGTGACGCCAAGAAACCATTGTGGTCGTCTCGTCGAACGTCTTATGGTGTCGGAATGCCACCTCAATTCCCGGCTAAGATGGACAAAACACGGCGGACAGCAGGCTGGCAGCCCTTTGGTGACTTGCTTGATGAACAAAGAACGCCTCTCTCCCCCGTCAGCCCAGGCGCCGCGCGTAATAACGCTATCCAGTGGTGAGCAGAGGCGTATTAAGCTTGTCTGAGGCCACCAGTTTTAAAAATAACAAAATAAAATTTTAAAAACTTGCCAGCAGAAAGTTTACAAGAGACGGCTGGATTCGTCAATAATGCGGAGACAGACACTTAAGCGGCATGTCATATATAACGTAGTCCAGCAAACATATTTTCATCACGTAACTTCAACGGACCTACAGGCACTGGGAAAGATGAATAATAATTGTTGCGGGCAGTGGTGATGTACTTCTGTTGCGAAGGTAATGCTCAGAATCAACAAAATAAATCTTAACATTATATTCAGGTCTTGATAAACAGTAAGTAAAGTTAGAAAGCTCCTCAGGTGGCCAAGTAATAAATTACTTCACCATACTTTATGGTGAAGTAATTTGCAAATAAATAATGCAACTGCTGTTTAATTGATATTCAATGACGTGACCGCAATCAACGGTTTGTCTTCGCTATGAAAACTGGAACGTTATCTGCGGACGCGAGTGGGGGAATGCAGCGGAGAACGAATACGTCACGTAATAAAAGCGATGTGATGTTGCACATTTTCGCCTCCACAACTCCGTGTCCTTTCGCTTGCTCGTGATGCATTCGAAGGAGCTAGCCAAGTCTCGGGTAGAAGTCGAGCAGAGTAGCCGGGGCTGATAAGAGGAGCGTTTATATACACTATTTACAGACTAAAGGTAGCGTAACACTTTATGTTGATGGTAGCATCATGGAAGCTTGATGGGAGCTTTTGAGAGCTGTATCAGAGCGTCTCTGTGCTCGCGTTTTAAGCCCTGGTCTTCCTAAAGTTCTCTGCAGGAGAAAACAATGGACAGTTTGCAATAATCTGCAAGGCAGCTTTTCTGCAAGGTTAGTTTTTCAAAACTCTCGTTCACAGACTGCTTTTCTCGCTCATTTCATTTTGCCATTCCCCTTTTTGAGATCTTGTTGTACTCGCGTGCCTTCGCTAGAATTTGGAGAGGTGATATTTTGTTGTACTCGTGGGCTCAAAATGAGAAAGAAAAGCAGTCTGTAAACGAGAGTTTTTGTTGAAAAACAAACCTTACAGGAGAGCCACCGTGCAGATCACTGTAAACTGACAGACTGCATGTCCATTCAGTTCAGGGCAGTCCAAAGGAATAGACCTCTCCCTTTTTGTAAACAGTGTGACGTCACTGCGGGCACCCCGCCCCCTACACCCTCTCTCGAAACAGGTGCTGGTTGGCAAGAAAGTTCCTCCGGTGGCATCTTTGTGCATAGCAGAGCGGCTTGTCTGCATTCTTTCGACAGAAATTTCTACATTGCTATGTTCTAAAGTTACAGCTTTTGAAAGAAGGGCGTCACTGAAGGGTTACTGCCCATAGTGTGCAAATTTGCTCATCGCAGTTGGATGGACGGAGAAACTGTTTAGAGTACTGAGAGACGCGACTAACATGCAGTGGGCTTCACCCACGTAGATGATAGCCATAAAAAAGTGTGATCTTTTTTGAAAGCGAACCTTTTGAATGTACACGATTACTGGCTCTTTGAGAAATATTTGCATGGCATGGCTGTAAACTTACTCTATTTCCATCGTGGCATGTGCAATACGAGGTACAGCATTGGCGGCAGCATGGTTTTGAACTGCTGTGCGCAAAGTCACGGATAAGATTCTCACTCATTGCCCAAAAGTCTCATCGGAGATGAATGAAAAAAACACCACTTCTTTCCGTTGGTTAGACTGAGGTTAACATATCCTCGTGAAAATTAAAGTGAAGTTCTGCCGCTGCGTTTCTCAATAACCTAGTAAAAATTCATGTTATGTAAAACCCGACATCTTGATATTATATATAATATTATCTGGCACAGTTATCTTGCTGCATTTGACACCTATAACGTGTTTTCGTACCTATCGCTCCTTTAGGCCTGATACACAAATTTCTAACGCGAATTTTCACTTCATAAGGATCGAGTCGTAAAAGTACAAAGTAGATGAGAAACCAAAATCTTCGCTGTTTCCATTAACAAATATCAGGTATCCGATATTACGAGTTATAGCCGTGGTGAAGCATATATTCAGATTCGGCAACGCTACAACATGCTTATAGCTCATGCGTAGTCGTATATATCACCAGGAGATCATGTACTTTTATTTTTCTGCAAGCCACGCATACGTTGAGATGTACCCACTCGCGGATAATCGCGTCAAATGCATTTTTACCTTGACTAAAATGTTAGATCGTAAAGTTATAACGATAATCTGATACTGAAACCGGCCCACAACGAATACCAGTGTTTTCGCAAACAGGACGCATCGCATTATTCACACTGCACACACCATGCACAATATTCCCAATTTTACCGTCTGTAAAGATGAACCAATATTGTCGATGCCTTTTAACGCACACTACACGTCACCGTCAACACTGCACATTTTCAAAGAAGATGCCGCTGTTCCTCGCACAGACCGCCACGTGTGTTCACTTCTCGTAGATAAACAAACAGCCAGCCGGCCAGCGTAGCGAACATTTCATCACGCACTTTATCACACACCTAGATGTTCTCTGACACATGCCACAGCTAATGTTGCCACTGTGAGATGAAGATTACGCTTTCAAAAGGAAGAAAAAATTGCCCCAAGCACCGAGCGACTGCACCCACACAGGCACCGGCAGGAGTGTTTTGCCGACCACCGCTTTGCATGTGCACCGGTGACGTCACGCGGTGACGTACCCCGGTGGAGGTCTATTGTCGTCTTCATCTCCGTCCGCCGAACTGGGGGCGGGGGGGGGGTAGCGGTTAGAAGAAGGCGGATAATTTGGTGGTGGTAGTGGTTACTATGAAGAGGAAAAAGGCACCTAATTTCTGTCTGCCTTCAGGCAACACGGCGCAGTGCCTTGTAGGGTTGGGGGGAAGGAGGGATAAAAAGAATAGAAGGAAAATAGACGGAGAAGAAGACAGCCAACGAGAGGAAAAAGAAGGAGATAGGAAAGTGGGGATCCGGTCGAAGCAGTCCAAGGGCGGGGCACCACAATGCGAGAGCTGCACGGCTTCAGGAGACCGCGGAGGGCGAACCAGTCGGCGGGAGCTACGCTGAAGTCGGAGATCGCGAGGGCACAACCGTCCAGCTTGAAATCCTGCGAGCGAGTCCGCCTAATTTCTGCAGCCCAGCAGGGAGCGCAAGGCGCAGCGAATAAGGATAAAAGAACGAGAGAGGGAGAAAGCGAGAAAAAGTCAAACACTGCCTTCTTTTCAACCCAGGAAAGAGAGAGAATGCACGTTCAGTTCGCCACACGGTGAGAGAGAAACACAACGTAAGTCACAGTGCAATAATACGCACAACGCAGCACAGTGGAATAACATTGCATCGCACGTGCAGAATAGGGTCTGTAGTGCTAGGCAGGCTAGGGCTTGAGGGAATGGAAGACTTCCAAGCACCACAGAGTGTGGGAAACATACCTGACGACGGATCCCAAGCGCGTCTCGTGGCACGTCGAAAAAATCAAGCAGCCTCGATTTCAAACAGCTCTTCCTAGGCCGTCGTCAGTCAGGCGTGTCCAAAGAGTTTTTGACGAGGGGAGCCAACAGCCCTAAAGAATTCGAAGTATGACTTTCGTGTTGTCCCCACTTTGGGCGCACCTCGAGAGCGTGGACCCGGAACAAATCAGGGTAGGCTTAGCTGCAATCATCCCCCGCGTCAAAGCGGCGCCCAGCCAGGGAGGCCGATCTTAACATCTACAGACACACGCACATAAGCACGCAAATGTTAATATTTCACCTCATCGGTCATTTAGTGAAGGTCATTTCATTTCCACATCCTTAAATGAGAGTTATGAATAGTTGATATCCAAGCATTTTTAAAAGATAGATGACTGGCGTTTATCAAAGGACCTAGAATGAGTTCCGGGGAGGGGGAGATATGAACAGTTTTATCATTTGAAAAATAAATTTTTCGGCTTTACAAGCCGGAACGTCAATACGGCAACAAGGCACGCCATAGTAGGAGGTTTTAAATATTCGGAACCATAGGTTGGCAAAATAAATGGAGCCTATATAGACTCGCTCAGTAAATGTGCTTTTATCTTAGGACTCGATATAGGGCCCAGCCTATAGCCGGTATTTTGTCACATATATAAATGACCAAAACCATTTTTCTCTGCAAAACATTTTCACAATAGACTGCTTTCATGGAGTAAATCAGCCCGACATTTTTCGAATACACCTGAGGTAGTCACCAAAACGCCTTGGACGTTCGGCGTGGAATGACCGATCAAACTTTACGTCGATACCTAGCACTTTTCGTCTCCACTGTCTCTTTCCAAGTTCGTGTTCTTCCTTTCTTGACATTCGACTTCACAGTAATTTAACAAATTCGCATTATATTGGTTCTATAGAAGAAGATAGCTTGTGGTATATGCATCTTAAATAAAACTTGGCCGTGTACTTACGCCCCATCTCACTGTTTTGTATCAATCATTTCACCATTCTCATCTCACCATATTGCCACGTGGTTGCGACGGCAAAGAATATGGTACTTGGGTTCCTCAAGACGACACTTTTTATTTCGTGAACGTGTGCCTAGAAAAGTACAAAGTACTAGAAATTCACGCTTTACGCGGATAGCGGTAATTAGAGCATTGGTCGTCGGTACTATGATCTGCGTGAAGGTACGTCGCTATATATACCCGTGGCACCGAACATCATCAGTATTGTAGGTGTCTCAAGCTTATCAGAAGATTCTAAAATGATCTAGAATTATCGCAGACAGCCAAGCGTGCTTTGCACATGGCAATTGATTAATATGTGGTGTTTAACGTTTCAAAACCACCATATGATTATGAGAGATGCCGAAGTGGAGGACTCCAGAAATTATCACAACCTGGGGTTCTTTAACATGCACCCAAATCTGAACACATGGGCCTACAGCCTTTTCGCCTCTATTGAAAATGCAGCCGCCACAGGCGGGATTCGATCGTGCGACCTGCAGGTCGGCAGCCGAGTACCTTAGCTACTGAACCACAATGGCGGTGCCTTTGCGCTAGGCCGTGACATAAAAATACAAGCGAAGTGGCAGTATAATAACGTTGCGATAAAATTTCAGCAGATGCGACAAGCTCCACTGTGGATGCTATTTTCATACAGAACCGTCAGCGGGTAGCCACGCGTTGCTAGGTGGATCGACATCTTTGGGTATTTTGAGTAGGCTAAGTTTCTACCTGAAACATACGGCGTGACGACAGCACTCACGTTGACTGTAAACTTTAGCGAAACGAAGTGCACGCTTCTGTTGGATGATATGCATATTATTAAGAAGCTGTTGTGTATTCCTCAAAGGTCGAGATAATCAATGGTCGAGCAAACCATCACTATCACGTGCTAGATGAAAGGAATATATTTATGTAATGTGTACAGCCAGCCTATAGACTGCAACCACAACTGACGGTGTGGGCCGACATCACTCCTGTAAGTCTATATATTTAGGGTTGTATCCGTTACAGTAAAAAGTAACTAAATACGTTACTCGTTACTCTAATAAAAGAAAGGGAACGTTTCACGGCTTCACGTTATATATATATATATATATATATAGATATATATATATATATTTATATATATATATATATATATATATATATATATATATATATATATATATATATATATATATATATATATATATATATATATATATATATATATATATATATATATATATATATATATATATATATTTATATATATATATATATATATATATATATATATATATATATATATATATATATAAAAGGTAACGCATTACCATTACCGTAACAAAAAAAAACATAACGAATGTTACCTCTGCTGTAGCTCCGTAATCATCAGTTTTATTCAATGTGTCTTTGCCGCAGAAACCCACAATGAGAATTTTTAAATTTCAAATTTATGTTTCACACATACTAACCCAAGCAAGGATTATACTCAATGTTCAATTGACGAGAATTATTTGTACAAATGTGCTGAACCTTAGCAATGTTATATAGAGGCATAATGACGCCTGCCCATGTGATGGCTTCTGGCTCTGCAGTGACACAGGGTGAAACCATTTTTTTTTCCTTGGAGCATTATACGCTAAGTGAGGTTCAATAATCTACGGTATTCACAAAGAAGCTATCATCGAACTCTCAAGAAATTTACAACAATCGGCCTTTTCTTGATCCTTCAGCACCTTCAATAAAGCATGTCGAAATCGGTACTGTTCGTCCTAGCAACCGAAATGGCCCACCGTGCGCCGGTAGGCAATCACGGAGGCCTACGGAGGCCTACATTGATGCCTTTTTATTTGGGAGGGGGTATTGGGAGATGTCGTGGGGAGAAGGGGGGGGGGGGGCACTTGCAAGTTTGTGACACCAGATGAGGCTTGCGGACGCGTAAGTCTAGAAAAATCACGAAGGGGGACACACATCTTGCAATAGCAGCCATTTTGTTTTAATATTTTGCAGGTTTTATTTTTGTTTATAAAACAATTAAAATCATGCCGAGAAATCAAATTGACAAACGAACGTAGGTTCCCAGCACTCGTAATTGCATTCTTCTATTGAGTCTTTTCCGGAACCACTCGAGAGTGGCAGTTGCGATTTTAATTGTCTCATACACCTGATGGGTATTGAGCACGTGTACACGTTACAAAAAAGCATTAAAAGTTGAATGTTTTATACATACTTATCAAGCATTCTTATTTGTGACGTTTTTAAGAGAAATTTTAATGGGGCCCACTTGCAAGGGGTGTTCCCCTCCCCTGACCGAGCACAAAGGGGTCGGGAGTCAACGTTCTCTGCAGGCGTGGTCAACGGCCCTCAAGGTCGTGACCAGTATGGACTGTGTATCTGAGCAAATATTGCATTTGCTCTCATCTGCACATATGGCCATCGACAGGTTTTTGTCTTGGGGGTAAGCAAACCCTTTTTTCAACTTGCATCATGGCTGAGGGAGGGGGTCGTGTTGAAGTCGCTAGAGTGGGTAGCAAGTGCTGGTGCGGCTTGAAGGGGTCAAGTGCCCCTTTTGCACCACCAGCCTCTCCCACGCCCATGTCTACAATTCATTCATTTAACGCTGCGGTGAGGACTAGTTGACTAAATGCGCAGATTTGTTTTATTCCGCATCTTATACCACTACATAAAACATTCTCATATTGTGAAAAGTAGGTAAGTCGATTTGTTTGAAGGAAAGTAACATTGAAAGCATGACAGATACTCAAAAGAGCGGTTTTCTGCAATCGCATTAAGAAAACTCGTGGCAGAGGTGCTTCTTTTTTTGTGTGTGTGCAGCGTACAGAGTAAAAGTGAGATCTGATTCGGAAAAAGCGAACTGAGTGACGTGCGTCGGTGCTTGCTCAATGTTCAATGAAAGAAGGTTTCATGAAGTATGACGTAGCCAACAAAAGAAACAAACTGCTGCATCTTAAATTAAAAAAAAAACAAGCAAAGTGCTGCACATTCGTGGTAGAACATCGACATATATTGAAATACGCGTATTTTATTATGAAAGCGAAATAAAAACTATTTTATAAAACGCTTTGCATTCATCGTGATGTAGACACATCTGTGTAGTGTCATTAGTGCTATTTCGATGAAAATCCTTGAATTTCAACTAATTCAGTAACCTGTGGCAGAAGAACCTTTTGAATTTTTAGTTTCGGTTTCCGCGCCGCCGGCGCCACCGCCGCCGATGAAAATTGGCCGCGCGCCGCCGCCGATGAAATAACCGGCGTGCGCCGACGACGCCGCCGCCGCCGACTCTGAACGACCCCCACGCCGCCGCCGGTCGAAATCGCCTCGGCGCACACCTTTATGCGCCGCTGGATCGCGCTCCAGGCATGTGGAAAGCACCGTCGACATCGCAGCTACGCACCCTCGTCTCCAGTGAACCACGCCGTTGGCTTCAGTCATCGGTGACGTCAGTGGAGCCGAGTATAAAGCACCAAGATTTCGCCTTCCGCCTCAGAGGGCACGGCAACGTTCTTCAAAACAACATGTCTAAGCTTGCTTGGATTGTCGTGCAGGTCAGTTTTCACACCCCTAATTCATCTGTCCGTACTAGTTGCTACGCGCTTTTGATTCTGCCGTGCCCTCGGCAATGTGCCCAAATTCTTGACGATTGCTGGTCTGTCTTAACGATTTTGCTGTGTGGTGATGTGGAGAGCAACCCTGGTCCAGATCTTGAGGAACTTATAAATAGTATACTAGCTGAACTAAAATAATCTAAAGAGGAACAAAAGAAACGCGACACCATACTTTCAGATATTAACAAAAAACTTTCCAAACTAGACGAAGTATTAAAGGTATGAAAGGCGAACGAAGAAAAAATAAAGAAACTGGAGGGAAGAATAGAGCGCGTAGAAAAAGCCCTGACAGGACAAGACAAAAAGCTTGTCGATTACGAAGATCGTTCAAGAAGGAATAATTTGGTCGTATTCGGCATACCGGAAGGACCAGACGAAAACAGAGAAATTTTGGAAGACAAAGTTGTTTCTAAAGTTTTCCAAGACACCCTAAAGGTCACAGTTACTTCCGTGGAGCGCATTCATAGAATTGGACGGGTGAATGAACAACGCCCAAGGCCGGTCATTGTGCGGTTGTACAACTACAACGAAAAACTTTTTGCTTTTCAAGAAGTGTAGCATACTAAAAGATTCGGGTGTATCAATATCTCACGACTACTCGCAAGCAACACTTCAGCTACGAAAAAAGCTCTGAAAAACAGTAAAGGACAACAGAAGTCAGGGAGATAAGGCGTACTTAGTTTATGATAAGCTTTACATCAATGGTGACGTCTACGTATGGGACGAGCATCAAAACCGTAGGAAACTGTTGCGCAGCGCTGCGCGCTCAGAAGATTGACATCACGGTGACGAGCAAACCTTAGCGCACAAACGGCTTCGTTTGATAAACCCATAGTGGGCAGCGCACAAAAGGAAACACACAAGAGAAGGAATCAGGACAAGCGCTGGAAGCGCTTCTCTTGTGTGTTTCCTTTTGTGCGCTGCCCACTATGGATAAGTTCCAACTCGCCCGCCTTTCGGTGCTACAACAGTTTGATAAACCTCAATGCACAGAGCCTGCGGAACAAACAAGAACAGTTTGAACATGTTCTGCTATCCTATGACCCTCACATAGCCGTCATTTCAGAAACCTGGTTGCACCCTGACGATCGAGATAGTTGCGTGTTTCCGCCTTCATATACGTGCTATCGTAAGGATCGCAAAACAAGGGGCGGTGGCACTGCAGTTCTTGTCAAAAGTGGTGTGCCGTCATATCAATTGCCCGAGATTGATGTCGACCACGAAAGTGTGCTTTGCAGATGTGAATTTTTAGGAAACCAAATCATCGTCGTAGGTCTGTACAGACCACCCAATGCTGAGCCAGATTTCTTGTTAAAACTTTACGACAAGCTAAATCAGTATCGCAACCAAATTCTTTTAGTTGTTGGGGATTTCAATCTGCCTTGTATTGATTGGGAAACGCTAAAGTGCGGCCCAACAGACATACCGAATTCTGAAATTTTTCTGGACATGCTCTTGGCGTTTAATCTGACCCAAACCGTTTTACTTCCCACTCGGGTGACAAGCTGTACGCCTTCGATTCTAGATCTCGTCTTGTGCTCCTCAACTATAACTGACATTACTACCGATATTTGTGAGGGAATTTCAGATCATAAATTGGTATACTTTACGTCATTGCTCCCACGTCAATCCAACCCACCCCAATACAAACCTATTACTATAAAGCAGTACACATCTGCAGATGATGCAAATATAACTAATTATCTCGAGGAAGCCATTGTTTTGTTTGATGATAGTAATGACATCAATACATTATGGACAAAGTTCAAAGCGCACTGTCATTTCTGTATCCAGCATTTTATTCCAGATAAAGTGAAAAAAGTTGGCAGGACGAATCCGTGGATAAATAGAGAAATAATTCATGTGAAGCGCAAATTAAAACGCTTGCGGAAACGTTCCAATGCTGCTCAAGCAGACATTTTTTGATTTACAGGCTACATTAAAGTCCAAATTAGCTACTTCTAGGGATCACTACTTTAATGTGACACTCAGTCGTTTTGTATCCGAAAGTCCCTCTAAATTTTGGCAATTTTTATCAAATAAGGGTGGCACGAGGCTTGATCAAATCGCCAAGGGTGATCGGGTACTTACTTATCCAAGAGAAGTGGCGCAGGTGTTTAACGAGTATTTCCAAAGTGTGTTTTCAACGTCAGATCCTTTAAACGGGGCTGTTTGTGAAAATGGTGATTGTGATGTCATTCAGATTTCTTTGGAAGGTGTCACAGAATTGCTTTTGCGATTGGATCCGAAAAAATCGACAGGCCCTGACGATATCCCTTCCGCATTTCTCAGACGCTATGCTACACTGTTAGCCAGGTTCCTTGTAGTCATTTTGCAGAAATCCGTTTCGTCTGGTGCGATACCTGATGATTGGCGTATTGCACGTGTGACTCCTGTGTATAAGAAGGGTAACCGTCTCAATTTTTGTAACTATCGGCCCATCTCTCTCACCTGTCATTGTTGTAAACTGCTGGAACATATTATCGCAAAATACCTCAATAACTTTCTTCAATCCCAAAATATTCTCACTGAGCACCAACACGGTTTCCGACGAGGTCTTTCTACTACTACGCAGTTATTAACTACAATTAATGAATTTGCGAAGGCCCTAGATGCTGGTAGCCAGGTTGACGTGATCTTTTTTGACCTCTCGAAGGCGTTCGACAAAGTTCCCCATAAAAAATTAATAAATAAACTGAAGTCAATTGACGTTCCTTCAGATATAACAAAATGGGTCACATCTTACCTACTAAACCGTAAACAATACGTAGAGATTGAGGGTTCGCGCTCGCGTTTTTTAGACGTTTTTTCCGGAGTACCGCAGGGGTCCGTACTCGGTCCTGTTTTATTTAACATTTATATTAATGATTTGGTTCAAGCAATAGATACCAGCGTATCAGTTAAACTGTTCGCAGACGACTGCATTCTTTTCAAAGTCATAAACTCAACGGCAGATCAACAAGTTTTAAACAGAAACATCGGTAACTTGGAAACTTGGTGTTCCGAGTGGAACATGGTAATTAATCTAGAAAAAACTGCTCACTTGTGTATCACCAACAAAATCAACAAGTTTCACTTTAAATATGATATAAAAGGGTCACAGATTACACAAGTCGAATAATATAAATATTTGGGTGTTACAATAACCTCAAGCCTCAACTGGACAACCCATATAGTAAATACATGCTCTTCCGCACGTAAAAAACTAGGGTTTCTAAAGCATCGATTAGCTAATGCCCCCAGTTCCTTAAAGCTTAAAGCTTACAAAACAATGGTAAGGCCTTCCTTGGAGTACGCCTCCGTAGTATGGGACCCTCACACAAAAAGCAATATACAAAGGATAGAAAAAATTCAGCGCCTAGCAGCCCGTTTTATTTACAGTAGGTATAGACGCCGCGATTGCCCCTCTGCGATGTTGCAGTTGGCAAACCTTGAACCTCTTGAGGACAGACGACGAGCTGCTCGACTTAACTTACTCCGTCTAATATATTTTTCTAAACTCGAAATAAAGCCAGAAAACTACATGGCAAATGATTCTTCCAGGCCTTCCCGTCACAAACACAGCTGTAGCATCAAGCCAATTTTCGCAAGAACTAATTTATACAAACACTCTTTTTTCCCGAAATCAATCTCTGAGTGGAACTTGTTGCCCCGAAACTCTACTCTTCTTTCCTCTTCACCATGAAATGCGCCTTGTGTTTCCTGGCTTTCACAATACTTGATTGATTTAACAACTTGTTGTGTGCCTAAGAGTGTGGTGCTTTGCTTATGGATTGTGTTGCAGTGGGTGTACTCAGCCCTCTGGAAACGAGTATAATTTGATGGTGATTGCTATGTTTTTCTTACATTTCGTGTATACCAGTATCAATTTTGTTGTAACTTTGTTGTACCTTTATTTTACCTTTGAACTTGCTGTACCCTTCCTTCTTGGACCTTAAATGGTTCGCAGTATATGATAAATAAATAAATAAACGTCGAAATAAACCACGTTGTGACCACTCACGGAGGATCTACTGGACTATATATATATATATATATATATATATATATATATATATATATATATATATATATATATATATATATATATATATATATATATATATATATATATATATATATATATATATATATGCGTGTGTGTGTGTGTGTGTTTACTGTTTCCACGATACAAGCTAAATTTCTCAAAACAAAATGCACCACTACCTGCCTACACTTTTGACACTTAATAAAAACTATACCCATTATACTAAACATCATCATAAATTTGGTGGCTTGCAATGGAGTTACGCCAATAGAATATTTGGAAAGCAGCACAATTTAAGCTGTCGATACAAAATGAGAATTGGTTTCATTGAATTCACGCAAATTAACAAGCGGGCAATATATATACAACTGGCACTTTTTAATATATTTAGGATCACCACTTTCACATAGAGTTCTTGATTAGAAAGTACAGGAATTCCTTCAGCTCAGCTCCCTGGCTCGGTCTCCTGAAGTTTGCACAAAAAAAGCAAAGTGAGCACGAAAGCATGCGGTTAGAACAAGAAAGCCTTCCAGAAAGCATTATTATCTTCCGCAAAAGTGGCATAATATAATTGAGTCGTCACCGATGTAAGTGTTGTGGAAACGTTACTTATATACTCGGGTTCCTCATGAAACAATCGAGAGCATGTGGACTTATATGAGAAACAGTGCTCTTGATATTGAAACTGCCGAGAAAACGAGCGCTTGACTTAATCGAGGTTTTAATACTTATCTCTTTGTAGTTCGCCAGTAGCCACTTATGATGTAGCGAAGTCAACACGCTGCTTGAGTGAGAAGCTAGGCGGATCCGTGCGAATTCCGATTGTACATTTTTTTTTCTCGGTAGGCTTTTGAAACAGTGAATATGTCGACGCAATTTTGGCGTGCCTGCTTATTCACTCGTGCACCATAGCGCTTAGCAGGTGTGCGACCACTGATAAAGACTCGGAAACGCAATAAACGTGCTAAAAACGAGCAAATACACGCTTTCGCAGGCTACGGCATGCGCGCTCCCAATGCAGAGGCTCCAGAGATCTTCAGTACCATGAGTCTACAGCGCCGTCGCTACTGTCACCCGCCGGAGAATCAGCCGAGATACCGCGCGGCCGCCTCGTTCACTCCACTGCCCCCTTCTAGTACACTACTAATACGTGGTCTTTAAGAGAAAAAGGAAGAGAAAAGTGAGCCCCGTAACTGTCTGCTTCAGCGAGCGACACCTCAACAGTAGCTCACAAGGGATCGGGGTGAGGAGGGATTAAAAGGGTAGGAGTAAAGGTGTAGAAAAGAGGAAGAGGTGTAAGGTGGTAAGCCAAAGAGAGCGACGACAAATCGAGAAGATAGGAATGATGGAAACACGGTCACAGGAGTCTGAGGACGGGGCACCACTTGGGAGAGCTTTTGTCGGTGTCAGTAGATAGCGCAGAGCAAGTCCAGTCAGTCAGAGCTACACTGTCGTCGAAGGTCGTCGGCGTCAGGAGATGACGTAGGGCGAGCCCAGTCGGCCAGAGCTACACTGACGACGGAGATCGCGAGGGCACAACCATTCGGCACAGAATCCAGCAAGCGAGTTGGACTCTAGTACACTGTAGCGCAAGTATATTTAGAGTTACTACTGTATATGCTATCTTTAGGTAGGGAGACGTTGAATTTACAACTCGGACGTCTAGGGCGGGGCTTGTGGACCAGCAGCTTCGTATACGTCACGCGTCACGTGTGCGGTCGGCGAGCACGGCGCGTGAGAAAAGCGCGTGGTTGGCGTGGTGGCGCGGTTAGTTAACTTCCTGTTCTGTGGTCCACCGTTGAGTCCATTCGTGTATTCACGTATGTTGGAACACTCGATGCGTTGACTCGATGCAATGAGCGAAGTCTTATTGACGCTATGAGCGACGTCACTGATGTTCAGGGGCCTATCCTTAGGAGGCACCTGCAGGAGTTGAAACTTCAAGACAGTGTTTGGTCTGGGTACCTAACGACGGAAGACGACGTCAAACAACTGGAAAGATCCCTCTCTGCTGCCATGTAAAATTTTCTGTGCGTTCGTCTAGAAGGAAGCCAGGTGAGCGAACATCGGTGAAGGCGGTGATACATACTGCTGTCGCAGTTGTTACATCATAGAAATTCGGGCCAGTCGCTGCTACGGTGTGATTTAATCTCATTTCGCTTAATTTTCTTTCATCTTCATTCGTCTGGCATTTCTCCTCAGTACTTCATGGTAGATTTCAGTCAAGCTGAAATAAGTGAAATTCGAGAGGCATTTCCCAGCAGTCACATATCTTTATGTGACTTGCACTGACTTCAAGCCTGGAATAGGTGGCTTTGTCGAAAAGAGAATAATGTTGAACATCTAAGCGTCGTCCTGCATCTGATGAAGCAGATTGCCAACTCTCAAAGTGAGAAGAGCTTTGAAAAGGCTAAAGAGGATCTTCTCAGTTCTCTCCATTGGAAGAATGAGAAGCTTCAGAACTATTTTGAAACTGTGTGGCTGCCTGCCAAAGAGCTCTAGGTGGTCTACTACCGTCTAGGTTTTGATGTAGTTTTGAGCACCAACAACGGCATAGAGGCTCAAAACAAAGTGCTGAAAGCACAACACACAAAGAGTGCTAGTGGGAAACGATCACTGCATTCTCTGATAAGTGTTCTTGTGTTTAGCTATCTACCTCAGAATGAAAAAAAGATATCATCAAGTAACAATGAAACAGTCGGCACTGTATAGACAGTGGAATGAAAATGTTCCCACATATCTATATGGCAGGCCCCACAGTTTTGTCAAGCACATGTTGAGACGACATATGAATGCAGTTGAATGTACCCTTGACTACATAGAGGAGCTCGGCGTTTAAGGTACATTTGCTGTTCGCTCTGAAAAGAACACTAAGGAAAAACACAGTTGATTTCAACACACCATCGTGCACTTGCTTTGATTTTGAAAAGAGCAAATATCCGTGCAAGCACTTCTGTGCTATTTTTGACCACATTGAAGGGTGGCCCTTTCTTTCCGTGCCGCAAGGGTACCTTGAGGGGCCACAGGTGACATTGCACTCTTCAGATATGGACCCACATATTGAACATAGCGACAATGAAGTCATCTCTGCAGAAGTGCTTTCCGAGCCTGCAATTACACAAACAAGTGTAACGCATGCAGGTGTCTCAACACTGCGTAAGGAAATTATTGCACAGTGGGTTAAATGTCACTCAGTTCTTCATTACTGTGATGCTGTTCAAGTATTGCGTAGTGCAAAGTTTCCTTGAGTCCAGTTTTAGTGTTATGGCAAAGGCTGCGCCACAGTCTTCTGGCCTGCAAGTTAGGGGCTCTCCAACAAAAGGTTGTTCGTCCTTAAAGCCTTGCCAAAGCGAAGACGGCGTTGCTAAGTTCTCAGAAGGTAGCTTGAGCCAAGATTGCTGGATTCAATAGAATGGCAAAAAAATCAGAATTTTCAATGGTATTTATGTCCAAGCGCTCTTGTACCGCAAATGTCGCCACAAATAAGATGCTTTTGTTTGTATAAACACAGTACTTTTCTTGCATTTCTTAGTTTACGGCACTTGTGCTATCGGTCCTTGGTTTCGCAATATTCCTCGAGTGCCATAAAATTTCGTGACTTCTATAAGTATTTATGGCCACATGTTCATGTATTTATATTAAATGTGCCTGCATCATTGTTTCCATAGTGCAGTGCAATAACCAACAAAGTATATTTGTTTGTGCGAGTGTAGACATTATTTTTTTTCCTTTTTATACTTGTCAGTTTATTGCACTTGCACAATTGCTCTTTTTTGTTTCAGAATATTGTTCTAGCACAATATGTTATGTATTTGGTGTATTGTTAAGCTCTCCTTTGTTTGAGAATATTATTCCAGTGCAATCATTTACGTATTTGGTTTATTGTTAAATGGCCTTATTGTGTGAACAGTTTTATCGAGCTCAGTCAACTTTATCCTGAACATTCAGCACACTTGGAAGCTCCATGACAAGAAATAGAATATGTATGCAGGAGAATGTGTGTCACTTAAATAAATGTCAGTTGTGCTGCAATTATGCCGTCTTTTTATTTGCTGCGAAGCACAGAAATTGTCAGCATTGGTGTTGACGTCAATTCTATTCAGCACTTGCCCAGCACAAATGTCAGCAATTTCTTTAACATACCATCCTTCCCATTTATCTAGTTTCCCATCCGGCAAAACATAGGTGTGACTTGTCTATTCTTTCAACTTTTAGTCCCCATAAGAACACAGACTGGTGCAAGCGGGGATACCCCAGTTCAAAGCGGCGAGCAATGTAGCAGGCGCTAAGCTTCAAGAAGGACATCCGAGTTTTTTTTTATGTAGAGGTGCGTTGAGAGCTGAAAATGTAGTTTTCATGCCACATAAATTGCTGCACATAAGAACCCAAGGACAAGCGTTAGATTCCTGGCCGCGGCGGCCAATTTTCTGATGGAGGCGAAAAGTAGAAATGCCAGTGTGTTCGAGATTTCGGCGCACGATAACGATCTCCAGTTGGGCGAAATTAATCCGGAGCCCTCCACTACAGCGCACACCTCATGACATGTGTAGTTTTGGCGCATTAAACCCCATTATCAATCAATTACTACACATAGCCAATGAGTGCAGCAATCAGCAGAAGGCTTCAACACTTGTTCAATCGCATTCTGAAAATAGAACCCCATTTCGCAAGATTGCAGCACCGTTTTGCAATGCCTTTTCTGCCTAGTGCAAGTATAAAGCAGTCTAAGGCCGGATTAACCATAGAAAATACGACAAGAGCAATGACAACAAATTATAATTTCGAATGACATCTTCACTTTTGATATTTTGCTAATCTGCTTCAATTCTATTTAGTTTTAGTCAAGCCATTTTGTTTGTTTCCACTGCTGTGGCTGGGTGAGTTTCTCAGCTTCTGCAAAATAAATAATCAATACTCCAAAATCTACATTGGCGAGAACTAGTTGTTAATAGAGACAGTCAAGCGTGAAAACTTGCTGAACACCAAGCTCCCCTCATTCTATCTAGATGTAGTTCCTTCACATTGATCGCAAAGACCTTTACGATAGACCATACCTGGCAAAAAAACAATGCGATAAATTTCATACCATGTCAGACGTGGGATGACGCATCGATCCTGTGCAATTTTTCCACACAACAGGGGTTTTTCGCTGTGGTTTGCACAGAGCCGCCTAGTCCAACAAAAACAGGAAAAAAAAAAAGTACTGCTGCACACGTGATGGGTGACGCAGCCGAAACTGCCGATGCAAGGGCCCCGCCCTAGACGTTCGAGTTGTGAATTCAACGTCTCCCCTTTAGGGAAAAGAGGTAGAATTATTGCGCCAAGGTACGCCATCTTGGGTTCAAATGTCTTGCGGGAAAGCCACTTATCACCCGCGTAGGAGCAGCGCTCGCACTTGAGAGTATTATAGCGTTGCTTTATTTATTTTTTCGCTTTCTTTACTCTTCTTTTTTTATGAAAGTACCAGAAAAACTCAGTTGCTCTAGTCATGCCTGGAAGCCTTGATTTTATGTTTACGTTTTTGGTATGTAACAAGGAAAAAACGTGCATCAGCTCGTTGAACCAGTGATACTTATGTATATTTATAGTAAGCCACACATGAGCTTCGAAATATTTTGCGTTGTTTTTCCCATTTACACGTATAAAATTATTTTTCACACTTGATCGCTATCAAGGAAGTTAGGGATAGAATATTTTCATTGCGTTAGGCTCATTCGTTAACTGTGTGAGTTAACGAGCTAAATACTTGTAGTCTTCAACTGAATCGAGCTGAATAGCGATTGAGAGTGGCCAGGCGACGCCTGCATTTCGTGTGGCTCTCGTATTGCGCTTGTATCACAATCACAGCTCACGACAATTAATGTGAATCGTTGTTCAACAACCCTGTCGTGTGCAACATTCTTTTCACTTAAGGTTTCAAAGCCGCATTCAATTCACGAACTAGCAGCAACACCTTGCCGATTCAAATAGTTATACTAGTTTGAATTCTTCCTTTATTTTTTAGCGTGTCAACCGCCAGACCAATTTGGACGCATGCAGCTGGCACACGCTGGTCAACTCTGCATGTATAACATATTCACTACTGCATCTGTGCTTAATACAAATAGAGCAAGTTTTGCGGTGCTGTGGACAGATTAAAAAAAAAAAAAAAAGCCAAGCGCATGGGTATCAGCAGAGAAGTGGAAGAAGGGCACTTGCCCCCCTCAAGCCACGTTAGCACTTGCCCTCACCCAAGCTAGACCTGTGAATCATTCTCCTTAAACCGCGATGCAACAATGGTTTGCATCCTCCAAGAGAAAATCCTGCAGACGACAACGGCCAAGGGTTTATTCCTTCCGACTGAACACTAATCTTTCAATAGCAACACCTGCTCCACCAGCGTCTAATCGCATAGGCTCTACGTAGTACGATTCAACACAGAATGCATTTGCTGCCGCATTTCTCGTAACCGACAGGCAGCATGGCTACATTACCGAAGAAGCACGGCGAGAATGACAACAGCTGCTGTCAACCCCACTTGATCTGCCCGGAATCTGCGTAGCGTTGGCTTCTCCGCAGTGCAAATGAACCACCTATGACCACGTAATGGCACTCGGCGAATAGCAGCACTGAACTCCTGCAGGCGGAGCGAGCGGCGCCCGGAAAACAGTGGCGCAACTCTGCTACCTAAAGGTAGCATATACAGTAACTCTAGAGCGACCGCTTTGAATAGGTGACGGTCCCGGATTTGAACCCCGGGCCAAGACGAATTTTTCGGCAACTAAGGAGAGCTTTTTTTCCGAGAAATCCGTACAGATTTCCTCGTGGCTTCGTGCTACAAATGAGTGGGTTTCTCTTTCTCATTTATGCGGGTTTCCGCAGAACTCATTTGCAGTTTTATTTGTGTTTTAATGTCGTGCCAATTAGCCCCTGCCCCCTCAATGCACACTACTTAATTGTAACAATAGCTGTCTCGCTTGAGTGCAGCAATGATTGATTGTCGATAATAAATAAATACAAATCATTTCGTCACACTGTAACTGGTATCTGTCTTTAGAATGACGATGATATTTGTTGTAAACCATACCTAGCTTTACCTAGAATGATGAAATAAGAGAGGTAGGTGCCATTATGGTGGCACCGGCTACTCCTCTTTTTTTGTAGACAAGATATGTCGTTATGTCAACTAGAAGGGCACAAAATACCAGTCTGTGCAACATGCGATGTGAAAGTACACATTAATAAAACTTCACAGGTCAGTTCATTAGTAGGTTCATATATATGTTCCACACACAAAGATAGTTAACCTCACATGACAGTTCAGATTCGCCTAATAGATACATATGTACAAATATCCTCATACAAGGTCACTTCACGCTAGATACATATGTACACAATTTTCACATAAAAGGTCACTTCACACTGAGACAGACAATTATACATATGAGACATACTATATAAATATTACATACTTCTTTTTACATGAAGATGACATCGCATACGGTAGGTCAATATTTCCATAAAATATTTGATTCCTCAAGAAACGTCTTGAAGGCAACAAGTGCTCTTTTCTGAAGACCTGCAGTTGGCCATAGACCTAGTATTTTTGTCATTGTCAAGGGTCTCCTATCTAAAAGTTGCAAATTTCCTCGTAATACTTGCCTGTAGTATTTCATATTTCAGGCACTCCAGAAGCAGGTGAAGTAAATCTTCGTCAGGGTGTCCGCAGGAGCGCTCTGTACAAGGCGCATGCTTTATCCTGTGTAGGAAGTGTCGCGTAAATGCTATACCAAGCCATAGGCAGTGAACGAATGTTTCAAATCTTCTATTTTCTCTTAACTCTGATGGGATGCTTAGTTTTATGCAAGGGTAGATTAAGTATAAGTCTGAACTTTTAAATTTTTCGTCGAACCATTTGTCTTTGGCGACATTACAGGTTAGCTGTCATCCGCTGCAGTGACCTGGAATAAATTGAAACTCGATCACCTAGCTCACTTGCTTTTCCTTGAACACAGCTTTTTTTGCTGCTGTTATTACAAGGCATCGCGCGCGAGACCACGGCAGTGAATGCGCAAGTTAGTTCAGCTTTTTTGACGGCACATGGAGTAGATTCATGCAAAACTTGAATTTATGTTGAAGTAGCTATCAGCGTTACCTCACGTACTCACCTTGTGTCAAAGTATTCCGTTCTGCTATTTTCATTATTAAACCTGCTCTTATAAGATAGTGGGATAACTGCTGCTGATAAAGATGATTATTTTTGCGTGTCATACACTGAATGTCATTCACGAAGTGCATGTGAATGAATATTCTACATGCTTAGATTTATTATTTGTTAGATAATAAATCGATGTGTTCAATGTGAAGTTTAGCCGTTATTCCCGGCACACGACACCGTTATACGAGTGGAAGAACTTCAATCAGTCCACAAAAGACGTGAGTAAACCCTACCTCGAATATTTATAGATGCAACAGTGAGGACATATGGGTGAACGAACAGGTATGTCAATGTTTCTCGATTGTTTTGTCACCTGCACGATGGCTGACAGGAAATGGCAGAAATGTGAATGAGCTTTCGCGGCAGCTCTTTTCAGTCCCTGCATTATTTGAATCCCTAGCTGTTGACAAAACATGCTACAAAGAGAATTATATGAGCTTGTTTTATATTTCCAGATGTAAGAAATTACAAAAACCATACTGTTGGCTTGACCTTATAAAGACACTTTATGGACAACTTTTAGCATCACACAATAGCAGGGCTATCCAACGGTCGGATAGTTGTCTACGGCTAGTCGTTCAAGATGTTCTTTAGACGTAAAATAACTTTGTGTTTCATGGGGATCGCCTCCTCATTCCCGGGGTTGTGACACCATTGTTGTTATGGCCATGGAAGTTGTATTGTGACTTGACCAAGCAAAGTGTGCATGCATGTAGGATGTTTTTTGTTGGTTGAGTCAGTCAGTCAGTATGACGAATTTAATTATTAAAGTCCCGAGGAGGAGCTCAGAATATACTTTTCTGTCATCAACTCTTGGCTCTGACGCGACCTGTGAAAAGCATCAGTTTTATGCATGCCTTATCGAATCTTCCAGCATTATTTCTGGTGCAGACGTAAGGCCTAGAAAAAGCTTGCACACTCCTGACCTCTGCATTACCTTACCAGTCTAAACTGCAGATGTTTCTAAACATGGTGGCCCGGCGTTCGACGAGCGGTGATAACAGTGTTTGTGGGTGAACTACGATCACACAAAAAAAAATAAACAAATTAGGGCGCAGCCTGACACTAGAACATCTTAACAACCGCACTGCATTGAGACACTAACAAAACAGAGATGCCAAGTTGTATGGGAGACAAAGAAACACCTTGTATATATGCTTTATTTATTCATCAACTTTCTGAACTGCAGTGAGAGAAGACAACGCTATCATATTTATTGTGCTTGTTCAGAAAGGGCAAGACCTTCTTCATCGAGCAGCATTTCCACTTCTCTGCGCAGGTCTGCCGCTGCTTCTCCAGCTAGAGAGCAGTAGCGCAAGCTGGCTCTTTTGTTTCCCAAGGAGTGTAGATACCTAGCGTAATCCAGCCACACAGTTTGAAAGAGGCTCGCTGAACATACATTAAGGAAGACAGAGGACATCAGGTTTTCAGCTGCCAGGAAAAAAAAAATGTGAATAGCTGCACTTCACTGTAGATTTACCATAGGAATTCTGCGATTGCAATAATAAACACTGAAACATCCTTGTCATTTCACTTTCTTTTAGAACCTTTTCTCCAGTGGATGCTTCATACTCTTAATCAGACAAGAGGAAATATACTTTATACTTCGCTATAAAATTGCAGGAAAAATTTAGAGCATCACATCTCTTTTCTGCGCAGCACCTCCGATTGGCTTACTCGCTTCACATGCCCTCTCATTGCCTGCCATATCTTTTACAAGCACTTCGGGTGCACGCATGTTGTTAAACGCTTAGCGTAGCCGGATATTTAGCTGCATAGAGTTTTCTAATAATACACTATTGGATAATCTGTCACTAGTGTCTGTGAGAGCTGCAAGCCTGCAATGCATGGTGCTTAAGCCAGCACAGGAATGGATGAAGGATGGATGCTATGAGCATCCTTTGTACTACGGGGGCATGACGTGTGTCACGAGGTCCCAGAAAAACTAATAAAATATATATACTAAAAAACGTCACCCCTTACCCCTTCATCTCTACCCCTTAACGACAAAATGTCTAAGTTTTTTTTTTCCTTTATTGTCTCTTGTCTCTAGCTTTCTGCCCCCAATACTCCAGCCACCTCTCATGAAAAATTCTATGGGAGGACAGTCCTAAGTAGGGGCGTCGTGCTGCGAGAAGCGGGGGACAGAGCACTGAGAGCAGGGCCACCCGATCTCGCCTTTCTCACTTCTATTTTAGTCACTAACTTTGGCTAAACCACAAATTGTAACCTGTAAGTTCATCAACGTAGACCCTGCCTAATCCTGACACAAGGCATTAGAAACCATATCTGCACATGAAAAATAAAAAGAAATAAATCAACACCTACAAAGCTGCTTTACAAAGTTGACTATGTTGACAATTTTAAGCCTCTCTGTGATTTATTAGCCATACATATTCACTGGTGATACTCAAAATCTACATGATACGCAGTGTAAAATTGATTGTATGTTGTCACAGAATTCACAAACTTAATATTTTATGCGTAAGCAGTGATCACAATTTATGCAACATCACTTTGCGTCGCTAACTTCAAATTTATGAAAACGTCAGGAAACACTGTGGCAATAAAGTGAAGATAGTTAAAGTTTCTTCTGCAGATGAGCCACCAAGCGTACCCAGCAGGCTCGTGTCTATGGTCGGCATAAGAGCGATTTTATGTTTACTTAAAAAAAATTTTCTCTACCAGTTGTACGGCATTTCCAAAATCGTCGTTGTCATTCCGAAAGCTAAGCAGTGAAATTGACAGTTATAGAAACAATATACAACCGCAACACGTGGTTTATTTTGTTTTGTTCTTAGAAGAGAAATAACTGTGTTGTATATCATCGCGCCACTTGTCAGACGGGGTATTTGACCGCGCGAAAAATTGTCTTCCTGAGGCAGTTATTCCAAACACAAAGTGTCAGACTCTTTTTTTTTTTCACGAATCGGCTTTCATATCGCACAGCGTGCACGATACATCCCGCTGTATTACGCAAGTTTTACACTCACGACAAGGAATCCGCCACGTATACAATTTTCATCTAAAATTCAGTGAATGTGCAGGTTGCACGAGGTCGGTGCACAGAACAAATTAAAAGTCTCATGCCGTTTACCTCTTTACGAAGTAAGGAGCTTCTCGTCGGTGTTAATACAGCCACATTAACTACATTGACCACAGTTTTGAGCCGAGCTACGGGGCTAATCGTTTTGACCAAACCCAGCATTCTAAAATATATTAATAAAACAAAGCGAAAACAATACGAGTGGCTACACGAGTGGTGCTTAGATGTTTTGTAACGGACAGGGCTGTACTTCACCCCTTATGTTTGATCGTCAATCTAACCATGTCCGATTGTCATTTGGCCGAGTGGAACACTAGGCAATCCAGGTATATTGCGGCACTTGTCGATACAGAACTTGTCACGTAACACAAGCGATGTGTACCATGAAGCAACCACAAACGCTGCGTGTTTGGTGATGCGTGCCGCATACTATTCAGATGGCAGTTTCCTTTTTTATAGCGTTAGCAATCATATGGACACTATTGGCTGGTTTTTGCCACCGGCGTCCCCATCACGCACCGTATATGTATACGTATTTATATATATGAAAACGCAAGAAAGAAAAATAATCCAGAAAAAGACTACGGCATATGGAATCAAAGGCCTGACTTTTCGTTCGTGAGTGCGCAGCATTAGCCACTGAGCCATGAAAGAGCACCTCCTTGAACGCTGAAAGAGCAAGCTATTTATATCTATTACAGGGGAAATAGAGTGTTTTCAGCATTACCAGTGAGATGCTGCAATGAGCCCTTTTTTTTTGTCATTTTGAGCATCAGAAACGCACTGCACGTTTCGATCTGCATGGCGTTCTCAACGATACATTCCAAGTTGTAGCTACCGCACTTATTGCTCCCCTCTAGCGGCGAAACCGCAACTTTTTTTTCTGCATTTCTTAGAACAACCAAAGAGGCACGGTGGCTTCCTGTTGACCCTTCACTCGCTGACATCGCCATAAAAGAGAAAGAAAACCGCAGTTCGATCTAAAACATGCTAAATTGTAAGGCAACGCCGCTCATCCAAGCACCAGCCAGTACGCTCCGCACTGCCGGCACGCTCCAGAAAGGAAGAAAACGCTTGTTACCAGTCCTGTCCTCCTCGCCCGATTGAACAGTCTATAACCTCCCACTGAATTGGAAATGTCAAGTCAAGATGAACGACAACCAAAGTTTATGCTGGGCCATATTTATGCTCTAATGAACTTTTTTTTATGTAGATAATGAGCTAAGAGATCCGCATGTGCTGGAAACGCACTATACCATGATGTTTACGGGCTGTATAGTATGAGGATGCTGGCGAAGGAAAAAAAGAAAGAGATCGATAATTGTCTTGGGCGAGATAACGCTAGGGGCCCAAGCTCGCCCTGCTGGTGACGCATCAATCGTAGCCAGGTCAAAGTAAATTAAAGGTTGTCATATTATATGGTGCGCGCGGGTTGAAATGTGCAAAAACAAAACAGTACGCCGTGCGGTGGCGACTTGTGTGACCTTTTGAATGTGTGCGCCGTGCGGGGCGAATCGCGAATCGCGTATGTGCCGTGCGGAGGCGACTTGTGTGGCCTTTTGAATGTGTGCGCCGTGCGGGGGCAAATCGTGTATGTGCCATGTGATGGCGAAGAGGACAGCGATCGTGTGCACGGCGTGTCTCGAGACAGCGTGGGCCGTGCAGGAGAGTCGGAATTGCAAGGCTGGGCTCTCCTTCGCTGGGCGTCTGGTCCATGGGAGAACCCGGAGCCCTACCTCCTGCTGCCTCGACTTAGAGCGCTCCCGCCTGTTCCACTACGAGGAGATCGGGCCAGGGAACGTGCACGAGGCCGGGCCAAGGTCTCGACGCTGTGGGCAGATGGGCACACTCAGGGTTCGGCCTACGAGCACGCACAGGCCGAGAGCGTCCACCGTGGAGCGGGTCCCTTGGGCGCAGAGTCCACAGAGTAGACCTTCTTGAACTTCACGCGGGCAAACCAAACACCGAGCTACAACATCGGACAGATGGTTTACGCACCGCGCCTTCAACTCGGCAACTTCATCGGCTCCGACAACAAACTGTACGCTACTGCTTGACTATTTCGCGTAACAGCCCTCATGTCAAATTTAACTGTTTTTCCCTATTCGTTGAGTCCTGTCGTGTCTGTAAAGGTGTCTTACGCGTGTTCGTCCACCTGCGTGCTACGTTCTTTCTGGAGCGAATCCTGAACCCACGATAACATCACAAAGGTGCCTTTCTTATCGCCCATCTCCATGTTTTCTGTGGAAGTATACATGACATAAGAATTCGCCTCGGTAAAACAACAGATCACTCTATAGCAAACGGCTGATCACCGACTATCCCACGATTGAAAGGGCACCAGTTACTAGAAATCGGCGCATGCAAATACACTTTGTTTTAAAAGACGCACTTTCGTGCTCTGGGCATTGCCAAATTTATAAACTGGCACCATCGAATAAGTATAATGCTTTGCCCGTATCCTAGAGCACAAGAACATAGAAGAATTGAACACTGTGAGACAGGATTTGTCAGGATTGCAATGGCACCCCCCACAAATATGATATCCAATAAACTTCTTTCAATGTTAAATACCTTTCAGGTTTAAAAAACAAGCCACATATAAATTGTGCCTACCCTACTACAAAAAACTTCTGGCAGTGGCGGTCACATCAATGTTCGGGAAGAGCAGCGATATAGAAAGGGTGCGTACTCATCCGAGTATTCAAGTCAGATCGACATCTTTTGTGGTTTGACGTAAACAGAGGCCCCCTGGTGACATTGCAGAGGTCAAGGAAGTATTGCCGGCATCAGAGAGTATTTGCAGGGCCCGCACAATACCCTGCCTGGTACCCGACTAAGACTATTGTTCGTCACCTCTCTTGCTCTTATAGTTAGCTGCTCTCACTGTGGTTTAGGCTGCTTATGCCAGGAATGCTTTTCTTTTTTCTGAAAGAGACGCGCTCAAAGCACCCACATCGTTTCCTTCTTCACCGCCCGTGGGTCATTCTATTTGAAAATAGCGTGTTTAGCGCCACTGAAGCTTGAGTGCTTGTAATCTCAGGCACTGCCCTGCTGTGGGACACTAGTTTCTGACACAAAATCATTCAGAATTAACGATGCTAACATTAATTATATGATTCATTAGGGAATTTGATTCAACTTCGCCATTACCAGATGTAAAGCTACAGATTACTGTAAAAAGTTGCAAACAAAACTATCACTTCCAGGGTCCTTTAAAACAGAAATATTCGTTCTTTTTACTATCTCTCCCTGCTCTATTTGAAAGTTTCCTTGGTGCGAACTTCCCACCATCCTCAATAATAATTATTAAGCATTTACATTTTACAGGCACAACAGAAATAAATTCACTGGCATGACACAATATGTGCTGTTTACCCATAATGAGGCAATTTTCCTATCAAGTAAAAAAATGGAGGGCTAGCTCACTCAATCTGTTCCTTTCTTTCTTATGTGGTACGCCTCAATTAATTCTTGTGATAGCTTCTCATGTCTGAAGAGCATGGTTGTACTATATAAAACGGCAAACACAAAAAGTACAAGGCAATGCGCGAATGTGCGAAATTTGCAATATAACATTTGTCCTTGGTTTCTTAGTATCTGAATTTCCCTTGACGATTGGCTTTGTCATAGTTTTCCACATTAGTTGTGCATATTAAAATTTTGTAGTCCTCTTGATAATCTGTTTTTTTTTTCACCTAGAGCTGGGTTCAGTCATTTTTGTACGTGTTATACCCCTGTCAAACTGAATGTGTTAATGTCATCAAGTTCAAATGTCATTCCAAGCATCAAATGTCATTCGATCCGTGGTGGTGCTACACAGGACAAAGTAATGACATCCATTCATGATATCAATGTCGATAACTCAGAAAAAAAAATGGCTGGAAAAGTTGCAGAAGGATGAAATGCTCTTTAGGAGTTATTCTAGCCGCAACATCAAACTTTTTGAGAACCTTATCTCTGGAATTGACTGGAGCACGGTTATAGAAGAAAGAGATCCTAATAAATTATACAACATATTTTTAAAACACTTGACATCTTTATATGACGCGTGCTTCCCTCTTAAGCCCTGCAAAAAACACAGAAAATGCAGAAAACCATGGGTGACAGTGTAAAATATACAACAGAATTAAAGTCAAAAACAACCTTTTTCAAGTTTTCCTATCTTCCAGAGACGAAAACGATTTACATAATTTCAAAAAATTTCGTAATACACTGAACAAAGATTTGAAGATAGCCAAGACGGAATACTACATTAGTAAATTTACCACTCATGCAGGAGGCGCCCGCCTGCTGTGGGACACAATAAATCAGCTCATTAACAAAAAAGGAGATATCCAGACGAATAAAATTTGATAAACTAGGCATGAGTAAATTAGAAATCGCTGACACCTTTAACAAATACTTTTTAACAGTTGGTGAGTTTACAACAGACAGCACGGAAACGTGTTGCGAGAACTATATAGCATCAAATTACCCGTCTAGTGTATTCCTGTTTTCTACTGATCAACAAGAAGTGGTAAAGCTAATCACGTCATTAAAGGATAACTGTGCTCGCAGCCCAGATGACATTAAGCCAAAGCCGTTAAAGGCTATAAGTCACATTATCGCTACACCACTAACGCACATTTATAACTTGACGCTATCTTCAGGTGTTTTTCCCGATCAAATGAAACTTGCGAAAGTAACTGCCATCCATAAAGGTGGGTCATTTGATGAGCTTAACAATTACAGACCTATATCTGTACTCTCTCTGTTCACGAAAATGGCTGAACGAGTTATATATAAGAGGATTACGGGCTTTCTAAACGCAAACAATATGATAGCAAAAGACCAGTATGGATTTTGCAAAAACAAGTCTGCTGAGTCGGCTCTACTCAGCATCAAAGAATACATTCTAGACAACATTGAAAACAAAATATTTACACTAGGAATATTTCTGGAATTTAGAAAGGCATTCGACAGTATACAACACGATCTACTTTTACGAAAACTACCGTATTATGGCATTCGGGGTACCACAGCTCAATTAATACAAAGTTATCTCGCGTCTAGAAAACAATATAGCATTGTAAATAATACACACTCTCAAGTTGAACACATTAAGTATGGTGTCCCCCAGGGATCGATTCTTGGACCTATTCTATTCCTGCTGTTCATTAATGATATCGTAAATATCGAGGGACACAAGAAAATAATATTGTACGCTGATGACACAAATGTATTTTTTGCAGGTTCAAACGTATGTGAACTATATAAAGAAGCCAACATTTGAATGGAGAAACTAAATTTATGGTTAAACGCAAATAAACTTCAATTGAATATCGCCAAAACAAAGTACATGTTTTTCAAGCCTAAAGGAGTAGCTCATACACCATGCACTCCAATTTACTTCCAGAGCACCGAGATTCAGTGCACAACAACAATAAAATTTCTAGGAGTTCTATTCCAAGAACAACTTTCTTGGTCTCCTCACATTGACGCGATAAAAAAAGATTTTTCCAGGAGAATCGGCATTTTAAATAGACTGAGATACTACGTCTCATCAAATGTCAAGCTGTAAATTTACTACGCACTAGTACATTCACGACTAACAAACTGCTCCTTGGTGTGGCTAACAACGACCACCACAAACCTTAATTCTCTGTTGATATTACAAAAGCGTGCTATACGTGCTATATCTAACACTCCCCTTTACGAAAGTGCTCGACCATATTTTAAAATGTACAAAGTATTGCCTATAAAACTGTTATACAGACATAAGCTATGTCTAGAGATATTACACCAGTATAAACTAAATACATCACTATTCTTGGACACATATTATGTGAAACAAACACCATACGAGCTGAGAAAGAGCCCAATATACAAATATAGATCACGCACGAACTACAGTGACCAACGATTAGCGTCACAAATTCCAAATATTCTAAACAAACACCCAACTATATTACATTTACTGGAAGACGGAATTTCAGCTAGATCATTAAAAAAAAAATAACGAAAGAGTTCCTAGTGGATGAAAGCGATGCTTTTCTTGATTTTTGAAATTTGTAGTTAATGATGTTTTTGTATTCGTTGCACCTTGTTCATTATTGTCCCTTTGCCTGTTGTTTATTATACTCTAATTTGTCTTGTAGAGCAACTCGATTTCCTAGTCAAGATGTCTCTTGTTAATTTATTTGATAGAAAACATGCATTTGTTTGTATTTGCCACCACTCGAATAAGGACTGTTTATATTTCTATTCTTTTATTCACACTTCTGGCAGTTCCTGTTCAACTATGGTACCCGTGTAAGATAACACGTGATGTTGTGATTTTCTGAGTACTGTACTTGCGGTATGTTTCTGCTTTGCTGCCAGTGTGGCACGACCAAGTCAGGCTTTTACTTAGCCTTTAGTCGTGTCCCCCAAGGCAATCTTGTTCAATTTTGCCTTGAATAAAGCAAACCAAACCAGACCAAAAAGGTGACTGTTGAGCGGTAAAGAGCTATGTTATTTATTTTAAAAGATGGAAAGTCACTTCGTTCAATAAATGTGCACAGAAATTTTATATAGCAGAATATACGGCTACCATAAGCCAAGACAATCTGCTTAGCCAGTAGCCATGGCTGATATAATGAATACAACTAGCATGACGTGCGTGGCTTATTTAGGTTTCCTAAAATGCGAAGAAGCAGATGCGCACATGGTACAGTTGGCAGTGCAACAGCACACTTATTTCCGCATTTGTTCGCTTTAAAACACGGTCTTGTGCACGTCCATGTGGGTAAACAGTTCGCAACGGAACTGTCGTAGCCTTACAAAAGCAAACTTCTCGCCTGGGTTCGTTCCCGCTCGTGCAGCTGATGCCATCACTGCAGGTACATGCATACACATGCGCAGGGACGACTGCCATGGCTACCATCATGGCTGACAGTGCCGGCAGCCAGACACCACTGAGATGGAGAGCAAGGACATTTTATGACACAATTCCGCACACCTGTTTTGGTTGAAATGATAGATGCCCTAAAAAACAACATCAATAGCCTGTTTGCTTGAATGCGGGTCATTGCTGAATGCCACCTTTTAAGTAGTCTCTGGGTAGAAGGTATTGCTTCTGTTCGACTGCGACAGTGAATGCGTTTCTGGAATTCATTCGATCGCTTAAATCATATGATTCTAATGACATTACATATCTTTGTGTAGTAGCTGCATAATGTCATTAGATACGAATATCAGTACATTCATCATCATCATCATCAGGCAGCTGACTACGTCCACTGCAGGACAAAGGCCTCTCCCATGTTCCGCCAGTTAACTCGGTCCTGTGCTTGCTTCTGCCAATTTATACTCGCAAACTTCTTAGTATCATCTGCCCACCTAACCTTCTGTCTCCCCCTAACCCGCTTGCCTTCTCTGGGAATCCAGCTAGTTACCCTTAATGACCAGCGGTTATCCTGTCTACGCGCTACATGTGCGGTCCATGCCCATTTCCTCTTCTTGATTTCAGCTATGATATCCTTAACCCCATTTTTTCTCAAATCACTCTGCTCTCTTCTTGTCTCTTAAGGTTACACCTACGATTTTTCTTTCCATTGCTCGCTGCATCGTCCTCAATTTATGCTGAAACCCTCCTTGTAAGTCTCCAGGTTTCTGCTCCGTAGCTAAGTACCGGCAAGATACAGCTGTTATATACATTTCTCTTGAGGGATAGTGGCAATCTACCTGTCATAATTTAAGAGTGCTTGCCAAATGTGCTCCACCCCATTCTTATTCTTCTAGTTACTTCAATCTCGTGGTTTGGCTCCGCGGTTATTACCTGTTTTAAGTAGACAGTCTTTTACAGCTTCAAGTGCAATATTACCTATCTCGAAGTGCTGTTCTGTTCCCAGGTAGTTCTACATTACTTTTGTTTCCTGCAGAATAATTTTAAGACCTACTTTTCTGCTCTCTTTGTCTAACTCTGTAATCATGAGTTGCAATTTGTCCCCTGAGTTATTCAGCAATGCAATGTCATCGGCGAAGCGCAGGTTACTAAGGTACTCTCCAATAACTCTTATCCCTAACTGTTCCCATTCTAGGCGTCTGAAAACCTAGCTCCTGTAAGCACATGGTAAATAGCATTGGGGAGATTGTGTCCCCCTGCCTTACACCCTTCTTGATTGATATTCTGTTGCTTTCTTTATGAAGCATTATGGTAGCAGTTGATCCCCTGTAGATTTCTTCCAGGATGTTTATATATGCTTCATCGACGCCCTGATTCCGCAGTGTCTGCATGACTGCTAATATTTCGACTGAATCAAACGCCTTCTCGTAACCAATGAAGGCTATGTATAGTGGTTGGCTATATTCTGAGCATTTCTCTATTACCTGATTGATAGTATGAATGCGGTCAATGGTTGAGTAGCCTGTTCTAAACCCTGCTTGTTACTTTGGCTGATTGAATTCTAATGTTTTCTTAACTCTGTTAGCAATTACCTTTGTAAATAGCTCGTATACTATGAACAGCAAGCTGATCGGCCTGTAATTCTTCAAGTCCTTGTGATTTTCTTTCTTATATATTAAGATGATGTTAGCATTCCTCCAAGCCTCTGGTACTCTTCCCGTCAAGAGACACCTCGTAAACAGGGTTGCTAGTTTTTCTAACACGATCTGTCCTCCATCTTTCAGCAGATCTGATGTTACCCGATCCTCACGAGCAGCTTTTTCTCTTTGCATGCCCTGCAAGGCTTTTCTGACTTCTTCTATCATTACTGGTGATGTGTCATCTGGGTTACTCCTAGTTCTTATAGTATTAAGGTTGTGGTGGTCCTGGCTACTGTACAGATCTCTGTAAAAATTCTCTGCTATTTTAACTATCGTATCCATATTGGCAGTTATTTTGCCTTCTTTGTCTCTTGGTGCATACAACCGATTTTTGTCTATCCCAAGTTTCGTCTTCACTGCTTTAACGCTTCCTCCGTTTTTCAGAGCTAGTTCAATTCTCTCCAGGTTATACTTTTTTACATCGGATACCTTACGCTTATTAATCAACTTCGAAAGCTCTGCCAGTTCTATTTTGTCTGTTGTACTTGGGACTTTCATGCTTTAACACTTCTTAACGAGATTTTTCGTTTCCTGGGAAAGCTTGCCAGTGTCCCGCCTAACTACCGTGCCTCCAACTTCCACTGCACACTCCGTAATCATACTTGTCAGACTATTATTCATTGCATCTACGCTAAGGTTGCTTTATTATAAAAGCCGAGTACCTGTTCTGAAGCGAGACTCTGCATTCCTGTACTTTTCCTCCCAGTGCTAGCTCATTGATTGGCTTCTTGCGTGTCAGTTTCTGCTGTTTCTTCTTCAAGTCTAGGCGAATTCGAAACCGTACCATTTTATAGTCACTGCATCGTACCTTTCCAACCACTTCCACATCCTGCACGATGCCTGGGTGTGCACTCATTATAAAGTCTATTTCGTTCTTATTTTCGTCATTAGGGCTCCTCCATGTCCACTTACAGTTTCCTCGTTTTCGGTAGAAGGAATTCAATATCCGTAAATTATTGTGTTCTGCGAATTCTACTAGTAGCTCTCCTCTGGCATTTCTAGTACCGATACCATAATCTCCTACTGCCGAGTCTCCAGCCTGCTTCTTCCCTACCTTTGCATTAAAGTCTCCCATCAGTATAGTATACTGTGTTTTTACCTTACTCATTGCCAAATCCACGTCTTCATAGAAGCTTTCATCAGTACATTCATATGACATTAAAAGGTACATTGTGACAGAGGTATTATACATGTGTGTTTTGACCAAAAAGCTTCCGTTTGCAGTCAGTCCTCTTTTGAGTCCATTTTCTGTGCCTCTGCTTGTATTTTTTTGTGCTGCTATTCACAATAAACATTATACAGCTTTTTTTTAAATGATGAATTTTGGCAGACCTGAAGGATAGTGCCGTTTCAGAAAGATTACTTGATCAAAATTGCTACTACCAAGGAGTGGTGGCAATGCAAAATATACCTTGTGCATGCACAGTGCCACAAGATTGTATTGCTTTGACTGTAAGTGGTTTCAAAAGAAATGGACTTATTGCTCTTCTTTTGTTGACTCTGTAAAGCAGTGTTTCGATGTGCTTATAATGCTCATTTCAATAATAATTAAGTTATTTTAACCAGTTTGAGAAACCACCACTACAAAGTGATGGTTTGCGGACAATGGAACATCAGAAACTGTACTGCCCCCCTTGTCTATCAGTTAAGCTGGGAATGAGTCATCAGTTGGTCTATCAAGTTTTTGTGCTATGTTTAGATGTTTGGAATTATTATACATGAATAAAACACACTTAAAAGAGTGAGGTGCTACAAATATTATTGTAGCTGACTGCAGGGTACTCCTGGTGCTCCTATCGAATATAGTTTTATAAAGTAGATCAATGCTGGATGAGCATCAGCTGCCAACAATTTAGTCATGGCATTTTTATATCACTGCAAGAATTATAAAAATACACACAAGCAAAAAAAATAAAGGATACAGTGTTCCTGGAGCAGTGCACCATGCTCTAAACAGGCATCAAGGAAGAGGGCAGCCCTTTCAACCATTCGTGCAGCATGGAGTGTCTGGAGGCAACGAGTGAACTGGCCCACACTCAGCAACACCAGCACCGCTTTGCCCTGTTGCAAAATTATAGATGCCACGTTGACAAGCTGAAAGGGCCCTATCATTGACTCTTTTTACCTTCTGATTCAGCTGGATCAGATGTTCTGCCCACTTGCTAATCACCTCGCAGTTGGCGGTATCACTGAGAGTGCACTGCAAAAGAATATGGCATTGAACACACCTAATGACACTCATAAATTCTGCAGTTTACTTCTAGGAGAATGTTTTTTGTCACAAGTAAGTTACTTTCAATTGAGTGTTACTAATGTAAATGCAAGTAAAAAATTAGGGGTATGCGGATATTCCAAATTTCAAATATATTTTGAATAGGGCTTGCTATTCAATTCGATTCGCTCCAGAATTTTACTATTTGAATGATTTCGACTTCCTGAAGACGAATACAGCCAACGTCCGATTGGCAATGGCCCCTTCAGATTTTTAATATGCACCCCGCCATCATATTGCAGCAAAGCTGCCTTTCAGGCTCTACTACAATAACAAATCTTTTGACTCCAGAAAATGCTGGTTCCAACATAGATATGAAAATGTGGCAGAGGTGCGGGCTCAAATAATGCTCTTTTGGACCTGCAATTTGGGCAAAAAGTCTGAAAACCAAACACCACCAAAGATTTTTTGCATGCAACATTTTATATTTTCTTACATTTTGACATCAATGAGGCATATTCGCAACTCTGGGCTCGAAGATTCACACCCTTGTTTAGCACATTAATTGAAACAATAATAGTAATTAGGAGCTTAGATCTCAAACCCACGATATGATTACGAGAGATCTCGTAATGAACGGCTCTAAAAATTTTGACGCTCTGGTGTTCTTTAACATGCACTGAAATCGCATAGTACATGGGCCTCTACCATTTCATCTCCATCAAAATACGGCCAGGTCAGTGATTGAACCTACGACTTTGAGGTCAGCAGCCAAGCACCACTGCCACCGTAGCCACTGATCCATTATGGTGGACTGGCAATATCAGTTGAATTACAACAGAAGTTGAAAGATGATAATAATATAATAATAATTGCTAGGATTTAGCATCCCGAAACCACCATATAAATATGAGAGACAATGTAGTGGAGGGCTCTGGAACATTCAACCATCTGGGGTTCTTTAACGTGTACCTAAATCTACGCACACGGACCTAAAGCATTTTCACCTCTATCAAGCTGAAAGAGGAGGAGAGGCTGAAGAAATATCATCTTTGTCTATCATTTGTAAAGTGTTGTCGGCAACCCCTTTCTTGCACCAAATCCTGTATATATAAATACAATTTAGCCTCTGCTTAAGACAACAATGAAACACCACACCGCCACCACTTCATCAACTTAGCCAAAGGAAACGCTTTGATGTTGCCATCTCACAAGAATATGCTTAGAAATCCTCTCCGACTTTTATTGCGAAGTAATTATATGGACACTCGCGGCTGGATTTTGTCACCGGTATCGGCGTCGATGTCATGCATCGTATATGTATTTATATATATGAAAGCGCCAGAAAGAAAAAAAATCCAGAAAGAAAACTCGGGTGTGCAGAATCGAATGTGGGACCTCCGCCTCATGAATGCGAGGAGTTAATCACCGAGTCACCGAGGGGTACATCCTTCTACGTTCAAACAGCAAACTATTTATATCTACCATTTACCACCCTTGGCGGGCATCTCAAGGGGCAGGGGGTTTTCAGCACTATCAGGAAGATGGCACAATGAGTGCACGGCAGCTTTCCTCTCTCACGCGTACTTTGGCTGTGGAGAGGAGGAGAGTGGACAATCTTCCGCAAGCCCTTATATCCCGGTGGCGAGGATCATACGTCTTGGTTGGCGTTGGGCTTGCACTGAAACGATTCGGTTGTAGTTACGGGGTGCACTAAGGTCACTGAAATTATTGCACAGCCTCTGGGAAAAAGGCACGCTTTTCGGACACACCGAAGTAACAACTGAGACGCTCATTCGCGTTCATCTGTACCTGTGAGTATGTTTTGTGCGTTATTTGTGTGTGAGAAACGCAGGGCACGTTTCGATCTGCTTGCCATTCTGCGCATGACCTTCCAACTTCTTGCTATCGCGTTCATTTCTTCGCTTTTGTGGCAAAGCTGTGACTTTCTTCTTTACAATTTTGCTTTACACTCAAAATTTTGGTCAAGAATACACCCAAAATTTGTTCAAGAATATTGTTTTGCGAAGCAATATTCGTGATCATTCGAAAAGACATGCCTTTCCCACAAAGCCCACAATACACGCAAAAATACATCACCTCAAAAATCTGAACATGAGAATGTTCTTATTGTACAGAAAGCATTTGTTTCTACTGTTCACAGCAATCCCCAGTCTAAACTTTAGGATAATGAACCAATGGCTGCCAACAGAGTCATAGGTTTCTGATTAGCCTGGGGAAGAGAGCGGAGGTCAAGCTGGACCGCATTGAGAGTGGAGTGTGCAAAAAAAAAAACCTGGCTCTGTAGTCACTGCAATTTAGAATTCATTTGTGCAAGGTTCATTTTAATGCATATTACATGTCTAAAACAAGATGCAGGCACTAATTTAAGGGCCCCTAAATCACTGAGAGGTCAAAATTTAGTTGTGGTGTTGCAGTTGTGCAAGTCTACAATAAGCATGTAACGGAAAAAAATTTTCGTAACAATGCTGTAATAGTGGAGTTTGAGGATATGAGCAACCATCGCTTGTTCCACTTTGTCCTTCGCTGTGATCTGTTAATCGGCTCGTCCTGGCCAAGTCTTCCTCTCTACGATGCGAGGAGGAAGAGCAGCAAGCGTGCATATTTGTGAGTAGACAAACAGCTGTTAAGGATGACGGGCAGATGGCATGATGACATTACGGCGAGCATTGAGGAGATGAGATATGCCAAAAAGCCTGAAGAGTATTGTTTGTTGGAAAATGGTAGTACAGTCAATCCTGGATATATCGAACTCCAAGGGGATTGTAAAGTTCGATATATCGATGATTCGAAACATAAAATATGCCTACCTGAAGCTTACCTGAATACTCCGCACATCACTGAGAGCTTTCGGAGATTGCGACAAGCGGTTTGTAACTGACTTGTTCTCCAAAGCACGGAAAATACGAAACACAGCGCAACTACCATGGCCCTTTATTTGGCATGAAAAAAGTCCGTGAGCTTGGACTGCTTCTTCTTTTGCGCCATGAAGTTCATTAAACTGTCTTCAAGTTTGCTGACGCTGTCCAAATGCGAAAGCCCGGCGCCTTCCATTGCGCCGCAACAGCGGCGAATCACGCTGAACGCCGACGCAAGCTCAGCTGCAGTAGGCGGGTAGATATCTTCATCGGAGTCGCTTGTTGCCCCTTCTTCGGCGGCGGCAATTGCCATGTCCGCCACGATCTCGGCATCGTTAAGATCCGCCACAGCCTGTGCGTCATCGTCAGCACTTAAAAAATCCCGCGCTGTTGCTGCCAGCACCTAAAATTCACTGTCGAAGCACTCAACGCCGTCGTCTTCGGTATCCAAACACGCCTCGTCAGGAGTCGCCACACAGCCCGCTTTGCGGAAGCAATTTATGACTGTGGTTTGTTTCACGTCATTCCAAGCGCCTGTCAGAATCTGTGTAGCTCCAAGAAGGTCAACTTTGAGTTCGATTCCCAAACGAAAGTTCGTTAGGGGTCTCTGCACTAGTCCTCGCCAGTACCCAACCTTGAAGGCTTTGATAATGCCTTGGTCGAGAGGCTGCAGCTTCGCCGTAGTGTAGGCCGGCAAAAATTTCACGGTGATGTTTTTCAGTGGAATGGTGACGTTGTGGGCCGAACAATTGTCGACAAGGAGACAGATTTGGTGGCCGGACTTCTCTAGCTCGGTATCCCATGCCCGGAGCCACTCCGTGAACAGATCGCGTGTCATCCACGCTTTTTTCCTGGATGCGTAGCGCACCGAGAGACCTCTTGCATTCTTGAAGCAGCGTGGCGATCTGCTCTTGCCGATAACGAACGGCTGAAGTTTGCACGAGCCGTCCATATTTGCAGCGAGCAAAATGTAGATGCGCACCTTGCTCATTTTTTCGCCATGACATTTGCCGCCCTTGAAGTCCAACGTCTTGCTTGGCAGCATCTGCCAAAACAGGACAGTTTTGTCGGCATTAAATATTTGCGACGGCGAAAAGCTATTGCAAATGTCTGGCCATTAATCGGACAGCCACTTCTCAATGCTGTTGCTGTTGCTGCGGCTGGTTGCCCTGCTTTCACCCGAGAGGGTCTTCCCGACGATGCCGTAGCGATTTTTAAAGCGTTGCTTCCATCCTGTGCCACCAGTGAAGTTGTCTTCACCTAGCGCAGTTGCAAACCACTTTGCCTTTTCCATGAGCATTGGGCCGTCAACAGGAATGTTTTTTGCCCAAGACTCCAAGAATCAGGTGTACAGGGCTTTCTCAACCTTATCGTATTCCGGTGCACGCACACGACACGCTCCAGAACGGCCGCACTGCGCTGCCTTCGCCTTCACATCTGCTTTGTGGCGCAGTATTGTGCTTAAGGCGCTCTGAAAAATTCCGAATTCCTTGGCAACTGACGACTTCTTTTCGCCAGCTTCCACCCGTTCAATGATATCTGCCTTCGTTGAGAAATATAACTTCTTACGTTTTTTTGCGTCCATAGCTCCGAAATGCGTGACCTGGCGCCGCAAAAACAAAACGAACACGCACCACACTTCACGAGTTTGCCGACGGAGCAACCACTGCCACTGGCCAAGCGGCGAGAGCGGACCACTCCGCCTCTCAAGCAAACAGGCTCAAGTGCGCAGAAACTGGATTTTCCTTCCTCCTCAACTGTCTCTCGCCCGCATTCTTTATCACGCGGCTGAGGCGTCCAAGGTCACTCTAGCGACGCGACGGAGCCTCTCTCTCACCGAGCGTGGGAGCGCGCACGAGAACTCGTCGCCGGAACCTTCCCAGGAGGAGCGGCGAAGCGCACTTGCAGGGGCGCTTGACGCGCGGGAGTGTTTGAAATATCGCATGTGGCGGTGACTGGGACTTCGATACACGCCTACAACACACGCGCTATACTTTTGCATGGGATTTCCAAGGGGATGTTTAGACTGTTCAATATATACAATAATTCGATATATCCAGGTTCGGCATATCCGGGATCGACTGTATATGCCTATGGCTCGTAGCACTGCTGCAACTGCTGCATTTGGTATTGCTGGTAGTGACGGGATTCTGAACTTTATGCATAAAATGTTTAAAAATTATTGAAGGTGGTCTGTGGGCCTTTAAGGATGCTGAGGCATGAGGTTTGGAGGATGCGAGGCCTCCTCCTGACTTTTCTACAACTGGCACCTCTGCTTGCCATGTTGACATACTTTAGCAGAGTATTATGAGTGATCAGCTTCACTCTGTATGCTGATGCCGAAGCTCTCGTGAGTTCTGTGCAGTAATGAACATAGAAATTTGCCCACAAAGTGTGTAAAATAAATAAAAATTTAGAAGCCCTTGTTCCATAGAAAAAATGGTGGCAAGTGAAGCTTTGTATCTGTATGCCTCAGGTACTATTTTTCTTTCTTTCTATTCATCACCATTGAGCAATACTCCCTCCTAACTCTTCGCTTCCTTTGTGCCGGGAATTGAATCTTTATCCACGTCCTTTGCCAGTGGAATACTTCAGCTGCTACAGAAGCCATGTATGGAGACATGGTGCACTAATGACACTGGCCACATCATCATTGCACCTCCAAGGAACCCCATTTCGGTGACATTCGACATATTTATGCCACCTGCACGATGGCCTCAGAGCCAAGCTTATTCGTGAGCTGTTTACGTTGGAACTGTAGTGCTGATCAACAAATTCTGAAAGCAAGATAGTGCAGGAACATTGCAATATACAGCATTAATGCGGAGTATGAACAGGATCAGGTGTGCAATAATATTCAGATCATAAAAATATTGACTTCTAAAGTTGTATACATGAATTCCTAGTCAACTACATTTCATAAAATATGTGGCACTTTTCGTGCTATGAATGTAAGCCTCTTCAATTCGTCTGTACTTAGATGTGTGCAGAAGCCCACCTGTAAATCTGATATCCAAAAAGATGTGCACAAATAAGCTGCTGATGCTTTAAAACATCTGATTTTTGGAGAGATCATGCCAGACTGTCTTCTGAATGATTCTATAGCAGTAGTAGCGAATACGCAAAAAGGCTACACACTAGAAGAACAACTGCCGTTGCACTGAGTCAATCCGTGCAGTCAATGTGTGTATTTGCTAGTATTACAGAAGCATGCAATAAGTACCGTATTTACTCGCATAATCCTCGCACTTTTTCTGGCGGAAAACCGATGCAAAGTTGGAGTGGTGCGAGAATTACGCAGGGAAAACTTTCCACAAAAACGTACAGAGCAAAAAGGAAAACGAAGTGACCACAAATCAGGATTCTTACACCAGCAACTAACAGCAAGCTTTTAGAAGTACTAATTAAAACTTACCTAAACAATAAAAGCACAGGTTTAACACAAGGCAAGATTTAATTGAGGCACAAAAAGTGTAAACAAATAGCCGAGAATTAGAGTAGGGGGTTTTAGAATAGCGCACCGCGAGCCCTTGCGGTGTGGTCACTGCAACTGCGCACGCGTCGTAACGCGAGTGGCCGCCTGCGTTTGCGGCCCGCACACAGAAAATCCGAAATAGCGTGCGACGATTGTGACCCGTAAAGTGCTGTGAGTAGCTTCCGTGCATTTGGGTTTGCAGTCGGGGTGAAAGTCTCTAGACTTTTCTCTAGGGGGAGCGAACGCTATTCTAAAGCTCATATAGCGCCAGCCATGCCCCTAGCCCCTGCAAACGTTATTCTATATCATACGCAAAGCTTGTGGGCGTAGCGGTAGCGTTCATCTTTCAACAGGAGCCCTCAAAAGGTAAGCGTAGGACGTCAGTATTGGGTCGATGGCTATTTAACAGAATTGTGTGCAGTTTCCTTCTGAAGAAATAAAGTTTACCATCAATCCCAGTTTAAGGCACACGGCAGGCCCAACGCGTCTTGTAGCTTTCAGCTGCCGTAACCAGTAGCGAACACAAAACTTGTAGACTCCGAAGGGCCTACCAGCGGCCCTGTTGCCGTTGCTTAGTGCATGATCTATCGCTTTTAACTTGAAAGCAGCCGTGAAGCTTCAGTATTGCCCCATAACTTGACACGATTACCAACACAACATACAAAACACGCCACAACGCGCACTTGCCACTTTGCCTTGGCTTGGAGTGGATTGAATCTCCGGGCCATAATAGTACGCTTGATGCTTAAGAGATGGCACCAGATGGTGCATGATATCATCAGTGGCTGGAACAAGCACACGACATTATTGCGTGCTTTCAGGGGTGCGATAATTACTAGCGATAATTACTAGAGGAAAAAAAGAAATCGTATTTTTGTTGGACGATGTGGGGATTGCGAGAACTATCTGTCATCCAAATGGGCAGTTTATCCAATCAAGAGTGCCAAGTCGCACAGCGTCCCAACACTAAGCACTCGACATGGTCCTGCCGAAATCACATAACACTAGTCACGTGACGTAAACATGTCACGTTGATCACGTGGCATTCAATCATGAAATACTAGTCGTCTGACATGTTTCTGACTAAATCACTTAACAGTACTGATCACATGACGTGAAATCCCATAGCACTAGTCATGTACATCTCCCCGCCAGGCTTACATAACACTAATCACGTGACATGCTCTCGCCAAAGTCACATACCCTTACTCACATGCCTAGATGGTTCTAGCCTTGCATCACTAGTGAATGCTGCACAATTTTATTTCATTTTTTTCGATATGGGAATTCTACAACCCATATTTTTAGCATATACAAATAACTTTCAATGCTTCTGAGCAAAATATGACTGCACCACACAACGAATCATACTTTTGGGCAATGGTGCAGTGCTTCAATATCCCCTTGTCAGCAATATCGAAACGAAATGCACAATTACCTTGGAGCAGCACATTTGGGATGATTAGCTTGGCTCTGTTGCAACAAATATATTAAATTCAAAAGAGCCTCCACTTATTTTTAATTTTTTTTATGCTTAACCAAATGGACTCCTTTATGGTTACAGATAAAGCAATCAATTCACACAACGAGTTCACATGTGAATACCAGGATCAGTTGCCGTGAATACCATACATTTTCTCAACGTGCTGCTCTAAAGTGGCACAAATATGGCAGCTCGTTTCTGTCACTATGCAGAGCACTGCTGTGGTTGGGAAAGAGAGTGGATATATGTCCTGAAAAGTAGGTGGCGTTAGGGCAGGGTTCGAAGAGTGGTAAAATGACAGAACCATCAGACTTTCCCAAAGGATATATATGGCTCTGGTTGTTACCGGCTATAATGATGGTCATGTGTAGGGAAACATCAAACTCTATGGCAAACAAAAAAATCACAAATCACCTCAATAAGACACCAAGCTGCAATAATTCAAAAACAGCTGAGCACTGACAAGCCCATGATTGAGAGAGCATCAATTAAAGGAAAGTGGTGCAAACAGATACACATGTGACCAGCATACGTTTGAGGGCCACATTTATGTACATTTGCTGGTGCCGGGTTATTCGAGTACACCACCACCGTAATCTCTGAGCTATGAAAGCTTTGCATAAAAATTTTTCCGGGCCTTTTCCCTATAAACAAAAATAGGAAAAAAGATGCTTGAAGTGCATGAGCCTGACCTACTGTGCTTTTGTTTTTTGTCTTTCTAGCACCAAAGAAAGCGAAAACGGCTGTAATTGGTTACAGCTGCGATTGGTTGCAGGTGTGGCATGGGGGCGTGCCTACTACGCTTTTATTAATCTTAAAAAAATGCTGGCAGCTGACTGCCAACAAGTTCAGAATCTCAAGAGGTGCACCAGTCACATGCGTGTGACTGGCGCACCTTCAAGGGTTAAATTTTTGTATGCTGAAGAAAATGGGTTTTTTGTATTCAATTCAATATTTATTAATCTTAATGATGAGTGCAGGCTCGACAAAAGAGAAAGGTGACGTTTTTCACTAGAGCAGAACGCAAGCCTCCCTAACACACGGCAAGCAACGAGGTCATGGGTGGACATAGACCACAAAATCCGTGAGGCAATGTGAGCACCTATGTGGCTGCACATTCTGTGGATGGTATAACTGATAGTAATAATGATGAATTACATCCGCCCTTTGCAAAAGGTGGGCAGCTTTAAGCTCTCCCCCCCCCCCCCCCCCTATTTATGCAATTCACACGGCATGATGCCTAGTACAATTCTACTCTTCTTCCACACACTATTATTAACATGAATTTTCGCTCAACATTACTGGCACTTGTATAAGTTCTTTTTTTATGTCTGAGAACATAAAAGCACTGGTGGAGTGCTGTGGTAGAATACTTAACTATAACGCAGAATGCCAGGGTGGAAATTTGATTCAACCCCCCCCCCTCCCCCCCTTCCTTTTTTTTTATCTAAATAGCTACAACAGACATCGGGGGTGGCCTTCAACATTTCCTCTAAAATTAGCTGCTTTTGTGAGCTCACAATAGCTCATTCTGTAAACCAAATTAGATTGCTAGTCACACTCAAAAAAACTATAGATTAAATAATGCTGCACTCATTCATGAAACCACAAGCAGCTGCCTTAGTGCCCATAATTTTGGTACTAACCAGCCACTCCCTTCCCTTTACAGGGGTGGAAGCGGGCTTAAGTCTTTAGGAAAAGCTTTTGGAAGCAGGAATAACACGGTTTTAGAGTAGCTTTCGAGCAGTAAAAGGGGCATTTTGGAGCATATTTCTTGAGTCACACATCACTGTTAATTGGAATAATATTTTCTCTTTGCTTTCTTATCAACACGAAAAAATTCAGCAGTTTTTACTAAGCATTTAATGCTGATCAAGTGACCATACTTAATATATATATATAGATATATATATATATACATACATATATATACCTTACAACAATAAAGTTCAAAGCACAGCAACTCAAAGAAAAAAACATAAGTGGCGCTCTGAAGCTACTCAGATGAATAAAAAAATTTAATGTTAGAATGTTGCAATGTTCAAAATGTAATTAAAACACCGCATATAACATGAAAAGCAACTCAAGACTAGAGATGAACTTCTATAATAAAAGTTATCTTCATACTAAACCAATAGGGCTCTAAAAAATAAATGTAAAAAAAACTTATGTTCCAGTCATTGAAGTGCCATAGTGGACATGAGAACCGCGAAGAAATTTAGATGGGCTCGCCACGCCACTGCTAGGGAATCGAGTGATTTTTTTTTTTTAGAATGATGTTATATGCACTACGGAGTGCGGTGGTGCCGGAAGTGGTTATATGCACAACAATGCACGCAGTGCAATGTCGAGAAAGTGGTTGCAGTCGGAAACCTTCTCCGAAGCGTGTCGAGACAGCCGACAGCAGACGATGCGCACGTGGATATTTACACGCACCACCAGAGAACAACACCTCGCTACTGTAACTGGTACTTGAAGCTACGTATGCGAGTGCTCATCTTTGTTTGTTTGTCCTGAGTTCGCACATTCATCAGGCCGCATAAACTTAACGCTTGCATACTTTTACATTCAGCCTTGCGCGCGCCAAGTTTTCGCCCGACGTGTTCCCAAACGCAAACAAATCGACAAACGGGGCTATACTTGCTCAGCGAGGCGTTGTGACGACGACTACGAGAACCCGGCCACTGGCTTCAGCCGTCCGGCCACCACCACCTAAATCGACGTGGCGGTGTAATGTACCCGCATAATTATCCGGAGATCTTATGTTGGCGCGAGTACAAGAACGCAACCTAGCACACTACGGGAAAAGTTTTTCAGGTTACCAGCACATGTGATAGCTTGCCACCGCGTGCATTAGCCTGCATTTTGTTCTGGCCTTCGCTCGTGGAAACGTCGCCTGGCTGTGATTTCAAGCGCCCATACGGTTGCTCGTAGTAAAACCATGACGATGAAAATGTGAGAGAGATTTCAGTCTTTTGCAGCTCCTGAAAATCAGTTTCTTCGTTTGAAGTGACCATAAATACTTTGTTAAGAAATAAAGCAAGTCAGTCGACGTGGTCAATGCGCATCTCTCATCGACAGCGGCGAACTTGAAGCGTGAGTTCGCTAACGCGACTTACACTTCCTGAAGTGTAATTCCACAGATTGTCAATTTATTGCGAGCTTGCTGGGCTGTTAACCTTATATTACTGGGAAATTTGAAGGTCACGGTCGTGTTACACACCTGCAAGATAAATAGAGCAATTTATCGTGTAAATTACTGGGTTTAAGTTAATCGTTCTTATAATCTAAGATAGCTACGTGAGTAAAACTTGCAACACTAACGTTACTAGCGTAATTAGCGGTACCGGAGCTACATTCTGCTTACGGCGAGCTTGCAGGTCGCTCCGAGCGAACGGCCGGGTTACAGGCGCCCTAGTCTATATCGCCGAGGAAGTCGAGCCGCATTCGTCGATTTTCGACGTTTAGGAACTCGGGACAAAGAAAAAAGGCACACGAAGACAAGCACTCGCTTCATAGCTTTAAACACCCCTTACAGAGTGTCTAAATTTCTAAATATCCACATGCGCATCGTGCCTTGTCAGCAGCCTCAGCGTGCTTTGGCGGATGTTTCCGATTGCAACCGCTTTCTCGACGTGGCGCTGCATGCATCGTAGTGCATATAACCATAGCCTCCCAGACTTCCCTTGCCTGTCAGATTATCGGCGGTCACTTGGGAAGCGGCTGTTGTCAGAACTATGGTAGTGGCGCCACTTAAGTAGGGGTGTTTTCAAATAAGTTTTTATGCTTTTGGAGCTTATATGCGACAAAAAAAAACGTAAAAAAGTTTGAAAAAGGCGTAAATGCAACTATAATTAACCCTACGTAAGTGACGCCGCCATAGATGACAGGCATTTTGCGCTCATTCAGCAGGCAACCCCTTCAATACAAGGCGTAGCCTCTGAAATGAGCTAACTCCAAAATTGCCGATCTTAAAGGCCAAGTACAAAGACCCTTACCCTTACGTAGGTAGCGCCGCCATAGATGATGGGCGTATTGCGCTCATCCGACAGGCAAAGGAAATCTAGGAGGCTATGACATTGCCGTGACATCTTGCCTGCATTCAAACGACAGGCCCATCACCACGTGCACAGGGGCACACATGCGCGCCGTTTTGTGCTGCGCAGAGACGATGATGGCACGAGCACCCAGCTGGACTCGGCTGATGTGGGCCACATGCTCGGGACTTCTGATGAACAAGGAAGAAGAAGGCAACTGAAGGACATCTTTGGTGTGCGACTGACTTGTAGTTCTACGACCACAATCACTTTCAGTTGTAGGCACAGGTTCGCCCGTTTAATAAATACGTTTTATTATACCCCCGAGTCCTTCAACATCACTATATTTCTGGTGGAGCTACTGGGTAATGAATTGAAGCCCTACGAATGCAAGACAGCATAGCCCCGACAACCAGCGAATTGATCCTATGGAGCTAACACCTGTTCATCAGAGGACCAGTCGCCGTCTTCGAGGTGACTTACCGGAATTCAGTCCACTCCACTTCATGCCGAGGGGAACTCAGTCAATGAACGCCACCACTGTGACAAGCCAGGTAACACCGGCACACGTGGTGATCAATCAGCCTCACCAGCCACCAGTATTTCATGGCGGCTCGTATGAAGACGTAGAAGATTGGCTGAACCTCTTTGAGAAAGTGTTTGAACATTTGAAGTTTGAACGGTTGGGACGAGAGAGAGAGAAGCTCCACCGCATATACTTTGCTTTGGAGGACTTTGCAAAGACCTGGGATGAGAACCATGAAACCTCATTTACCACCTGGGATGAATTTCGGCGACAAGCTCTGGCTACTTATGCTAGCACGGATCACAAAAAAAAGGCGCAGGCTGCGCTTGAAACCAGAAACCAACTCACCAACGAAAATGTCGCAATGTACATCAAGGACATGATCCGCCTGTTCAAGCGCGCAGATTCCCATATGACTGAAGATAAGAAGCTGCGTCACTTCATGCGTGGGGTGAAGCAAGAGCTATTCGCTGTTCTCGTCCGCAACCCACCACGAACAGTTAACAGTTGCGGAGTTTCATACGAGAGCGACAGCCATCGAGAAAACGCTAGAACAGCAGGCTCGACAGTACAATCGAGACAAACTACGCACCTGCCGATGACTTCTCTCGAGGCTAGCAAAGTGACATGGACGCCCTGCGAGAACTCATCAGGTCGGTGATCAGGGAAGAGCTCAGCAAGGTGCAAGCACCTCATACTAGAGCAACACTGTCTGTCGTCAACGTAGTACGAGATGAACTGAGGCAGATTACGCGTGAGCCGGAGCGTGCGCCACAGCTGATCCAATGCATCCCAACGTACTCTGAAATACTTAGACAACTCGCGGCGCACACCAATGCAGCAGTTGCGATGGCTTTTCCTTGCCCACAGACGGTACGCAGTGCACCTCGTCCACTGGAACCGAGGGCTACCTACCTGCCACGAGCCCATAATGTAGCTCGCTATGTGGATCAAAGGCCCCGGAAAAGGGACATGTGACGTGACCATGAGCGCAGGCCTTCGTGTTTCCATTGCGGGGAAGCACGTCCCTTGTATATGTTCTGCCCTTATCGTCAGGCAGGATTAAGGGGCTTTTCGTTATACGCACCATGCCCTCGAAACGGTGAACAGCCAGCGGAGATCGAAGAGTACCTGTCCTTGTGCCAGAGTCCACTTACTCCAGGCAAACATCAGCCAACGCCGCCTTCGCCCAGGCGTTACTGATCACCCAGCCCACGTGCTTCTTTCGCACGGCCTGGGCACCGTTCTACAAGCCCACACTCGGAAAACTGAAGCGAGCGGCCTGAGAAGGTGAGGCGGCTGATAACTAGAGTTGCGAAAATCCTCCATCACGGTTTCAAGATGACGATGCTTTGTTTGCAGAGGATAAGCGCAGCAGTGCGAAGACTACTTGAGATTTGCCGTTAAAAATAGACGGATACGAGCTGAATGCTTTAGTTGACACCAGCGCTGATTATTCAATAATGAGTCCCAAATTGGCAAAGAAACTGGAAAAGGTTGTGACGAAATGGAGTGTGGCACAGATACACACGGCAGGTGGCCACACTATTACGTCGCTTGGCAGATGCACCTCAAGGCTCGAAATAAGAGGCTTTACTTACGTTGCTGACTTCATCTCACTGCCGGAATGTTCAAGGGAGCTTATATAAGGAATGGATTTTCTGCAAGCCAATGGAGCCATAGTTATTCTGCGCCGATCCAGTGTAACATTTTTGACCGAACAAGCTATGTCGGTAGAGGAATCGAAAAACCGACGTCTTACTGCTCTGCGCGTTGTTGTTGATGACGTCACAGTGCCACCACGCTGTAGTGTAATGGTGCTTGTCGAAAATAAGGCATTTTGTGACCACGCACGAAGGAATAGCGGATGGAAATGTTGAGCTCTTTTTAAACATAGGAATATGCGTGGCGAGGGGTCTCATTCACTTAACGAATGGCCGCTCAGTTGTCCTACTTACGAATTTCGGAAATGAATGACAGCACATCATGCAAGGTATGGCTATCGCCTATTTCCACGAGTTCGGCATGGCGACCGAACTATGAAGCTTAGCAAAAATGCTGACCACTCCACAAGAGACCTGCAACGTCGACGCATCAGTTAACATCAAACATAGGCTCCCAAAATGTCAAAGAAATGATTGTTTGCCCTTATAAAAAAAATTTCAGACTGCTTTTAAATCTCCTCTAAGGTGCGATGCACGGCTATTGCAAAGCACAGGATTATAACAGAAGAAGCCACGAGACCGATTTGCCAGAACCCATATCAAGTATCACAAAAGGAAAGAGATTTCATCAAGAAACAAGTGAAGGAAATGCTTTCAGATGACGTGATCCAGCTTTCCAGCAGTCTATGGGCGTCTCCCGTAGTGCTTGTTAAAAAGAAAGATAACAGCCTTCGATTCTGCGTCGACTATCAGAAATTGAACAGCATAACGAAACGGGATGTATACCCTCTGCCACGTATTGACGATACACTCGATCGACTACAGAGTGCAAAATACTTCTCCTCCCTTGATCTCAAGAGCAGATATTGGCAAATTAAGGTGGATGAGCGCGACCGTGAAAAGACGGCATTCATAACCCCAGACGGCCTCTATGAATTTAAAGCACTTCCATTCAGCCTGTGCACAGTGCCAGCTACGTTTCAGAGAATGATGAACGCTGTCCTCGTGGGATTGACACGGCAGTCCTACTTGGTGTACTTGGATGTTTCGTATTTTCCGCTACATTTGACCAACATATTCACCTTTTCACAGGAGGGTAAAAAAAAAAAACACCGCCATAATGGGCTGCGCGCAGGAGTACAAAGGCTTAGAGCGCAGCCTTGTCAGTGCATTTTTGAGGGGTCACGCCAATTTGCGCAGCCCAAAGAGGACTATGGCGGCACCCAGGGGGGCGTTTTTGAAAAGGACTCTGCACAGTATTAGAAGCCATTCGTTCAGCAGACTTGACCATCAAGCCAGAAAAATGCCACTTCGGTTTTGAAGAGCTGCGGTTCCTCGGACACGTCGTCAGCTCCGAAAGCGTTCGTCCAGATCCCGAAAAGACAGCTGCTATCGCGAAGTTCCCAACACACAGAGACAAGAAGTCAGTACGTTGCTTCCTGGGTTTATGCGCATACTATCGGCGATTTCTGAAAAATTTTTCGAACATTGCTAAACCACTTACTAATCTAACAAAAGACGACGTGCCCTTTATGTGAGAAAGTGAACAACAGGAAGCATTTGATGAGTTAAAAACACGCCTACAAGCTTCTCCAATCCTTGCCCGCTTCGATGAGACTGCCTAAACTGAAGTTCATGCTGATGCGAGTAACGTCGGCCTCGGAGCCATTCTAGTCCAGTGGCGAAATGGCCAAGAAAAAGTGCTAACGTATGCCAGCCGCAAGCTTTCGAAAGCTGAGACAAACTATTTTGCAACCGAAGAAGAGTGTCTCGCAGTCATCTGGGCCATAAGTAAGTTTTGGCCATACCTCTATGGTAGACCATTCCGAGCAGTCAGTGACCACCATCGCCTGTGTTGGCTGGCGAATCTTAACTATTCCTCTGGTCAACTAGCAAGATGGAGCATTAGGCTACAAGAGTACGATATTACCGTGGTGTACAAATCTGGGAAAAAGCACAGCGATGCTGACTGCCTGTCACGCGCACCAGTGGAGACAAGTGAGCCGAAAGAAGAAGACTTCCCCTTTCTAGGCGTCGTCCAGGCATCAGAAATCGCTCAACAACAACAAAATGACACCGATTTGCTGCCTTTTATATAGCGTTTCCAAGAACTCAACATTAAAGTACCGCCCACTTTATCCAGAGGACTCCCTTCGTTCTGTCTTCGAGAAGGGGTCCTTTACAAGAGCAACTTCGAGCCCAATAGTGACAAGTTTTTACTGGTTTTATCTGCATCTTTATGAGACGAGATTCTGCATGCATGTCATGATGAGCCAACATTTGGACATATGGGTGTCAGCTGTACAATCGCCAGAATTCATCTAAAATACTACTGGACGAAGCTGTTAGCATCAGTTCAGCACTATGTGAAAACTTGCCGTGAGTGTCAAAGACGCAAAACTCCATCCGCGAAACCAGCAGGCCTCCTCCAGCCAATAGAACCGCCGGATGCCCCATTCCAATAAGTCGGTATGGATATCCTAGGCCCGTTTCTGACATCGACTGCATGCAAGAAGTGGATAGTCGTAGCCACGGACTATCTCACTCGTTACGCTGAGACTGACTTGCTGTACAGTTGAACAGCTCTTAAAGTTGCCAAGTTCTTCATCAACAACATAGTCCTCAGGCATGGTGCACCCGGCGTCGTAATTACAGATTGTGGAACAGCTTTTACTGCAGACCTAATGAGATGTCTGATGCGAATGACCCATACAGACCAGAGAATAACTATGGCATACCATGCTCAAAGAAATGTCCTAACGAAGCGCCTGAACAGAACTCTGACTGATATGCTTTCAATGTATGTCGACGTCGAACATAAACTGTGGGATGAAATATTGCCCTACATCATGTTCGCATATAATACAGCTGTTCAAGAAACAACGCGAGTGACACCATTTGAACTTGTATTCGGCCGAACAGTCACCACTCCACTGGATGCCATGTTACCACTGAATGATGAAAGCAGCAATCCACCTGACCTAGACTACTTCTTGCAAAGAACCGAGGAAGCACGACAGATGGCGAGATACAGAATACGCAGCCAACAGCATATCGATTACTATTGGTACAATCAGCATCGTCCCGTAGTGCATTATCAGCCCGGCGACAAAGTATGGATATGGACCCCAGTGCATCGCCGTGAACTTTCTGAAAAACTTCTCCGCCGATACTTCGGACCTCACAAAGTACTTCATCATGTAAGCAATGTAACGTACCAAGTGAAATCCGCTATACACGGGAGCTCAGAACGCCACAACCCTACAGAGGTTGTACATGTAGCCCGGATGAAGCCTTACTATGAAAGACCATCGAAAAACCAGTGACGCATACCGATAATATATTCATTGCCTGATGCATCGGGACGATGCGCATGAGGAGGAAAATTATGCCGCGACATCTTGCCTGCATTCAAACAACGCGCCCATCACCGCACGCACAGGGGCACACTTGTGCGCAGTCTTGTGTTGGGCAGAGACGACGATGGCATGAGCACCCAGCTGGACCCGCCTGATGTGCGCCACGTGCTCGGGACTTCTGATGAAAAAGAAAGAAGGCAGCTGAAGGACATCTTTGGTGTGCAACTGACACGTAGTTCTACGGCCATAGTCACTTCAAGTTGTGGGCACAGGTTCGCCCTTTCAATAAATACGTTTTATTATACACCCGAGTCCTTCAACATCGCTACAATATAACCATTTCTGGTGCCACCGCACCCTGTAGTGCATATAACCTCGTTCTTCTTTTTATTAGGATAGGAACTACATGGGCATTTAACGGGTTTTCACCGTCATCGCCATGTCCCGTGTAAACTACAAGTTGGTAACATTCCCCGCGTATACGTTCTACCTGCACGTAAAATTGTGCTAGCCAGGGTGGTGAGCGCTGCCCAAGCAGATATTAAACGAGGCAGCCGATCTCCGTCGCATCGCTTGGATGGTGCACGCGATACTACGCCGTCAAATGCTCAAGTATGGAGGAAACAGGCCGCCCATCTTGAACAAGCATGAAAAAATACGCGGCGGAAAGGGGGGACGGGGAGGGGTCACTCTAGCGGCATCGGTGATCTTTCGTGAGGTTGACGAAGGCAGCAGCCGCTGCTTTCATGAGTGAACCTTGTATGGGCAAACTTGTGCCCAGAAAACAAAACGTCACTCTACAAGCAATATAAGCTGTAGACTGATAGCTGCAAACCAGAGTGCCGGCCGTCGATAATCTGCCAAGCAGAAAAGTGCATTGGCATTTATACATGTGCCATCGAAGATTCCCGCGTTACTGTTATCGATAGCTGCTGTGTAAGTTCCAGAACAAACTCTAATATACATGTTATGCATGTAATCTCATCGCGAAGTTTTAAGATTATCTAGATTGTTCCCAGTCATCTGGGAGCAGATTGTGCAAGGCAGTGTTACACGCGTAATGGTGCGGTAGCAAAAATACAAAGCGCGTGTGACATTACCATTACAAATGTTTGCTATTGCCATCCTCACTTCACTGGTGAAACTGATTTTTTTTTCAGTTTATATGGTTTGGCTAACAGCTTTGCTGCTAAAACATATATAGAGTCGCATAATGAGCTTTGCAAACAAACACCACCTTAACAAGATTTATGCATGAACCGAAATACGACGTCACCGAACTAATTTGATATGGACGTGGTTGCGCCCTTCAGCCCACGCGTGTTGCTAGGTTAATGGTAAAACTCGGCTACATTTGGCGTTGCACATGCAAACTGTCGTTTAGGCGCAGCAGGTCAGATTGGCGCAGAATGGTGCAAATGGCACAGCACTTCCACTCCTGCTTTATCACTGCTGACAAGGTCGCATGTACCTTACCTGCCATATGCAGTAAAATTGGCTGAACAAAATTCTAAAAAACATGCGCTCCTCCTCCCTCTTACATGGAAAACCTGTACCTCAGTGAGTGGGGTTAACATTTTCTTTGAAAGAGGTGCATAGTTCACCTTGAGCTACTGCAGTAATGTGGCAAGAAGATGCTGTTGCTGTGGCCCACGTCTCGGCAGCAGTATTTTGCTGTGAGAATGCTGGTAAGTCCATCATAAGTGGCACTAACACTAACTGCTAAGCACTGATTTGAAACTCCTGCTTGAAATGGTTGCTGTGCTGTCTTAGTTCAACTACCTCTGAGCGGAGAACCTTTGCTGTTATTTCGATTTCACTAATGCAGCGGGGACCTGCTTTGAAATTGAGAGCAAACACTTCTAGGACAGGTTGAAGATGCTTGCTAGATGTTCGAAAGCTTTGTTATTGCTTTGTAGGTGCACGAGTGGTGGCTAGGAAGAACATCCACCGATGTCAATGAACTGCATGACGCAATCTACGTACAGTAGACTTCCTTCAAGATGAACTTGAAGGGACCACAATCGTTTGATTGATATGTGGGGTTCAACGTCCCAAAACCACCATATAATTATGAGAGACATCGTAGTGGAGGGCTCCGGAAATTTCGAACCCCAGGAGTTCTTTAATGTGCACCCAAATCTGAGCACACGGGCCTACAACATTTCCGCCTCCATCGGAAATGCAGCCGCCACAGCCGCGATTCGATCCCGCGACCTGTCGGTCAGCAGCCGAGTACCTTAGCCACTAGACCACCGTGGCAGGGCGATCACAATCGTTTGTTCGTCTTGTCAGAAGTTTGTCTAATCATAAGTGCCCCTAGAAACTAAATGCTAACATGCCAAGTACGCCAAAATATGTTGCTTGAGAACACTGAATGAAATATAGTTATAATGCAGAGGAAAAATAAAAAAAAAGCATTTATTTGGCCCAGCTTGATAAAAATTATGCTTTCAAGTAAGAGTATTTAGACTAATCTAATGAGTACTCTATTTTGCGTGTTCATATAATAATGCTTATAATAAATTGCTATCACAATTTAATGATAAAACTGTTGCACAACCCTATTTTCATTATTAGAAAAAGATGAAAATGGAAAGACAAGCACATTTTATTCCAAAGAATAGAAGATTTATTCTTCTGGCTGTTCACCTTCTAAAAAGCTGTTTTACTGGTTTTGCTATCACTTCTGGAACAACCTCCATTGTATACCACTCGCTAGCTTGACAAAGCCAATATACACGTCAAATTGCTAATAAAAGTCTGCAAGGTTTTCATGGGATTGGAATATTTTCTTATTTTCAGCCCGCAGTAACATTTACTGAACGACCTGCAGCTGAAGATCACCGTTTATGCTACTCACAATCACAGGCCTCGGGCACACAAAAAAGACACGACGCAGCTATATTCAGTGTGCAAAATGACAAGCTTTCTTTGTCATGCACTTTCATAATGAAAATGATGCATCACAATTTGCTGTATTTCACTGGGAACAGATACAATGCACAGAGGCCCTATGCAAAACAATGCAAACTGACCACAATATGTGCTCTAGTACTATTGTGTGATGAGGATGACAATGTATCTGACTCCTCTGATGGGAGTGCTAGTGCTGCATATGTGGTTTCTGTTTCCCGTGATTACAATATACACACCATATTTGTTTGCGTTTTCACTTTCATTTGGCTTTTTTTACACCCCTTCAATTGCATTTTTCCCTCAAGCCAAGCTTTTGTGTTCTTCTGTTGTCTGCTGCACTCTTATTGGGGAACTGAAGAAGACAAGGGGAATGCGAAAGGACGAATGCATTTTGTTGCTTTTTTTATTGATAAAGCCAGCCTTTTCTCTACTTACAGGCTAGAGGTGAGGGAGATGTTGTCTGCTGCACTCTTATTGGGGAACTAAAGAAGACGAGGAGAATGCGAAAGGACGAATGCGTTTTGTTGCTTTTTTTTACTGATAAAGCCAGCCTTTTCTCCACTTACAGACTAGAGGTGAGGGAGATACCAGCTATATGCACTGACCTTTCTTTTTCACCCATCTCACTTTCTTCTTCCATGTCGCAATTTACTTTCTATTTCCTTTGAGTCGTTGTGCCAGGAAGCTTTTTTTTTGTTGTTTTGCTTTCTCTTGTTCGCCTGAATGCCCCCATAAGGACTTAAATGTTCATTGAACAGAATCACCATTGTTGTTGGTAACTGCGATAGTTTGCCTTAACAGAGGAGGCCTGTTACGTGGTTTATCTTAAGCATATTTTTTTGCATCGAGTCCATGGGAAATCAAACAAACAAGAATTCGGCTTAACAGAGTTCATCTTACTAAGAGTTTACTGTAGTTTGTACACGATTTCTTTCATATGCTTTGTTTCAACTAGGAGATCTCCACATTCCTAGTTATAATTATAAAATGTAAAGCCACCTTTATTATTACAGTCTTTGTCACAGTCTGGTGAATTTCTTTACTTATGTTAGACACTGTTGACTAATGATCAGCTTCCTCTCTGACTCAGTAACGCTGCCGATCATGATATACATTAGTTGTAGTAGCATTCTCAATTTGATACTAACAACAAAACCAGGCTTCTCTATTGCAACTTCCCCCCCACCCTACTAGTTCTTAAAAGTAATACTTCAAAATTGTCCCAAATAGTCAATGTGGCATAGTTATGGTGCCATCAGTACATAAAAAATCTTTCAATTTTTCAACTCTCTCTTTGCCCATCAAAAACTGTTAAAGGTATGCAGGAAATGAATATGCATGTAAACCTTGGTAGTGTTAGTCGGCACCACTCTATGAGTGATGCTAACACTGCCAAGGTTTTCATGCATATAAATACTCAATAAGTGGACTAGAGGACGACAACTGCTGTTACTTAGTTGCTAGGAGCTTAGGGTGTGTAATACTAAACTAAAGGTTACAGGTATGGTATCCGCTAGCGGCAAGTTCGTATTCTCATCTACTTTACATTTTTTGTACTTATATCACAATTATAAGAATACTCTTGAAATTGTACAATTATTATTCTTTATACCTTCCTTGACATCATTATCAGCTGGTTTTCATTGTGGCAAAGTACATACATCATGAATCTCTATGATCCAACAGATACTTACTTTTGCTAGCCAGACGGAATCCTCCCATTGGCCAGCTGCCTGAAGGTAACGACAGGCATCAAGGCCTTTGCCAATGAGACAAAGCAGCTGAACACCATCCCATGTGCGACCATTCGCAATCAGGTTTGTGGCAACCAGCTTCACGACTGACTGCGGATTGCTTTCAGTTTTGAGTGACGCCACTAAACAAGCCCTAGGCAATCAGGAAAGACAGTTGTATAAATTGCAAGCACTCACTATTAAATTGAAAAAAATTTCACAGGCACTTCAGTAATACAAAGATCAGAGCTTAAATCAAAAACCCGTACTTTATGCAGCACTACCGGGGAGAACTTATATGTAAGGACTGCTATTTAGAGTAACACTGATATATGGTTTAGAGTAACGAGCATACAATGCTTTGTATGCTCGTTCTTCTTCTTCTTCTTCTTATTATTATTATGTCACATGCATGCGATTACAAGTGCACGCCATCGTCGTGTAAGATTTCCGTGTTTTGCATTGAATAGCAAGCATTGTTCTTGAATAGTATTTTGATAATTTATCCCTTCTTCGGCCTATATGCAACGCTTTGTAATATATCTACTGATCTTTGAAATGATGTATGATTGTGTTTAGATGAAATGATTCCTTCTTTCTTGGTGATTTGTATAAAGTACTTTGAAATAAAACATTAGTTGCAAGTTAACGCTGTGTGTGTGTGTCTCTTCTGCATCCTTGTTGTAGGGCGCTATACCCATAAGAATGATAGCACCAGTGGCACATGCCATTGTAAACGACTAGAAAACGACTCGCCTACAAATGTGCAAGTGTGCCTGGAAGTAAACAATGCGAGAGATGCAGACATTGCACAGCATGTGCTGTCGCATCCCTCTAGCAGATGTTGCCGCAAACTGCCCGAGGGCGAGAGTAGTGAGGATTTTTGTTGATTTGTGACTTGTTTCAATACATAGCAGTATCCCTTATAATGAAAACAATAGTTCAAAAATAGTATGACCACTGCTTTAGGCAACAGTGAATTAATTTGCAAGTCACTGGTACTGAGGCTGCACACTTCGTTGCAGCAAAGTGATTTGGGGAACACACTTGCCAACAAGTCTACTTTGCAGCAAGTGACACATAACATTCTCGTGTGACAGCCCGCAAAAGACACTCACAGCAATGTGTACTCGCTCAAAGTGCATTCAAGGTATGAGGCCAAGTGACGAAAATTTTTTTTCAGAAAGCAGTAATAACTAGAAACTATTAGTCTGCAAAATAAAGCACATTTTTTTAGGCACATATGAGTGTTATAAACACAGTAATATTATATAATAATTTCTCATAATTAAAAATTTCATTTAAAGTACGCCTTACTGAAACACTCCTAACACAAGCTCTGCTCATTAGAAAATTTTTTAGTTTTTTACAGGCATATATAAAATGCTTTGGCCTGTGCAATAAACCAAAAGAAACAGGATTTGATGAATAGTAAAATCATAGTAAATAAATAGCCAAATAAGTATGCACTAACACTAAGGGCACCTTCATATAATAGGCAGCCATAATAAATCTTGTGGCAGGATTTTGCTCATTTAGGTTCATTGCGTACCTCATAATGCGACAAAGAAGTGTGCAAATTTTTAATGAAATATCTTGATTAGCAAAAGCGCTATGACTGTTCGCACACGAGAAAATGTAAGAAATGTAAGATTTGAGAAAAATAACAAAACAGATTTGAAACAGGTGCACTGCTTACACAAAATACTCGGGAGGGCTATAATTCTCAATATTTGTAGCCAGTTCCATCATAGACCTTACTATTGCATGTGTGCGGAGGTTTATTAGCCGTTAAAGACAGCGACGAGACAGCGTGAAGAACCGTCCTGCGATCGGCACAGCAACGAACCGAAGCACGAGCCGAGAGAGCCGGGCGTTGGCGATGCTGCTTGCTGCAGGCACATCTTCTTCTTCACAATCGCCCCCGCTGAAAAAAGAGCCATCCTGGCGACCTAAGAAGTTTCAGGGAGAGGCTCATGATACGGTTTTAGGCGGGAAACATGGACGATGTCACGTGCACGCCGGCGCATGTCATCCGATCGGGAAACTGGCTCAATTAGGTAATTAACCGGAGAGGTTTTCTCTAAAACAGTGTAAGGCCCCTCGTACCGGGGGACAAGTTTTGATGAAAGTCCCGGAGTTTGGTATGGGATGGCAAGCCACACGAGAGACCCTGGGGCATAGTTGGGATCCGGAAGAGAGGTGCAACGGTTTTCTTTCTGGCGTTGCTGCTCGTCCGAGGTGAACGCACGGGCGAGCTGGCGGCAATCTTCGACTTGTCGAGCAGCATCGGAGATAAATGGACATTCGGAAGCATCAGGACGGTAGGGAAGTAGAGTATCAATTGTATGGGAAGGGTCACGTCCATAAAGAAGAAAGAAAGGTGAAAATCCCGTGGTTGTTTGTATTGCAGTATTGTATGCAAATGTCACGTATGGAAGAACACGGTCCCAGTTGCTATGATTAGATGCCACGTACATCGAGAGCATATCACCCAGCGTGCGGTTAAACCGTTCCGTTAGCCCATTAGTCTGCGGGTGGTATGCTGTCGTTTTCCGATGAATGACGTGGCATGCCGAAAGCAGAGCTTCGACGACCTTGGAGAGAAAAGCGCGGCCTCTGTCACTAAGGAGCTCTCGAGGTGCGCCATGTCGAAGGATAAATTGACGTAAAATGAAAGAGGCGACATCCTGAGCGGTAGCGCTCGGTAAAGCGGCTGCTTCGGCATAGCGTGTTAGATGGTCGACCGCCACTATAATCCACCGATTGCCATCTGATGTCAATGGAAGGGGGCCGTAGAGGTCAACGCCAACGCGATCAAGAGGCTCGGCAGCGCACGGAAGTGGCTGCAGTTCGCCAGTAGCACGTAGCGGTGTTGATTTGCGTCGCTGGCAGTCAGGATAGCACTGCACAAATTTGCGCACGAAATTGTACATGCCGCGCCAGTAATAGCGATGGCGAAGGCGTTCATATGTTTTGAACACCCCAGCGTGGCCACAGTGTGGATCGTCGTGAAGAGAAGCGCATACCTGCGATCGCAAAGTGCGTGGAATGACCAGTAGCCACCGGCGGCCACCAGGAGAGTAATTGCGTCGATAGAGAAGTTGATCGCGGATGGCAATATGGAAAGCTTGACGTCGGAGGGATCGAGATACCGGAAGGTTGGGCGTACCGGATAGATATTCGAGAAGAGATGCGATCCACGGGTCACGACGTTGTTCGGTGGCAATTGAGTCAAGATTTAATGATGACAAGTACTGGAGGCACGTGTTTCCGCACGTCGGATCTGGTGGCAAAGATGAGCGGGACAGGGCGTCAGCGTCAGAGTGTTTGCGTCCACAGCGGTATACGACGCGAATGTCGTACTCCTGGATGTGGAGTGCCCATCGCGCAAGGCGGCCAGAAGGGTCTTTCAGCGTGGAGAGCTAGCAAAGCGCGTGGTGATCAGTTACTAGATCGAACGGGCGGCCGTATAAGTACGACCGGAACTTTCCAAGCGCCCACACCAGAGCCAAACACTCTGTTTCTGTCATGCTGTAATTAGTTTCGGCTTTCGTCAGAGTGCGGCTAGCGTAGGCTACAACGTTTTCTGAATAGCCGGGTTTTCGTTGGGCGAGGACAGCACCTAGCCCGACGTTGCTGGCGTCGGTGTGCACTTCGGTAGGAGTCGTCGGGTCGAAGTGGCGAAGAATAGGTGGCGAGGTGAGCAGACGGCGCAGAGTAGTGAAGGCAACGTCACATGCAGGGGACCAGGAGGAGAGGTTCACGTCACCGCAAAGAAGCTGAGTTAATGGTGACATGATAGATGCAAAATTGCGAACAAAGCGCCGAAAATATGAGCATAGGCCTACAAAACTGCGAAGTTCCTTCATGGTCGTCGGCTTGGAAAATTCTGCGACTGCTCGAAGTTTTGCTGGGTCAGGTAATACGCCGTGCTTCGACACGATGTGGCCTAGGATGACGAGCTCGCGTGCAGCGAAGCGGCATTTTTTCAGGTTAAGCTGCAGGCCAGCGTTGGTCAGACAAGTCAAAACCTGCCTGAGGCGAAGGAGGTGCGTAGAAAAGTCATGCGAGAAAACCACGACATCGTCGAGGTAGCAGAGGCACATATTCCACTTGAGGCCACGTAGCATATTATCCATAAGTTGTTCAAACGTGGCGGGCATGTTACAAAGCCCAAAGGGCATGACGTTAAACTCGTATAGTCCGTCAGGTGTAATAAATGCAGTTTTTTGGCGATCGGCTTCAGCCATTGGAACTTGCCAGTAGCCAGACCGCAAATCCAGCGAGGAGAAGAATTCCGCTCCGTGAAGGGTGTCAATGGCGTCATCAATGCGCGGCAAAGGATATACGTCCTTGCGGGTTATCTTATTCAAACGACGATAGTCTACGCAAAATCGGATAGATCCATCTTTCTTACACACCAGGACGACAGGAGACGCCCAGGGACTGTGAGATGGTCGAATGACGTCTCTACGAAGCATATCTTCGACTTGATCGTTGATGACGCGGCGCTCTTCAGTGGAGACACGGTATGGTCTTTGATGCAGTGGCTGGTGTAGGCCGGTGTCAACATGATGCTTGACTTGCGACGTGCGGCCTAGTTGAGGTTGGGACACATCGAAGGAATTCCGGAACTCATGCAGAAGATCGAGCAGGTCGGCATGTTCGGTGGGAGTGAGGGTGTTGGCGATGGCGCTGAAAAACGTATCCTTGGACGACTCCTCGAGGGCCGACAGTGATTTTGGGTGGTCGCAGTAGTCATCCGGGACATCAACCAAAGACGAAGGGTCGAGATCCTGCACGCGGCCGAGACATTCCCCCGCAAGCAAAGTGACAGGTGTGGAAAGCGGGTTGAGTATGAACATATTGCTTCTTCCGGCGGCAAGATCAATCGTTGCGAAAGGCAGCGGCAGAGCTTGACGACTCGTGAAGATATCGGAAGGCATAAAAAAGACTGTAGCGTCAGTGTAGGCGTTGCATGAAACTGGAACAAGTGCGAAGTTTTCGGGTGGAATATCGGTGTCTTCATGCACGAACAACTTCGGCGGCTGATGAAGAGCGCCAAGTAATGGGACATCACAAAAGGGTGAAAACTCAACTTCAGCGCGTGCGCAGTCGATGACGGCATTATGGCGGGATAGGAAGTCCCATCCGAGGATGACATCATGCGAGCAGACAGCGAGAACAATAAACTCCACAGTGTAAACAATGCCTTCGATGGACACTCTTGCAGTGCAGGCTGCGAGAGGCGTTACTTGCTGTGCACTTGCGGTGTGGAGTTACAGTCCCGAAAGCGGCGTCGTGACTTTACGTAATACACGGCAGACATTAGCGGTAATAACAGAAACAGCGGCGCCGGTGTCTACAAGGGCGAAAGTAGAATAACCTTCAACAGTTACTGCGACCACGTTAGCAGGAGAGGGGCGAGGGCTTAGACAGTTCGAAAATGGTGCAGTTCTTGCCTCTTGAACTGCGGTGCTTAGTTTTCCTGGTCAGAAGGTCTGGGCCGGCGACGCATTGGGGAGGGCGATCGCCGACGAGGAGAGGGTGCGTGCGGCGTCACGAAGTCGGGGTCGTTAGGAGGGGCATAGCGAGGTGACGAGACCGGCCCGTATTGCGCGAAGGGTTGGCTGCCGGGTTGCGACGATCGGACATAGTCGCCGAACATCTGAGGTCGACGCGGCAGTAGCGGGCAACGTGTCCGGGAGTAAAGCAGGCGTAGCATATCGGTCGGTTATCGGGCGTCCTCCAAGAATTGGCTACTGGTGGTGCCGCCCAAGGTGCAGTATAAGCAGCCGGGTGTGCGGGCTGTGAGCGCGAGGTGTAGGGTGGTTGCGGAAGCCTACGCACAGCGTCTGCATATGTGAACGGTGCTGCTACAGGCTGCATCACTTGCGAGCAGGCGACAGGAGGAGCCACAGACTGCGCTGTATACGTTAGGGGCGCGGCCACAGGCTGCACAGCTGGCGGATAGCCGACAGGAGGGCCTACCGGCTGCGCGGCACGCTGGCAGTGGGCAAGGCTGGATAGAGGCGGCTCGTGGTGCGCAACAGGAACAGCTTGGGCAACCTCTTCCGAAATAGCAGTGCGAAGCGGGGCAGGTAGACGGGTGATGGTCTCGTGAGTGAAAGGCACTAGGAAAAGTTGGCGGGCGACTTCCTCACGGACAAAGGCTCGAACTTGCTGAAGCAGCGGTGAATTGTCCGGCAGGGTGTCGAAACTGGACAGTGACTCACCACCATGCTGAGGCTGCCGAGTCAGAGTGCGTTGCTTATTCAACTCGTCGTAGCTCTGACACAAGCTGACGACTTCGGAAACTGTGCTCGGATTTCTTGCCAAGAGCATTTGAAATGCGCCGTCGTCGATGCCCTTCAGGATGTTTTTGACCTTGTCAGATTCGGGCATGGTGTCATTCACACGTCGACAAAGGTCGACGACGTCCTCGATATAGCTGGTAAAGGTCTCGCCAGTCTGCTGAGAGCAGACGCGCAAGCGCTGTTCTGCCCTCTGCTTGCGGACAGCCGGCCGACCGAACACTTCAGCACATGACGTCTTGAAGACGCTCCATGTGGGGATGTTGTGTTTGTGGTTATTAAACCACAATTCGGCGACGCCAGTCAGATAAAATATCACGTGGCCCAGCTTGTCGGCTTCATCCCACTTATTGTTGGCGCTCACCAGTTCGTAGAGCTCGAGCCAGTCTTCGACGTTGGTCCCATCCGCACCGCTGAAGACCTTCGGCTCCCGTAGCCTAGGATGGCCAGGGCAGTTGAACTGGAGAGAAGGCGTCGATGTAGTGGCGTTGGTAGTCATGACAGGTGGTAGCGTGCGGCTTCGCAGCTCCAGAGTGTAGCAACGGGGATTAACAGCACCTTCCACCAAATGTGCGGAGGTTTATTAGCCGTCAAAGACAGCGACGACACAGCGTGAAGAACCGTCCAGCGATCGGCACAGCAATGAACCGAAGCACGACCCGAGAGAGCCGGGCGTTGGCGATGCTGCTTGCTGCAGGCACATCTTCTTCTTCACACATGTATTTTCTCTAGCGGGAAGTCTAATTTTTTTTTTAGCTTGTTTTGCAGCAACAGTAGCATGACGAGGTGCTCTCACGCTACGATGTCGATTGTCCATGAGGCACGCTCTTTCAATGTAGAGAGTCAGGATCGATCCCAATTAGCCTTAAAATATCAAATGTGCTTCTGTTGCCATTATTAAAATCATGAAAATTGTTAGACAAAGCAAGTTTGATAGTTTACAAGCTCACATAGGTGTCTTTGACCATGAAAAACCCAATTATTACGCTACGTGTTCCCCTGATAAGATTTTGACTTTTACGACTAAAAATTATGCGTTGACCGCGTTTTCAGAACATTATTAAAAGTTCGCTCTTGATATAAGTGCTAAATAACCAACCAAATACTACATATCAATAATCCTATGATTGACACATAATTGGCGCTTTCAGTTTCGATTTCATAGGTGATGGGTGCTGAACATTTTTGCTCGAATCTTTGGAAAGAAACTGCTTAAATGGAAGTTTTATGCAGCAAAATGATGGGCAATAAATTGGGCATTTAACATAACCAAAAATCCGATAATGACATTTTTAGCAAAAAATCACTTTTTTCACTTGGCCTGATACCTAAAGTAGCCACGTGTGACAGGGGTGTAAAGTGAGCCCTAACATGCCACCCGTACATTGTCACTATAACCACATATGATATAACCTAGTTAGGTTGGTTATCTAACACAGGGTTAATCCTTGCCGCTGGAAAAACTTGAAGTAAATAGAAGTGACGAAAGAACAGGTAAGATTAATAAGAAGAAAAAGACGAAGATGTAAGGACAGAGAGAAAAAGGAAAAGGCAACTGCCCATATCCCCTGGGTGGGTTAGCCCAGGGGTGCCATCTACTTGAAGCCGGGGCCACAGGTGTGTGTTGCTTCTGTTGGGGGCCTTAACAGTTCAATCACTGGGCGTCAGCTCAACCCCCAGAATACCCTTTTCCTAGCACACGGCAATGCCCTGCACGGCTGGGCGTGGGAGGGGTCCAAATGTCCCTGTTAGCTCGGGTCTGTGGTGTTTCTACACACAAAACGCCTGCTTGCGCAAATGCCCTTGAGGAAGAAGGGAGGGGGCAAGTATGGCACACCCGAATGAGGATCCGAAACAATACTTACCGCAGTGAATCACTGTAGAAGTGCTCACTAGCTGGCTCAGTTTCAAGCAGCAGCTGCACTGCCTGGTCAGCCTGACCCAGCAGGAGCAAACGGCACACGCATCGCTGTGTGTGGCTGTGTACCGCGCGCTGTCGCTCATGAAAAAGCAGCCGCTTGAGCTGTAAGGCCTGCACAGAATGCAATGCACATGATATATAAAACTCATCTCCTAACGAGATGCACGAACCAGGCTAGACTGCCTTCAAAATGGTTTCATAAAATTCTTATCAAAGCTTATAAAAAATTGTAAAAGAAAACCTCACTCTTTTTATTTAAGTTTCTCTTCCATAAAAACAACAGCTACAATGGCATTATTTCAATCTTTATAATCTGTAGTTTTGTGCAGATTACCATAAAATGCCAAGCAAGTGCCCCCCCCCCCTTTTGGTGAAGGATAATCGGACCAGATTTCGGAAGGGGGCACTTCCTCGGTCCCAAACCGATCATTGGCGCTTATTTCAGATCTCTGTAAAAAAAAAAAAGAAGGGGGGGGGGGGGGGGCACTTGCTTTGGTGAAGATGCTTGCTCGGCATTTTACGATTGGTAAGTTCTATGCTTGTGAAACATACAGTTAAGTTTAATTTTTGCTTGTTGTCGTCAATTTATGATCTCTCATTTGAAGGTCAGCAAGGATGACAGAAGCCAGACAAGCAGTCATGAAGGCTGATTTTGGTTTTTAAGTGAACGGTACAATATCAAAGCTTAAAGAATAGTCACAAAAGATACAGCATATATATTACACCATCTTACTTTTCTACTACCTTACAGAGCTTACATGTTTTAACGCGTCTGAGTGACTGGCGTCACTCAGACGCGTTAAAACATGTCGCAGGCGTTGAAGATGCGTGGAGAAATCCGGAGCGAAAACGACGACGTCATCGAGCTAGCACAGGCACGTGTGCCATTTCAGGTCACGCAGAACGGTATACATTATGCGCTGAAAGGTGGCGGGCGCATTGCACAGCCCAAACGGCATGACGTTGAATTCGTACAAGCCGTCCGGAGTGACAAAAGCGGTCTTCGGTCGAGCGCCCTCAGCCATAGGCACTTGTCAGTACCCTGAGCGCAAATCGAGAGATGAAAAGAATGCAGGCTGTCAATCGCGTCAACTACACGCAGTAGTGGCTACACGAGCTGCTCTTCTTTTTGCTAAAAGGGCGACCCACTAGAAGGCGCTGGAGAGGACGACCGACTGTTCGAAGGCTTCGCCACAACGTTAACATAACTATATGCTCACAGCAGCTGACCTGCGACATTTGCCCAATCTTTTGATACATGTCTGCAAGAGGCTGTGTGAATGCACACGGTCTAAAGAAAATTAGGCGACCCTTAAGCTTCGCCTTATAGTTGAACGCAATTGCAAAATCAGGTTCCTGGTGTGCCTTTCAACCGCTCAGTGCATACTTATTAATATGTTTTGTTACACACACATAAACATGCACACACACACAAGCACACAGTAGATTGTACCAGCGAGCACGTGCAAATGGTACATACAGGTTTTTGATCTAAAGAAAGAGTGGCATGGCCTCCAAAATACACGCCGCGCGCTTGCCATCTCGCAGGCCATAAAGAGTGTCACAATGTCTCACAGATAGCAGCACATTATCTAGCGTTTGTTTGCTTGATCAACACCTCTGGAAAGGCATGATATGTCTTCTGCTAGATGGACATAGTTGTCCAGTTTTAACGGCGATAGATGCACTATCCCGGCCTTTTTCGACAAAGTTTGATGGCCTCCCAAATGCGCCTACAAATCGCTGAATGAGCTCGCTTTCGTTGTGACACCTGTCAAACAAAATGCGTTAAGGGAACTCCTTCCACTACATGGCATTTATGTAGTGTTTTTTCCCAATGCAGCTGCAAGTAACATTGTGGCTTTGTGGTAGGACACTTGCTTGTCACGTGAATGGCCCGGGTTCAATCCTCAAAGAGATTGAAAATTTCATTCTTTATTTTATTTGCTTCTTTGTCAAATTTTCACCCACAACCAATGGTGCCAATGTCGACAGCAGAACTTTTGCGACACGATCTCTCTATTGCTATCGCGTTAAAATGGGCAGCTTGTGCTCAAGCGAGTGAGTGAAGTGGCATGTACACCCTGCCTGACAGGGTGTACTGACCCACTGTCTCCGTCAGCAGAATTGAGGTGCAATTTCCTTTGATGTTGAGGCAAACTGTTTTGCTTAGTTCCCAGTTGATGCAATGAACATACTGCGTTGTGCGCAATGCAACAGACAAGGTGGGCAGTACTTATTCAGCATCTACTCTCGGTATCACATGAGGCCACGTCACAAACAGCTCTCTACATGCCAGTGCCGCGAACAGATGCTTTTTCTATTGACAACCTATACCTATGGGGCTGTGTGAATAGCCAATTTTAGAACCGGATTGAATAAGAATTAAATAGTATAAATGGCAACGAATCGAATACAAATAGAATATTTTTCGAATAGTAAGGAAACAATTTTCAGAACAGTTATATGCTTCAACAATGACTTGGAATTAATAGCCAGAAATAATACCAGAATGATCAGTACAATTAATTTTAAGTGTCAAAAAATGCCATTGTTAAGTTAACTTGGGTAAACTGTTATAGGCAGTGACAGCCAATGAAATTTTTTCAACTATTCGTTGAAATACAGTGGTTAATACAGACTTCGAAGAGGCACTTCGTCGCCACCTTTCAAATAAAACTGAAGCACAAAAATCAACAAGATGTTTGCTGAATCAACATCATGAATTTTATGCATAGCGGATTGAGGATGACACTATCGCTTGGCGACAATTAAGTTTCAAATATATGCACTTTCATTTGTGAGCAGCACGGAATCCATAGTTCTTTAAACGATTGGTCTGTATCATGGTAATCCATCAATTAAAGCAAATAAGTGCTGTCTCATTCTAATAAGTGTTGCTCCTCTGGGGTTTTTCCACCAGTGCTCAATAATTGAAAAAATACTCGGCATTTTGAACATGTGCTATTCGATTTGCAAAAACTGATTTGAATAAACACCATTTAGTTCGTTATTTGAGCTTATAGAACTTTTCACAGACCCCTACCTGCACCCAAAGTTTCTGTCAGTAATGAAGCAAGAACGTTAAGCTTTCTTTATCGTTTCATAAGGCATTGTCCTCACTGCTCAAAAATGTATAAGCCACATGCAATAAAAACCTCGTGAAAGGAAAAAAAAAGACAAATGCGCTGTCAAGTGCTAGGCTTCTTTCGGGTAATTTGCGACGGCGGTGACTGTGCCATGCAGCACTCCTAACGGCATCGGCACGCAGGGGAACCATTTCTTGCAAGGGAAGCGCGTGGCGCTTCATACACGGAAGGCAGGGGGCAGGAAAAATCGCCTCACTGAGTTTTCAATGTTGATCTTACCCCAGACTAACTATCCACACATTGTGTAAGTAGACATGCAATAAACAAAGAAAAAAAAATATTTCAGCCTGCTGGACGTCATGTAAGCTATCAGACAGCAAAGTTTTCACCAAGGACTTCTTTGTTGTTTCTTAGTTCTTCAGATTAAGCTATGCGGATACCAGTGATGATATGCTCATTCATGCCTGCACTTTAATGCTAAGTTACCGTTCCATTGCAGCTGTGGCTCATTCCATCAGTCCCCTCACACAAAACATGCACAGCATCCGTTACGAAATAATGTGCATAATTTTATTGTGACGAGATTATCCGTGGCAGCATGGTAAAACAGCTTGGGCAATGTGGAAGGGGTCTGCCCTTCCAACAGAGTTGGTCGCCAGTTTACTCCAAGCCGTGAGTGGAAAGATGTGCCCCCATGCAAAACATTGTTTTTGACTTTGTAGCACGGTGAGATAGAATGTTCACATCAGCAGTGATATGCTAGCAAAATTTTCATGACGCTTAAAAGAATGCAACTGAAACATTGTAGATGCTTCAAGAGGCCTAGAAGTATTATTAAATTTCAAGGTTACATACAGTCCAGGAGACAGCACAAGGCATTCAAGGAGGGCCAGAAGGAGGTTATGACGAACCCCTTTCTGTATGCTTGACGACCAGAAACAACAAAAATGTAGATTGTGTGCTTGAAGCTTTTTGTTCTCACAGTTCATTAAGCATCTAACAAATTAAGTTTTTGACACAAGGAGCAACTGTCAACGAAACCTTTTATCTGGAGAAGGTAAAAAAAAAAACTGAATCGTCGGGTCACATACGTGAGGGCTAACATAAAAAAAAACGGTCAAGCTCGACCCCGCCACTGCCCCCAGCCACATGTACTTCATAGTTACCAACCCCCCGGTAGTCCCCCATTTCTCCTACAGTCCTGATTTGGCTGTGTGTGACTTTTTTTTTCTAACTGAAGAGAGAGTTCAAAGGAAAGCAATAGGAGATCATGGAAAACATCTAAAAGCATGTTACCACGTTCCTGAAGACATTCCTGCTGAGGACTTTCAGGATGTCTTGCAGGCGTGGTTTCTGCAAGTTTACTGATGTAAGGGGAGAGTATACTGAAGCATTTCAACAATTTGAACATGTCCCATGAATAAACATATTTTTCCTAAAAAAATTGCATTACTTTTATAATAGACCCCGTATTACAATTACGGTTGTGCTGGAATGCAAACAGCATTGCAAGCGCTGCTACTGCTTGCATGAAAAGCCTGCTCATGCTGGTAGTGTTTCACTGGTGACACCACTCTTGTTATGTCGTGTGAGACAGCAAATGATGAAGCACTGCAAGCATGTCACAAGCACAAGTATGATATGCAGGAGTGCTGAATCCTCTCTGGCCTCTCACCACTCAAGAGGAGGCACAACTCTTTCCCCCTTTCTGCCAAGACCCACTCTCACCACTGAGGTCATGTGAGCTGTGCAATACCCACTATTGCTACTATGAGGACAATGGCACAGGTAGACCGAGACAGCTTTGCTGTAAAATGTCAGGAGCACCATATCTATGTCCCAATATCTAAATCATCAATAAGAGTGTGACTATTTATAAGCCCCAATCCACAGGGCTGAAGCAATTGAGAAGGTCAAAGATGTTTAAAACAGACAGGCTTTTCCCTTTCATATACTCACACAGCAATTAACAGTGTAAGGGAGAGTAGGTGTCATGTACGATTGCATACATCATGGGGATTGAGAGTGCCTTCCTCTATCACACTGTGCAGCCCAGTATGGCTTGATGACTGGGAACTGCTGTTTAATGGCAACATGGAGGCCCCGGCACCAGCTTTGTTTCCACGCAAGTCATGCTCTTGGCATTGAGACATCCCAGCACTGTCTCTGCAGCCTACCTCAGTGACCTCCAATCACCAACGGGTCTCCTCTTCGGACCTGAGCTCTTTCCTGGTTGGCACTAGTTCACTCCCGACTATAATTTTCTCACACCCGTAATGAGAGGATCACAAAACCCCTTAGCAGGTGACTTCTCATTTGAGTGCTTAGTGGTCTCCGATGTGTGGTGACCAATAGCGCCGCAAGCACACATACTTGATCGGTCTCACAGGGTTACCTTGCTTCGCCTGCAATCATTGATTGTTGCACAGTGCCACATTATCCATGACTAAAGCCACATTTTTTTTTTACTTCTTGGCTTGATTGCCTTTTATGTAATACGTCAGAGAGCCAATGAACTGGTTGCAGCATCTTAGAGCGCAGTGGGGTGGAAGAGCACTGTGTCCCTTTCTAGTTGCACAGGCAAGATGAGCCTCACCAAAGCCCATCTCCACATCTGCAACATCTCTTAGCCAGAAAAGGCAATAGCTGTGCAGCAAAGCCTGTCAGGGAACGTTTATTGCTGCTGATGAAGCCAAAACACTTTTGTTTATAGGTCAGTGTTCTTTTTGTCACCATTGTTGCCCACTGTTGCAGTTAAGCTTGTTGCTTTAAGTGAAGCTACCCCTCCTCCGAGAACTTAAATGTAAAGCTCAGTGGTTTGTACTCTAAAGTTTGTGATGTCCCCAGTTTTAAAAACATTAGCTCTATCATAATATTTTCATGTTATCATCAGCAAACTGAACCCAAAAAATTAATAGGAAATAATATGAGTGTATTAGTTGCATCTCATATTAAAATAAAACATTGTAACTGAAAGAAATGAACATTAAAATGCGGCACATGCCACATAATTTCTGAACAGTGTGATGAAATACACACAAACCTCTGTATAATAAAACCAAATATAACAAAATATCGGTTATAACGAAGCAAATGAAAAATAGTCTTCCAATAGATATAGTGTTAGGAATAAACCTTTATGACGAATTTTCAGATACATAACACTTATTTTCATTTTAAGATGCAACTTTGTTATAGCAAGGTTTGAGTGTATATATATTTTATGCACCTCAATGACAAATTTAGTTACTTGAGCCCTCAAGGATAGGAATGTCTATAATCATCCATTCATTATTAAAATTATGCTGAACTGTCTACCCGAATACAAGCAAAAAAGCTAGGCAAGGCAGAAAAACTGAAGTGAAAAAAAAATGCACATGTCGACCAGATTACTTCCCGTTGGAGTACATGTACATGAGCACCTCCCCTATATTTCCCTTAGAGGGTCAGTAAACAACCACAAGGTCCAAAAATTGCAATGAAGAGAAATACAAGCACTTTTATTATGTGAACATGATGCCAAAAAAATTTTGTGAGTACATGATTTAATAAGGAAGCTAGAGGGGTTAGAACATTCATTCGAGCTTGTTTCAAATTTCCTCCCTTCCTCCTCCCTCCTCCCGACGGTCTACACCTTCCTCCTCCCTACTGTAGAGATGGGTGGCCTTGCCACCCATCTCTACAATAGGGAGGAGAAAGGTGTAGACCGTCGTCGTGACTATGCCCACTTGGGCAACGTGACACGACGTCAGAAATATGTCATTGACGTCGGGAAGAAGCGCGGTGCAAAGAGCATCCATCCCATAGCGCTAAAGGCTTTCATTCTGGCAATACTGCTTCTATGGCAGAGGGCAGCACAGGAAAATGAAAATGCAGACTGCACAACCAAAACTGCATCACCGCACGGCCAAGGCACTGTTTTGTAGGGCAAAGGGCCAATGCACTCAGTGTTTGTCAAGTTGGCCATGGGCATGTTTGCGTCGCTGCACGTACAAGGAGGATTGGTCAGGTGAACGATATGAGTGCAGAAATTGTTTTTCGAAAAGGAGGGTTAGTGCGGCATGCATGGACGTAATATGTTTTCAGAAAATGTGATCGACACGATATACTGAAAGAATTGTCGAGCTTGTTAGAGGAGTGTCAAAAAAAATCGGAGCCGGTTCACTGGCCCTTTAGTAGCCAAGAGAAATTGCCTGCATGTATAGTGTCTGTGTCCAGGCACGGAAGGCAAATAAAAGAAAAGAAAAAATGGAAATTGTACATAATTTCGGCACGGCAAAACGAAAAATAGGTATACCATCCCAAACAGGCTACTCAAGGTGACTGTTTGGTGCATGCTTATGAGATACATGTTTTAGTCTGTTAATTTATGTTGGTGTTCCAAGAAAGAAAGAATTCCTAAACTTATTGGTACTGGCATAGCCTGAGAACTGTAATAAAGCACAGTATTCATAGAACATTCATTTCAGCTGGTTTCAAATTTTCGCGCGGCCTTGCCACCCATCTCTACTATAGGGAGGGGGAAGGTGTAGCCCAAACCTGAACTTGGCAACGTTTAATGCTAGAACTTCATCTAGTGAGGAAAGTCTAGCTGTACTATTCGAGGAGCTAGAGGGTGTTAAATGGGATATAATAGAGCTCAGTGATGTTAGGAGGACAGATGAGGCATATATGGTGCTACAAAATGGGCACGTCCTTTGCTATCGGGGCTTGGCTGACAGAAGAGAACTGGAAGTGGGGTTCCTAATTCGCTGAAACATAGCTGGCAACATAGAGGAATACTATAGCATTAGTAAAAGGGTGGTAGGTATCGTAATTAAACTGAATAAGAGATACAAGATAAAGGTGATACAGGCTTACGTGCCTACATCCAGCAATGATGACGCTTCTGTTGAAAGCTTCTATGAAGACATAGAATCGGCAATGAGTAAGGTAAAAACACAGTATACTATACTGATGGGAGACTTTAATGCAAAAGTAGGGAAGAAGCAGGCTGGAGACCAGGCAGTAGGAGATTATGGCATCGGTACTAGAAACGCCAGAGGAGAGCTACTAGTAGAATTTGCAGAATGCAATAATTTACGGATTTTGAATACCTTCTACCGAAAAACGAGGAAACTGCAAGTGGACATGAAGGAGCCCTAATGTCGAAAATAAGAACAAAATAGACATTATAATGAGTGCACACCCAGGCATCGTGCAGGATGTGGAAGTGGTTAGCAAGGTACGATGCAGTAACCATAGAATGGTACGGTCTCGAGTTCGCCTAGACTTGAAGAAGGAACAACAGAAACTGATACGCAAGAAGCCAATCAATGAGCTAGCACTGAGAGAGAAAGTAGAGGAATTCAGAGTCTTGCTTAAGAACAGGTACTCGGCTCTTAGTGAGAAAACCAACCTGAGCGTAGATACAATGAATGATAATCTGACGAGTATCATTACGGAGTGTGCAGTGAAAGTAGGAGGCAGGGTAGATAGACAGGACACTGGCAAGCTTTCCCAGGAAATGAAGAATCTCATTAAGAAGCGTCGAATCATGAAAGTCTCAAGTACAACAGACAAAATAGAACCGGCAGAGCTTTCAAAGTTGATTAATAGGCGTAAGGTATGCGATGTAAGAAGGTATAACATGGAGAGAATTGAACACGCTTTGAAAAACGGAGGAAGCGTCAAAGCAGTGAAAAGGAAACTTGGGATAGGCAAAAATTGGATGTAGGCACTAAGGGACAAAGAAGGCAAAATAACTGCAAATATGGATAGGATAGTTAAAATAGCGGAGGAGTTTTACAGAGATCTGTACAGTAGCCGGGACAACCACGACTTTAATACTATAAGAACTAGCAGTAACCCAGATGACACCCCACCAGTAATGATAGAAGTAAGAAAAGCTTTGGAGAGCCTGCAAAGAGACAAAGCTGCTGGCGAGGGTCAGGTAACATCAGATCTGCTGAAAGATGGAGGACAGATTGTGTTAGAAAAACTAGCCACCCTGTTTAAGAGGTGTCTCCTGACAGGAAGAGTACCAGAGTCTGGAAGAATGCTAACATCATCTTAATACATAAGAAAGGAGAAGACAAGGACTTGAAGAATTACAGGCCGATCAGCTCGCTCTCTGTAGTATATAGAGCTATTTACAAAGGTAATTGCTAACAGAGTTAAGAAAACATTAAAATTCAATCAGCCAAAGTAACAAGCAGGGTTTAGAACAGGCTACTCAACCATCGACCGCATTCATACTATCAATCAGGTAATAGAGAAATGCTCAGAATACAGCCAACCACTATACATAGCCTTCATTGGTTACGAGAAGGCGTTTGATTCAGTCGAAATATTAGCAGTCATGCAGACACTGCGGAATCAGGGTGTTTATAAAGTATATATAAACATCCTGGAAGAAATCTACAGGGGATCAACTGCTACCATAGTGCTTCATAAAGAAACCAACAGAATACCAATCAAGAAGGGTGTAAGGCAGGGGAACACAATCTCGCCAATGCTAATTACCGTGTGCCTACAGGAGGTTTTCAGAAGCCTAGAATGGGAACAGTTAGGGATAAGAGTTAATGGAGAGTACCTTAGTAACCTGCGCTTCGCCGATTACATTGCATTGCTGAGTAACTCAGGGGACGAATTGCAACTCATGATTACGGAGTTAGACAAAAAGAGCAGAAAGGTGGGTCTTAAAACTAATGTGCAGAAACGGAAGAGAGCAGCGCTTCGTGATAGGTAATAGTGCACTTCAAGTTGTAAAAGACTATGTCTACTTAGGACAGGTAATAACCACGGAGCCGAACCACGAGATTGAAGTAACTAGAAGAATAAGAATGGGGTGGAGCACATTTGGCCAGGACTCTCAAATTATGACAGGTAGATTGCCACTATCCCTCAACAGGAAGGTATATAACAGCTGTATCTTGCCGGTACTTAGCTACGAAGCAGAAACCTGGAGACTCACAAAGAGGGTTCAGCTTATATTGAGGACGACGCAATGAGCAATGGAAAGAAAAGTGGTAGGTGTAACCTTAAGAGACAAGAAGAGAGCAGAGTGGATTAGGGAACAAACGGGGGTTAAGGATATCATAGTTGAAATCAAGAAGAGAAAATGGACATGGGCCGGGCATGTAGCGCGTAGACAGGATAACCGCTGGTCATTAAGGGTAACTAACTGGATTCCCAGAGAAGGCAAGTAAGTTAGGGGGAGACAGAAGGTTAGGTGGGCAGATGAGATCAATAAGTTTGAGGGTATAAATTGGCAGCAGCAAGCACAGGACCAGGTTAACTGGCGGAACATGGGAAAGGCCTTTGTCCTGCAGCAGACGTAGTCAGGCTGATGATGATGATGATTCAAAGAAAAAACAAACTAGAGAAGCAAACCTTTTTTTGCTAAATATAGATCTGTTGAAGCCTAACTCTTTCTTTGTTATATTATACAATCTAAATTAGTAGAAATTTTTTTCAGGTCCTGTAAAACTCAAGGGAGATTTCAGCAGGATAAATTACTGTCGAACATTTGCACATTCCTAACTGTGTACTAATACTTCATTTTTAATTTTTTTGGTGTCATGTATTGATTGTGATAAATCATTTACCCAATCCACAAGCTTTATTAGCAATCCCTATTGAGACCTAGGAGTCTTCATGTGTTTTAAGTATGGTTAAGCACTTTAATGAGCTTAGAATGACAAATGTTACATGGGTGGTGCTAGAGGCTTAGTAAGGTGACTTACTGCGGCTTTTTGCGATACAACCATGACAATGATGCAATCATTATCGAGTAAGTCAATTCAAATGAGATAATAGGTAAATTCAGAGCCCTTTTCTTAAACAAAGATGATTGAATGCAAAGCTTTTTCCCATGCATACTGAATAAATGTCAAAGCATAAAGCCATTTAGTATGCAACGAAGCCAGGAAATGCTGAGTGACATGATGCGATGCATATATGATTTGATTCATATATGATTTGTTCAACCCTTTATCAGGCCTAATGAACAATGCACACCAACTATTGAGGTTGGCATTTTCGTTTGTATTACCTTCTTACAAATATGTACAAAATTTGAGCTCTCTATTATGAAGGCTTTTCCAACTGCTGTTGAGTGTATATAAAAAGGTGGGACATATGTCTCCCACTGCCCACTGGAAGACAGTAGTTTCAGAGATTAAAAAAGTGCTTTTATTTTTTTTATGCGAACTTGGTGTTGCCTTACAATCAAAAATGAACAGAGCCTACAAGCACTGATTCCCTATCCCAGAAATGTTTACTAAATGTCTACTGTACATCGACTCATTATAACAGCACTTGAGCAGGTACTGGGCATGCTTGCAACAGTCTAATTTTTGTCCATGGAGAAAGCTCAACTGCTTTTTTCATAGAAAGTCACTTCCCTGCATGAAGATGAATGAAAATTGAATACTGCAATCAGCTGTACAAAATGTTAGACTGGCTACACTTTCAGAAATATATCATTGAATGGTTGTCAATTTCACATTGCACACATAATTCTGGAAAATGTATGGGCAGAAACAAAGGAAAGTACGGTAATAGCACATTTAGGAACTTGTGAGTAATAAATAAACTTTCAAAGCTTGACTTTTATGCCAAATTGGGTGAAAAGCATGCCAAAATCAGATGAAAGGGATTCAGTGCATACAGACAAAATGGTTTGCTTGTAATGTGTGTGTGCTTCCGCCTTGTGAATACCATCGAAACAACTATCAAAACCGATTTCTAGAACATCAACACAGTTGAAATAGAAGTTTGAAAGCAACCAACCGATTTAGTGGTTTTGATCTAAAAAAAATATATTAGAACATCCTGAAAAAAGTGGGACATATGACTCCTGATGCCCCACGAAGGGTTAAACTTGTAGTTTTTTAACTTTGATGTTGAATGAAGACACATTTTATTAAGTTGCATAGACTTTATTTTTTAGATAATCTAGCTATTGATTACATGTATGTAGTCACACTTTCACGAACTATACACTTGCACAGTATTGCCTTGTGACTGCAGTGCTAGACGGTCAGAGGCCCTCCTATTGTAACGTGACACAGCCTGGTTGCAAGCATGAGATCAATGCAAAAGCTGTGTCGCGTCATGGGTCTGTGTAGCGTCTTGGGCTTCAATGAGTAGCAATCTAGCATGATCTAGCATGAGTAGTGACCTAGCATGGCCTAGTTACGGGCACAATTGCGCTCGCACTTGAGTTAGTGTACGGCAGCCTCTTCTGCTGTGGGCCACACCTACGGCCTACCCATGGTGATGGCCCGCAACCTATTGTGTGACGTTGCTGTTGTAGTTGTTCTTACTGCTACAACTGCAAACATAAACCGTAGCATTCTGATATGTATGTCATGTGCCATAGTCAATATGTATACAGATGCGCAGACAGTTTCCTTGTGTAAGTTGGCTTTCTAACAGAGCATTTCAGTCCTTCCAGACAAATCAGTGAGATGCAGAAAGCTTCACCATAATACAGTTTCTAAACTGACCCACATTATTCTGAGGTGAAACTGCTGCCCTGTAATTTGAAAAATCTGCCTGCCATCACTCTGTCCAACCAGAAATATTGTATACTGAGTGAAAATCTTGAAATGTCATGAAAAGTGATGAAGCATCCAGACAGCTAACTCACCTTATACTCAGCATCAGGGCACAGCATATCATAGCACAGTGGCAGCGACGTTTTATCAGCAGCATTGAGGCTTCGCTGTTTTTTTGTGAGATAGTAGCAAGTCACACTCCAGAAGTGGAATCCTTCTTCATCTCCAAACCAGCTATATAGTATGCATGAAAGTGATGTCGAACTTGGTTAGTTCGTGCTGCATGTCAATGATAAGTGCAGAGTGGCCTAAGAAAACTGAACAGAATACTAGTTTTCGCCCAAACTCTACGGTCATACTGCACCTTTTGCTGGCTCGCTTGAAATTTAAATCAACAAATAAAAAAAATCAATTTTAGCACAGGAACTGCAAGCATAGACCCTGGAAACTTCAACATGCTATACTTTTATGAAAGTAGACACAACTTTGGCTTCAACTCTAATTTCCTTCACTGCCATACTATAATGCGTGTGTATGAGCATTTTTAATAAAGCAATATTTGTGCAATTAATTAACATCTACCTCAGTGAAGCTTACCATTTATTTTTGTTGTATACCATATGTTGACATGTACTCATCTGTCTAGACAACACATATAAAGATCAAGCAATACAAACTTTTCTCATCCCCTTTTGGATAGCAGAATGCAGTGTGAAGACCCATTAGAGATTCTGTTGAAAGATGTTACATTTGACAATTTCAGTAACCGCAAAACATTCTGATGGGGCAACTGAACTGAATGACAATGGCAGAAGACGCAGCAGGGCGACAAACACTGGCTTTGCTCAATGTTTGTGAGAATTCTTGTGACATGCTAGCTTCCAAAACACCGCAAGCAACTTTTTGATGATCACCACACATGCTGTGCTTTCATGAGTAGTCAGTTTAACAAGAGTGTGACATCAACACATTTAAAAAATTTCAGCCTCAAATCCTAAATTGTATAAAACTGAAATTGGCACCAGTTAATGCCTGCAACTAGTACCTATGACTAGTACTGTGGTCACAAGCAAATTTTTTAAACACATTCGACCTCATTATAATGTACAAGGATGCTCACTTGTACCTCCACTGCCCTAGCTTGCTTTGATCTATGATCTCTATCATACATCATAAGTCATCACAGCTAAAAACAATGAAAGCACTGCTACAGTTATTAAAGGGAGATAAGCAGTGAAAAGAAAAGTAAAAAGTTTCTTGAATCTGTAGCCTAAGGCAATAAAGTTCTTGCTGTTTGCATAGGTTTATATACTGATTTCAAATATGCATTCAATTATAATGGAAGTTGCACAGTTTTCGTTTTGAACCATGACAATTCATAAAATATAGCTTTCTTTGGGCAGACGCTTCCCGCCACTAAACTTTATAATTATGAGTCATTAATGGTTTTTATTGTCCAGCATTAACTGTAGAATGCAAATAACTATTGAGAAAGTGCATACAAAACATTTAAATTAACAAGAAAAATCATAATGTGAGAAGTATTAAATGTTCAGCCCATCTTAAATGCTTACTTTAAGTTTATAATAATTATATTATTGATACTATGCTTTAAAAGAGCTTCAGTGAACTCCTCATGTGAAATGCAATGGCAAGCAGCCAGGTGACAATAAGGTCTTTTTAGTTTTTTTTATAGTCAAGTTGTGCTCGTTAAATAGGTGATTTCAACCTACTTTGAGTTTAACTACAACCTTTATTTTTTTTGTCTTAGAAGTAGAGAAATTAAACTTGTAAAGCAATTAAAAACAAGAATGTGTAGTTTTGAAAAAAATTTGCATACTTTGAGGAAGATCAACAGACCAGCACAAGTCACTGTGGCCTGGATTGGTGTTTGCTGTAATAGACAAGTGATAGCGCACAGCAGTGACCGTCAGTGGCCACATTCGCTCTCACCGGGCGGCTATACTGTTTTCGTGAATGTAGTGACGCTTGTTTTCCATGTCTTCACAGCTCGGCGTCACAACGCGCAGTACCAGCTCATCCTCTGGAATTTTTCTTCACGGCCCGGGTCGCATGCCATGAGAATTTTTCTGACCAATCTCTTGCGTTTAAGCGGCTAGTGCGCATGCTCTCGAGTGGCTCTTTTTCTTTTCGTGCATCAGCATGCGCCTCGTGCTTATCCTTTACTCATGACAAGGCACCTCAACATTGGTATAACGGTCACTTACATGGATGAATTTGTAGAGGCCAGCAATGCTTTTGCCCATATCAATGCTGCCAAACCTGCTTTGAGAAATCGAGGTCCCCAACCAGATTTTGACGTTAATCGGAGCTTTCCGAATAACAAGATAGACCAGCTTGTGTAAGTATAGTTTGTATAAGGAGCTGTACAGCTGGAATTCAGAAACTGACCTAAGTTTAACTCATGAAGGATTGAAGTAGTGATGGTATATATGTCTACACTGTCTTCACAGGATTCCAACTCCCTCACATGGGAATGAGTGAGAGGGGTAAAGTATGCAGAGATGACTCACTGTGCTTTAAGATGTTGCGATATGTAATGAGCCTACCACGCAAAGCGCTCACCTCAACTTTTCCTAGTAGTGTCGGTGTCCTCAGGCACAGGCAAAGCAGCTTTGTTGTCTGATAAGACATTTGTGCACAACAGTCCAAACAAGTGTAATGTCCAACTGAATTGTGGATTTGCAGGCAATTATTCATGCCAGTACCCCAATGCATCTGGCTATGTAGTCATGTATGGCTGAATTGGAATTACTGATGACACTGGTGAGTGGAGGTATAGTGAGAGCAGATCCTATGACTACCTCCGACTACCTCCTCTGACAACTGCAAGTGTATAGAGGCTACAGCCGTCGACTCTCCTTCTAGTGTGACTGTGGTGGGAACGAAATTATGTTGCCGTTAGGGGTATGCTGTGCCATCTATGTAAAGTGTGCCAGCTAGATTATTGTAGTGGTGGTGCCGCACTTGTGCACAAGCCACTCTCCACATGTGGTTATATTGTGGAGAAGCTGCCATATACATCACTTGGCTACCTCAGCAGAGAAAGCTTGTTTAGGTTGGATGAAAGGGTTAACCTTAAGCTTAGTAAATATGCATCTTCTGGTCGAGGATTTTTGGAGCCTCTAATATACTATACATTTGGGTGGGCTCCCATCAACTTCGAGACCGTGTTATGGAGCCAGGTGACAAGAAACCATTCTGAAGATGTTCATATGAATAGGCAGAGGGCGAATTTTTGACCATCTGGTGAAGTGAGTGTGATGTAGAGAAGAGCGTATATAAAATGGTTGAACAAGTTTGAGAAGTTATTTTTCTCACAGGCCCTCTCTCTTGTTTAATAATCTGCCGTTTAGCCAACTGACCGATTGTGTATTTCCCAAGAAAAATCGATAGTGAAAAATATGTGATATAATAATAATAATAATTATAATAATTAGGGGACCTTAAAGCCCGGCCTTTAGGAGCTGTACGCGACAGCGACATCTTGTTCGTAGTGCATACTTCAAACACATAGTGCCTGAAACCTTTTCAAATTCGCCATGCACCCACAGCGTGGCTTTAAGCGAATAGGCGCAGTAGCCTGTGTGCCTTTTGTAGCGGGGTACCGGCACTATGATAATCACATAATTTCATGCCTGTTGGCAATGGACGCTTTTAACACAAATTATTACTGCAATATTTTATGTTGCATTGTGAAGCACGTATACAGGACGCATGTGTTTGTGAAGCGTGAAAGCTGCTTTCACTGCAATTCCAAGCACAGGAAGCTCTTTTCACTGTTTTCACAAGCAGAGGCGTGCCCGTGTGGTAGAACATCTGCTTGCTACGCAAATGACCTGGGTTCTATTCCCACTTGGACCCAAAAGAGCCTGGTTCCACCCCCACTCTGCTCCAGAATTTTCTATCATTTATTTATTTGATTTGCATCGTTCTCGATTTTTCAGGTACACATAAAATGATGATTTTTCCCTCACAACCAATTACACCGATGCCTACACCGATGCCAACACCGACACCGGAACTTCTGGGAAACAAGCTCTTCTGTGCTGTTGCGTTAATAATAATAATAATAATAATAATAATAATAATAATAATAATAATAATAATAATAATGAAAAGGAGAGCAACATATGACAGGACACAGAAAAGAGAAGAATGAATGCTTGTTTTGTCTTTTCTTGTGTCCAGTCTTTGTTGCACTGTTTTATTTAAGGGGGACGTGGCCCTTGAAAACTGAAAAATCGCAAAAAAGTATTTTTGAAAAACCATATTTAATGGTTTGTATGTCACATAAACTACCTATTCTGTAAATATCAGTGCCTAATTCAACCCCATAAGTGCAAAAAAGATGCTATTTTCGAGGCCGCCGCAGCGCCCAAAACACGCGCAAAAGCCAAAATCAAACCAAACTTCGCTCGTGCGCCATTCCAAGACCATGCGGCTGCCCCGCGCCATCTTGGTCTTGTTTTGACTGTGAATTCTTTCTCTCTCGTTTGCTGCCTTTCAAAATGGCATCAACAGTGCGGTTGAGATGCAATTCGTGTTTCTACAGGATGCGATGCGGAGCGCTCATTGGCCAGAGCAGCTCATTTATATCTCGCGGGCGAAAGCGCGGCAGCCATTGGCTGCTGCACTGGAAACGGGGGGGGGGGGGGGGGGGGGTCCCTTTTGGCGATATCACGTTCGGCACCCTCGTCTCGCTGTAGCTCTCTGCTCTGTCCGCTTCGATAGACGTTTGCTTACAGGCCGCTTTTTGCCTTGCGCTGTAGTTTAGATCAGTTTCTCTTCTTTTTTTTTCTTTTTGCACAAGTTCTGTGCCCTTTATTTTTGTTGCTGTGCGTGATGCCGGCAACGAAGCCGAAGACAGTGTGCTAGTTCGGAGCGCGGAAAAGCGTAATGCGGATTCCACGAGAATAGAAATTCCACTTTTCTGCTGCAAAGACCCAGTGCATATATGCTTGCACCGGTGAAACTGTGCTGCCACCAGTCCAGAATCCGACAAATCGTGTGTACCTGGAACCGCGAATGCATCAAGCGTATCCGCCATCGCCGGAACCAGCACGTGCTCTGAATTGGTACCGACGAGCTTGACACCGAGTATTGCTAAGATCGCCAGACCCAGCACTTCGTCTGCATTGGGGCTAATAGCGTGCATGGGCCGTTGACTCATCATCTAAGGACGCATTTCTTAACTAAGGAAGAAATCGGTGCGATTTCGAGACGTCCAGACGCCGTTCGCGCTGAACTTGAATCTACGCCAGCGATGCAGAAAAAATTTCAACTGATGCAGCCGGCTCTTCAAAAAGATGCCCTACGTCTGAAAAAAATTCTGAACGGCACTTAGAGAACATGGAGGAAAGACAAAAGAAGAAAAAAAAGCACAAGGACACTTCAAGCTACTCTGCTGGAGCTTTTTGAGGAAAACACATGTGCTGAACTTTCAAAGCCCGTTTTCTCAAAATGAGAGGGGGGCGCTGCTGAGCGCCCACGATGGCAGACGTGCCTGACCTCGGCTCCTTGTTTTCTTGGCAGTTTGACTAGTTTTTTCAGCTGATACACCACGGTTCGTTGCCGCAGAAATGAATGCCAGTTACACGGTGAGTCTGTGTGGCACAGACAGCGCTTTTGGAGAACCTTTTTCTCTTTTTCTCTGTGTTTTGTGAACTGACCACCCTAAGCTTCGGACTGGCCTAGGGCATAGCTGCCAGCGGCTGCGTTCGCACTGCGTTTGCACCGCGTTCGCGCGACCGTGCCGTGCCTGGTGAACCTGTTATGCCCGGCGCGTTTCACTCAGAATCTCAAGACTCCTATTATGAAAACGACCACGGTATGCTCAAGCGTTCCAACTCAAGCGATTTCCCAACGCTATCTGACGAAAATGAGATAATGGTGCAACGCAGTCTACGTTGTCATCAGAATTGTCTACCGGACCTCGTGTGCACAACACGGCAGCGGGCTCTTCTACCGGCACCACCGAACTTCTCGACAACGGGGTACAAAAGAATAACCCCTTGTACTACCGACGCCAAGTGTCACCGAACAGGTGAGTCGGCCTCGCCATACTGTTTTGATCAGGCCGCTAAACAAAGTGCATATGACAGACATTCCGAAACAAGCCCATACAGATGCCATAGAGCAAAGCGCTCTGTCAACCTTTATTGCAGAAATGTCAATTCTCCGCTTTGACATAACCAGTAACTGCGTACGGATCACACTTCGTGACGAAGGTCATTTTCGCAAACTATGTACACTCTCGGGCTTAGTGGCAACAGTCAATGATAGCATGCGAGTAATTGTTGTCGACACATCGCCTCTTCAGCCACACGCAGTCGGCAGCTCTCATGAGGTAATAAAGATCAGACCCGGCCTAACAATTGAGTACATCAAAGCGCATCTGTGCTGTGAACAGCCAACAATCACCTATGTGCACATGTTCGGTAAAACACAGCTGCTGCTTTTGACATTTGATACAGACTCCTTACAGAAATGCTTGGTGTTTGAATATGAAGTTATCTGTGTTCACGAATATCGGCCTCGCCCGGTCTCATACTACAACTGTCATCGTTTGGGCCATGTTGCCAAATACTGTTCCTTCCCGCCAGTATGCCATGACTGTGGCCCAGCTCCGCATGAGGTCGACCCAAACAGTAAGCAGTTTCCTCATTGCGTGGCTTGTGGAGCGTCCACACACATTTCACTCAGCCCTCATTGTCCTGAACGAAATATATCTGAATCAGCCCTTCCTCGCAACACTAATGATTCATCATCTACGACATCTGCCACACAGCCTACCCCTCCAACGCCTCGGAAAGTAACCAGGGTTTAAACAGCCGCTTCTTCCGATTTGACTCAGCTTATCAACAGCCTTCACCAAGAAGTACAGGAATTATGGCAGGAAAATCAGAGACTTCGCGACCTCATGCTGGACCAAAAGAAAGGGAATCGGTCCCCAACGCCAAGCTGCAGTCGGTCTCGAAATAAAAGAAAGAGCCGTTCTCCGACACGTCGTTCTAAACCCGTCACAGACAAAGACTCCGCCTATTCTCACATTATTTGGCTTCTGCGACAAGAATGGGCTCAAGAATCTTTCGTCAGATAGCGTTGGGAAATCGTTTGAGTTCACTGGAACGCTTCTGCATGCCGTGGTCGTTTTCATAGTAGGCTGGAGTATTCGATTCGGTCGGAGATGGTTAACACTCTAACACAAGCCCTTGATACCATGCAAACTCGGTTTCAAAATATGTTTGATGAACTGCAGCGCAATGTCCTCGCTGATGACAATAAGCGCCGCAAACCAGGGGCTTCCTCATGAGCTCTTTCGCTCAGGGGGTCCAGTGGAATTGTCGTAGTTTTAACCAAACGTGCTCCACTATACATAATTATGTTCAAAGGCATCGCTCCCTGTTCCTTCTTCTCAAGAGACGCGCGGCACGTGCTCGCTACCTGGTTACCGTGCTTTTCAGACACCAACCATAAAACATAAGCGGCAGCTTCCCAAAGGCCAGGCAGCGCTTCTGGTGCGTAATGACTGCCCTGCCACTCAATTAGACATGCCTGATCTCAGTTCTAATGCTCGCGAAATAGTAGCTGTTAAAATTTGTCCTCCTGGCCAAAAGCCCTTCGTGGCTGTTTCTGCGTATTTTCACCCAGGAAATATTTCAGTTCGACCATACACATGGCTGGAGACGCTAAGGCAAGCATCTAAGAACCTCCCTCTGCTCATTGGAGGTAATTTTAATGCTCATCACTCTGCCGGGGGTGCCCGAAAGACGAAAAAACACGGAAAATATCTTTATGATGCTATTGAACTCTCTTCTGTAGAAATTTATAACGTCCCCGACACCCCTACAAGAATAGGACTACATAGAGCGCAGAAAGACACGACCTCAGATCTTACCCTCGCTAGCCCCCAATTTGTACGGCACTGGACAGTCTCCAGCCAGTCATGGGGCAGTGGTATCTCCTGATATTCGTCGCACTTCATCTAAAACGCCTCCGGATCAAAACAACAACAACGATGACTAATTGGAATACTTTTCGTAGTAATGTTACTGAATTCTTCTCAGCAGTTGAGGGCCTTCTGGACATTGTTCAACAGCATGTGAGCTGGCACACGAAACAGTGCCATGCGAAGACCATACTCAACCGATGGATAACCATTTAGGCAATTTATGGAAAACTGCAGACTATTTAGTCAGAAGATACCGCTCGCACGGCAAACGACACTCTGACCTCATGAAAATTAAGCGCCAACTTAAACTTATCAATGAATATCAGCTCCAACTTCAAAGTGAAGCCTGGCAATCCACTTGCGAATGCCTTGGCCGTGCACCGGGCCTCCAAGGTCTATGGCACATTTTCCTAGCCTCAGCGGGAAAGGAAAGGCCAACTTTCCTCTGGCCGAGCTATTCCTCATCAGTTGTGGAAGACGAAGTTATTACCACTTTCTTTCCTCACGCTTCACTCACTCCGCCTACATCTCCGAAAGCCTGCACCATAAGTTAACGCAACCTGATCCGGATCTATATCACCCATTTAGCATGGAAGAAATGCTAGCAGCCATCAAACACGGGCTTCCTCGATCGGCGCCTGGCCACGACCGAATCACATGGCAAGAACTCCACAACCTCGGAGATGAAGCCCAGGACGAACTTTTGGCGGTAATCAATGACCTCTAGGCCTCAGGAAATGTTCCAGAGAACCTTAAGCTGTCTCTCATTTATCCTATTCCGAAACATGAAAAAAAAGAGAAGACCCTCTGCAAGAACCTCCGGCTAATATCTTTAACGTCTACTTTATGTAAGCTCATTGAACGCATGATTCGCACATGCATGTCCCATTACCTCGAGATAACCTGGCCGGGATACCATCCAGCCCAGGCGAGTTGTCGTCTTAACCTCGGCACCCATGACTGCCTTTGGCTGCCACGGCGCGTTATCAATCGTACCTCAACGAAGATGTTACCTGACTACTTGCTGGCCGTCGACATGCAGAAAGCATTCAATAATTTTCACCATAACGCTATTCTTGAAGAACTAGCTAAGCGCTACCCAAGTCAGCGTGCGCAGACATGAATTAAAAATTTCCTTGCCACTCGGCCCATTCGTTTAAGCGGTGCACCACCTGGATGGAGCCCAAAGACTTACTACTTAAACAGAGGTGTTCCACAGGGATCTATTTTAGGACTGACGCTGTTTAATCTGGCCATGAGCAGGGTAGCAGAAAACCTTGAATGGGACACCTTGGCTAGATTCGCCATCTATGCCAATGATATTACTATAAGGACAGAGGCAGTGGATTATTCTGACAAAGAATCAATGCAGACCGAGCTGCAGGCAGCCCTCCTTAGTTTAGAGTCCACTCTTAAGGAAGTAGGCCTGCAGCTGGCTCCACATAAGACAGAACTTATAAGCATAGACGGCAAGAATCGCACCAACCCGAAAATGTGTATCTCACACCATATTGGATCACACACTATACAATCAAACGGCACACCCATATACACATTCTCTCTAACGAACATCCAAAATTTGGAACGCCTTCATCGAGCTACTCTCCGTACCATCACGAGGCTCCCTAAACACACTAAGATATCCGCCCTTAAAAGCGCAGGGGGCTTGCCCCCTCTGCAAGACGTCATCCGTGAAGCCAACACTCGACACCACATCCGCCTGGAAACATCCGCAGGTTACCCCACCAGTCCTATTTTCCAGCAAATGTATGCTTTCAGGCTTCCAAGAAGTCTTCATTAATAAGGTCTACGCGAATTCGGCATACACACCATACTCTTTAGCAAAATGGCGACTACCGGACATTGCGACAGTGACGTGCAATCACTGCGGGCGGCGCTGCCGCGCAGACCTTCACCACTTACTGTGGCAGTGTTTCGCAATTGAAAAAGGGCGAATGGCCATACAAGCTTTACAAACGACAAATTATCGTGAAGCGCTCTTTACGAACCCGGACACACAGTTATTATTTGCCTAATATGGAAGTCAGAGCGGCCTGATCAGAGTGGTTTAGGGGGTCTGACAAACCACAGTACTGACCCTATACCGCCTCAGTACCAGTAATGGTGAAAACAATAAGCATAAAACCCGTGACACTGAACTAATAGTGTAGTTAGAAAGTCCTGCTTATCCCCACAGAGGTCCTGTGCCTCCCCTTCTTTTTTCTTTTTTTTTTAATAAACGACTTTCCATCCATCCATCTCAAAATGAAATTTTTAGCTAGTTGTGGTGCTGAGGAAAGGGATTTCTCAAGAACTGCTTATCAGATTTGCTTGCCGTTTCTCTTATTCTGCTCCTGGGTGATCTTGTCAGGGTGTAACAAGCTTTTTTTTAAAAATTGGTGCCATTAATTATTAATAAACAATTATTTTTTGATAAATATCATACTTACTGGCTACATCAAATTCAAAGTTGCATAAAATTTTTTTGGAGGGGATATTGAAAAATACGGCTCTTTAGCGCCTTAGGATATCTCTCCAGGGATGACCACAAAAAATTTCAGCCTTCCGGTATGTCCTCAGATTTATTCCAGCTTTTCCTAGGCACACAAGTGAACCACCCAGTTAGACCTCAGTAACTCCTAGAATCCCTGAATACAATTTCATGAAACCTTGCAGTTTTTCAAGATTTAATGTAGTGAGCATACCCTGAAAGTTTCTTGAAGATATCTTAAAAAATGAAAAAGTTCGGTTTCCGGATAGCCTTCCCCCTTAATGAAGCAGTGCCAACAAGCTCAGGTTAAAACCTTTCTACAGGCAAACCTCAATAGTATGTACCCGCTTTAAACATACTAACGGTTAAAATGTAGTTGCAATGAGTCCCTGACTGAGTCTCATAGAGACTAATGCATTTATGGACCACTTAAGCCGTAGTGGTTTTCTGATGCCTACCGTTTATTGCGTACCAACTCCGTACCGCGATGACATTTTGTGCCGTAAAGGTTTAGTGCCCCGCTGAACTTGCAGATGCCACAATGTACCGCAAGCAGCCTTTCATCATTTTACAAGTGCGAACGTCGGCGGATCAAGTATTCAGAGTTCTGCACAATTGCGGAGATGCCCTTGCGGGTAATGATAAAGATAAAATGAAGGAAGGTGGCAACCACTGACAAAAACGCCGGTATGACTTTGTGCCTAGGAAAAGACTTGTCACAGTAACCATCTCCAGTTATCTACTCAGGCACGCTTTCGACAGGCAACTACTTGAACGCGCTAGGCCGCTGATCTCTGCTGCCTCGTTGTGGGTCCGTGTTCAAGCGTGAACCACTTTGCAGAAACGCAAAGCGGCTCACTGTCCCGGAGTTTAGCGTTGCAGGTCATGGGCATCGAGAAACCATGCTGTATTGATGCTAACATGTGCAAGCACTGCTGTAACCATAGGCGTGTGCAGGGTTATTCTTCACAAGGGGGGGGGGGTGATCACAGTGCTTCCTCTATTATGTCAATGTACTGGGCTGAATTTTCACCCCCCCCCCTACAGATGACAACCATAGGCGTGCGCATGCCTATGGTTGTAACTATACTAGAGTGTACAAGAAGTTTTGAGTGGTGTGACCGTGCGTCGCCGCCTGATCCTTTCCGCATTGCCTGCAGCAACGGCGCTGCAGTTAAATATTACTCGAAGAGCCGCGCACCGCATGCAGGAACTGCTATGCGCTTCAGCTCCTCCATAGTGCTTTCTTGATGTAGATTTCTTCGTGCCTGCCCATTATTCATGTCTAGCACATGATGTCATAGCCTTAGAAATAAGACACGCCAGCCTACTGAATTTGAGCTCCATTAAAGCTCTTGCGAGAGATCGAAAATAATTCAGAAAGGGCGTGTCTTATACTGATTTCTTCTGCCTTAACTCTTTCTTCGTTGGTTAGGCATCTAAAATATTCAGAAAGACTGAACCGATATAGAGAAAATTAGCTGTGCTAGCTTCCACTAAAAAACGAATTAAAAAACTGAATAAAAACAAATACTGTGTCAAACGCACGCAGTACCAGGAAGCCATAACTAAAGAGGGGAGAGGAAGGGAATCTGAACTCCCTGCACCATGAAATGTTTTCGTGATGTAACTTTTCAGGGTATAATAAAATATTTACACGCATTCACAGCGACCACTGATTGCCTAAGTTAGTTGTCCTGCTACAACCCCTTCCCCTCAAAAAAAAAAAAGAAAAAAAAGAAAAGAAAATTCTGGGTAGCCTTGCGCCGAACGTTTACAGTTGGCGAAGCTGAATATAGCATGTCCCTGTACAAGTGCACACTGTATATTTTACCTTTTCGACAGTATGGCATCTTAAAACTAGTTCAAGTCTAACGTAGTCGGACAAGAAATGCACCACCTAAAAATAGTAGCTGGGCATTTCATGGATATTGTTAATGGGACGGTGACGCGCTACTTAAATGCGTGCACTTGTGGATCTCTCTCTCTCTCTGTGTGTGTGTGTGTGTGTGTGTGTGTGTGTGTGTGTGTGTGTGTGTGTGTGTGTGTGTGTGTGTGTGCGTGCGTGTGTGTGTGTGTTTACTCTGTACATATACAAGTTAAATTTCTCAAAACAAGATGCACCACTACCTGCCTACACTTTTGACACTTAATAATAGAACTACGCTTATAATACACAACATTTTCATAAATTTGCTGGCTTGCAATGGCCTTACGCCAATAGAATGTTTCGAAAGCAGCACAATTTGAGCTACCGGTACAAAATGAGAACTGGTTACAATGAATTCACTCAGATTAACAGACGGGCTTTATATACAATCGGCACTTTTTAATATGTTTGTGTGTTGTTTTTAATGTGTTTAATATGTAATAGGCCTTTCGGAAAGCAATAATTATTATCATCTGCAAAACTGGCATGATAAAACTGAGTCGTCACTGATATAAATGTTGTGACAATGTTACTTATACTCGATTTTCTCGTGAAAAAATCGAGTGCATGCAAGTTCATATGAGGAACACTATGCTGTGGATATTGTAGAGACTGCCAACAAAATGAGCGTATGATTTAATCGCAGTTTTGATACTTCTCCTCTCTTTGTAGTTCACCAGTAGCCACCTTTGATGTAGCGCAGCTCAAAGCGTTGCTTGAGTGAGAACGACGATAGTTATAGCGCGAGAACAAAATGACGACAAAGAGACAAGAAGGACACGAAAGACACTCCTTCTTGTCTCTTTGTCGTCGTTTTGTTCTCGCGCTATAACTATCGTCATGCCATACCAAGTAGCCCATGCTGCCACACTTTCGAGTGAGAAGCTAGGTGGATCCATGCAAAGTCCGGTTGACATTTTTTTTTTCTTTCTTGTGGGTCGGCAGGCTCTTGAAACAGTGAATGTATCGACACAGTTTTGGCACACCTGCATATTCACTCGTGCACCGTGGTGCTTAGTAGGTGAGCATACACCGATAAAGACTCAGAAACACATTAAACGTGCTAAAAACGAGCAATTACACACTTTGGCAAGCTACGGCACACGCGCTACCAATGCAGACACTCCTGAGATCTTCAGTACCATGGAACTACAGTGCCGTCGCTACTGTCACCCACCGGAGAATCAGCCGAGATGCGGTGCGGCTGCCTCGTTCATCCCACTGCCCCCTTTTAGTACACTGTAAAAATACCGCACGTTTTTCTTAAGCACCAGCCCAAACATATCTCTGTCCTCAACCAGAACAGCTGGAGCATCACGGAGTGCGCATGGCTTGCAGAAAACTCTTCATTGCCACGTTATCTCCTGGTTATGATGGTATTAACACAAAATTTTTAAAAAATACTAGCGCTTATAGTTCCATTATAGTTACTAAAATTTTTCAACAGTCACTAGATACTTCTACTATTCCTAGTCAATGGAAAATCGGAAAAGTCGTTCCACTCCATAAATCTGGTAATAAACACTCTTCGAATAATTATCGTCCCATTTCTTTAACCAGTATTTGTTGTAAAATGCTCGAGCATATAATATTTACAAACATAGTCAATTTTTTAGAATCAAATTCATTTTTCACGTCAGCACAACATGGCTTCCGTAAAACATATTCATGTGAAACACAGCTAATATCATTCACTCATCACTTACATCAGATCCTTGATAAATCATCCCATGCTGACTGTATTTTTTTAGATTTTTCAAAAGCTTTTGACAAGGTTTGCCATAGACTTCTACTTTACAAACTACACCAACTAAACCTTGACGGTAACCTACTAATGTGGATTGAATGCTTTCTCACTAACAGATCACAATTCGTTACTGCCAACTGTCATAATTCTCCATTTCGCGAAGTTCATTCTGGCGTTCCGCAAGGGTCCGTCTTAGGTCCCTTGTTGTTTCTCATTTATATTAATGACCTGTCATCAGTTGTATCATCAAAAATTCATCTATTTGCTGACGACTGTGTTATTTTTCGAGAAATTACTACCGATAATGACATTAATATATTGCAGTCTGACCTTAACGCTATATCTAACTGGTGTGATAAATGGCTAATGGACCTAAACATTAAAAAGTGTAAAATCATGCGTGTATCAAGAAGTTGCACTACTTCACCTATTTACTATCTTAATAACATTCCTTTGGATTCTGTTAACTCTTATAAGTATCTTGGAGTTCACATAACAACTAACCTCAACTGGACAACTCATATTGAATACATCATTATCAATGCTAACCGCATGCTTGGCTATTTACGACGTAACTTTTTTAACGCTCCACATGGTTTAAAACTGCTACTTTATAAAACACTAATACGCTCTAAACTAGAATATGCTACAACCGTGTGGGACCCTACCTATAATAACCTGGTAACTTCCCTTGAACTTGTTCAGAATAACTCCGTTCGTTTTATATTGTCCAATTATAACAGAACCGCTAGCATTTCAACCATGAAAACTTCACTTGCACTTCCTTCCTTAGCATCTCGCAGAAAAGTCTCCCGTCTAACTCTATTTCACAAGATCTACCATCATCCCATCTTGCATGCCCAACTACTACTTCGCCCACAGCACATTTCCCACCGCATTGACCACCATCACAAAGTAGGCATCCCTTCATGCAACACAAAAACTTTTTTCAATTCTTTTTTGCCTCGCACATCAAAGGAGTGGAACAGACTTCCCGGTGACATTGTTGCTATTACTGATAACAATTTGTTCCGTGATGCTTTAGCTAACATTGTGTAATAAGTTCTTTTTTTTGTGTTTTGTTGCAACAGCTAACATTGTATATTTAGGCTTGTTGTTGTATTACCTAACATGTATTATTATACAGCATATTAACAAACATTGTGCTCTTCCAAATTTATTTGTACGATTTAACCGTATTCACTGCTTTTTTTGTTAAATTCAATATTTTATTGTAAATAACCCACCCCCCTCTGTAATGCCATTTGGCCCTGAGGGTAAAATAAATAAAAAAAAAAAAAAAAATTAACCCAGCAGGCTACTCACCGTATCTGTACTTGCTATAGCAAGCAGATTGGCAGTCAAAATGTGCGCCTAGTAGGCGATCCCTGCCTGCAATTAGCCAGCAGACGATTTGGCTCTCTGCGATCGTACCGTGTTTTAAAAAACTGCGTCAGTTCTTGCTCACAAGCACACCACAGAACACATATACCCTGGACAGATGATTATGCTCATTCTGTCACTATACCATGCGGCGTATCCCAGACCCCAAAGTAGTTTTGAAATGGTCCTTGGCGTCGCCCCTGCGTGTTATCAGAAGAATGCACGAGAGTGACAGAATCTTTTCTGCACTTTGGCAAAACAAAAGAAATTGCTTTGCGGTGGGCATTTCAGGCAACATTTGCTTTGGCTCTGTACTTATTCCTTTGGTGGTGAGAATGGTGCACGTCAGGTGATGCGAATTTGTAGCTGGAGATTAATGTGTAGTAGGTTTAGTATTAATGAGGTTTCACTGTATAATCATGCAACTATGTACCTACTTGCACCAGAAAGCACTGCCGAATAAAAGGTTCATTGGCAAGTGCTCACAACAACAGCTAGGCGCACTGCTAAAAAAAAGAGTGTATGGACGCTTTTTCAATGATGCATCAACTTCAACAATGATTAGTGCTTACTCTGTACTAACATAATAATTATTGGGGCTTAATGTCCCAAAACCACAATATAATAAGAGGAAAATTTTGACCATCTGTTATTCTTTAACATGAGCCTACATTTAAGCACACGGACCTCAAACATTTTTGTCTCTATCGATACTGCGGGCACCATGGCCAGGATTCGATTCTGTGACTTGCAGGTCAGCAGTGCACCACCATTATCACTAGATCACCATGACAGATATGCTGCACTAACATGGCAAGGACATGACGTCACGGGAGGGGCATGAAAAATCAAATCATAGCCTATCCCCTATTTCTGTCACCAGTGAGTCTGTTTGAGGGTGCTGCTTTTTTTGTGTGTGTGAGTGGGCTCATAATAATGTGCAAAGGCTTTGCCAAGCTTAAGTTTTATGCAACAGAAATCTACTTCTGGCAAATAGAGAATAATAATGCATAGTACTGCAAGTATCTTGTTGCGTTCTTTGGTGCATGATTTATGAGAAGGCATGTGCAAGCAAGTGTGCTCATTTCTTCTCCACTTTGCACACTGCTGTCCCTTGCACAAGTTTTTTCATTGTGAATTTTATGAAAGCGTTGTAGGAAAATGAAAATATTTTAGAATATAAAATTTTTCAATCAATAAGTTGCGCTTAAGGTAATTTGCATAGCGTATGCACATCTTGTTTCTCTTATCTTACCATAAAGTTAGTGCTGTGTAATAATACTTGGAACTTATTTGAAGAAACACTGCTTCTTCATTGAGTGCTCCTTCTAAAAGGTTAGGAAATGTATGAACACGCTGAATTTTTTAAAAACCATTCTGCAACACGTATAGGACATACCAGCGCTTTCCCTTTACAATATTGCCCTAGTCAAGCAGTTAAGATTCCGTGTGCTCAGATTTGGGTGCACATTAAAGAACCCCAAATGGTCGAAATTTCCAGAGCCCTCCACTACGGCACCTCTCATAATCATAGGGTGTTTTTGGTACGTTAAATCCCCACATATCAAGTATCACCAAGTAGTTAAGATTCATTCAGACCTGGCCACAGCTGCACTTCTCTCGATGACGCCGGCCTTGCTCGGAACCTTGTACTGGAAGCTAGCTTGCTGTAAACGCTCTTGCAGGCTAGCTTCAGACAGTGGTGCAGCAACTGTAGCAAAGCCCATATCAGGGTGTTGGAGCAATGACTTGAGTTGCAGGGCAGCTTTGGGTGGTAGCAACTGAGGAATGAATGGCAAACCTGCAAAGAGCCAACCAGGCCAGCTGAGATCTCAATCTAATAGGAGCCAGCAGCTTACCTGCACTCATGTTAATGAAACAAAAACCTCGGTATAATAAATTTGGTAAAATCAGAAACTTGGTTTGTTAAGGAGAGATGCTACTCGAAAAACGATTTTCTTTAGTAAGAGTCTGAATTTAACACAAATTGGCATGCTAATAGAGTTTTTTCTCCTCTTTTCAAATATGTCATTTATTTTCATGTAGATTGCTTGGTTTTCTTTCTGTAGGTCAGATACTGCAAAATTATGGCCATTGTTATGCAACAATTATGACCTATAAAAATTTGAGATAAAGCATGCAGATATAGCTGACTATGATCCTTTGGAACTGTAGAGTGCAAAAAACTATATAAATTTTGTGTGTAAAAAGGTGAAATACAATAATAAAATAGAAACGTTTACTATGGCTCTAGTTGCCAAGGGCTTTGAATGTTATGTAATTTTTGAAAAACATAATCAAGCAGCACTGACAATCTGAATAGATACTTGCACTCTGTGGGCCTTCATCATGCTATGTGCAAAATTTCATAGAGGTATGACAATTCTAAGTATACGAACTAGCGTGTATAAGAAGCACAGATCACACAAAACTGCAAAAGGAGAAAAACGCATTTGAAAGTTTGAGACCTTTTTTTTTTATCACAGAGTTGTTAGAAATGCATAACCTTTGGCCATAATGTTCAACAGAACTTTGAAAAGCACTGCAAGTTACTAGAAGTGTCCTGCAGCATAGGTTGTGCCCTCACGGTCCTTGCGAGCACTCTCTTCTAGCCGTGCCCTTTTCACTCCACGACGACGGTGGGCCCTTGCTTCTGCTGTCAGACGCTCGGACATTCTCTTGATGCGCCTCGCATGGCGGGAATCACTGAAAGTAACTAGATCTCTAGATGGCAGTATGTTCAGCTCTTCCAGGATGTGCTCGAAAGTAGCATGACCCTTGTTGAACCACAGGATCGCCATAGCTCCGGCAGTCTCGACAACCGTTCGGGAGACAAACTTAGTCTTGGTGCAAAGTAGCCAAATTTTGCTGTTCAGGGATTCCGATGCGTTCTGGGTTTTCCCTTTGATGCATCGAGCAAGGAGCTTCTCATCCGTTAGCCGCTTATAAATGGGCAAAACAGCCAATTCCTGTGCTTTTGTCAGGAGAGGTGTGTGGCGTGGTGCAGGTTCACCAAGTGCTTCAGCGTTCGGGAGACAAACTTAGTCTTGGCGCAAAGTAGCCAAATTTTGCTGTTCAGGGATTCCGATGCGTTCTGGGTTTTCCCTTTGATGCATCGAGCAAGGAGCTTCTCATCCGTTAGCCGCTTATAAATGGGCAAAACAGCCAATTCCTGTGCTTTTGTCAGGAGAGGTGTGTGGCGTGGTGCAGGTTCACCAAGTGCTTCAGCGCAATGATGTTTGCACCACGACTCTGTTCTTGCAGGGCAAAACTTGTGGCTGCCAGCACTGTCAGTAGAGCATGAGTGGAAGTACGAAGCCCATACTGCAGTGTACATATCCCATACACTCCCCCTGTTGCTTGTTATGGCAATCTGATAGTATGTTTGGAGCTTCTGAATGGCTGGCTCTTTCATTTTCTGCCCTCGTGGTAATGGCACATGCAGCTTCCGTAGCGCGGTGCCAAGTCTCTTGGCCACATGATTAGTGCAGTCTTCTTTTTCTATATTGACAGCAACATAGACTTTTGACTCTGCAACTGCACTATATGCTTTGCTGTCACCGTCACTCAAGAATGTCATGAAATGCAGTGGGGTGTCATAAGTCAATGTTCTCTGCCAAATGCGCATTGCAGCCTCCGTTTCCATGGCATGGGAGGAACAGTCAGCATTTTTTTCACAGACTGGGCCATGGATGCCTGCCACCTCGTCTGGGCCCATATCCTTGTGCCTACTGCATGTCAGGCAGTAATTTGATATGACCTTGAAGTCTAAGCAGAGGCCAGTATCTAAGGAGATAACTGCGCCAATCCCGTTGTGGCTTTTGTGGCCCCTCTTCAGCCAAGTGCCGTCGAACATAACAGCCACATCAGTTTCGCCTGCTACTTCTTTCGTCAACTCTCTGGATCGGCGCAAGTTTTCACTCACAGCTGCCATGGCAGCGGTGTGCACCTTCTTTGCTATCGAAAAAAATCCTCGGTGGTGCATTGGTTTTGGGAGTCCAATAATGGAGCAAAATCTCGACAATTGCTCATGCCCAATGCCGACAGCGAGTGCAGCCACCACCGCCTTCACATTTACAGCGAAAATATCTCGGGAGCTTCCACTGTCGTACCGTTGGCTCACTCGGCTGCTGCCGTCCGCCGTAACACGCAGTGACGCATAGGCGCACGAAAGAACAGTCGCTGAGCATTCGCTGTTTTCGCAATGAAGTTCGAGGAGCGACGAAAGTCCCTTGCGCTTTTCTGCCGGCTCCCGAACGGCAAGTTTTTGAATACCGCAAGCAGGGCATGCCGCACCTGCCACAAGTGCCGTCAGCCAGAGGGTGTCGCACAAAACTGTCGTTGCACAAACCTCATCGCGCTGTCTTTCGTCTTTTTCGAAGAAGCCGAGCTTCTTTTCCGAAGCACTGACGAAAGAAAGCGCAGCGTCAGTCCCTTCATCGCAGCCACTGTCGCTCGCGCACTCGTCGATGCCGTCGTCAGGCCTAGCACACGTAGGCGCGTTCTCGTTCGTCGCCGTCGTTCGGGTCGCTTTACACCGCCTTCCCTTGAACTTGTGCTTCGTTCGAAACTTCTGCGGTCTCACGTTGCACTTTTTCGGGCTTGTCATCGCAAAAATATGCGTAGACGCGCAGAAAAGCAGACGGGCCAAATGCCGATGGCCGCCACCAACACAGCTGACAATGACTCGGTAGCCAATGGCGATGCAGCTTAGGGTGCCGCGCGTTTCAAACCGCTCAAACCACGTGATAAAAAGGCCTCGTTTTTTTTTTTTTTTTGCCCACGTACGAAACTGGCGGTCGTCGGAGCTGTAAGAAGAAGGCCGGACGCAACTTTCCCAACCGATCGCGATGGCGGGCGGCACTGCAACGGGGAGCAGCGCGCAGTCAAAGATGGCCAATATCGGCGCAAATTCACGAAATTTTGAGCCACCGCGATGCCTTCATACACATCTTTTTGCATTTTGCGGTTCGAATTTAGTTTTGAAATTTTCACAGATGAAAGAAGAAGGTTTGAAGATTACAATGCAATAAAAATCAGAAATACGAGAAATTTCGCTAAAAACGCGATTTTTCGACTCGCATCTCCCCTTAAAGTGAAATTTCATGACATATAAATTTGGCCTTTACATAAAATATAGTCACTTGGTCACTGAAGAAATCTTCTTTATTATATGGAAAGTGCCATAACAATGTTCCAAAAATAATCGTCTCATACAGCAACCGTGCACTCACTAGAACTGAAACCAATTATTCTGTGACCAAAAAGGGATGCCTAGCCATCATATGGGTCATAGAAAAGTTTTGACACTACCTTTACGAATGCCCATTTAGAGTGGTTGCAGGTCACCACGCATTATGCTGGCTTTTTGCTGGCCATACAGCCAACTCGCCCGTTGGGCACTACATCTCTGGGAGTAGGACTTCAACGTCGTTTACCGATCTGGACGTAAACATTATGATGCCAATGCTCTGCCCCAGTCACCTCTTCCATCTGATGATTTGTCCCCGTCTGCATCCTTTTACGACACATCTTCCCCCTCTGTCCACGACATGCGTCTGGAGCAAAAGAAAGATACCTGGGTTGCTTCTTTTATGTATCTGTTATGTAGATGTTCACCACACCTCACCTTTAGAGAACTATGGCAACAAATACATCACTTTCGTAATCAAGATGGTTTGCTGTATTGTCAAAATTACCTTTAAAAAGGGCACAAATGACTCATGGTCATTCTCCAACATTTTTGATCAGGTATATGCGCCTCCTTTCACGCCAATTCACACTGAGCGCATGTGAGAGTACTGAAAATGTACACAAGCCTGCGCCGCTTGCTACCATTGGCACGGAATGTACCACATTGTCCACCCCTAACTGCACTCCTGTCTCGCTTGCAAATGGCACAAGAATACGCCTCCCCATTCTTCAGCTCCTCTGCAGTCTCCACCTTATCTTTTGAAAGTGTCAGCATTTGTGTGTATGGACCTCTGCCATCACTCCTACTGGAAACCGCTATATAATTGTTGCAAGTGATATCTCATCCGCTACGCAGAAAATTCCCAACTGCCATCTGCATCGGCGAGTGATGTCGGTTCTTTTATTTTACATTACCTTGTTCTACGTGATGGCGCACTCCATGAGCTGCTCAGTGAACGAGGGCACATATTTCTGTCCAAAGCCGTCGAATCACTTCTAAAAAAATGTCACATCATTCACCGCACCACCAATGCATACCATCATTAGACTAATGGCCTGACAGAACGATTTAACCGAACATTGAGTGACATGCTGTCAATGTGGGTTGGATTCTGCTCACTCAAACCTAGACCGTGTTCACCTTTGTGATGAACGTGCACAATACTGCGACTACAAAAACCAGAGGATATTCCCCGTCTCTATACTTTACAGAAATGAGACTTATTGCACGTTAGACAACATCGTTCCCTGCTTTCTTGACATAACTGAGTTGACAACCATTCCCCAAGCAGCTAAATATGCAGAAGAGTGTTGCCAGTTTCCTCGATCCCTCACCACTAAGATCAACAAAGCCTCAAACATCACTGCGACGGCTTGAAGGCTCCAGCATCTTATATTTCTGGTTTTCTTGTGTGGCTCTGGGTCCTTTCCACACCATCATTGAAACTTCTCCAGAAGTACCACGGCCCTTACCGTGTCATCCAGCCATCACCACCCATAACCTTATCACTGAGCCGCCAGCACTGTCTCCTGATCAACGACCTCGTGGATGTGTGACTGTGCATCTAGACTGGCTGAATCCTAATTACGACCCTATTGTAGTCTCCTGCCCCTAAGTCCTCAAAATGGCTTTTTTTGGAGGGGATATGAAATAACGAATACCGGCACCATTTTGATAGGCAGCAGGTGTCACTCTCAGGCAGAAAGAAAATAATGTTCGGTGTTGGTGCATCGGGACACTTGCGCTTGCTCGGCTGTCCCTCGTTCACTTGTCATGATGGTACATACTATTTCTTAAATAAGTGCTGCACCGAAACGACTTGTTTTAGTACAATAAATACACTGCCACTACTTTTGTGTTTTCTTGACAATGTTTCTTTTTACATTTCCTACTTCAAAGCATACTTGTTCTGATGCTGAATATTATAAGATGTTTTGGTTATGTGTCAACCAAATAGTTGGATGTGCACAAAAATAAAACATCCTGCTGATACTGCTCTTAGTTTTTGACTGGGACGTTTTTTTTTTTCCTAGTCAAAATCGCCACTGCAGCTCTCTGCTACTGCACATTGTAAGAAAATTTTCAAGCACAAAAAATTTCATGCTTAATTTCTACCCATTGATTTTTGATTAAGGCCTATCACAAATCACTTTTGTGCAGTTGAGATAAAACTTACTTGTATACTTTTCTTGCATAAAAAGTAGCAACTCACGGTTGGTTTGCAGGTGATTGGAAATGGGTGATGAGCAGCTTTTCATTTCCATGTCCATGACACGTATGCAGCCATCAGAAGTAGCCACAACCAGCTTGTCAGACTTGGCCCAGTCAACATCAGTTATACCAGGCAAATCTTGAGGACAACGCGCTTGCACAAACAGCTGCACCTGCACGCAAGCATGCTCAATTTAGACCCTTACACTTTGGGTAAAAAGCTATAGCATTTCATCAAACGCTTTCTGACCTCACTTGTTCAAAAATACATCTTGAAAGTGCATTAATATCTTAAAAGAACTGCTTGGTGTACATGGTTAAAACATTGCATGCATACAGACCTTGAAAAACCTGCTGCTGAAATTTTACAGTGGCAAGGTGAATTAGGAAGCCACACGATTCTACCCCACAAAAGGTACGTATAAGGATCAATGCCAAAACTACAACAGCTGAAATGTTTCTACACAGCCAAACAACCTAAATTGTGGGCTGGGAATTACAGAAGATGTAGGGAGGGGTGGGGGTAGCGCAGATGAAGTGTAAGCAAAATTTCAAATGCAGAATTCGATGATTTAATAAGTTGTGCTCGAACGTATTGTTACGGGAGTAAGAGAATGAATGAAATAAATATATTTACAAAATATACATGGAGAGTCAGAAGCAGCTGCAGCAAAGACGGAAGAACAGCAGCAACAACAACACGAGCACGGTCGCTTTCATCCTCTTCGTCGTCTATGATGCTCTTTCGTTGCCGATGTCGTGTAACATATAACCCCCCGCTGCTGATAGCGCCGTCTCGGTGCCTAAAGGAGAGTAGGGTCATATGCGGATATGTACGGTTTGAGGCGGGTCACGTGGACGACGTCAGTAGCGGGTGCGGACGATGATGATTGACTGTCCAACGAAGCAATCTCGTATGTGACATCGGTAAGCTTTGAAGAGAGGCCAACGTGGCGGCACGGTGTTCAGAAGAAGACCAATAAACCTGTAGAGTAGGAAACTACTCTGTGATGGCTATCGTAGCGGGGCTTCTGAGAGAGCTGCGAGCCAAAAAGATGTTCCCTTGCGATTTGGCGGGCCACTTGAGCCCGAGCAGTGGCATCCCGGGCGTGCTCTCTAACCGTTTGCGTAGTTGATGGGAGAACAGTCTCGAAGGGTAACGCTGGATGGCGGCCGAACAATAAATAGAAGGGGGAGAAGCCAGCGGTGTCGTGGCGTGACGAATTGTACGCGAATGTCACATAAGGCAAAGTACTATCCCAATCAAGGTGATCTTTGGAAACGTACATGGAGAGCATTGTTGTCAATGTTCGATTTAGGCGCTCGGTAAGACCATTTGTTTGTAGGTGATAGGCCGTAGTGAGCTTGTGACGCGTCAAACACGAGCGAACGATGTCACTTACTACTTTTGAAAGAAATGAGCGACCACGATCAGTCAGCAGCTGTCGAGGAGCGCCATGGTGAAGAATTACGTCATGAAGCAAGAAGTCCGCGACGTCAGTGGCACAGCTTGTCGGTAGCGCTTGTGCGATAGCGTATCTCGTGGCGTAATCAGTGGCTACGGCTATCCACTTGTTTCCAGTGAGAGAAGTAGGAAATGGTCCAACGAGATCAAGACCGACGCGGTAGAAGGGAACGGTGGGTATGTCTATTGGTTGGAGCGGACCAGCTGGTGGAAAGGTGGAATGTTTGGAGCGCTGGCCGGACTCACATGCAGCAACGTATCGGCGCACAGAACGGTAAAGGCCTGGCCAAAAGAATCTACGCCTCACGCGATCGTACGTGCGCGTGACCCCGAGATGTCCCGCGGTTGGGGCGTCGTGAAGCTGTTCAAGTACAGCAGAACGGAGTGTCGTAGGAACTACGAGTAGTAGCTCTGGTCCTTCGGCGCTGGTGTTGCGTCGGTAAAGCATGCCATCGTGTAGAACGAACAAGTGTAGCGACGGGTCTACGTGGGGCAAGCGTAGACTGCATGATAGACCGCAAGTGGACATCGCTGAGCTGTTCCTTGCGTATGTTGGCGAAAGCCGACAGCGAAGACACAAGGGTCAGAATCATGTGCTGAAAGGCCAGGTGGTTCCACGGGGTGACGGGATAGACAGTCGGCATCCTGGTGCATTAGGCCAGATTTGTATGCCACGTCGAAGCTGTATTCTTGTAGTTTCAAGGCCCAACGGCCAAGTCGTCCTGTTGGATCTTTAAGGGACGACAGCCAGCACAAGGCATGGTGATCTGTAATTACCGAAAAGGTGTGGCCAAACAAGTATGGTCGAAATTTTCCGACTGCCCAGACTAGTGCGAGGCACTCACGCTCTGTAATGGAAAACTTGCTCTCTGAAGGAGAAAGGAGGCGACTGGCATAAGCAATGACGCGATCTTGTCCTCGTTGCCGCTGGGCGAGAACAGCACCATTTCCATGTCCGCTGGCATCGGTGTGAACTTCAATATGGGCTGACGAGTCGAAATGGGCCAAGATGGGTGGAGAAGTAAGTAATGTTGTGAGGGTGCTGAAAGCAGTTGCTCGATCAGTACCCCAATAAAAAGGCATGTCCTTTTTCAGTAGCTCCGTAAATGGTCGAGCAATGTCAGGAAAATTCTTCACGAAACGTCGAAAGTAAGAACAAAGGCCGATAAAACTCCGTACATCTTTTGCGGAACGTGGTATGGGAAAATCTTTGACAACTCGAGTTTTGTCAGAATCTGGTTGCACGCCTCGAGCACTGACAAGGTGGCCGAGCACAGTGATTTTCCGACGGCCAAAGCGACATTTGGAAGAGTTGAGCTCAAGTCCTGCTTTCCGGAAAACCTCAAGAACAGCCGTTAGGCAGCTAAGGTGGCTTTCGAATGTAGGTGAAAATACGATGACGTCATCGAGATAGCACAGGCACGTGGTCCATTTGTATCCACGCAGGAGAGAATCCATCATTCTTTCAAATGTAGCTGGCGCATTACACAATCCGAATGGCATAACCTTGAACTGGAAAAGTCCATCCGGTGTGATGAATGCGGTTTTCTCACGGTCTCGATGATCGACAAAAATCTGCCAGTATCCTGATCGCAAGTCGATAGATGAAAAGTAGGCAGACCCATGTAGGCAGTCGAGAGCATCGTCAATCCGCGGCAGTGGATACACGTCCTTACGTGTTACTTTGTTTAAGTGACAGTAGTCTACGCAGAAGCGCCAGCTGCCATCCTTCTTCTTGACTAGCACGACCGGCGATGCCCATGGACTGCAGGAAGGTTCAATGACGTCTTTTGTGAGCCTTTCTTCAACTTCGTGCTAGATAACTTGTCGCTCCGCATTAGACACGCGATAAGGACGTCGTCGGATAGGGCTGGCGTCTCCAGTGTTAATCCTATGAGTTACAAAGGGTGTCTGACGCAAAGGGCGGTCATCAAAATCAAAGATGTCGCGGTAGCATTTCAGCAGGTGCCGGATGTCAGCTGTCTGCGCTGGAAGAAGGTCCGGAGCGATCATCTTGTCGATGGTGGCATCCGCTGCGCTCTTCCAGGATAAAAACGGAGCAGAGGATGAAGAAGATTTGGCAACGAACGCCGAAATGGCAGCATCATAAAAAAAACTTTTGCCAAAGTCATACCATCTGGGATAACTTGAGCGCACCAGCTGAAGTTTAGGATCGGAAGCGATGCTGTATTTCCCGTGACTGTCAAAAGTGTGTGAGGCACGGCAACATTTTTGGCCAGCAGAACGTCAGCAATAGGTGTCAACATATAGTCACCATTGGGAACAGGAGGGACAGATCTCAGGTTCACGTAAGGAACGGCTTGAGGTGCTAGGCGAACGTGATCTGCAGAACACAGACGGGGTTGAGCTGGTGTTGGATCGTCATGGTAACACGGTAAATCAAGTTGAAGCATGCCGGTTCCACAATCAATAAGGGCAGAGTGGGCGGATAAAAAGTCCATGCCGAGGATAAGTTCATGGGAACATTTCTCGAGCACAGCAAATAGCACTGTTGTGGAGCGATCAGCCACACTTATACGCGCGGAGCACATTCCAAGCACGGGAAATGTGCCGCCGTCGGCGACCTGGATGAGTGGCACTGTGGGTGGCGTTAAAACTTTCCTAAGGCGGCAACGAAGTTCTGAATTCATCACTGATATGTGAGCCCCTGTGTCCACCAGTGCAACAACGGGTGCGTCATCTACTTCAACGTCAATAAGGTTGCGTTGAGTCGGCAGCATGGTCAGAGAATTTGGCGGGCAAGTGGTCGATGCAGCATCACCTCCGGGAGCTGCATCATCTAGTTTTCCCGCGGCAGGTGGTCAGACGATGGGCGACGGGAGAGCGGTGAACGGGACTGGTGAGCATGCGGAGATGGAGAGCGACGACGATATGGCGGCATAGAAGGAACGTCTTCACTGGTGACCTGAGGTGACTCCCAGTAAGTTTGAAAGCGTCCATGATCCCTCTCTGGCCGATGGGGGTACCCATAGAATGCCTGATGCCAATACCACCGCGTGTTACAATGGCGGGCCACGTATCCGATACGGTGGCTGTTGAAACAAATCGGGCGATCGTCAGCAGTCCTCCACTAGGCTGGATTGCGAGGGCGCGCCGGAAGGTTTTGGCCTTGGGCATACGAAACATGGGGTCGATGACGGTTGATCGGCTGAGAGGGAGATGTAGTGCACTCGGAGGCCAGTCCAGCATTGGAAAGCTCTTGTCGCACAATGGCATGTACCAGTGGCACCATCTGAGGGCTAGAGTCACAGGCATGGGAGCACGTGGACGCAGGCGACAGAGCTTCAAGTTCACGTCTGATGATCTTGGTCACATGCTCAGCAGTTAACGGCGTCTATAGCGCAGGCCTGTCTTTGCACGACCAGGTTGCCGCTGTGTTTGGTAGTCGAGCGAAATTATGGGCGATACGTCGACTTTTTGCGGCCTCAAAACGCTGGCACTCCATGATGAAGGCATCGACCGTGTTGCAGACCTTGCATATGAGAAAGTTGAATGCATCATCTGCAATGCCTTTCAATATGTGAGCTACTTTTTCGGTTTCTTCAATACCGTTGTCCGCTTTTCGGCAAAGGGCAAGCACGTCCTGTATGTAAGTCACGTAGGACTCTGATGACGTTTGCGCACGAGATGCCAACTCCTTCTTGGCCGCTGCCTTTCTACCCACAGACTTGCCGAAAAGGGCGCGCATCTTTTCTTTGCACACATCCCACAGCTTCCAATTTCATCTTCGTGGTTACCACACTTTTGCTGTTCCTTTCAAGTAGAACAAGATATTGGGTAACATAAGTTTCATCCCAGCGGTAATTCTTACTTGTACGTTTGTACAACGGCAACCATTCCTCGATGTCGACATCATCCGTGCCACAGAACGTGCCAGGATCTTTTAGCTGTGGAAGGACAACAGTTGTTGTTGTAGTCGCCTCGGCGGGAGTCGGTCTCTGGTTTGCCATGGTGGAAAAATCCAAGCGTCAGCCACTGCGGAGCTCCGTTATATCGTGTTGTACCCCGCACCACCACCAAATATTACGGGGGTGAGAGAATGAATAATATAAATATATTTACAAAACATACAGGGAGAGTCAGAGGCAGCTGCAGCCAAGATGGAAGAATAGCAGCAACAAAAACTTGAGCACAGTCGCTTTTATCGTCTTCGTCGTCTATGATGCTCTTTCGTTGCCGATGTCGTGTAACAATATTATGACAATTTTGTACAGCTGTAACAAGTTTTGTGCAACAATATAATAATAAAAAGTAAGATGCAAAATAACCATTAATTATCAAAATATTGTGATACACTACTGCAAAATTGTAGTCTAAGGTTTGACGAAAATTCATCTGGCAAGAAAAGATCATGGTTCAACAAAATGTACACTTGCCAATTAAAAAGAACACGAAAGAACAGAATCGACGTTTTGGCACCCGATAGAGGTGCCTTGTTCACAATGACTGAATGCATCGTGGTATTTTATTTTATATGCGTCGAAAGATGCAATACGCTTGTGTGTACCTATGGGCGTGAACCCCGTGTCTAATTTATCGTGTTAGTAGTAGATTGTACGTAGAATGATTCGATGAGCAAGCAAGATGACAATCTTTTCTCTTTTTTTAATTATGGAAGCCAACTGCAAAATTACAGCAAAAAAATTTCAACATTCTTTATTAGGTGGCAATTATTGCCAGCTTGGGAATAAGGGAAATAACGTATTACGACAGCACTGCATGCAGTGAATTAAAAATAAGCACAAGGCAAGGTGTGTGTTGCGCTCATGCACGAAGCAGGCTGCAGGAGCAGAGCTACAGTCGAACCCTGCTACAACGAAACTCACCGGGCACCGAAAATTTTTAGTTGAAGCGAGAATTTCATCGTAGTAAAATCGAAAAAATATAGCTGATCTGAACTAGCAAAACAAAAGAACGTTTATTCTTAAAATCAAAAAAGTGTCCACTGCTTCCTATTCTTCCCCAGCAGCGTCATGATGTGATTCACAGTCATGCATAGCAAGGCCATGGTGAAGATGATGCTGAAACAATGCTTACAACCGCTTTCGTAAACGTACCAAACAGTTGCATTAACACGTTAACACCAACCGCTGTCCTGTCCGCCGTCAAAGTTTATCTGACAACGCCTAGATGGGGGCAGGTTATCATGAAGCAGTGACTGTTATCCATCACTAACAGCTAGCCGATTTGGTTGATAATACGGATGAACAGCCGCTCTGATTTGGTACCACACTGGCCAAGCTCAAATAAAATGATAAGCATTGGAATCGGAAAAAGCATTGCTATGCGGTTGCACCCAGCAGCTACATGAAGGAAACCATGAACTGAGCGACTGAGCTTTAGCTTCGGATCATCTGCGGCTCGAAAGCAAACCAGTGGCAAAAGCAGGGCCTGGCAGAGCAGTATCATTGCCATCGCTATCAAGCAATGGCGGCGCCTATGCTTGCTGAACAGCAGCGGTTTCTGGTGGTGCCAACGCGTGTTTTATAAACTTCATTGGCGTATTTTCAGGTTCTGAAAGTGCATCAAAATGTTAAAGATTGGGTTTTCTGTATAGCAATAAATATCCGAGCCTGAAATTGCATCGTGAAATTTCGTTGAAGCAGGACGGCAGAAAAAAAAAAAAAAGTGTTCGTTGTGGCAACAATATTTATGCATTGACTCTTATGGACTGTTGACGGAGAATCGTGAATTTTTGGTTGTAGTGGAAATTTCGTGAAGCGGCGTTTGTTGTAGCAGGGTTCGACTGCATTTGAGTTTGTAGCAACAGCATGGTAAGCCTGTTGCAACGCATTCAACCACCCTATGATCACAACAAGAGTGTATGAGCTTGTGTTGAGAAAGAAAAAGGAGATGAGAAGGGTGCTCTGTGTTCCAAAAGGCCCAGTGGTTGCACACTACCAAATTCCCCAGCTGATATCTACGATGTAATGCACACCATTTTTCACGGTAAAAGCCATGTACAGAATATGTTTTAAAAAGGTTGTAAAAACATCACACAATGAACTATTTGCCAGGTGCATCAGGAATTAAAGATTCCTACCAAAATTACAAACATAACAATTAGCTAACAAGGCAAATTAAAGAAACAAAGTTTTCATTTCACTGCCCTTCATTTGAAACAAATACACATGAGGTTTGTCCAGAAATTCAATATACTTGGGCATCTCTTTGTAGCTGATAGAAACATTAAACGTTTACACAAAGGTGGAAGCAGGCTTTAGTCGTGTGGAGCAGCTCAGAGAGCAGGAATAATGCTGTTTTGGAGCAATGCAAGTTAGCTTCAAAACGAATATCTAGGGTCACACATCAGTGTTTAAGAAGTGTTTTTCTATCTGGTAAACACAAAAAACCAAGGGCCCACCTCCTCGAAGGGAACCCTGATAAGATGCAAAGCAGCAGTGGTGCACACGGCGTTGACCCGATTGAAACGAGTGTCGATGCGGCCGCTGGAAAAATGGTTTGAAGCGAAACACGGTGTAGTGTTTACTTGAGTAAACGTTTGTTTGAAACGCAAAGACAAAGTAGGTGGGATGCGTTGAAGACGCTTGCACTCGGCTTCCTTGGCTTCCACCTCATCGCTGTTACCCGCGCGTCATCTGTAATCTCGAGCGTGATCGGTGCTCTTGAGTCTCACCTCGTCGGTGTCGCTGGTCTTCGACTGCTGATGCTGGCGTTTGGCTTCCCTGGCTCATGCTTTGTCAGTGTTGATGTCGCCATTCGTGACTGTGATTGGCTTTGCTAACCCTCGCAACGTCTGCGACAGCCAGATAAGGTACGCCACACTAGCGCGAAGCATGCTGCGAGGGCGTCCCACCTGTCCGTGCGATCGCGCGGCAAGCAGTGGCGCGCTGTCCACATTGTCGGCACCGCGAGACCCTCGAGGCGTACGCATCGCGTGCACACGCCAGCTCGTGGCTTTTCGCCGACAGATAGAAAGAGGCGGCGCAGATGGGATAATGCCCACGTGGGGAGTGGACTCTAGCGTTGCGAGTGATGGAGAGGATGAAGTGAGAGAGAGGTGGCACCCAGTGAGCGGGCGGCAGGCGAGAGAGAGAGACGTCATCACGCACTGCTAGAAGGGTGTGAGCTACATGGCATCGCTCCAACACTTGCGGCGAGGGGAGCAGTGCGGACAGAGGAACAGCATTGCACAGGATAGTTAAAAAACTGCTTCACATATGAAAAATTTGAGTGGTTAAAACATTAAAATGTTAAAGCTGAAAGCTAAGAATTTAAAAAATAAAGAACAAGACGTAAGCGATGCTACAGCTATTACAGACGCTTTTCTGCAGCTGGTTTGTTGAATCCAAACTAGATAATACACCACACTGTGGCCGTCTCCCTACCGTAGCTTATGGAAGTGCTGCTCAATATGTCTCCATTCGCGTAGTGTTGTCTGCACATCAGAGTAAAAGCAAGCAGATGGCAGCGCAGGGAAAGTCAACATGGCGGCACCTGTAGATGTAGTTTCCCTCTGCCTCGTATTCATCACGTCGTCGGCCTGCGCTGTGTGGCCCGTAAGTTCGCAAACAATGATTTATTGGCTTTTTATTTACGTTCTAGAGCTTCGAGAGCAATGTACACGTCAGTATTTTGCAGTGTTTCCGAAATTCATACTCAAATTCTTGGAGGCAAGGCTTAGCAGGCATGGCCGAATAAACTCTACTAATCTCAGCAATAACGACTCAACACACCTGATGCTTTGTCCTCAGTGTGAGATGACTCAACGCGATCACTAATTTCATTTATTTATTGTCTTGATGACAAGTAGTGGGCGAGTAGCAAGCGCGAGTTGGAATCGAAGCGGGTCATCGCGTCTACATGGGAGCTGCCATGTTGGCTTCTAACCCCACTGGCACTTATGGCCACAGCCACTTCGCTGGCCCAATGCGTTGAATGGGGCTGGGGCAACTGGCTGGAAGAAGGCCAGTTATGATCAGGTGATAGAACATAGCAGTGCCTTTACGAGGTTGAGGAAAATCATCTATAGATCTCAGGCGAATGAAAAATGTAAATGTTAAAATGTCGAACTGTTGAATAATACACCGCATCACACATGAACAGCAACTGATGACCAGAGATGAGCTAAAAAAATTATTCTCATTGTAAACCCAATAATGCTAAATCATGATTATCATCATTTTCAGCCTGTGTTAGTCCACTGCTGAACAGAGGTCTCTCCCAATTATCTCCAGTTTACCCTATCGTGTGCAAGTTGATCTCATTTTATCCGTTCGAACTTCGTAGTTTCATCATTCGATCTGACCCTCTGCTTTCTCCTACTACGTTTCTCATCCCTTGGTAACCAATCTGTTGCTCTTACTGCCCACTGGTTGTATGTTCTATGCATTACGAGACCAGCCCAAGTCCATTTTTTCAATTGATGTCGGCTAGAATATCTGCAACTCCTGTCTGTTTTCTTACCCTTTCTGCCAACCTCAGATCTCTCAATGTTAGTATTCCTATCATTCTATGTTCCAACTACCACATTGTAAATATCAATTATAAAAACTTATGCTCGAGACACTAAAAGGCCACGACTGAAATGAGAACCACGAGGAAAACATAGATAAGCAATATGCTCGTTGCGCCGTTGCTAGGCGATGGCACGGCAATTTTTATTTGATGCGATCTCGACGGGTTTTTGCTGTCGTCGTCACTTTTCATGTAAACTGGAAGTTGACATTTCCTCGCACATTGTATGTTCTTACCCGCGAGTAAAAGTGTGCGAGCGTGGGTGATGAGCACTGCTCAAACAAAGGTCAAAAGAGCTGGCCCATTTTCGTTGTTCAAAGAACAAATGCGGTAACAGTCCGCCATTAAGACGGTGGGATGTTATCGCATCAACAAGTGTGTAAAGACACGGCGAAAGGAGGGGGGTTTGCTGAAGCAGCAGCTGTGAACTTTTTATTCCAAGGGCACGGTCACGATTGCTGGCTCGCGCGCTATCTCGGCAAGCATCAATGCAGGGCTCATATACATACCCTTCTATGTGCTGCATCCTGAACACAAAGAGTGTTTGCAAAACGATCAATTCTCCTTGGAGCAGCCATATTCTCTTACGGCATTTTGTAGAGTTACACGATACCGGATCCAAAAGTTAGCTGCCAGTCTTAATTCGTATAAAATTAAAATTAAGTGCCACTGCATTCATTGTTGTGCCCTTGCGGTGAACTGATTTGTATTTCTTTTTGCATTTTATTTATTTGTATTTTTGTGACAGAAATACGTCACTGAAGTCTTGGTGGACCCTGGCATAAAACATTTTCGTGTTAAAATTTCGTGTTAAAATAAGTTGGCCAAACCGGTCTTTGCGCCTTTACAACCTGTTTCTTCGCCAGATCAGCCCTGGAAAGAGTTAGCCATGGATAAAGTTGAACCCTTAAACAAGACAGTTATTGCATCAGTTGGGCTTCGTTGGTACATCAGGTACCAACCTAGCCCAACTTCGAAGCCCAACTTATGCAATACCGTAATTACTCGAATCTAACGTGCACCTTTTTTCGGTTAAGCGAGTTCATAAATCGCATGCGCGTTAGAATCGAGTATGAAAAAAAATGAATACGGTCATTCTATTGCCATCGGGATTTCCAAAATGGCCGCCCCCTACGTGCGTCTGCATGGCGCGTCGGCCATTTCTGCCTATGTGTTTCCCATGCGCGGTACTTCGTACGTGTGCTGAGGAGTTCATCATCTTGTAGCGCATTAGCATCGACGGCATGGAAGGGCCGACTCCAAAAACTCGACAAGTGAACCACGATGCCGCTTTTAAAAGAAATGTCATCGCGTGTGCCGAAACGGGCGGAAATCGGGCCGCATCGCGGTCGTTCGGAGTTCCTGAAACGTGTGTGCGGGACTGGCGGAAACAAAAGCAGAATATTGTCGACAGCAAACATTCACACAAAGGCTTCAGTGGACCACAGCAGGGTCGGTTTCCGCAAATTGAAGAGCTACTCGGCGAGTATGTGCTTGAGCAGCCAGCGGCCCGTGACGACAGAACTGCTCCAAGTAGAGGCTACGCAGTTAGCCTTACAAAAAGGCTAATGCAGAGCCAGTTTAATACGAGCAAGAGCTGGCTAACTAAATTTATGAAGAGGAAAGGCTTTTCCCTCCGAAGGCGAACGGGCATATGCCAAAAGTTGCGGCACAACAACGGCTACCTGCTTGGGCAAATCGGGAATGCCAATCAGACGCCTCTTTACTTCGACATGCCTGGCACCACAACCGTCGAGAAGAAGGGGGTGAAGCAAGTTCGCGTGCTGACATCGGGCCACGGTAAAACTAGAGTGACGGCAATGTTCCCTTGCACGTCATATAGGCCCAAGCTTCCCCCGTACCTCATATTTAAACGGAAGACGCTCGCGAAAAGGAGTCGTTTTCCCGAGTGGTGTGATCGTGCGGGCCAACGAGAAAAATGGGTGCACGTTGCAATCGATGTCTTACTTTTTTTTTTCGTTGTGGAAACCCGGTGTGTGTTACAATCAAGGACGCGGTAGAATCGAGTAAATACGGTAACTGTTATGGATTATTAGTCTCGATGGCCAGAAGTATGTTTCACTTCCTCCATGACATCGCACGACATCATAGATTTTCTTGAATCTCTCTTCAGATAAGAGGGATTGCCAGTCAAATCGTTACCAACAATTGCCCCCAATTCATTTTTAAAACGTTTCAAAATTTTCTAAAGGAAAGAGGCATTCAGCATTGCAAGCCATCGAATTATTATCCAAAATCCATTAGCTTAACCGAATAGTTTAATTGAGTACTGAAGGAAGCAATACATATATCACAGCTGGAGGGCAAAGCAGTGAAACAGAATATTCTCGAGTATCTAGTGTCGTATCTATTTTTCCCGCATGCCACAATGGAAGTTTTGCCTGCAGTATTTTTACATGGCAGACAACTTTGAACAAAATTAGATTTGAGTAACATAGACATCATGGAGAGAAATCAGAGGACAATACCGCATTTACATGCGTAATGATCGCACCCCTAAATTTTGTCGTCTAAATTCGATTTTTTCCCCCCCGCGTAATGATCGCACCCCGAACTTGCCGCATCAATATGTCATGTGCCAAGTCTAGCCGATGATCATCGCCTTTATTATCTGTCGAATGAAACTCGCAAACTGCACGCACGAAACATATTCTTAATTTTTGCCTACCGTTGGCAGAAACGTGCCATTTCTTTCTGTGATCTGATCATTGTTTCTGTGATCTGAAAGCAGGCACCACTATGATAATGCCATAAATTTACTGATTTAAATGAAAGCATTCCTTATTTAGATCGAAGAAACTGTTTTGACGCGGGTGATGTACTCACAACCTCCATAAGTGATGAAAAGAAGAAAAAAAAAATGCGGTCTCTGCCCTCCGTCAGCCACCATGTTTGTTTTGACATCCCGCACTGTTACAGCGGCGGCCGCTTGTTGGTCGACCTGTGTTTATCCTACAGCAATGTTTTTTTTCCTGAGACCACATTTTTTTTTTGTGTGCTTTGTGATCGTCTGTTGAAGCGCCGTTTCACCATGGGGCGGTATGCGAGCTTTACTGTCGGGTTCAAGCAGAAGGCGCTTGACTACGCGCTAGAGCACGGCAACCGCGCTGCCGGCAGACATTTTGACGTCGACGAAATCCGGATACGATATTGCAAAAAACAGCGTGACAAGCTCATGGCTACTAACAGCACGCGACGGGCTTTCCGCGGACCCAAATCTGGCAAGTTCTCTGACATTGAAATGGCAGTCCTCGAATATGTGAAGGACATGCGCAAGGACGGTTGTGCAGTGTCGTAAGACATGATACAGACGCAGGCGCACACAGTTTCCTGAAGGCTGGCCACAAAGGACTTCCACGCCAGTTCCGGCTGGACGACACGCTTCATGCGGCAGAATGGACTGTCGCTGAGGCAGCGAACGTCGTTGTGACTTTTTTCCATTTCGGTGCTCGGAATATTTTTTCACGGAAAATTTACCGTGCATAATGATCGCATCCCTAAGTTGAAGTCAATATAAAAAAAAGTGCAATCATTATGCGAGTATATACGGTATATTTTTGAAATTGCAAACTCACAGCAGATGAAAGCCTATGTCGATAAACGTAGAGGCGCCAAGTACCCCGCAGTGAAAGTTAGAGATTTCATTAAAGGGCCAGTAAACAGCCCTGAGGTCGAAAAATTTTAAAAAAGAAATATATGAGCAGTTTTTCTTTTCGAACATGCTGTGGTGATAGCGCCCAGGCGCGTCAAGTGTCCACGTTATCTGGCGCTGTCGCCCACAATTGTAAAGTGTCGTTTGTACGTGACGTCATTGGTCACATGAGTGTCTGCTATATATGTATGCTGGTTGCATGGAATAAAGGTGGTTGTTGGACGTTATCTCGCGCCCATCGGAAGCGGCTCAGTCTCTCTCTCAGCTCCTGCGGCCGGCCCGGACGCGCATGCCCTTTCGCTAGGGCGCAACACGACATGGTGTCACAAGTGGGATCCTTCTGATATTCGAGGGGCGTTGCACCTTTCTTCGTCAAGCAGCGCCATGTCAGAAGACAAAGAAGTCAAGCCAGTTCACGGCATGTTCGCGGTTCCAGCTCCGCCAGCGTTTGACTTCGACCGAACGTCCGAATGGCCTTCCTGGATCCAACTAATCGACGACTACCGCTTTGCCTCTGGCTTAAATGAGCGAAGTGAAGAAGCGCAAGTCCGGACTCTACTCTACACAATGGGCAGGCAAGCGAGAGAGATCTTTTCGACCTTCACACTATCTGAACAACAGCAGAAGCAGTATGAAACCGTCAGAAAAAAGTTCGACGATCACTTCGTGGCCGCACGGAACCTCGTTTACGAGAGTGCATGTTTTCACCGACGCATACAACAACCAGGCGAGTCAGTCGACCAATTCATCACCGCGTTGCACACACTGGCGGACCAGTGCGACTACAAGGAAAAGGAACGCATGATCCGCGACCGGTTTGTAGTCGGCCTCAGTGATGCCAAGCTCTCGGAGTCTCTGCAAATGGATGCAAATCTTACACTCGTCAGCGCTTTGGCAAAAGCTCGCTTGAAGGAGATCGTCCAACGACAGCAGCAACAGCTGCGAGAAACCAGCGACGAACCTTCGGCAGCGCCAGCCAGCAACCTGGACGCGGTCAACAAACAACGGCAGCCCCGAAAGAATTCTTCAGGACAGCGTTCCGGCACCTCGTCAAGGACCAGTGCACCGGTCACACAAGGTCAACGCACCAGACCACAGTCCTACCGACCTCTCACATCCAGTTCGTGCCCCAACTGCGGTCAAGGAGAGCACCCGAGGACCTCCTGCCCAGCACGAGCTGCGAAATGCAACTACTGCGGTTGTTCCGGACATTTTGCAGTGGTGTGTCGGAAAAAGTCTGCAGGCGAGCGAAAGAAGGTACCGATTTCTTCTCTCCATATGGAAAAAGGGGCATATTTCGTAGGCGCGGTAAATGGGGAGCAGTCCAATTCTCGGTATGCTCAAGTTATCATTAACGGCACTCCGGTGTTCGCTAAACTTGACTCGGGTGCAGAAGTGTCCGTTGTACCCTCAACATTTCCGGGATTGCCTACCAAATTAGACAAGTGCGACTTAACCTTAACAGGCCCTGCGAATGAGCCACTGCATGTTCTCGGAAAATTTCTTGCCACTATACAGTGGAGACAACGCATTGTCCGACAAACTGTGTACGTAGTCTCGCCTTTACGCTCGATACTTTTGGGTCTCCCAGCGCTCGAAGCCCTTGAGCTGATCAAGTTTGCTGACTCGGTCAGTAGCGCAACAGCCATCGAAGCTTCCTACCCTCAGCTTTTTGGTAGTCTGGGAGCTATGAAAGGGGAATACAATATCAGACTGAAGCCGAACTCGGTACCCTTTGCTATTCCGGTTGCGCGTCGCATTGCCTTACCCCTGCGGGACCGAGTGAAGCAGGAGCTCGAGCGTATGGAGCGAGATGACGTAATCCGCAAAGTAGACGAACCAACAGAATGGTGCGCAGGTATTGTACCAGTACTCAAACCTTCTGGAGACGTTCGTATTTGCGTTGACTTGACGCAACTAAATAAAAGTGTACTTCGCGAGCGCTATGTTATGCCAACGGTTGAAGATAGCCTTGGTCTGTTAAGTGGGGCATCGGTTTTTTCGAAGCTGGACGCTAATTCTGGATTTTATCAGATAAAGTTGTCGCCGGAAAGCCAATTGTTGACTACCTTCATTACACCATTTGGGCGATACTGCTTTCAGAGGCTACCGTTTGGAATAACGTCAGCACCTGAGTTTTTTCAAAAGAAAATGTCGCAGACTCTGCAAGGAATCCCAGGCGTGGTAAACATGATGGATGATGTGCTCATTTATGGCTGCAACAAAGCTCAACATGATGAGCGTCTGCGTCTTACTTTAGACCGTCTCATGAGTGCTGGTGTTACGCTAAACAAAGAAAAGTGTTGTTTTGGAGTAACCGAGATAAAGTTTCTTGGTTGTGTTCTAAGTCGAGATGGAATCAGGCCGGACCCTGAAAAGGTCCGGGCCATCAAAGAACTGCCGACGCCAAATAACGTGTCTGACGTTCGACGGCTGCTCGGTATGACTAATCATTTGGCAAGATTCATACCAGATTTGGCTTCAAAAACGGCGCCGTTACGTCACTTGCTTTTGAAGAGTTCTGAATGAACGTGGGGACCAGCCCAAGAGCAAGCGCTGTCATACGTTAAAGACGTTATCGGTTCGGCGCGCGTCATGGCCAACTATGATGCAAAGTACCCTACGATTCTTTCCGCCGATGCGTCGTCATTCGGTTTGGGGGCGGTACTGATGCAAGTCCAACCAAACAACGAAAAACGACCCGTTGCCTTTGCATCACGATCGTTGACGCCTGCCGAAACCAGATATTCCCAAATTGAAAAAGAAGCACTGGCAATGACGTGGGCGGCAGAACGATTCGAAGGGTACATTAAAGGTCTTGAAATTGTGTGCGAAACCGACCACAAACCTCTTGTAACCTTGCTGGGAAAATCTCCTTTAGATGTTTTACCACCTCGCATTCAGCGTTTTCGCATGAGGCTCATGCGGTTCAGCTATGAAGTTGTGCATGTCCCGGGCAAGAGCTTAGTTACTGCAGATGTGTTGTCGAGGGCCCCGATTCGGGGAAAAGAAACTGATAATGCACTGTCTATTAGTGACGTCAGCACGCACGTTTCAGGATGCTTGTCAAACGCGGTCGAGGCCAGCCTCTTCGAAAGAGTGAAAGCAGAACAAGCCGCTGACGAAGTTTGTCAAGCACTCGTAAAATTCAGCCGGAAAGGGTGGCCAAAATTCTCATCTCTTCCGATGGTCTTGCGTCCATATTGGCAGGAAAGAGCCACGCTTACAGTTGCTGAAGGCGTGCTACTTAAAGGTACGAGGTTGGTCATTCCTCGAAAATTGCGCGCAGAGGTCTTGATACCCTTGCACGAGAGTCACCTGGGAATCGAAAAATGCAGAGCTCGAGCCAAAGAGTCGGTATGGTGGCCAGGGTTGAGTTATCAGCTGAAAGCTTTGGTTACCGATTGCCGCGTATGCGCCGAGCACAGACACCAAAAGCCAGAACCAATGATCCCGACAACCACTCCACAGCGTCCTTGGCAAAAACTAGGAGCTGATCTCTGCCATGTTCAAGGAAAATGGTATTTGGTAGTCGTAGATTATTTTTCTAGGTACCCAGAGATTGCTTTGTTATCATCTACAACGAGTGCCACTGTCATTACGCACCTTAAAAGTTTCTTTGCAAGACATGGCATACCAGAAGTTGTTATGTCTGATAACGGAGCGCAATTTGTGTCGCAGGAATACAAGTTGTTCGCTCGCAACTACGGGTTTCGCGCTGTGACGTCTAGCCCAAGGTACCCCCAGGCAAATGGTGAAGTAGAGAGGATGGTCCAGACAATCAAAGGTCTCATTACAAAAGCGAAGGACCCATATCTTTCTCTCCTAGCGTACAGGGACACTCCGGGGCCACTTGGGAAAAGCCCTGCAGAACTTCTAATGGGCAGGCGGCTACGCACAACGGTGCCTGTCCATCCCACAAGCCTTCTGCCTCAGACGGTGAACCTGAGAGAGTTCAGAAGCCACGATACGACCGCCCGACAGCGGCAGCGTAGGAACTTCAACCTTCGTCATAGGGCTACTTCGTTGCGAGCACTCGAACCGGGCGCGGAAGTCTGGGTGACGGACTGCAAAGCAAAAGCGCGAGTCTTGCGACTTGCTGAGCGGCCGAGGTCGTATGTGGTTAGAACTTCCACTGGTGTAGTTCTAGAAAGAAACAGGAAATCCTTGGTGCGCTTTGTTTCACAGCCAAAAGAAGGTGAGGATGAGGCAGATAGCGATGATTTTCCTCAGGCAGATGATAGTCGGGTAGAAACGGAACAGAATTCTAATCGCGTTACAGACAGCATGGCGCCTGACGATCTATCAGCCCTTCCTTGCCGGGAACTGACCTTCCTGAATACCAAACGCGATCTGGTCGTCTTGTTCGACGGCCGGACCGCTACGGGTTCAGTAATTGACTGTATTGTTCTTGTGCATTTTTTGTTTTCTGCAAAGTGTTTTTTCGCTGGCAGTGCTGCGAAGTTTGTTGCAACTGTCAGCGTATTGTTAAAGAAGGGGAGATGTGGTGATAGCGCCCAGGCGCGTCAAGTGTCCGCGTTATCTGGCGCTGTCGCCCACAATTGTAAAGTGTCGTTTGTACGTGACGTCATTGGTCACATGAGTGTCTGCTATATATGTATGCTGGTTGCATGGAATAAAGGTTGTTGTTGGACGTTATCTCGCGCCCATCGGAAGCGGCTCAGTCTCTCTCTCAGCTCCTGCGGCCGGCCCGGACGCGCATGCCCTTTCGCTAGGGCGCAACACGACACATGCTGCTGCAAAAATTTTGCGAATATGTGCTATATTAAGGAAGATACACAGGTTACAACATCAGTCTTAGCTGGTTTCAAATTTTGGCGCGGCCTTGCCCCCCTTCTGCCTTCGATGAAAGGGGAAGATGTAGCCCATGGTCGTGACTCCACCCACTTTGGCAACGTGACACCACGTCAGCGATTGACTTCATCAGCGAATTCGATCAGTCGCAACGCACTTCCGCTTGCTGCGAAGCGTGGTTGTTTGTTTACTGTTTGCCGCACCAGCCGTGTGTCAACCGTGTAAGCGTCAGGTGCGAAGTGTCGACCACAAACGATCAGGTCCCCGACGTACGTTGCTGGATGGCCGATTCGCTTCAGCCATGCAGCGCGCAAGACCCTATCGTGAGGCACCCGGTGCCGATGTTTCTTAGCTGCCCAGTTGCTCGATTTGCAGCTGACGACAGAGCAACGCTTTTTATCCATGTTGCTCACGTCAAGGGCGAAGTAGGTTCATACGTGTGCACAGGCGCTGTAGTGGAGCGAGGAGTGTACACGTGCACGCGAGAACTTCGAGGCTGGTTATTGGACGCAGTGCCAAGAAACAAGAGTCAGTTTCGTAGGTGTGGGTGGAAACAGGAACTGACGTTCACTACTGTTTTTTCACACCTGATTTAGCGCAATTGGTGAGCTGCGTGCTACGTCACGTCGCCGATCGCCGAATTGACGTCACTGCGCGTGCAAGGAGGTCAGTCAGGCGTAAGAAAGATGCGCGAGAATTGTTTTTCAAAATAGCGGCTCTGCGTGGCGTCCAGAGCCGCTACGTGATCGCTGCGGCCTAATCTACGAATTGCCGAGCTTGTATGGGGGGTGTAAAAAAAAAGTCGGGGCCTGTTTACTGGCCCTTTAAAGTTCAGTCATAACACACAGGTACAAGCAGGTTTTTGACCCCATGAAGTCATGCAGAGGAGTGGTAAAAACTTACTTTTGATTAATGATGGTAAGACTTGGAACATTTCAAAATTTGTGCAAATTCCACCCGTTCAGAGAATGATGAATGCCTTTCACTAACTGATTATTCATATGCCGGACTAGCTCGCTATAGCTTTCACTTGCAGAACAACACTTTGGTGGAACTGATAATGCCACAATTATATCCCACAACAATACTCTTACTGAGATGGATGTGCCGACGCCTGAATACCTCCCATCTACCACAGCAGACTTCTGCAACGAGGAGGAGGAAGGTAACACAACGCCCTCATCAGCTGACAGTGGCAGTGAACAGACGAATTCAAACGCTGGAACTGGACGATCAGTACACAAGCGCCACCCTCAAAAATGAAAGAAGGGCTACAATATGTAGTTTTTAGCCTCTTGATGCAAGGTCTTGTAGTTTTTCTGTGCTGTGTATTAATGTGTCTGTCGTGTAGTATTTTTTTTTCATTTCATTATTTTAGACTTTTTTGTTTTTATCAAGATTTTTCTACTTTGTGTGTGGGAATGCCACATTTTCAGACATGTTTGTTGTTTATAATGTAACAGTGTTATTTTGATTTCATTAATAAAGAGCTTATCTTCAAGGAGGGGATGATGTGATGAAGTCAAGTGAGGTCATCTGGTGGTAATCCATAGAACGTCTGTTAACTGATTTCAGAGTAGTAAAACAGGCTATTCAGCCAACAACATAATGTATTTGAAAAATGAAGAAGAATAAAAAACGAAGTGCCTCGCACTCTTTCTTCATTGGCGTCAGACAGATGTGGTCGTGCGTTCGACGACTCCCGTCGAACACAGTGCGCGAGCCTCGGTTGGACGGCGGGGCGTGATCATAGCGACATGATTACAACCACAACCATTTTGAAATTGACAATGTACTATCAGCGTCAAGTGAAACCCGAACATCGCGAAGGCAAGCTTTCGCAATGGTATAGTGTGCGCCGTCCAGTTATCATGATTGACAGGTCCGCGCATTCTATTGGGCAGCTCTGCGCATATATATGCGTGCCTGTCCATAGTGATAAGTAGATGGCACCCACTACAAAATCATGAAAGCTTGCCGCTGTTTGGGTTTTATTTGACGAAGATCGTATATACAGTGCTAGTTGGCACAAGAGTGATTTTTACAAGGCTCGGGAACTTCCTCAATAGATGGAATCCACTTCAGTGATGATGATGATTAAACAAATTCTATTAATATTGCTCCTACAAAGGGAAGTCCATGAAACTACTTACATCTTGAGCGTCCCAGGCACTGATGCCATCCGTGAAAAGAGCCAATATTTTCATATTCCCCTTGCCTGGAGCAAACTTCAGCTTCTTGACATGCCCACGCTGTGTGGGGAGAGCCCTGCACAAGTTCCCACTTTTGTGAATAGCCTTGAAAGAAGTAAATAGGTTGCACCAAAATCTTTTGAGAAATCAATATTCCAATGTAAATATAAATGGAAACATTCCATTTTTACTGCAATGTGTATGATATTTGATTATGAAAATTTTCTGTTAAAAGTTTTGCACCAAGAACACAAATGAAGGTATCATGAGTAGTCTGTATACATAGTACTCAATAAAAAAACACTAAAAAGAAAACAACAGAACTGAAAAGAAACACCTCAATTCCCAATCACAGGAAGTTTTTCAAAGGCATAAGTTGACATTACTGTATATTATTCACTGATTGTAAATTCAACTGAATAATAGTTGGAGTTATAACACTCTTATCACCAAGATTAAGGTGATCTATCCTTATGTTGTCATAATTACCATAGTATTCCCATACATAACTTCAACCACAAATATTTTACTATAATCATTATTTTAAATAGAATAGAAGATACTATCGGAGACAGAAATAGGATTAGATACAAAACAAACCATTAAAAACCAGTTAAAAATTAGCCTTGGGATGCTCGCTTTTTTAAACATTTTTGATCTAGTACGTATTTGACTAAATGGCACCATACACAGACAACCTAAATAGCAATTAACATTTTGGGCAATTACGACGTCTGTTGGAAAAGTATCTGCCATTTTTTTTTATGAGCACTTGATGGATTTGAAACAAGCACGCTTGCATCAGCTAACCTTGAACCTTCATGCGCAATCGTGAATTTTTTCCCGCCTGCCAATAGCATCAGCCACTGCGACACAGCGTTTAAGTGAGGTAGTGTGCAGTGCTCTCGTCTGTTTTTCATTGCAAGGCAAATGATGGAGTGACTGGAGCAGCGCTACTGCATAAAATTTTGCCAGAAACTTAACGATACATTGATATCTACAGGGCAGAATAAGAAGAAAGCATGCCCTTGTCTGCCGCATCATTGGGCCTCTACAGAGGTTAAGAACGTAGCATCTTTTCCTTTAACGTGTGATCTGTTCTCTACACATTATTAGTTGCACATCAGTAAAAAAACACAATCTGGCCTCAGTCTTGACAAATATCAACAACTAGGACCCCTGCAGCGCTTCACCAACTGAGCCAAAAGAAAAACTTTCATATGGCTATCGCCTAAAATCACGCTAGGAGATTCCTTCCAACCATATCTGTAATTTCTCTCCAAAATATTCCAAAAGTATTCACAAAAATATCCTATTTGACTTGCACCCAAACTTTAATATTTGAATTCACTTCGCACAGCTCTAATATGTAACATGTCATATGCACCAAACATAGTCATCATTTCATCATTTATTTTACCCTTAAAGGCCTTTTCCAGGGTATTATATAAGGGGGGGGGGGACACAAGCATCAAAGCATGGTCATTATTATGTAAAGGGGGACAAAAGCATCAATAACATCATATTCTTTAGTATGCAATGCTAGAAAAAAAATGTTTGCAAAAATACAGAATACGTGATTCCACTCTCAAAACCGAGGCAAACATATCACGCACAGTTCTAAAATGTTTCACGCTGCTCCGTAGTCAGGGCACAGATGCGCTCAGATGGCCTTCATGTCGGGAAGAGAAGTTCTGCTATTGGCACCAGTATACTGCGCCCTAGCGACGTGAAAACCTCGCACATGGAACCAGAGTAGCTATCGGAGTGTGCACAAAGGTCAGCAGCTACACACTTGTGAAGAAGACAACATGAGGCCATAGACAAAACAAACCCATGAGCGACTGCGGATCCCTGAGGCTGATGCACAACATCATCGCTATCAATTTTGAAGCTGAGGTGCAGTCGTCCTCGAACTCTAAGTCTGTCTTCACTCAATTCAGGTGCAGTCGCAAGACAGTTTCCAGCAACACATGTTTTTTTGCAGTGCAGGTGTACACCCATGCGCTCGTGACGACGATGCCAACAGGAGCGACTAGGGACACTAGATGCAGTCCTGTGCTCGATATAATGATACCAGCGAAACAAATGCTGCTGGAAACTGGCTGAGAAGGCCACCTCCCCACTTTATACATGCAGCAGAACTTTGGAAATATTTTTTTTGTAGAATAAATTTTCCCTGACTCCTAGCAACAGCTCGCTATTGAATAGCTGGCATAATTCCTGGCAATTATTACTGCTCAATACTGTCAGATTGTGAAGCTGACAGCTTAATTTGATATTTTACTTGTAAAGATTCTTCCAGGACTTTGATGTTACTGTAGCATACCCACGAGGGACATGTACTTCTGTCAAGTTTGCCAGCCAAGTGAATTCTCCCAACCACACGGCACAGTGTTAGCGCAAAGGTATATCAAAAAACACTATTTCGCCAAAACATAAATATTTAAATTGCTTCTGAGGGCTGAGTGGCTCGACTAACTACTAGAAAGTGCTTGGTGCGCGAAAAAGAAATTCAACCTGTCAAAATCGATCCAAAATGTCGATCACCAGTGATCGATTTGAGTAGGAGCGGTAACGAAAAAGTTGACTTGTGCCATATCATTTGCATACACCGCGTACTACTGAATGTGAACACTGCAATGCTCTGAACGTAAACTTTTCCTACTCAAAACCAATACAATTCTGCTTTAAACTACTTTTTTTGTTGTTCCAAAACAACGAAAACCACTTCGATCAATGAAGTAATCATAAGGGCTATTTACAAAACAGGTTTACTTCTGCTTGCAAAATTCTTAGTGAAAGTGCAGCTAAATACTGCACTTTGCCAGCAATCGGTGAACACTGGATTAGTACCTCAGTACTTTGCCTTTGAGATCCCAAACTGTAAGTGTACCCTCAGCATCACCAAGCACAATGTGGTCACTCTTCCAGGCAATGCTTGTAACACTGGCCATTCCTGCCTGCACATATGACAAAGGCTCATGTAATATGACTGAGTACCCGACATTCCTAGGCTCTACACTCAATTCCAATAGTTTCGCATTGAACAGCCAAAGCTACAAGGCCTGCAGGTGCACATCCTAGTGCGCTCAGATACAGTACTTGCATGGACAGGCGTTTCAGTGATGAATGCACAATGAGACATAATAAAATTCATGCAACATACTGACAGCACTTTTCAGGCTTTAGAGGCACAGTAATTTCAAAGGTTATGCAGTTTGTATTGAATATAACACATATTTGTGCACTATAACACATATGTATTTTTAAAACAAAAATAAAATTGAAAAATTGGCCTCCTATTTGCATGTTTAACAGCAATGTCGTCAAAATACGATAGTCTTGCGGCTGGAGAGAGTGAAGAAAACATTTCTTTGATGTTCTGGGCAAGAAAATTGGTTAATTGTATTCTGGAGGTGCTGCGCTAGAGAGTCTCGATCCATGCAGCGAAGGTAAACGAGTGCATCGAGGCACGTTAGATATGAGCGCTATCTGGCAGTTATCTTCAAAAACGAAAGAAGACGTGTGCACCTGTCTCGAAGGCGATAAGGTGTAGAACGCAAAGCGACGGGCAGGTGCCACCACCATGTCGTCTTGGCAAAGTGTTGGAAACACTTGCCTTTTTGAGCATCGCGTTGCATTGTCAGCGCAGCGTGATAAACGCTACAGTTCTTAGAATTACTTATGTATGCCTTCTCTAGCAAGGACACACATACAAAATATTGACGCGTTCTTATGGTGCCTCCGATATGCGCAATAATTGCTTTGTAGTTGACCAGCGCAAAAGTATGAATGCTGAAACTTGAGGATTATTGGTGGGTGCTACGGATGAGTTAGGCCGTTTGGGGTATCTCGTTTGGTGCCGTTTGAGGCATCGTTACGGCGGCCAAACAGAAAAATGTACAGACAGACAGACCAAAATTTTTGCGTCAAAGTATGCCAAGAAAGACTATCACTTTTAAAATAAATAACAATAATAAAAAGTCAGTCTCACAGTCTAAAAAAAGCAGGGTGTTGGCTTGGCAAAGACATGCCAGATGTCAAAGGAAAGAAGGAAAGATGCATGACTATCATGACTGCATTTTTGCTAGCGCTGGTAGATTAGCAGGTATCCTACTTTGCTGTTTTCATTGGCTTGCTGAACATTCATAAACTCACTGAGTGAGCAAGAAGACAGAGAGTACTACATATAACAAACTGCAAAGAGACAAACCTAAGGATGTGCTCACCTTCCTGCCTAGCAGCAGAGCATGCAGCTTCCGCATTGCCGCTACAAACTACTGAAATGAAGTGCTTTAAGAAATCTATACTATTTTCCAGAACCTTAGAAGCCACCAAAATATGTGAAAAGACAATGCTAGTGAAGACCTTCAAGTCCCAACTTATATATATATTTTTTTCAGTATAAGCAACTGGTTTTTCCCTATTTGAGATGCACATGATCCTGGTAGTCCAAAGAGATGAAAAAAGCCTGTGCTCATACTTCTCAAGTGTATGCCCTTGAGCATGTTGGTACAATGTTACACTAGAAAACAGCACAACAGACTTGTTTCATTTTTTTTGTCTTTGTTGTATCGTGCTGTTTTCTACTATAATTAGGCAACTTTCAATCAAGAGTTATCAGTCACAAAATCTATTAATTAATTATTACTTCATAATATTTTGATTGTTAAAATTTTCACTTGAAAATTATTTCGATGGAATGGCATAATACCCAAAAGCAAAAATTGAACTTTTCGACACAGATTTAAAATAAATGCCCAACTTTTGCACGGAGAAAGAACCTGACTCAGTGAAATGTGCAAGCACCATGACCACTTTTGCAACTTTTTTATTCACATGCGACCTCACTTTGCTGTGCGCATCAAATTCGCATTACAGTAGAGTCTCGATGAAACGATTATGGTTAAAGAGATTTTCACGATGATACAAATTATAAGGTTCCTTTAGATTAACTACAATATATAATATATAAATACGCCGTGATTCGGCGTTATGCGAACGGTTTTCCCAGCAATTGCGGGTGATACAAATGTGCGATTGACCATTGCACGCGAGCGGCGCAACGTGGCTTTTCTGTGAGAGAAAGGCCCATTCACACTTTGGCTCGAAGGTTGCGAATACAGCAAAACGCATCGTAATTTTCGTTGTCTCATTGCTGGAAGAGTGGCCAGAAAAACATGACGTAAGGTGAACGTGGCGAAAAAAACTGATCCGCGACCGATTTTGCCATCGTGCGATAGTGAATTGCCCTTCTGCTACGGCTTTGGCTACATCGGCTGCACTAGATCTCAAACCACGTAATGTAAACAACCAGCCCTACATTCAAGATGGCGGCCGAGGTGTCGGCGAATGCAGTGGCTCGCGTCGATGACTCGGTGCAATCGCAAATTATCTGTGCAACTCGACAAAGCTCACAGCCTTGAAAAAGACGCATTCATCAAGATGGATTACGATCACTGCAAACACCGGAAGTAGACGAAGGTGCAGAAGCAGTGAGTCGGCATGCCCTTTCGTGTCTCTCTTTTGCACTGCCGGCTGGGTCTGCTCATTTCATTTATTCTGACATATCTCCCGAAACAAGTTTGTAAAGATATGCACTTTTTTTTAGTGCTTCGCACACATTACTATAACTCGATAGAGATTTTAATGCTTAAAAATGATTTTTCAAGCGGCGAAGACGGTGGCGGTGGCATGTACAGTGCGATCCACTGTTAGGGGGAACACGCGAGCACGCAGCCGGCGGTCCGTGGGGCGTTCTGTTAACTGCTGTCGAGATTTGGAAACGCAGAGCATGCGCACAGAATCGCAAGAGTGGTTCGTGCCCTGCGTCATCTGCTACTTCCCCACGCTAGCGCTCGGCGCACGCTAACGCCATACTGTGTTTCAGTGGTTGGAAGAAGCCAGCTATGCTCATTGCATGAAGCACCGATTTCCTTGTCTGTTATCAAAAGCTGGTTCGAGCGTTGTGAAGATTTAAGCTTACGACTAACATTTTCGTGAGCATTGACACTATAGATTGCGCTAGTGATGAGCTTCATTATCACTTTCACAGAATTCTACAGCTGCGCGCGTAATTCCTTGCTGAACAAATTTTCGGCGGTGCCAGCTTTTATATGTGGTACGGCCAGACCACCTGAAGATGAAAGGCTTCTCATAGTCGAGCTCTACACTAAAGAATACCATCAGTGTGCTGTAGTAAGCAGGCCACTGAAGACCGTGACGGTGCTTATGTGCCCCCTTCCCCCCAGTCACCTGATTGAACTTAATTGAAATTGTGCGGGACAGAATGGCATCATCTCTCTCTCTTGAGCTAAACTCTCCACGTCAGATTTATGAATGACCTCTGGGCTTCCGTAAATGAAGAGTGTGGGCGGCTGAAACGCGATTCATCCTTCACGATAGCTCTTTACGTGTCTCCGCCTGGAGGGATGAAGGCCGTACTCGACGCTGGAGGTGACATCACCCGATACTGAACGAAGCTTTTCATTCTTTTAACGTTAAGATGCCGTAGATTTGGCCTGCTCCATCTTTTGTCACAAAAATATCATGAATAAATTTTTTCTTTCGCTTTTTAGGCACTTCATTTCTCATGCGCACACATTTGCGGAAGCGCCATACTTTTCATAAAAGTGCATGTTATCGCAATTCGAAATATGGAGCTTCTTCAAATGTTGCATCTTTAATAAAAAAACTCGCAAGATTTAGAACGTTAATACTAATATTTGCTGGGATATAGCAAGCCAGAGCCAGAACATAGGAATCACGCCATATTGATTCTTCGAAGAGATTTCATCCTCAAGTGTTCTCTTAACTCGCCACGATGGTATAGGGGTTATGGTACCCGACAGCTGGCCTGAGGTCACTGGATCAAATTCCAGCCGTGGCAGCCGCATTATCAATGAAGGTGGAAATATTCGAGGCCCGTGTACTTTGATTGCAACACCAGGTGGTTGAAATTTCTGGTACCTTGCACTTCGTCGCTCAGAATCGAACCTCTGTTCTGTAATGTTAAATTCCAACATTTATTATTATTAAGTGATTATTACGTGCTTCTAGATATAATCACTTGGCATTTCATTGTATATCACCTTTAATCAAAATTCAACCGCTGTGGTTGTTAATCACATGGTTTCAAAACTGGCGAGATACCACACAAGAAGCAAGCGGGACTTTTTATGTGCCTGCTGACTACCTGAAGGGGTGCCGACAAACCGGCGGCGGCATGAATCGCTCCGCGGAAAAACGAAAGGGCTCGGCAAGCGCAGGAGCGGAAAGTAGCAGACGAAATCCTACAAGCGCCACCTTCGCACTTTTATGCGCGTGCGCCACGTTTGCAAATCTCGCCACCAATTCGTGCCACGCGGGCCGCAGCTATGTGTTGGTTTGTTTGCCCTAACAGTAGAACATACTGTACACGAGGGTCAGAACGAATGTGAAGATTTCCAACAGGCGCGGACGTAGTTTCGCGGCTGCTTTGGCGTTTTCCCTTGAATTCTCGCGTGTGAATCTTGGACTGATTTTTTTCAACTTCGCAGTGCGTTTTTCCAACCAATTAAGCTGTGAAGCGAGTGAATTTTCAATGTGTTTTGCCACTTTTGCTCCCTTTGATGCCAAGTGTGAATGCACCTTATAGCGCCAGAAGCATGAGTCAGCAACCAGTGGCACTTTTTTGAGAGGCAGCAGCAAGCACAGGACCGGGTTAACTGGCGGAACATGGGAGAGGCCTTTGTCCTGCAGTGGACGTAGTCAGGCTGATGATGATGATGATGAAAGCGGGAATGTTCAAAAGACATCACGAAATTTTTTCAGCGAGTAGTGAATAATGTTCTTGTTCATCTTCATGATCAGCTTTAACTTGTTTTTGGTTCATACAAATTTGAAATGATATAAATATTTTGCGTGCTCTCTACAAATTCGTATTATCGAGATTCTACTGTATACGTAGAGCAGATGCTAAATTTAAGCTCTTGAAGAAGAACAACAGTTTACCTCAACCAGGTGCTTACTGAATGACCTACAAAATGTACCAAAAGTTTGAATAAACGTAATTCAGCCTATATTCATAACACAGACAGCCGTGTGCACACAGCTGGCAGAAGATGTAATAGTAATGGCCGGGCAACAACAAAATGCTAGATACATGAATTTTACATCAGCTCATCGTTACTCCATCTCATAAACTCATTGGGTGCAATAGTTATCAGGTGAGGATAACAGCAATAAAGGTAATTTCAATATGTCTGAGAAAGTGACGGATATCATTATACTATGCTAGTAAAAATCTTACATGAACTATATAACAGTAGCTCAATAATATTCTGTAAGAGTTGGGAAAATTCTGAAAGCATATTAACGCTTCAGTTAGCCCGCAGGAATTCTTGAGGAAATCCCGAGCGTTTTTGAATACATGGCAAGCGTACGAACTTGCGCGCTCGCATGTCCAACACTTTTAAAGCCATTCAATATGCCTGACGAGGCACGCATCTGTGGCATTGTGGCTCGAACATCGAGCTTCAGTACTAGAGGCCCACAATCCTACTGTTGTAACATATTAAGTTATGTTTACTCACATTTATTCATTGAATATATGTGTTGCAGTGGCTGCGCGCATCTGTGTGAGAACACTCGCACGCACGTGCATACTTGTGTGGGGGCAATGTCACAGTAAAAAAAAAGATTGTCTGCCCATTCGATATGAGTCACATTAGCCCAAGAAATGCAATTTATATCACAACATGGTCTTGAGAGCGAAGAACAAAGTAGTCAAATTAATAAAAATTTAGCCTTTTATTGAGCGAACCTGTACCCAGCAAAATGAAACCCTTAATACAATGACAATGGCAAGCATTATAGTCAGTCATTGACAATCTGATCAGTGAATAACTTGTGTCAACTATTTATGCAAGTCAAGGTTCATTCCAATAAAGATGGTATTGCTTATGTATCATCAGGAAATGACTGCTGCATAGACCGTGTATGCAGTCTGATTAGAAGAACTGAAAACATTCTGCAACATTCCGATACGGTCAGGTTCAGCTTGTTTAGAACGTAATATATATCAGACGTGACAGTTTTACTCAGTGAAATCCTGTCACATGTAAAAAGAAAAACAAGTCAGTAAAAATAATAAAAAAAGAAATAAAAATAGCATGTACCTCAGGCGGATTTCGAGTGCAGTCTCGAACGACATTTCCTTCAACGCTGAAATAATATAGCTGGGCCTCCGTGTCGGTAAACACCAGCTGCTCCCGCAGCAGTGGGCTGGCTCCCTGCTGACCCCTGTATGCAAAGGTCCCTGTGGCTGTGCACATCACTACTTCCGAGGTCAGTCACTTTTACTACCTCAGGAAGTGGAGGCCAGGAGAAACAAAGTTCCTTCTAGCTTTGCCAAGCTTCCCAGCTGATTACAGTTCAGCAGCATGCAGTGATGGCATACATAAATTGACACACATAAGCATAAGCACTAAGAGAGCATACATCATCCTTGTACATGATCATAAAAAAAATATATAGTATGCGACAAGCACACAACATTTAGAGAAAAAAGCGCGAGAAAAATTAAAACACATTACATTAAAGACAAACTTCACATCTGACATTTTTTGATATGAGCTCATGAAGAAAGCAAGAAGCACAAACCTGTGACACGATCTATCTAAACCATTTTGTTTTAAAAAATTTACTACAGAGGGTAAATATATTCTCAGTATCTCGGCCCTGTAATTTGTATATGGTGTTCTGGTTTCAAATTTATCCACAAGCTATATGTAATACACAGAAAAGTATTTGGCTAACTCTGCTATATCTGTTAGCATTGACATATTGTTCTTTATTTTGTATTTATATCCAAGAACTAGGCATAAGTCATAAGTATTAAAAACCATTGGAATATCAGCAGTTTGAAGTTCTAGAACTATGTAGAAAGATGATATATGGCTATGTTGTAAATGATACAGGAATCTTTCTTTTGAAAGACAGAGCTTTTGCAAGGCTGTGTGCGTGCCAGTATTCCATAAGAGTTCGCAGTAATTTACTAGTGACATAAACTAAGATCTGGAAAGCAAAAATTTGATATTAGCCTGCTTACAATTGCCTCTCAAGTTGCTCGGTGGCAGAGTTGGCAAAAATGGGCTCGACATCCTTGGGATTAGCCAGATGACGTGCCCGAAGTTGAGCTTTACTGCTAACCAAGGGTGACCACTCCTACAAAAAAAAAAAAAAAAAAAGCATGCTATAGCATTGTGAAGAACTACTGCAGCTTTGACAAGAGGTGCACACTCAATATGACTGTAGCATCTACTGTCCACTCTGACTGTTTTGCTATCCTCCCAGTAACTCTACAAAGCCACAGCCAGCAGATCATCACAGTGATATAGTAGACCTCTACTGACCAAACAAAACTTAATTTGCTTCCCGACTTATATTGACCTCACTGATCCAAATCAACTGAAAAGACCTGAAGTTCACTCACTCATGCTAAACACATTTAAAACACTTACTGTTCCAGACTATTTGAAAACATCCTGCAATGAAGTCAAATGAAAAATTGGGGGGCCCTTAAGCTTCACCTTTAAAGGGCGGCTCACCTGATTTGACAATTTTGAGGCGACGAGTGCAATGCATACATGGGGCATTCTCGATCACGTCTGCCAAAATTTGCAATGTGCGTGCCGTGGAAATAAGTCAAATTTCAAGATGAACGCTGCTTGCCCTTCCTTTCACAGGCGCGCACCCAGAGAATGAGAGCATGATTCAGACGTAAGAATTACCCTACGTAGACGGTAGTGCTATGACGTCGGTCCTCTATGTAGACGACTGTGCTTTGACGACGCCAACAAGTAGCATGTGACAGGGCAAAAACTATTTCACACATGTAAGCTTGTGTAATTTGTTGCTTGAATAGATAAATAAAACTTACAGTGAACAAAAATATTTCTTTTAAATAGAAAGGGAATGTGGGCGTTTTTTCATTTTCCCCTTGTGAATTGTAATGAGATGTAGGGCTAATGTGCCTGCATTTCACATGCGTTCATGCCCTCGCGGTTAGCGCACCGAGCAGATGCCAGCCTTGCAAACGAAATTGAATGGTCGTGCATATTCGAGCATTCAATGTAAGCCAGTGCTTCCAAACGAGTGCACACCGAGGTATCCATCCTGCAAAACAGGTAGTAGACCACAAAATAACGCTGGTCAACAAAACAACGCCACTCGCGTGCTCGGGGACGTCATGTGCACATGACCATTTGCTTGGATGCCAGAGAGGAAAGGGAAGAAACTTGGCTTGCAAAGGGGTGAGCAGTAAGGGTTTCGAGCTTGCCTCCTCTCATCATAGTTTAGTGCCGCTTCAAAACACTCGTTTCCTCAGCTCATAATGAATAAATTGAAAAAAATTCTGGTGGCATAATGCTCTTCTTTGAACACACAACTGCGAGCAAGTGAGGACGACACAGCCAGTGATGGAAAGGAAAATTATAGCTGTACCCTTAAGATCCAAGAAAATAGCAGAGTGGGTCAAAGAACAAATGGGGGTTAAGCATATTATAGTAGAAATCAAGAAGAAATGAATATGGGAGAGGTACGTAGCATGTAGGAAGGATAAGCACTGGTTATAACTCGATTCCAAGAGAAGGCAAACGTGTGAAAGGGAGACAGAAAATTAGGCGGACAGATTAAATTGAGAAGTTCACAGGTGTAACGTGGTAGCAAAAAGCACAGGACAGGGTTGATTGGCAGAACATGGTAGAGGTTTTTGCCTTGCATGAGCATAGTTGGGCTGATGATGATGATGACTGTAAGCACAATACTGAAACATCCTTTTAGCAAAAATTACCAGAAGAAAAGGGTCTTCATTACAGTGGAAAAATATAAGACATGTATGAAGAGGTATTAGGAGAGAATATTCAGCCTCATTATATACTTTCTGTAATAGAAGGTGCAGGGTCTTAAGAGGTTGGGGTACGCAGTGTGTGTTTTTTTTTTCTTAGTCAATGCAGATTTTTAATTAAGAGTCCTGCAACCATCACACTCCAGTTGCCTTCCCATTTGTATTTTAAGTTGGGATGCAAATGCTTTGCTGCAACTAAAATAATATTAACAAGACAAATTACACATACTTGAGAATAATTATGGACTAGAGGGCAACTAGACAGCATTCATGTCTGCCATCACATATGCTATTGCCGGGTACATCCTTATTGGCTCAAAAACTGGACTCCTCAATTTTGCATGAGAACAAGTCCACAACGTGAAACAGGATTACTTAAGGTGTACCATATTTGGAAATTTGGTCCCGAAAAATGTGGAAGTGCAGCTTCTGTGTTTTAGAGCCGGAAACAGTGTGACATTTTTGAACAGTGGTGAATTGCATGGTTAAGATAGACACAGTGGTCTAGTATAATGCTTTGTACATGCTCTGTACGTACTTAAGAGGAGGAATTTTTTAAAAATAAACATCAGTTGTTAGTGGCCACCTCTGTGCTCACTGCCTCTGCTTTTGCCTCCCAGGTTTTCTTTTCTTTTTTTTTTAACGTTTCAGTGGCTTTCTTCAAGTATGTACCAACGTGTCTAACAACCAACACTCTTTCAACACTCTTGAGGCCACAGGACACTAGCTCTTCTCCGAAAAAACCATTCTGCCAATGTGAAGCAGATCTGGTTGCTTGTTCTGGGTGCTTGTGCATTCTGGCCAACGAAGTCGCCAATGACCATGTGCAAGTTCTTACTGAGTGCCAGTAGAACTGGAGCCAAGCTCTTCCCACAAGCACATGCACTCCTTTAGTGAGCTGACCCAGGGGTATCGCACTGATGCCAGCTATACCCAATCTCTTGACAACCTGCCTTTTTAATGATGCTACGGTGAATGCACGCTTCTCCTAGTGGAAAAGTCATGTAACATCTCTAGATCTTGGAGACTTTTGATCTGTCGATACCGGTGGTCCAGAGCCCTATCAACATTCTATCAAAATGGCAGAGTGTAGCACAAGAAAATGAAAAGGTAGATTGTCACCAAATACAGAGCTGCGTTCTGACCTGTTACCTTCCCTCCTCCTATTTTCTCTACTGCATCCATTGGGGAGTTCCGATACACGCAGTCGAAACATGCTATCATAAGCAATGTGAGCTGGAACACTGAAGTCATAACTATTGAACAATTACTTGTTCACAAGATGAACAATTAATTGTCTATGATCGGGTGTAACCAAGCTGCAGAGAGGTTTTACAGTGTTCTGGTATAATGAATACTGTTTCATCTGAATTCCCAAGTCATGCGCTGTACAAAGAAGTGATCACATTCTAAATGTGTTTCAACAAAAAGAATAGAACTAGCATTCATTTGTGAAGTTCCTTGCTCTGATAATTTGCAGTTTATTGGCACAAGGTTTAAAGTTTCACTGTGGGTTGAGTGAAACCAGTGTTTAATTTTGCATAGGCTCATTCAAATATTTTTAAATGAAGCAATTTGATGTTATGCTACGCACGGCATCAAAACAAAACTTGCGCACATAAGATGAGCAGTAGTTTCCAGCTGCAAATAGATCGCCTCAAAGAAGTGGGGTATCTTGCGTATCGTTGCATTCGTTTGCAAAAATCGGTTCGCATGGCACACAACGATAGATACGAATGTACTTCACTCGTAAATAATGAATGAGCTAGAAATATTGTAATTATTTCACATATGTATAAAAAGTCACAAGGCCTGAACAATGTAAGGAAGCGACGTCGGGTGAGGGTTGTGTTTGCCATCATAAATAAGATGAGTCGCATTTGTTCTGCAGTGCACAAAAGGTTGCAAGAGTTCAAGAGTATGCAGTGGGCAAAGAAAAATGTGGTCAGAGTCAGGTCACTTGTTTACGAAGTTATTGTGTAAAAGTTCAACCCAAATTTCTCCACTTTTTCTTTTTGTCCAAATGTACATCGGCCAGACTGGTCGATAAGTGCCCAGCGAACATCGAATTTCATTCGTGTCACAAATAATGCCGCACTTCGTGTAAGTTGACCTTCCTAGTTGTTACAAGACAAGTAATTCATCAGTAAGCACCCGTCTTCATTGCTTGACTTGCTGTGCCTCTTTACGACATACACGCTGCACCCCAAATTTTTAAAATTTTTGTTCCCGCCTGTAATAAACTTTTAGTTGTGATTGAGCGCTACATGGTGTGTGTAATGGCTTTCTTGTTCTGAATTTTTTCTTTTTGCTCTAAGTACAATTCCAACCTACAGTTATAATGCCAATAAAGGTTAGCAGATATTTATCATTTGTTACATATATGATGCGAGCAATGCAAATGCTGTTCAGAGAATGTATCTTATTTTAATAAATGCCAACTATACTTTCTAGTACTCTTTAAAAATTAGAACCTCCCATTGTACTGATCGACAGTGTCAAAGGACTTTGGTTCCAAATGCTTCCACAAATCTAAGACTACTCGTTCATCTCATAGGCAATTGAGTTGTATATGTATATATTTTTTCATTTTTGCCGTAACGCACTGGCAAAAAAAAAAAATGACACTTCTGAGTCGCTCAGCTGATACTACAGTGGGACCGATGGAAATCATCAAGAGGCTTTCGCAGCTGAACACTGATGTTCGTGATTGAATGACAGAGTAATATATGTTGCGTCTTGTGAAATCCAGTGCGTCTAAGAAGTCCTGGAATGACACAAGTGGAAAGGTAAAGCATGGGAAGCCTGCGCTCTCGTTGTGGCGGCTGCCAACGTTACTAGATTACCTCAGTTTACAAACTCCGCCGGGATGCGGCGGCGAAACGCGGCCCCCTTCGTTTCCCGCTCTCTAGGTGGCGCTTCCGACGCCATTTGACCGGTCGCAGCATCGTAACGGAGCCTTCGCGCAATGTTAAACGGAATTTACGCGGTTAATTTTGTGTAATGGGAGTTATTTCCCGAGAGGGTGAGCGAAGGTTATTACGAGTGTGCAAGTAAATCACCAGTTGAGCCGCTAAGGCGATGCCACACGGCAGAGACGTGAGCGCGATGCCCGAATCTTGCGGGACTTCTGTTCATACAGCTCTTTTGCGTTCCTGTTCTTTAAAATTCGATTGCCTATGTAAAAAAAAAAACCATTGACAGTGGGCCACAGCATTAAGTCTAAATGCTAGAGGGCTATGCACTTCGATTCAGGTGCACGTTAGAGAAACCCCAGGTGGTTAAAATTTCCAAAGCCCTTCACTACGACGTGCCTCATAATCATATCGTGGTTTTGGCCCGTAGAACCTTCGATATTATTGTACGATGAGCCACGCACTACAGCCATCTAATGACGCCGGATATGTTAAAGTGTAAAGCCCAGAAAAATGCGCTGCACAGCATCTTCATTAAGAGCCCACTTACCACGCGGAATGAGAACTACGTCACCAAGAACGTGGTGCACGTAGTCCTTCGCAATATCTTCCTCTCGGAAGTGAAGGTCACAAACAGCGCAAGAGCTTGTCAGTTCCTTATTCGATCTCGGTATAGCCCGTCGCCACAGTTGAAGGCGCACCTCGTCAGCGGGAGGTTTGAAAAAATGTCTCTTTTCGGCCGCGGATTTCGTCGAATCGTACCCACTTCGGCAACCAGTCACAAAGCAGCGAGGCATGTTTTCTCACATTCAAGAACTGTCACATGACACATGTGAGCTGTGTAGCTCACAGGGAAAGCGATGACTGAGTTGAAGACATTAAAAAACACCCGGCACCATGCAGATCACGCCAACGCTGACAGCGTCGGTGCCACGCCGGGCACCACGTTGATCGCTACCGTAGTAAGTTGCAGCCAGAGCACACACTACGCGAGTTACGTCGAAATAAATCTTGCTGGGACTCAGTGACAGTGATGACTACGAAGCACACTTGAAAGCAACAAAGCAGCACCCGGCATAAGAACACAACTGCAGTAACTCCGCCGGCGTGGGTCTGGGCACCGCCGAGAGGGGGTGCGCTTGCGGCTTTTTGACCGGTACAGGGAAGGGTGACACTCGCGGCGCCGCAGTTTGCAAACTGAAAAAAGTATCTAGTAACGTTGGCGGCTGCTCTGACGAACACCCTTTTCTCGTTACCACTTGTGCGCACATTGGTAGATTGCTTTTATACAGCACTCTCAGTAAACAAAATTCTTTCAATAAAGGGACCCTAAAACAACTTTTTATAGTTTCATCAGCGTTAAGGCTACAGCATCATCAAATTGTTTGCACAACAAATTTATCGACACGCCGTGTACCAAGGCTGCTACGAACAATTATATCTCTACCCTCATTCTCACCCCTGCCTTGCCTCCTCAACTCATGAGACAAGCTGGCACCGCTAGTGTTCGCAGAACTTTCATGAGCGCACTCGACGCTTGAGCTTCACCCAGTCATGGCTTCCGAGAGTGAGCGCCGACAGTTCGTGCGCTATCTTGGAGGCCATAGCCCAGTGCGCCCAGCAGCACGCACATCTGGTAACAGAGACGAAGATCACAGAGTGGTTGATATCCGCTTCGACAAGTGCTGCCACACTAGCAGACCATCTTATCGTATACTCCTGTACGGCGACAACCTGCAAAGGCATGCGAACAAACAAAAAAAATTCGAGAACGATCACCGATAAGCGTTAACTCGAGCAATGTGGTTGTGCCTTGAGGAATGAAGTTACAACCGCAGACACATAGATTGTAGCGTTGACCGGATAGCGAGAGCGCGACACTCATTGCATCGACAAGCTAAAGCGAATGCATTCACCAGATACTTCACAATATTAAGCAATGTCACAGCTTCACAAGTCACTGATTGCTGGAGATGTGAAACACAACACAGCTAGGGTAACTCATTGTGACCCCGAAAAGAAACCACGAGATACACATTGTCACTCAGCTCATGTCGATGTACAGCAGGTTGTAACATAAGCAGACGATGCTTGCTGCCCACAGGAAGTTCCGTGAAGTAGACTGAAATATCCAACAAGATCAGCGACCGTGTGCTACATGGACTGGAAGATTTCTACAAAGGCGTCCAAATTTAAAAACTCGTTCAGCTGAGCAGCTGCAGTTAGCAGCAATTAACATGTTTAAAGTCTTGCAATAAATTACACTATTTACACAGAGAGCTTAAATAAGTTTTCAAATTATCCTTAGGACTTACTTTTCTAGCTGTAAGTAAGTAAGTAAGTAAGTAAGCAAGTAAGTAAAGTAAAGTAAAGTAAGTAAGTAGGTAAGTAAAGTAAGTAAGTAAAGTAAGTAAAGTAAAGTAAGTAAGTAAGTAAGTAAGTAAGTAAAGTAAGTAAGTGAGGTAAAGTAAAGTAAAGTAGGTAAAGTAAGTAAGTAAGTGAGTAAGTAAGTAAGTAAGTAAGTAAGTAAGTAAGTAAGTAAAGTAAAGTAAAGTAAGTAAGTAAAGTAAAGTAAAGTAAAGTAAGTAAAGTAAAGTAAGCAAAGTAAGTAAGTAACTAAAGTAAAGTAAAGTAAAGTAAATAAGTAAAGTAAAGTAAAGTAAGTAAGTGAGTAAGTGAGTGAGTGAGTGAGTGAGTAAGTAAGTAAGTAAGTAAGTAAGTAAGTAAGTAAGTAAGTAAGTAAGTAAGTAAGTAAGTAAGTAAGTAAGTAAGTAAGTAAGTAAGTCAGTCAGTCAGTCAGTCAGTCAATGAACTTTATTCATAAATAGTTCTGAAGAGCTGATGCCCCTTATAAAGACTAAGGGTCTCTTTAGGGTAGCTGGCTCCCCGCCGTTGTCCACATAGCCAATGTTCACCAGTGAGGAGACACATTCTTACAGACAGAATGTAGGTTTATTTACATGATGCATGAGAAAAAGAACTGTATAGCTATTCTGTACAAATGTCTTCGGCTTTTTATGGCCCGTTGTTTTTACAACACGGAGGTCTGAAGAAGGACCATTGCTGTTGCGAATCAAGTGACTTGACGTCTCAGTTGTCCACCCACGAAAGCATGCAGAAAGCATGGGCCACTCATTTGAAGAGTAACATGGGCGAAAAGGTCCAATGGGTAGCACGAGTGCGCCACACAATGACACACCCGGCCCACGCCTTGAAGACTCAAAGCAGTGTGAGGGCGCGAGTTCGATAGAGCGGGGGGGAAAAGGGGGGAGTTGAGCTTCCTTGTGGAGAAGACGGCCGCTGACAGGAACGTCAGCAGCATTCCATGGCTGCGTTCAGTTGCTGTATCCCTGAGAACAGCTACAGCGGCGTTGTCCCACACTACCTAACTGTTGGAGCTTCGTCACAACCACACGTAAGCGACAATAGCTTAGTTGAGATGTTGACTCGATAAAAATTGCAATAGCGATCCTGTCTCGCACTGTTCACTCCCACTCAACAAAGGGTTGATTGCGACACCTACGTCGGGTTCCATGCAACCCGACCACAGCGAACTGCCTGGTCCACCTGCAGGACAATGTCACACTTCGTGCTTCCGACCAAGCGCCAATATCGGGGTGAAAGCATTCTTGCAGGCAGGTTTACGCACAATGATGTCTGCCATGACGAACTGCAAGGCCAAACGCAACAGCTCCTCCATCACCCAAAAAATCTCGGTTGGCCAGCACTCCCAACCGCTGGGCATGAAGCGAATGGCTGGTAAGGAGGACGATGGCCTGATTTCAAACCTCCAGCTGTGAACTCGTAACCAACTACCAAACCGCCTCTCAATGATTGACAACAGCAAAGCGAACTACACAACACAATGCCATGCCACAGTCAAGTGCCTTGAACTCGTTTAAAATACTCCAGGCTCGCCAAGATACATATACAAATGAAATAAGAAAAAATACGCTACCGTCAAATTTTGATGGAATGTCGTGCCGCAAAAGCTACAACATTCATGGATGTGGAAATGTTTATTGAAGACGGATCAATTGTCTATTCAAGAAAAGCACACAAAAGCAAATATAATTTCACCCCAAATCACTGAAAACAACCCCTTTCAAAACTAGTCTGCTCCTCACATTTGTACTCACATTTGCTAACTCATCACTAACTTAATGAAATACAACCAACTACAAGGTTTCCACATGAATGCAGCCTGAAACCTACACAAGATGTCTGTGTGCATTTTTTATTCTCTCAAAACATAGTCCCTATTACCTACTTGTGGGACACCCTGACACAAACTCAAACTCTCACAACAAATCGAACTGCGACTTATAAATACCTGAAATGTATCCCTAATCTCAACATTCGGTAAGCATAAAGCTCAGCTCAGGTAACCACACAATCCATAAGCACACACTAAAATAACAATGTAAAGATAATGAACCTCGCGTACTAACACGCTCGTTTGATGAATGCAGCCTCATGTTAGCCTATGTTTTTAAAGAATGCACAGGACTCATATATCTGCCCTAGCTCAACATCATACTCCCATTCATAGAATACTAACATACTAACACACATTTAACCATAGGCCATATTCCTATAAGCTAAGCTCAACTTAACACATGTCTGAACTTAAATGTTCTTAAAGAACAACATGCAATGAAAGAAATGCTTGATGCTGAACACATCAGAAGCACCTGACAAAATCTGGGTTAATTTTGTGGTGAAATCCTGTACCAAATGTTTCTCAAAGATGAGCATTTCAAAATCCGCTATTGGTTTTATTCTAAAACTTTCCTTAACAATGCTAATTTACTCCATCAAGATGGTATACAACTTCGTGCTACACAAAAAGGGCACAAAGCACGCAAACTTCGGCTGCGCTTGACAAACGCTACCATGCTTTCAAAATTAGAGGCCGTAAAAGTCTTCATTCACGACTAACATGCTCTTACATCCAAGAAAACTAATTTCAAGCAGTCGGCTGACTGTTGTGGGTTACTGCTTCCGCATAACGCTGAACAACTCAACTGAAACTCTTATAACAAATTGATGTCCTGCGCAAAAAATTGGTGAATGGTATTTTGGAGGTGTTCGTTAGAGTGCCTCGAGCGTGCAGTGGAGGCGAACGAGCGCATCATGTCACGTCACACGTGAGACATGAGCGCCACCTAGCAGTCTTCTTGGAAAACGAAGTGCGTGGCATTGAGACGGGTGTGTGCGCCCGTCTCAGAGGTGATAAGGTGAGGAACGCAAGGGAATGGGTAGGAGCCACGACTATCACGTCTTAGCAAAGCAATCGTGATAAGCGCTACGGTCCTTAAAATTACTTATGTATGCATTTTCTAGTAAAAGATGCACATGCAGAATATATACGTGTTGTTATGGTGCCGCAGACTTGTGCAATAATTGCTTATTATTTGACAATTGCACAAGTATGAACGCTAAACCTTGAGCAACATTGGTGGTTGCTGCAAATAGGGTCGGCCGTTTCAAGTACCCCGTGCCGTTAAGAGTGGACAAACAGACAAGTGTACAGAGAGACAGACAGACAGACAGACAGACCAAAATTTTTGAGTCGAAGGTCGCCAAGAAAGACTATCGTCTTTAAAACCCAAAACTGCATAGCTAAAAAAACTAACCGAGGAGATAACGTAGGTATATTATTTAAAAACAAAAATAAACGAAAATGCCCTTAAAAAATTCCTGTGTTACACTGTCCAGTTTACAGCTGTCCTTCACTCTTCGATCATACCCATGGCCATCGCAGTCTGCCCGAGACTACAACGTGCACAACCTACCAGCTGAACTCCGCAGTCCCGCCACATTTGCGATTCCGGCCTGCTTCTGTCAGTTTGGCGGAGGGGAGCTCAGCAAGGTGTGAAAAACTGCTACAGCGACGCCGTCCCATGCTGCCGAACTGTCAGTGTTCTGTCACGACCAGTGTAGGCGACAATGACTGGGTTGAGATATTGACTCCACGAGAAGAGCAACAGCCATGCTGTCTCACACTATTCGACCACACTCAACAAAGGATTGTTCCCGACACCTCCGTTGGATTCCATGTAACCCGACCACAGAGAACTGCCTAGTCCACCTGCAGGACAATGTCATACTTTATGCTTCTGACCAGGCGCCAATATCGAGCTGAAAGCGTTCTTGCAGACAGGCTCACGCACAATGGCGTCTGCCACAATGAAGTGCAGGGTCAAACGTAACCCCCTCAAAAGGGCGGGTCAGCTGCAGGCCACACCCACGTTTGGACAGGAAGGGCATGCCCCTCCCCCAAACTACGGGCCTTTCACGCAGCCCAAAGCTTTTATAAGAATTCGTCAAAAAAACTTCAAGGTCCCTTGAAAAGAAACTGCCATTTAAATGAAACCACTAGTTGTAAAATGATAAGTTTTGTACTGGACTTCCACACCCCTGTTCATTTCTCAGTAGACAAAATTTTGTTAAACAGAAGACAATTTTCTTGTTCCTTCAAGTTCGGTTTAACTCTTTCGTTACCACGCCTATTCAAATCTATCACCGATGATCGACGCTTTTGAATCATCGATTTTGGCGTGTTAAATTTGCTTCTCGTGCACCTAGCATTTCGTAGTAGTTAGTCCAGCCACTCAACTTTCAGAATAAGTTTGAATTTGCCCATTTTGGCCACATAGTGATTTTTTACAGACCTTTGCACAAACCAACAAGCGTGTATTGTTGGAAAAGTGTGCTAGGCTGGCACACTTTACAGGAGTGCACGCCCCTTGTAATTATGCTACAGTAACATCAAAGTTGTGTTGTGAAAAGAACCTTTGCAAGCGAAACATTGAATTAAAGTGTCAGCTTCACAATTTGATTATATTGAGCAGTAATAATTGCCAGAAATTCACGCCAGTAATTCAATAGGGAGCTGTCCCTAGAAGCAAGAAAAAAATTGTTCTAAAAAAAATATTTACGAAGGCCTGCTGCATGTTTAAAGTGTCAAAGAGGCCTTCTACGATAGTTTACCACAGCTTTGATTTCGCTTGCATCGTTATATCAGACATCTAGTGTTGTTGCATCAGGTGTCACTCTATGACATCGTCGTCATGCATGCATGAGTGCTCACCAGCGCTGCAAAACACATGCGCTGCTTGAAACTGTCCTGCACCCCACCTGAGCTGAGTGAGGACGAGCTAGAATTTGAAGATGACAGAACCTCAGCTTCAAATCTTATGGCGATGGTGTTTTGCATCAGCCTGAGACATCCGCAGTCGTTAATAGGTTTGTTTTGTTTACATACTCAAGTTGTCTTCTTCGACGCAAGTGCCTATAGCTTCTGATTGATTGATTGATAAGTATGTGGGATTTAACATCTCAAAACCATCATATGATTATGAGAGACGCCGTAGTGGAGGGCTCCGGAAATTTCGACCAACTGGGGTTACTTAACGTGCACACAAATCTGAGCACACGGGCCTACAACATTTTCGCCTCCATCAAAAATGCTGCCGCTGCAGCCGGGATTCGATCCCGCGACCTGCGGGTCAGCAGCCGAGCACCTTTGTGCACAAACTCTGGTTACGTATGTAGTACAAACTTTGCTGGGGTACGGTGTGTTGGTGCTGGTGGCAGAGCTCCTCCTAACGAAAAAAAGGCCCCAGGAGCACATCTTGGCCCTGACTACGGAGCTGTCCGAAATGTTTTAGAACTGCACACAATATTGTCTTTACGATAGTCTCTCTTGGGGACCTTCGACGCAAAAATTTTGGTCTGTCTGTTTGTACATTTGTCTGTTTGTCCGCCCCTAAACAGCCCCAGACAATATCCCAAACAGCTGACCCCATCCGCAGCGCCCACCAATATTGCTCAAGATTCAGCATTTATATTTGTGCCATTGTCAATTAAAAAACAATTATTGCGCATATCTGAGGCACCATAACAACACGTCAATACTCTGTGTGTCTTTTACTAGAAAAGGTATACATAAGTAATTCTAAGGACCTTAGCGTTCTTCACGCTGTGCCGACCATGCAACGCATGCACAAAAAGGCAAGTTTTTCCAACGCTTTGCTAAGACGACACGATGGTGGCACCTACCCGTCACCTTGCGTTCTACACATTATCACCTCAAAACAGGCGCGCATGCCCTGTGCTTTGTTTTCCAAGATAACTGCCAGTTAGCGCTCATGTCTCACATGTGACATGACTTGATGTGCTCGTCCGCCTCCGCTGCACGCTCAAGGCACTCTAACCCAGCGCCATTCCCCTATTTCCCCCCATTCACCTATTCACCATTCACCTATTTTCCTGCACAGAACGTCAAATAAACGTTTTGTTCACTCTCTCCAAACACAAGACTAACGTCTTTCGACGACATTTGCTGTGTAACATGCAGATACAGGGCCGATTTTTTTATTACAATATGCGCAAACATGCAAAATATGCTTGGATGCATATATTGGAACGCCAATCTATGCAGAGTGAGGTGGCTCATGGGAAGAGGTGAAATAGCAAAGCTCATAGGACATCTCTTTTATAGACGGATCATTCACATCACGGGTGTTCATCTATGTTGGAAGACCTGGAGACTTATTGCAAGACAACAAAAATTCACTGAGACAAGTGTACGAGTGCACTTATGCTTCACAAAAAACCATGCAATGCTTCACTGCATGGCACGAGCATCAAAGCAGCATCTCGGTTCTGGTTTTTTTACTCTATGTGAAGAGAAACATTTTGCAAACATTCATTCTTTTTTATACTGTTCCTGGGCCATTTATCTACAAAATATATATTCTGAATTTTTATTGTTTTGAATGTTTTGCATATATAGTGTTTCTTATTGCACTGTTAACCAGCTGATGACAAAAATTCCACACTTTTTACATTTTTATTCTTTCTAAAATAATGTCATTGCTCTACAACATATATTTTTAGAAAAGAGCATTTCCTTGTGTGAAGTTTGGCATGCTGCTATGTGGCTGGAGTACTTTTAAAACTGGCAAAAACGATCTTCCCGACACATGTGAAAAACAATCATTTTCGCGCGGTAATAAAAGAGTGACTGAGTGTAAGGGCACAAGGCGGGCCCTATACCTCCTATGTATTTTGAGGCTTCTTTAAGACTCAATTTTTCTAAAACTAATATACGTAGAACATTCAGATTTCTTTTATTTTATTTGTAGGTGTCACTTCTTGCTATGAACTAGATTTATATTTGAAGAAAAGAAGTGTTCACTTAAAGTGGTACTGACACAAAATTTTGAACAAAGATCACCTGCGGGGTCGATTCTCGTGAACATTAGTATATCATCTGCAAGATATCAAGAGCGAATATAGTTTGGAAGGTATTTTAAATTAATTTTGAAGTTTGCGTGAGCGACCGACTACAAAGTGCTACAGACACCAATGGAGTTGACCCTTAGGGGACCCTCTACTTCCCTGATGTCACCACGCTACGGTCAACAAAACAAGTTATGATGACGTCATAGCTGCCATTTTGCTTTTACCGCGTTAGTGCCCGAAGTCTATATTTCTCGGCAGCTGGTTACGAGTGCGTGGCCATGGCGCACGCTTAGAAAGTTTTGTGTTTGGCGACATTCCAGTACCATTTCTTATTTGAAAGTAATTGTGCAAAAGTGCGTCACAGTTCTGTGTGCTGACCTAGTCAAGAGTTGTACACGCTAGGTGGCGACAGTTGCACCCAGTTTTTGGAACTCTCTCAAACCGAAACTGAAACTGATCGATAATGAGGGGCCTGTAATTAGTTATCTGTCGTGTGCTATGACTAACAGCCCTACAGCATCGCATTGCAGCAGAAAAACGCGAGGCCAAAGTTTTTGTGTCTGTATCCCTTTAAAGGCTCGTTCTCTTTGTTAGACATCAATATTAATAAGATCTAACAGACAAGCATGCCCAGACAAATATAACGGATGCTATATGAGATAATTATAATGTATATGTGAAGAAAGAAAAGTGAATAAAAAGATGACTTGCTGTGGGCAGGGAGCGAACCTGCGGCCTTCAAATAATTCATACCATGCTTTACTAACTGAGCTACCACGGCGGCTATCCCCCCTCCACTTTATGGGGTATGTATGTGCATTAAACATGGGAGTATCAGATAACACTGCCTGTGGCCATTGCGACGAGTGTGAGACAATCATTTTTTTTTTGCTTATTGGCGTCACGTAGCACGTGATCTTATTACAAACTGGCAGCCGACCAATAATCCCTCACATACCACCTGAAGGCACTAAGTCTGCCAGAACAAGACCCTTGGTATGAATGAAGGAAAGAAGGGTAAACTTGTGGAGATTGAGGCTAGCCTGCCGCCATTGTGCGGGTTTTGTAGCCGTTCCCGTGTTCTAACAGGACTTGTCCCTCCTCCACGGTCCGTCGGCGCTGGGGAAGCGGGAGTGATGTTGACCCCTCTCACTCGGATGCCGACCGTGGCACTGTGCTACAGTCTCTCCGGACGTTTCGCGCGCGTGTTTCGGGAGTCAGTTAGAGACCTCTGTGGACATCGAATGGTGAGCACACGTTTTCTTTCCGCCTGTCGCCTCCCTTTGTTTGGAGCTTGCTCGAACTTGTCAACGTCGCTTTGCACCTGCTGCGAATGCTTATGTTTCGTTGCCCCTTCCGAACGCTAGGCCGAAGAGCGGTGCAGTGTCCTCGCGCGTAGTCGTACTGCACCAACCCGTACCTCTTGAAGCCAACGCGAGCTGAGTTTGCCCTCGCTCGAGCGACCTGGCCCTGCAGTCGCAGATCATGAGAGCACGCGGTATAGTCACGCGGACCCATTTTTCTCAGCAGCGTGTCACCGCGAATCCCTTTTTCCCACGGAGACGTGCTCGCGACACCCTTTGAGTTGTATTTTTTGCCCGTGGCGTGGATAAGCCTCATTCACTGTCTCGTCCCCTTTTGCAACGGGTGCTATACTGCGCTTTTGGTGTTGCTGCAGGCAATAAAGTGTTCCAACTTGTTGGAGAGCAGTACTGTGACTTGCCACGCTGCGCTCGGCGCCTTGGCTGTCCAAACGCGTGTGTGCAGCGGCGTTAGTCACACGAGGCGATGGTGAACATGGCCCTGCCGCTCGCTAAAACTGAATTCATGCCAGTGGTCATACTCCTTTGGGGTACGCTGTACACGACAAACTTAAAGGCTCGTTATTTTGTCATAAACAATAATAATGAGAACTGACAGACAATTATACCAAAGAAAGTATTTGCGATGTTATATGAGATAATTATAATGTAAATATGAAGAAAGAAAAGTGGATGAAAAGATAACTTTCCGTGGACAGGGACCGAACCTGCCAACCAGGCGGAAAAGAGTGTTCCAAATGCGCCGTCATGGCTACAGGCAGCGCTATCTGACACATCACGTTTGAATCATTTATATAGAAAATAAATTGGATGGAGGGATAGCCGGTATGATAGCTCAGTTGGTAGAGTATCGGACGCATTATACGAAGGCCGCATCCACTTTTATTTCTTCAGATTTACATTACAATTACCTCATATACCATCCCCAACACTTGCCTTGGCATGGTTATCTCATTCCATTCTCATTCAGGATATGGCCCAGAAATTTCACTTTGTTAACACCAAACTGGAACTTTTCCCTGTTCAGAGTCACGTTTTCATTTTGTAGGTATGACATTAGGATGTCATCCAGGACGTTGAAAATACGTGGCAGATTACACAAAATTTCAGACATCCTTTTCTGGAAATACTCCGGAGCAAACGTAATTCCAAACGGTAGTCTGGTAAAACAGTACCTCCGGAATGAAGCCAAGAACGTAGTTAGTTCTTCACAGTTCTTGCTTAATTGGACTTGGTGGAATCCCAAGCAGGTGTCGAGCTTCGAAAACCATTTCACACTGGCCAGACAGCCTAATGATCCACCGTTGGTAGCGTGAAACGCTCACAAACGACGCCCTTATTTAACTTTGTAAAGTCAACGCATACTCTCAGTTCCCCAGACTGATGATGATGTTTGATGTTTTGTGGCGCAAGGGCCATTTCCCGGCCAAAGAGCACCAGTTCATCTTACTAAAAATATGGACAATGATTGTGATAAGTGGCTGTATAAGGGCCATAAAATTCCTCGCGGTAAGGCGGATAAGAACATACAAGTAATAAAATCATGACCATGCCGTGAAAGGTGTGTGTGGTGTGAATAGATGACAAAAGTTGGTGATAATAAAAGACGATGGTGGATATGTATGGCATTAGCACAAGTGCCTCACTCGTTCATACCCTTGCGTCCAAGGGCCGTGAGGCAAGTGCTTTCTTGTGTAGCCACTGCAGCAAAAACCTCTCTGGAGAGGTCGTGCTACGGAATACCCGGGTATATGATATGAAAACTATGAATTTCTTTTAAAAACGCTAACAATGATTTATGACTAAAAAGAGGTTCCCTACCGACGAACATTGCAGGGTGTAAAGGTATAAGTTGTCGGTAGGGTAATGGAAAATGTTGTTTTCTTAGAGTTTCTAAGTGTTTGCACTGGATTAACATGTGAAGGACTGTTAATGCTTCACCACATCTGTCACACAATGGTGGATCGTCACCTGACAAAAGATAAGTGTGTGTCACGTATGTGTATCCTATCCTGAGTCTCGTTAGTATTACCTCTGTATGACGCGATTTCGATACGGGAGGCCAATGACCAAGGTGTGACTTAAAAACGTGTAGTTTGTTTTGTGTGTGTGTATCCCACTTGCTCTGCCAGTATACCCTGAGGTTTCGTTTGAGAGACGACTTAAGATCAAGGGCCGGGATTGATATGGGTGTAGGGGCAGTGCTTTTGTGGACGGATGCAGCGAGCTGATCCGCCCTCACGTTGCCTTGAATCTCACGATGCCCTGGCACCCAGCACACTACAACATGTTGTTTGAGGGTGTAGAGTGTGCACAAAATGGAGTAAAGTGAGACAAGGACTGGGTTTTTGTGTTTTTTAAGAGTGTGCAGAGCCGTTACCACACTGAGGGAGTCCGTATAAATTACTGATTTTTGTATTTGTAATTGTTTGATGTGTTTTGCTGCCACAAGTATCGCGTAAGCTTCCGCTGTGAAGATACTTGTGCCTGGATGTAGAGGGTCAGCATCCGAAAAGGAAGGGCCAACAGCAGCGTAGGACACAGAGGAGTTGGTCTTAGAGGCATCTGCAAAGAACTCAGGACGTGTGTATTTGTGTTGAAGTTCCAGGAAATATGTTCGGATATGGGCAATAGGCGCATGTTTTGTAACTTCTAAAAAAGACCTATCGCAGTCTATAGTCTGCCATTGCCACGGTGGTGGGTATGCTACAGGAGCCATTAAACTGTGTTCAAGTGAGACTCCAGTTTCCTCAGCTAGACTCTTCAGGCGAACTGAGAAGGGCTGCCTCATCGAAGGCCTGTTTTGAAACAGAATTGAGCTCGACAAATCATTCATAGTAGGGTATGAGGGGTGCTTCTTGTCTGCTTTCACCTTAAGGAAATAAACAAAGGACCTGTAAGTTCTCTGCAGACGAAGTTACCACTCATTTGACTCAACATAAAGGCTTTCTACGGGGCTGGCGCGAAAAGCACCCGTAGAAAGGCGGATGCCCAAATGGTGCACGGGGCCCAGCATCTTCAAAGCACTTTGAGTCACAGACTGATAAACAACGGCCCCATAATCTCAGCGGCTGCGAATGAGGCTTCTATATAGGTTTATGAGACATTGTCTGTCACTACCCCACCTAGTACGTGACAACACTTTTAAAACATTCATGGCTTTTAAACATTTTGTTTTTAGAGACTTGACGTGCGGTACGAAGGTCAACTTGTTGTCCAAGATTAATCCTAAGAATTTATGCTCCGTATTAACAGACAGACGTTGACCGTTCAGTTAAATGTCGGGTTCTGAGTGCATGCCTCTTTTTCGGGAGAACAACACACACGTGCTTTTTTGTGGGTTCAGTCGGAATCCGTTTTCCTCTGCCCATTTGGAGATCTTGTTTAAACATGACTGAACCTGCCGCTCACACATTGCCAGATTGCAAGATCTAAAGCCAAGCTGGACGTCATCGACATATGTACAATAAAACATATTGCAAGGAATGGACAAGTGCAAGGAATTCATCTTGATGAGAAAAAGTGTGCAGCTAAGTACACCACCTTGTGGCACGCCTGTTTCCTGGACGAATGTTTGGGAAAGAGCTGTGCCCACTCGGACACGGAATGTCCGGTTTGAAAGGTAACTTTCGATTATGTGAAACATTCTTCCGCGCACGCCAAGGTGGGACAGGTCTCTTAGAATTCCGAAACGCCATGTAGTATCATAAGCCTTTTCGATATCGAGGAATACAGAGAGAAAATATTGTTTATGGACGAAGGCGTCCCTGATCTGTGCCTCGATACGAACAAGGTGGTCTGTGGTGGATCTACTTTCTCGAAACCCGCACTGAAATGGGTCGAGCAAATTGTTTGTTTCAAGGATATGTACAAGTCGGCAGTTTATCTTTTTTTCGAAGACTTAGCACAAGCAGCTTGTAAGTTCAATAGGCCTATAACTCGAAGGTAAAGAAGGGTCCTTGCCCTCTTTCAAAATGAGAATAATAATAGCCTCTTTCCAGGAAGTAGAGATAGTGCCAGAAAACCAGATAGCATTGTACAAAGTAAGGTTTTTCGTGTTTTGATTGGTAGGTTTTTTAACATTTCATACACCACACGGTCAGAACCTGGGGCAGAAGTACTGCAGGAGTTTAGAGACGTTTGCAGCTCAGCTAGATTGAAAGCTTGGTTATATGCCTCGTATCTAGTGCATTTGTGTTCGAGTTTCTGCTTTTCTATTCTTGTTCTGTATTTTTGGAAAGTGTCAGTATAGTGGGATGAGCTGGACACCTGTTCGAAGTGTGCACCGAGGAAGTTTGCCTGATCTTCCAAGGTATCACCCTGAGTGTTTACGAGTGGAAGTGTGTGTACTTGTTTTCCTGCTATCCTACCGACCATGTTCCAGACTTTAGCCTCCTGTGTGTATGAATTGATCCCTGACAAAAACTTCTGCCAGCTTTCTCTTCTGGCCTGCCGACGCGTTCTCCTGCCTTGAGACTTTATTTTCTTGAAGGTGTCAAGATTTTCGGCTGTCGGTGAGTTCCGAAGCAGCTTCCAAGCTCTGTTTTGCTGTTTGTGCGCGTTTCGGCATTCAGAGTTCCACCATGGCACACACTGTTTTCCAGGGTGTCCATTTGTTTGCGGGATGCATTTTGTTGCAGCATCAATCAAAAACGCTGCGAAGTAGTTGACAGCAACATCAATGTTCAAAGTACATATGTCATTCCAACCTAGACGAGCGATGGTATAAAACTGTTCCCAGTCGGCTCCATTTATGAGCCACTTGGGAACACGTGGTGGGCACTCAGTTACTATAGTTGTGCTCAAAACTACGGGGAAGTGGTCACTTCCGTACAGATTACTGACGACTTTCCACTGGAGTAGAGGCACAAGAGATGGAGATACTGAGCTTAGGTCTATGGAGGAGTAGGTGTTATTAGCGAGATTATAATAGGTTGGTTCTTTTCGATTTAGGAGACACACGTTCGACGAGAGAAAGAACTGTTCGATCAGTCGACCTCGCGCGTCATACCGAGAGTCACCCCATAGCCTGCTATGCGCATCGAATTCTCCAAGGAGAACAGAAGGCTCCGGAAGTTCATCAATTAGCGAGTGTAAATCACGTTTTTGCAGCTAATAGCTAGGAGGAATGTAAATAGTGCAGATTGTGATCAGTTTATCAAAAAGAACTGCTCGAACAGCCACTTCCTCAAGAGATGTTTGGAGTTGTAAGGGTGTGCATGCAATTCCTTGATTCACTATGATGGCAACACCTCCGGATGATGTCATGGGATCAACACGGTCCTTTCGGAAAATAACGTATTTACGAAGAAAATTTGTGTGTTTTGAATTAAGGTGTGTTTCTTGTACACACAGCACTTTTGGTGAGTGTTCGTGTAAGAGTTCTTGGATGTCGTCAAGGTTTCTGAGAAGGCCCCTGACGTTCCATTGTATAATTTGAGTGTTCATGGGGAACGTAAAATAGTGCTGTGTGTACGAAAAGCGAGTGGCTGTTTAGACAGGGAGTTTGAGTTCACTTAACAGGGCCGTCACAAGGCCCTGTTATCCGCTTTTTTGTTTTCTTGGCGCGATCCAAGGAGCCACGCCGCTCTTTCGGCACCAAGGGTACCGACGTATCCATTGCCTCCTCGGAGGCACTGGATGCCCGCACATGCGGGCTGTTAGTTCGAATTTCGGGCCTCGCCTGATGAGGTGAGGCCTTGAGACCCAAGGACTCTAGAGTCTCCGATCTCTGTTTGGGAGTAGGCGGTGTAGCCTGGGCTACAGCCGCCTTGGGGGCAGGTGCCACAACCACCGGCTCGGTATGCGCGGGCCGGAAAAGTGGCGAGGGCTGGTGCAGCGGTGCCCCCTGACGCGCCGCATAAGCATATGTAGGTCCATAGAATGAAGCGACTCTTCGCCGTGCTTCCTTAAATGTAATGTTCTCCTTCACCTTCAACGTAATTATTTCTTTTTCTTTTTTTCAGTATGTGCAGGAGCGTGAATATGCGGCATGGTTTCCTTCGCAGTTTACACAGTGTGGCGGTTGTTTGCAGTTCTCAGATACGTGGCCTATGACTCCACATTGTGCACAAGTCTGGCAACCATGACAGGTTTTAGAGCCATGGCCATACCTCTGGCATTGGAAGCAACGACGAGGGTTTGGTATGTACGGCCTGATAGATGTCTTCGTGTACCCTGTTTGAATAGATTCCGGTAGTTTACTGGATGCAAACGTATTAGGTGTTTCGTCGGTGTTTCCTTATGATCTCTTCTGATGATGATTCTCTGTACATTAGTGACATTTTCGCTCTTCCACCCCTCCAAAAGTTCAGTCTCAGTCAAGTCAAGTAAGTCCATTTTAGATACCACTCCGCGAGTTGTGTTCATTGATCTATGTGGTGTTATGGTTATTGGTATGCCACCAAAATCTGAAAGATGGTCTAGCTTTTGAAATTGTTCTTTGTCACGGATTTCGAGGAGAAGGTCTCCACTAGCCATTTTGGTTAGCTTGTATCCTGTGCCAAAAAAAGAGTTTCGGTAAGACATCTAGAAACTAGGAAAGGAGAGACGGTCCTGGCTTGTTTTTCAGTTTTTTTACAGTGGATAACATGAAAGTGAGGATATGTTTCTTTTGGCTGGTTGAAAAAATTTATATCATCGGTGCGTACCCGCTTTAAGCCGGTACGATCAGACAGTAGGGGGAATGCTCTATGCATGCCTGTCTTATTTTTGTTCAGCAGCGTTGGCGGCCACCCACCACGGAGCCCAACGAGGGGACGCTGCAAGTTTGCGGATGCTGAAACCTGCAGACGCCAGCCGTACAACGCCACTATAACCCAATGCGCCTAGACCAAGGTAGGCTATTTGCACAGGGTTAACCCTAGCCGCCAGGAAGTTTGGAAGTAAACAGAAGAGAGTAGAAGACAGGACAGATAGATAGTAAGAAATAAAGACGAAGATGTAGAGAGAGAGAGATAGGAAAAGGCGACTGCCGATTTCCCCTGGGTGGGTCAGCCCAGGGGTGCCGTCTACGTGAAGCCGGGGCCAAAGGGGTGTGTTGCCTCTGCCGGGGGGCCTTAACGGTCCAATCACCCAGCGTCGGCTCAACCCCCAGGATCCCCTTTTCCCTGGACACGGCAAAGCCACGCACGACTAGGCGTGGGAGGGAGCCAAAACTCCCCCATTAGCTCGGGTTCGTGGTGTCGCTACACACCAAGCGCCTACTTGCGCAGGCGCCCCTGCGGGGTCAGCTCCCCAGACTGTTTCATAACCAGGACTATTCCTGTGCACCAATCGGTAGAGCTGTCTACTCTTCTAATTATAACCGTGTGCACGAGTTTCCCGATTTCATGCTTTAGCTTCCCTATGAGTAGAATCGGCACTTATCGTGAAACCGTTACGATATGCAGAATGGAGCCTGGTTTCAGCCCAATAGTGTACTCTCCTGGGACACCATTGCTCGTCTGCACTAAGCGCGTCGGCAAATTTGACGCCTAAAGCCACTAAGGCTGGCAGCCCGAGAAATATGTCACGAAGAGGGCTAATGACATAGTACGTTTAACGGACACTCCTCGTTTTCCACGCAATCTCTGCGACAAATTTTCCTAGAACCATAACACCGTAAATGTAGCGCAAAAAAACACAGACAAGAAAGGGCACACCACAAGCGCTTATGTTAGAGATCAGTACTAACTCGCTCGCCTCACCATTTTGCCTAGAACATTGAGTATGTTGCTTCCAGCCCCCGTAGCGTTTTGCCTAGAACATTGAGCATGTTGCCGCCAGCCACCATAGCATCTGGTCTGTGTTATCCAGGTGGGTGGACAACCCCGGAAATGTAGAAGGCGGAACCGACACTTCGGCACCTGAATCAACTTTAGCAAGGATAGGCACAGAGTTTATCAGAACATGCACATAGCACGCTTTTCTGGCCGCGCCAATGAAAGTTTCTCTAGAGTCACATTCGACAGCCCAGACGCGTACCTTTCGATCGATCTACTGGCTTGGCTTTCTCGAGGCAGGCTCTCGAAAAATGTCGTTTGTCATTACCGTAGTGGCACTTGGAAGCTCTGGCTAGGCACGTCGACCTCGAATGCTTGTTGCCGGCGCAGTATGGACACCGTGACCCTTATTGTGTTGCGAGTGTTTCTTGCGGCTGATGGCGCCCACGATGGCGCTTTGGTCCTAAAGTTCAGGCAGGCTATCGATCCCTTCCGGTCGAAGGTTCTGCTGCTGCTGCTGAACGATTTTCTTGAGGTGGGGCTTGGCCAGCGCCGTAGCCAATGTCAGCTGCAGATCCATCTGCAAGGCCTCGGATAGTTGAAAATTTCGGAGCCCGTCAAAAAACCAGTCTCAAGTGAGTCTCTTCTTCATATCCGTGAAGTCGCAGTGGTCTGCCAGCACGTGAAGTGTGGTTATGAACTGATCCACTGATTCTTCTGCTGTTGCTTGCATATGTGGAAGCAGGCACCTTCATGAAAAATGTTCCCTTTTTTGATGAAATGACTGTCCAACTCTTGCTTGACGACGTCATAACTTTTTGGTTCTTTGCCGGTCAGTTTAAATGTTGCGAATACTTCGCGAACTTGCCGGCCCATTGTCTAAAGTAGCGTGTGTACCTGGGCCTCTCCTGACCATCCGTTGAGAACTGTTGCAAAGCGGTGGTCATTGGAGTGGTAGATCCACGTCGGCCTCTCCGACGTTCTGTCGAAATCCCGCGGTGGTGGCTGCTGGAGCCTTGGGATCACCATTACAGGTTTGTCTGACATCTTGAGGGAAATCTGCCGTCCACTGCCTCAGTGAAATAGTTGGCCAGTCAACACTTCTGACACCATGTCGTGACACTGCATACGAGCGCAACGTGTATGCGTGTATCAATAAACAATAGACAAGCTATGCTCAAGGTCACACAAATGAAAAAAAAAACCCTTCTTCATTGTGCCAGTTGATAACACATATTCCAGGAGACCTCACATGGTAAGGGTAGGTTCGCACACACCGTTGTCGCCCAGCTATCCGTTGTGACCTCACATGCCGAACATGGGCAAGCAGTAACAGCACAGCTTGCGTGCTCCTGGTCTTGTTTCTGTTAGTAGCCGAAGCTTGTCGATTTCCACTTATTCTGCACTTTGTAAACAGTTTACTTTATTTTTCAACACGAGAATATCTTTGCAATCGCAACAAAATCAACAAAGGCACAGCTGAACTCATAATAAACGCCCAAAACCATGTCTACGTGCGAGTTTCCCACACATAAGGTAACTCGACTTGGTAACCGGCCCGTATGTTAAATAAAGCTGCACCGTGTGCTTCGAAGCAGCCAGAATACCTTATTTTTAAACCTGCGAAGCTTAAAAAACTGCCAAATTTGATCTTAAAAAATCACTTGAGGCAGTAAGCTCAGGTTGTACACCATATGAAACAAAAAAAGGGCTAGGCTTCTTGTCAGCTGGTCTCAAAAACCTGGTATTTTTGGCTCAATCAAAGGGTGCAAAAATGTGTAGGGCACTGAATCTTGTTAAGAAAGTACTTATCATTTCAAACAGGCAGAAAACCAAACTTCCATTTTTTTAAGCATGTTATCTTTTCTTATTTTGTTGCTACATAATATGGTGCTGTCCCTGAAAGGCAAGTTGCTTCTCTTCGAAACACATAACTCCTGATGGGAATGCAGGAATATAGACTTTCAAACAGTTAGGAAAAGGCCAGGCGAGCTATGACTCATGTGAAGTTGTGGGGTCTCGACATGAAGAGAGCACCACGCTTTCGGAGTGAGCGGACACAGTAGATGTGGTCAAAATGAACCAAACAACACACATTTATTTAACTGATTTTAGATCGACGATATCGTCAGCCGAATCAATATACATCAATTGTGACCAACACGCTAAAACAACCTTACACAATATTACTATACACGCTAAAACAACCTTGCACAATATTACTATACACTCAAAAACATATCGTACACAAGGCAGTGAACACTTGACTCACCATGAGGGCCCCCGGCAGGCGACCCACGGTGCCGTGCGCCGGGGACCCACTGCGAAAGACAACCAACCGTTCACGCCAAATGCCACGCGCAAAAATCGCCGCTCCTTTCTGATGTGCCGCCACCCAGGCTTGCCACCAGGCATCACCGCCGGCATTACCGATCTAACCATGATGATGAGATGGTGGTGATAAACGCTCGTGAGCACGCCACCTACAACTCGATAATTGCGACCACAGAATGCGACTTCTGCGCGAGACACGTGCGCCACAAAACGCAACCAACTTTACAAGAAGTGTTAGCACCCCCACAAAGCTGAGAGCTGCTAGGCTGTCAGGTGGTATTCTACAGTGCTAAGAAAGTGCATCAGAGCTCTCTAATTAGAGCTAGCGCAGCAGCTTAGCATGTAATGACGAAATTCGGTTTGAATGCAGATACTGGACTATTCCCAATAGTACATTTACTTAAAAAGCATGATAAAGGAATCATTAAAAAGAAAAAAAAGAAGAGGTCTGGAGTGCAACCTTACTGGTGATCACTTGGCAGTAATGCAGTTCCTCACCAGAGCAAGATTGGCCACCCTGATGCAGAACTTGGCCACTACCTCCCTTATGAAAGTACGAATTAACCCTTCATTATCAGTCCCCAGCGGCTGCGAAGCAACTGTCCAAGGCGGCGGTCAGACCTGCGATGCAGCGGAGGGTGCTAGGAATCTCTGGGTCCGGACAGGCTGCAATTAGAACCTGAACCTGGCTACTTTCAACCCTAGAATGCTATCTAGGAAGGCTAGTCTAGCTGAGCTATTCGAGGAACTAGAGGGTGTTAAATGGGATCTAATACTGCTCAGCGTAGTTAGGAGGACAAGTGAGGCTTATACAGTGCCATAGAATGGACACGTCCTATGCTACCAAGTTTTCTTGTACACAAGAATATCGCTGGCAACATAGAGGAATATTATAGCATCAGTGAGAGGGTGGCAAGTAGCATAATTAGGTTAACAAAAGGTACAAGATGAAGGTGGTACAAGCCTACGTGCTCAAATTGGTGGCGTTTTCTGTGCTCTCGTGTGGTGTCGTATGTTCGTCTAGGCACCACACGTGCGGTGCCTTATGTTCGGCTGGGCCGGCCACGACACGAGTGCACGCCACAGCGGGACCGCGGAGGTCGACCATGGAGCGTGCTGCCATCCCGTCAGGCCACCCGTGCTGGCAGACGACGTGGTGGCGTTCCATCATTGCAAGTATAATTTACAGCTGGCGCTGCACCAGAACACGGCTGGACGAGATGGGAAACGTGCGTGAGCTTATATCGTCCGACTGTGCTCGGACAAGGCTACTTTTGCTGCCAGTAATTTTCGCATTGCCACCGACGGCAATGCGAAAATTACCGTAACGCTTATCTAGTTAGTACACAATCGGTGCAGCAACAACCACCAGGAGAACAGACGTGCAACCACTGGACACGTAGCATCTCGCAAGTGTCTCTCATTGTTTGATTTTATGTTGTTTCCTCTATTATTACCAGTACAAACAGGATGCTGGAAATTGTCATCTGAATGGCGTCTCTCGCTTACAGCACTGCAGTAGGCGGATTCGAGTTTTGTGGTTCACAGATTCGTCTGACCCGTAGCAAGACGTGAAACTCGGGTGGTGCTTTACTAATTTCCCTTTCATCGTCACGGTGCCGTTAATTAAGCAAGATGCCGTTAAATAAGCATTGAAGTTCAAGTATAGGTATGGCTATATGAAGGCAGGAATGCAGACTGGAGAGTTCAGGTGAGAGGGCCACCCACAAGCCGAGTCAGAGGAGCAGACACTTGATACTTCGTGAGCTCAAAAAGAAGGAGGTGAAAATGGACAGAGAAGGGGGGTCCATAACTTTTGTAAGTGCTAGATGCGCATACATAAACTGTAAGCTGAGTGAAGGACACAGAACAAGTGCTTCGATCGTTTTACATACGTGCATTTAGCACTTACAAAAGTTATGGATCAGTACTAACTAGACTGAACCCAGTGCCTGCTTAGAGAAGGAGGAAGTGGAGAATTCCAAAAGAGCATGTGGCTTGTGTAAGACACTAAAAACAATGGTTGTGTCATCTGTCGATTTTTCTTGTTATATCCATTCTTTTCTGAAGTAAATCCTTCAACTTATGGTGAAATACACGAGCCTCTTTGGCGGCTATACGGTTATTCGAGGTTCGGCATAGGTTTTAGTGTGCTTCGATTGATCTGTCTCTCTAGTTGGCTGACTCACTTCATTGTGTTTGTCTGAGGAAGGGCTTGCTTTAATGAATACTCGGTTTCTTGCCAGGATGCTGTCTTCTGTCTGAACTTCATACGACCTGTCATAAATTCTCTTAATTATTGTGTCTTTGACCCACGCTCCTGTTTTCAGTGTTTGAACTAAGACATCCACTGACCTTTTCTTAAGGCTTGGTGAATCCTTCGCTTCATGGTAGTTGTATCCTTCTATCATGGTAGTTCACCTCTTCTGCATTCTTATTTAACTCACATCAACTGTTTCGGGTAGCAGTAGCTGTAAAGCTGTTGCTACACTATCTTTAGTGTGGCAATTCATTGACAGTTGTGCTGGACTACCATTCTATTTTTGCAGTGGTGTGTTTAGTTAATCAACAAATGCCATTCGTGGGTCTGAGTGGCTTCCATGTGCTTTTTGTAGGAAGCATTTTCGCCCTCATGATGGCTGATTCAGCCCTTGCATTTTCCCGTGGGTAACCTGAGCTTCACGTTTTGTGTTCGAAGTTCCAGCTCTTGACGTCGTTTTTGAATTCTTTGCTGCTGAATGGCAGGTCATTCATGCTTATCAGGATTCTTGATACCCAGCACATTGCAAAGTGGGTCCTTAGTTTCAGTATCACTTAGTTTGAGGCCATGATTTCATTTGGTTCACTTCCCAATAGTTGCAGTAATAATTGACTTTAACCAGAAAATTCTTTCATTTGAATTCGAAGATGTCACATTTAACCCATTCCCATGGATAGCTTGGTTCTGGATGTAGCCAGAGAGTTTCTGTTTGCTGAGCTTGGCATACTTTTAGCATATTTTGCATCTCATAATGAAGACTTTCAATTCTGCGTTCATTTCTGGCCAGGAGGGTAGTTTCCTCTGCGTAGGATAAGCGTTTGTACTGGTCATGTGCAGCTCAACAGGGCACGTGCTATCCCATTCTTATCAACTGCGCTTAGAGGCCAACTGCAATGAAATTTTACCAGGGCAGAATTGGCCCAGAATACGTAGTATATGTTGGGTAAACAATGACAATGAGTGAAGAAGCTTGCAATCACATACTTAATTTATAGTCAGGCTCTAATGGTCAGCTAGCAGATGACGCGGAGCTCTAGCGGTATGCCAAGACAAATAGAGCAAAAAAAGAAATGATGTCAGTAACAGCTGACCATCGCTCGTGAGCAGACCTCCCTGCAGCCGCATTTTTTCCTTTTATGCGTGATGCACCTCTACAAGTAGATAATTCAGAGGATTTAACTCTTTTGTAGTACGAAATGCGGGGCCGTAGACTGCTGGAACATATGTTACAGCTGGGGACCAGCTTTCACACTTTTTCGGGAAACATGAAGCTCCAAAAGCTGGAGGGGGGAGGGAATTGGAGAAAAAAATGGGATGTGTTGAAGAGCGTGGTGCTTTACGTGGCGCACTTCGAAGATGACGAATGTAAACACTACCGATGCCTCTCCACCCAAATACTATAGAAACTGAAAAGAACGTTGATCCTGAAGCAGTGCCTTCAACATTGAACCATGACCTACACAACAGCGAGAAGCCCCGACCGGAGTTTGGAGAAGCGCCAACGACGACATGTATTCATATTAGACAGCTTCAGTCTAGCACAAAATGCCTGTGTTAGCTAGTTATGTTCGCTAAATTACAGCGTAATGCTACTAAAAAAAGAAGATAAAACAATGCCCCGCGAAGTGCTAGACTAGCTGTGCCATCCATGATCGTGTAATCGAAGCTCCAAAAACTGATCGGCTCGCCGCTTCTAGTTGAAAGTAGTCAAAGCAGAGAAATGTTATTTTGCTCAGTTCAAAGCAGTTTAAGCCCATAAATGTATTATAAAAAAATGAATTAAGCTACAATAGTGCCGCACCCGAAACAAAGAATGAAGACGATGGGTGCGCCAACAGCCTCGTGAAAAGGGGGACTGAAGAAGACGACGTGCTTTTGTTTTGCTCGCCTGCTCTTGGCTCCTGCATAAAAACACACGCTGTCGGTTGTCGGACTCAACGTCTCGGTGCACTGCTTACGTTGAACCGCGACACTGGTGGAGGCGCTGGGTAGCAAGCCTGCCGATGCTCAACACCCCATCTGGGAGCCGTTCATCAAATCCCGACACGCAGCCACCTGTTACGACACCAGTGCACCGCTTCAGTCAGCGGTTGCTAGGCCTATCTCCTGAGCTGACCTCCTTCGACGAACATTCTACCAGGCATTACGTACCTCTACCAATGGCCTCCGCTAGCCAGCCACAGTTGGTCCAAGGGATACAAGGCAGCCCCGTTTCCAATCCAGCCCAGGTAACACTTCTTCAGCCACTTGTGCCTGATCGCTTCAGTGGTGCCCCACACGAAGATGTTGAAGATTGGCTTGAGCATTACGAACGCGTTGCCGACATCAACCAGTGGAATGCTCAACAGAAGCTCGCCCGCACGTATTTCACTCTTGATGACGGCGCTCACACGTGGCTTGAGAATCGAGAAGGCCGTATATATACATGGGATGACTTTCGTCAGCAGCTGATTGACACCTTTGCTAGCGTCGACCGTCGAGAGCGGGCTCAGCAGTTGCTCGAGTTAAGGCTTCAAAAACCTAACGAAACTGTGGCAATGTTTGCTGAAGACGTGACGCGCCTCTGTCGTCGGGCTGATCCCAACATGTCCGAGGAGAAGAAGTTGCGCTACCTTATGCGCGGCGTGAAAGAACAACTGTTCGCTGGACTTGTGCGCAATGCCCCAACTACCGTGGCCGATTTTATAAGAGAAGCCACTGCCATTGAGCATGCTCTGCACCAAAGATCGAGGCAATATGATCACTCGTCCACTACCACCCCAATCAACGCCGCTTCATTGACTCTGGACAATCAGGGCTCCCTACGTGACCTTATCAGAGATATTGTCCGCGAAGAAATTCAGAAGCTTTGGACTCCTCCAGTGGATACACCAGTGATCGCCGTTGCCGCAGTCGTTTGTGACGAACTTAGGCACGCTTTTTCAGCAGCTGATCTTGGTCGTGATCAGTGTCAACTGAGTTACGCCGACGCTGTCCGCCGACCACCACCCGTCCCACCTATTACATCATACTACCAGCCACCTACAGCCGCACCTTCGTCGCAACCATTGCAGGAGGCTTTCAGACGTCAGCCCATGTCTCCGATGTCTCCATGCTACCAGCCACCACTTGCCGCGCCTTACTCACCACCACGAGAGGACATAAGACGCCCACAATTCCGCAGAACGGACGCTTGGCGCACCGTCGATCGGCGCCCTCTCTGCTTCAACTGTGGTGCTGCCGGCCATATAGCTCGCTATTGTTGGTACCGCGACACATCGCTTCGCCCGTCTCGTCCAGGGTACGACGGTCGCCGACCAATGACGACTACATTGTTCGCCATGACGACCCTGGTTTTCGAGGACCTACAACAACGTGGTCTCCCTATCACGAGTCGCCTCCTAATCGCCAGCCCAATTCCGCCCACAGGTCACGCTCTCCATCCCCTGCCCAGGCATCGTCACCGAATCGACGTACTTTTGCTGACCTTCGGGGAACAAGGTCGCTCAGCCCTTACAGGGGGAAACTAAAGGCGGCGACCTCTCGGGGTAAGGTCGCAGCCCGACCACAAGACGATAAAAAGTACCCAGTACTGCCGCTACAGAACGACTTGACGCCGACGAATATTAACAACGACGAAATGGTGAGCGCCGACCTCAATGTAATTATTGACGGAGAGCAAGTGACGGCCTTAGTCGATACGGGTGCTGATTTTTCCATAATAAGTCGCAAGCTGGCTGATCATCTTAGAAAAGTAAGAACGCCATGGACAGGACCACATATAAGAACAGCGGGTGGTCAATTGCTGCTCCCTACTGAAAGATGCACAGCAAGAATCAGCATAGGAGATTCTTCTTTCGTCGCGACTTTCATTGTTCTCCCAGAGTGCTGCAAAGATTTAATTATAGGAATGGACTTTCTCAGGGAGCATGGCGCAATAATCAACATCCCGGACCGCGTGGTTTCATTTTACGAGAGTGCTCGTCTGACTGATCCTACGTCACCAGAGCACAAATCCTTTCGTCTCAAAGACCACAATATAGTCGTGCCGCCTCGATCATGTATCCTCGTTTCAGTAGCATGTGACGTACCGTTCGACGGTGAAGGAGTCGCCGACCAACTAACCTCGCTGCTTTTCACACACGGGATTTCCGTAGCAAGAGGAATATTCAATGTCACCGACGGCCGAACGAACTTGCTGTTGACCAATTTCACCTCCGAGCGACGGCACCTTCCAAAACGCACAACGTTGCCACATTTCGACGAGATCGCAGATGTTTGTGACTGCTTTTCAGCACTCGAAGCAATACCTGCACAAGACCCACGTGACCTAGCACCTAACCTTGAAATCAGCCCTACTTTAACTCAGCAACAGCGGGAACGCCTGCTTGTGCTGCTAGACGAGTTCCATGACTGTTTTGCGTCGACCTCGAAAGTTGGCCGGACGTCCTTGACCAAGCACCGAATCATCACAGAGGACACGGCTAGACCAATCCATGAAAATCCGTACCGTGTGGCTTCAAAAGAACGAGAAGCAATAGAACAGCAGGTAACAAAAATGCTTGAAGATGACGTCATTTAACCGTCAAAAAGCCCCTGGGCATCACCTGTTGTTCTAGTGAAAAAGAAGGACGGCAAAGTCGGGAAAACGACACACGGACGCCGACTGCCTATCTCGATCACCAATAGGCTGCTGCTTTTGATGAAGAGACAGCGTTCCTCGGAATCCTCGACACGTCAACCATCGCAGATCACCAGCATGACGATCCTGAGCTACTTGGCTTGATTAATTATTTAGAAGGACGAAGCCAGAATGCACCCACAGCCTTTACAAGAGGACTATCGTCGTTCTGTCTGCAAAACAATGTCCTTTACAAAATGAACTTCTCGTCAGACGGGTCCACCTACCTGCTTGTCGTCCCTACCACTCTTCGTTCTGAGGTGTTGCAAGCGTGCCACAATGAGGTAACATCTGGACATTTAGGCTACACGCGCACACTAAGCAGAGTTCGAGGGAGATATTACTGGCCTAGACTCACCGCTACGGTGAAGCATCATGTTCGGACCTGCCTCAATTGCCAGCGGCGCAAGTCACCTCCAAGGAAACGAGCCAGTTTGCTACACCCTGTCCAGATCCCGACAACGCCATTTGACCAGATCGGAATGGACCTTTTGGGCCCACTTCCCACCTCTAGTGTTGGTAACCGCTGGGTTATAGTGGCGACCGACTACCTTACTCGCTACGCCGAGACAAAAGCCACTCAGAGAGGCACAGCAGAGGAGGTAGCCCGGTTCTTCATAGAGAACATTGTGCCGAGACACGGTGCGCCATCTATCATTATAACAGATCACGGAACCGCATTCACGGCCGCGCTTTTAGATCATGTGTTGGTGCTCAGCGGTACTATTCATCGCAAGTCGACAGCTTACAATCCACAAACCAACGGGTTGACCGAGCGACTTAACAAAACTCTGGAAGACATTCTTTCAATGTATGTGGACTTCGAACACAAAAACTGGGACGAGATTCTCCTTTACATAACGTTCGCATACAATAATGCGAAACAAGAAACCACACGGATGACCCCATTCAGCCTTGTTCACGGACGAGAAGTAAGAACGATGTTAGACGCGATGCTGCCACACGAATGCGATGACAACGAAACGAGTGCTGACGCGTTTACTCAATGCGCAGAGGAAGCCAGGCAGCTCACACGTCTGCGAATATACCAACAGCAAGAGTACGACGCAGGCCGCTATAACCAACGTCCCACACCTGTAACATACGAAACCGGGGCAGGGTATGGGTGTGGACGCCTGTATGAAGATGGGGACTATCCGAAAAATTGCTCAGAAGGTACTAAGTGACGTTACCTATGAAGTCGTCCCGGATAGCCCAAAATGTTCAAGGCGTCGCCAGCACCGACCTGAGCTTGTGCACGTAGTGCGCATTAAGCCATACGTCAGCGAGTGACTCTGTGAGGCACCGTCGCTTCTACAAAGTGACTTCATGCGCAAATTACTGTCTCAGCTATAGCATTGGGGCGATGCTCTTTTAAGGGGAGGCAAATGCCGCGCCCGAAACAAAGAACGAAGACGATGTGCGCACCAACAGCCTCGTGAAAAGGGGGACTGAAGAAGACGACGTGCTTTTGTTTTGCTCGCCTGCTCTTGCCTCCTGCATAAAAACACACGCCGTCGGTTCTCGGACTCAACGTCTCGGTGCACTGCTTATGTTGAACTGCGACAATAGGTTTAATGTAAAGTTTTTTGGTGCAGTCAGACAAGTGTTTTCAGAAATGAAGGGATGCTTTTGGTAGACATGAGAGTGCGTCAAACCGAGCACCAGTATAAGAAACAACGCCGTCTTATCATTCGTAGCCTATTAATGAAGTGAGAATATTCGAAGTGTAAGCGATTGACATCATTCATTGTGAACCAGCGACTTCACCAAAACAGCAGGACAAGTCGGTAGGCACGAAGCGGGCAGCCGTTATTTTGTTACGTGCCTTAATGAGCTTTTTTGATAATGTATTCTTCACAGTGCATGTTGACATTTTTGGTTTTTTGGTTACTACTTAAAGAGAAAACTCTGGGACACGGCTGCGAAGTGAATACTTCAGAATGCAGAGCAGACAATTCGCCTGCATCTGTTGATCTGTTGAGCTGCTGTCTACCTCACTTCCGGTCAACTGTAATGGTGTCATTTCCGGTATCGGAAATTGCGTTGGTAACAAGTGTTTTTCTTGGGTAAACTACTTGCATTTCGATAGTGAAATTTGACAAGCAGCATTGTCTCCAGCTAGACTGCTTATGAATCGGCTTTTTGGAGGGTGCACAGCTTCGTTGCAGTTGGCATTTAACAGTTTCCTGTTAGTAAAAGTGTCGTCGTTATCAAGCTTGCTACAGATACTGCATTTGCTACCTCGTCTGTAAATTTAAAACCTTTTACCGCTTTGTGACACAAGCTTTTGCCTTTGCTGCCAGAATGCGGTCTTATGTAAGCTTGGCGAGTTTTCATCGTCCTTGATCTCTCAGCCGCTAACTCAAACTTCGTAGCATGCTGTTCATGGTTCAGTGCTTGAGTGCGATTTTTTTTACTCCAGCTCTTCATCATGTTTTGGACAAACTTCCCGCGACAGCATACTGAACGGCAGGCTAGGCCTAATCAGTGTTGGTTGAGTTTTGGTGACGGTTGCAGTGATGTGCTATTTATATGTTGAGGTTGGTACAGAATTAACAAAACTTTTTGAGGTGGCTGCATTTCAAGAGAAGGGATGCATATTGCTAATAAAAACGAGAGTGGCACGTGTAGCACTTGAGTAGTGATTTGTGATTACTTGAAATCGGCTGCGCACCTGTGAAATCAAACAATCGGCGTCTTTCAGCACTCGAAATTTCGAACTTGATGCGACGTAGTTTATGCGCAATGCACATAGTCGAGGCGATCTGAGAAGTAGTCAACAAATACCTACAACTATGTTTTCTTTTGTTAGACACCCCCCTTTTCACATTCACTTTGTTGGCAACGTGTGTCTTTGGACACTATTTTTTTTAAGATTTCAAAATTTAGATGGTTGTAAGCACCACGCATCGAATGCTTCAATTCTTGGACACGCGAAGCTGCATGCTCAACACATTTTTCACAAGTGCGGCCCTTGAAGAAGGTTGTTTTGATTAAAGTGCGATATCGCTTATAGTGTCGATATTCACAACTCCCACAACTTCCGTTAGAAGCGGTCTATACTGTATTGATCTACCTGCTACATTTACATTACTACCACAGGTGAAGGAAAGAAATGGCTCAATGGGCTAGTAAAGTATGACTGATATTTAATTTTGTGCTAATATGACAAAAACATTAGCATGCCAATGCCCCACCTCAACTCCACATATCACAACATGTTCATCATGCTGCTGTCATTGGATAGATGCTATGTATACACAGCTTACACTTAGTAGGGCTAGGCATACAACGTTGCTGCAGCCCAGTGGTGTAGTCAGGGGTTGGCACACCGGGCCCATGCCCCTCCCCCCCTTCTCAAATTCACCCCCCCCCCATATTATACAAAGCACAGAATGACGCTCGATCACATCTACGGACCAGGCACCACTTCAAATTGTAGTGGTCTAACCTCCTCTCCCCCACACACACAAAAAAAATCTGCCTACGTCCCTGTGGCAGCCCACACACATTCTGGTGCTCACCTCAATGTTGTCATTCAGTGCCATGACCGTGTGTATGCAAAATGTGAAGACACACATTACATGTACATAAAGAATAGCAGGCCAGAATAAGTTCACCAAAACTTACTAATGCTGTTACACAGGGAAAGCTGTCTGGCATGGTTCGTAGAAGGGTCAGGCTTCGTAAATCCCACAGTTCAAAAGGCTGATCTTTGAAGAGCACTACGAAGTACTGCCTGAAATAGTGTTGCACATAAAAAAAGTGGAAAATTCAAAACTTTGTAAAAGACTAGAAAAGGTCAGCATATATCAAAGCTTCCCATGTTATATTATATACACCAAAAGAACAAGAAGTAGAAAATATTTGTGGCGATTGAGGATGCATTATGAAGAATGCTTAGTGCATTCAGCGATTGGTTATATAGACCATTCCATCGGGCGAAGAGGGCCGGACTGGCAACCATTATCATATTTGACCCCTAAATGAATGAAAACTTCCAGGATGTCTCACAGACTCATTTTCTACATATGCTGTACCATTTGTGACGGAATTCAGCATGCCTGAACGAAAAAAAAAAAAAAATGACTGCAACTGCAATTGTATGCATACCTTCCATAGAAACATGGAGCTTCGCATGCTCCAGTGAGTTGCCAGACCAGGGACGGAGCCGCCCGCTAGGCACTATGACGGCGCCCACGTCAAAAAGTTTAATAAAAGTCATACTATTACTTCATGCACTTTTTTTTGAAAATGAAGCAGGATTAGGGTTAATAAACAGTCAAACCTACCCACTTATTAGACCATTTACTGATATAAAAGAAAGACATTTTTCGCTACACAAGTTCAATATACAGTGCAATACCATCAACTCTTTCGTTATCACACCTATAGAACATAAGTCAGCGGTACCTTGAACACGCCAAGAGAAAAAAATAAAAATACTGGTGTTCTTATGAACTAGTTGCACCACCTAGCACATTCTGTAAGCACTAATGTGTAGTTTCTAGCGTAGTTAGTGTTTTTCCCCTGAGTGGCAGTGATTTTTAACAGTGATTCCAAGATAGCGGTTGTGGTAGCGCAAGTCTCTCAGAAACGTAACAAATTACACAGTTTACACAGAGAGCTCAAATGTGTCTCTAAACAACCCTCGGTCTACAAGCCCAAATGTGTTTGTACAAAATTGTCAAGGTCCCTTTAAAGGGGCCCTGAAACACTTTTTTGAGTAAGCATAGAATTAATTCACTGGAAAAGCGTACTACTTCACAAATCCCATGCTGCAAAAATATTAAAAATCCGTTCAGTACGAGCAGAGTTACAAAGATTTGTCATACACTGCAATGGCATTCTCTTTTCTCTCGTCCCGACAAAAGCGCTGTAAGCTAAGCAGGGAGGGATGGGAGGGGCAAAAAAAAAAAAAAAAAAAAAAAAACGTCCTGCGCGCCTTGTGACCTTAAGCACTTTTTCCTTTTTTTTTTTCTTCTAATATGCGGCTTTTTCAGTGCGATCGCGGGCATGCATGGACAAGTGACGGCCTCTCGCGGTGATCTCTGCAACAACCGAGCGCGCCATGTTCGAATAAGCCAATGGCTGATAGATGGGCTTACTAAGAGTGATTTTTGGGCTTATTCCGTGATTCGTTGAGCGAAGAGAAAGTAATCTTTAGCTGACTTTGATGATTTATTGTGAATTGCAGGCTGCGTGCTGCGATATAACATTTTGCTTGCGTGTTCTTGGGAGCCTGTACTACTGATCGGCAGCGCTTCCTGACCATGCTCAAAAAGTGTTGCAGGGCCCCTTTAAACAACGAGCATAGTGAAGTTTTGAAAAATGCTGAGACAATAAAGTCAGGCTGATAAGCTGGCACCCGAGAGTGACTGCAGGTCAGATTTACACGCAATCTCATTCAGCCAATATTGCTGCAATGCTAGTCTGCACACAAGCCACAAACTTAGGTTAATATACATTCTGCCTCATCCTGCCAATAGTCCAGTTCTTGCACCCTACGACTTCTGGCTCTTCCTCAAACTTAGGGATTTCTTTTTTAAGAACAGTAAAGGTGCTCTAGAAAGCACACACCTCGTGGGAATCTGAGGTGTGCTTGCAACCATTTCGCGGGCATTTCCGCCGTACTGCCGCTCCCCTTGCCTTCTCCCGCGTTTTTGTGACAGTGCGTGGCGATAGATGACGCCGCACAAGCGTCGGGTGCCTCGATATCCTCCTCACCTGATGACCTGAGGTCGAGGAGGACATCGAGGCATTCAAGCATAGTTCGTGGTCTCAGGCCACGAGAGCCGGTGAGACCGAGCTACATGCACGCCAGGGCCGCTCTCTCTCTCCCCTTCATCCGCGTCCTCTTTAACAATCGCTGGACTGTAGCCTACCTGCCTGGGTGCCTTAGCATTCTCCGCGGGCATGTTTTTTAACTTTGTGCTAGCTCCGGTTCCCCCATGACCACTTTGCAGGCATTTTTGCCGTAGTGCCACTCCCCTTGCCTCCTCACGCGTACTCGTGACGGTGCATGGTGATAGATGGCGCTACACGCGGGTGCATAGTCTCGGGCTGCGAGAGTCGGCAAGACCAAGTCTCATGCACGCTGGGGACGCTCTCTCTCTCCTCAGGCAGCGCACGGCATGATGATGATATGTGGGGTTTAACATCCCAAAACCACCATATAATTATGAGAGACGCCATAGTGGAGGGCTCCAGAAATTTCGACCACCTGGGGTTCTTTAATGTGCGCCCAAATCTCTGCACACGGGCCTACAACATTTCCGCCACCATCGAAAATGCAGCCGCCGCAGCTGGGATTTGATCCCGCAACCTGCGGGTCAGCAGCCGAGTACCTTAGCCACTAGACCGCCGCGGCGGGGCAGGCAGTGCACAGTAAGCATGTGTTTTCCCTTCGTACGTGTACCCTTTGGAAATCACCGGACTGTAGCCTGCCTGGGTGCCTTGGTGGGCATGTTTACTTTTGTGCTAGCTCCTGTGCACCCGCGACCATTTGCCAGGCATTTTCGCCATACTGCCGATCCCCTTGCCTCTTCCCGTGCTCTCGTGATAGCACGTGGCAATAGATGGCACCGCGTTTGGTTTCAGGCTAAAACCCCAATACTTCGTAAAAGTACCGCCATCTGTTCTCCCCCACACGGCCTCCTCTCTGGCGCATTGCTTTTTATGGGTGAAGCTCCTTAAGGCGTGGGTCTGTCCATCCTTTGTCGTTGTCGTACGTAGCTACTGGGATTCGAGATGGGAGATGGCGGTAGTTGGAGTGTTCACTAGATGGATGCACGGACGGAAGCATGGACAGACAAACAGACAGACTAGCAGACGGACGGACGGATGGACGGACGCGCGGAGCAGGTATGTGCCACAGGGGATGTGAGAATGTGGTACTTGGAGTGTTCACTAGATGGACGCACGTACGGATGGACAGACAGACTAAAAGACGGATGAACAGATGGACGGACACGCGGACGTACGGATGGATGGATGCACGGACAGACGGATGGACGCATGGATGAAAGCACGGATGGTCGCGTGGACGGATGAAAGCAAGAACGAACAGACGAAAGCACGGACGGGCTGACGATGGCTTTGCCTCACTCATCATCATTGACTCCGTGCATATGCTGTGATTTTCTTTTTTCACTTGTGACACTGGCGCCCCCTGTAATGCGCCACGAGCATGCAGTTTGCTTTCGAGCCGATGGCGTGCTATCGCTGCTGCAATAGTTACAGCCGCTCCTGTACAGCCATGGCCATGCCTCGCATACGGCTTTATGTAATAATTCTTCTGCATTGATTTTCTCAGCAAGACTGGGTGCATTCACCATCAATATTATGGCAGAAGAGCTGCTGCAAGTTATGCACAAGCTGTAGCGAATTGCACGTCATTTAAACTTTTCGCAGCGTAGTGTTTCCTTGTGTATCTGGCCTTGATACACATAACTGGGTTTATTGAGAACAGGTTGAACTTAAATTCAGTAAACTCGGCACGCTAACTATTTAACCGGTAAGAAATATTTAAATTACAGCTGCGGTGTCTTGAGCCATGCCGTTTGGGAAGGAATAGTTCCCGTGTGTACAGATATTTTATAACTGCAGCAATGTCAAAGAGCCGAGTGAATTAGGGAACAAACGGGGGTCAAGGATATCATAGCTGAAATCAAGAAGAAGAAATGGATGTGGGCCGGGCATGTAGCGCGTAGACAGGATAACCGCTGGTCGTTACGGGTAACTGACTGGATTCCCAGAGAAGGCAAGCGGGTTAGGGGGAGACAGAAGGTTAGGTGGGCAGATGAGATTAAGAAGTTTGCGGGTATAAATTGGCAGCAGCAAGCACAGGACCGGGTTAACTGGCGGAACATGGGAGAGGCCTTTGTCCTGCAGTGGACGTAGTCAGGCTGATGATGATGATGATGATAATGAAACACGGCACGGTAATTATTGAACCGGTTAGAAATATTTAAATTACAGCTGCAGTGTCTTGAGCCATGCCGTTTGGGAAGGAATAGTTCCCGTGTGTACAAACTATCTTGATATTTTTTAACTGCAGCAATGTAAACAATGCCCATAGAAGTGCTCGCTCAGAACTTTGTGATATTTCACATGCTATCTTTCCTCTGCCTGTCCAATGACTTGTGCACGCAGTACGCCGTTCTGGGATGTTTGTCATCTGCGGTGCAGTTTGCAAGCATTGTCTCGAGGTTTTACATGTCTTCATGGGCATTGTAGATAATGTAGGTAATAAAGGTCGCTCTTGCGCACGGAAACTATTTCAAATTGCTGGACGGCCAAGATGAGGCTGTGATGTAAGGTCTAAAAACGCAGTCGCGTCATCGCTGTCAAAATTACCACTTGCCCATGTCTAGCGATATATTCTCTAAACTCAACACACAGTATCACCTCAAAGCATTGAAAAAGTTCGGCATAAGTATTGCAACAAAGCTTTTTTTTTTCATTATTTTTGCAAGTACCAGCCGTTAATTTTATAAAGAGTACACGCGACGTGCACACTGTTGCAGACACGGGCTGCGCTTGAGAACAGCCGCGATAATCATAAAACTCGAAACATTAACCACTTTTGAGAGAAAGGCTCTCTCACGTCTTACTTTGCATGCGGCGAACAAGCAAAACAGTGGTGCTTTGGCACATCCAAAATGGCACCAAGCGGCGAAAACCGGTTCTTGGCCGCATCCACCCGAAGAGAAAAGAAGCTCCGGCTGGGAGAAGAGGAAGCGGCGCAGCTCAAAAGAACGCTGTACTTTTCCGAAGATATAGGGGCTTTACTTCAAGCTGCGAGAGTCGATGACTCAGCAGTGATGCCAACCCTATGAATTCACTCTACATTTAAGGATTTTCTACCTCTCTTAAGAATTTTGCATATTTTTTTGTTTAATCTAGGGATTTTTATAAGGCTCTGGAAATGACACATTACTGCCCTCATAAAGGTATAAATTAGTAATCATGCTCTTTCAACTAAAATGGCTGTAAAAGACGATACCGTTGGCTATTTTATGTTCTGTTTATTTAAGACAGTCTTGGTGTTCTGCCAGCCTGAGTGAAGGGAATAGCAGCTCTATAAAGTGAGACTATTATTGTCTGAATGCGGTGGGAAATGAGACTCTGTTGTCGTTAAGAGTTAAGGATGCACATGGATATCATTAGTGCTTTGAGCGATTGCTGCTCTGTGAAACAATAATAAACTTTGTGTTGTACCATACACAAACACGTGTTTACGCTTACTGGATCCCTTGGCTGAGCAATGTGTTCATGTGAGACAACTTAATCATGAAGCTGAGAGAATAACAGAGCAAAACTAAGAATGAATAAGGTGGTAAGGTTCATTATTGTGGAAACAGCATGATGAAAAGAGACAAGGAGATTTGTTCGAGTGTTCTTAGTCTTTCCATCGTGACCTTTAAATGAGAGTGCAAAGGTGATGAAAATATTTTGTTAAACGAGGACCTGATTGAAAGTGCAGTGGAAAGGCATAGCTATCAGCCAGTTAAAAAAGGCCCATGTCATTACGTCAACTGAAAATAATGCAACAGTGATTACAAATGTGGAAAATTAACTATGGTCAGTCACATGTCACCTGCAGGTATAAAAAAGGTACTACAGACTTGCAGTTGACCTAAATGGTCACATCTATGCCTTCAATGTGTGCGCAAAGTGCCTTCAATGTGTGTGCAAAGTGAACCTGACAGACTAATTTGTTTCTGTGGCAAATGGTGCCATCTGCAAGAACTTTATATACAACTTCACAGAACGTGAGGAAAGACCTTGAATGTGGTTAATACGGTTCTTTTTACTTTCAACAAGGTTGAAAAAAACTTGGCCACAGAGCACACTGTCTAAATACTTGGTTAAGCCAATTAGCCTGAATAATAACATAGAAATATGATCTAGGGATATTTATTGTAATGTAGAGAATTTTCAAGGCTCAATCTAGAGGTAAAATGTTGTTTTTGGTTGGCATCACTGTCCGTGAGACCGAGTCAGGTGCGAGCCGGGACGCTCTCTTCATAGAGTTAACATACAGACTCTAGAGGAAAAGATGGGCTGGAAAAACTATAACCACCAATGTGCGGACATGTTGGAATGTTTTACAATACTTTAAAGAAGCACTATATATAGGAATTAAAAACACTGAAATTCTCGCAGTATAACTCATAAACAAGCATGTTCACATATTATAAATGGACAGAAACTGTGTGTGCTTAACATAAACTAAATTTTAAAAAGATACATTGACCACTTATGCAATTTACTGCATGCAAAAAGGAGCATTTGCAGGTTTCTTCACGAGATGGCACCACCATCCTTGTACCGTATCATTATTTGAGAGCGTAGTCGTGCGGCCGATAGTGCTGGCTTGCTTGTGCACAGGGCGAGTCGTGTACAGAGCCTTGTCATCAGTATCTTTTATTGCCATGAGTCAACTCGACTTCATGTGACAGTCTTTTCTTGCGATGCAACAGAGTGCCATGAAACAGAACAAAATGACTGTGGGAAGTGTGAGTCGACCTCACCCGAAAGCTGAGTATCGTTCCTGTATGACGGCACCAGAGTGGTTATAGGTTTTAATGCATAGGCCCTAAGGGGGGCTTTTTCTCTAGAGTCAGCTCTAGAGCTCTCTCTCTCCTCGGGCAGTGCACGGTAAGCCAATGCCTCCTCTAGAAAGATGCCTGCGACGTGAGCCGAAGAGCTGGTTCTTGGCCCTCTCTTGTTTTCTCCTCCACTCCCTCAAGCAGTGTCGGCTGCAAGCGTTCACTGCGGTGGCCGGATTAAACCTCGCGTATTCTGAGATTAAAGCAATGTCAACTGCCGTCTTGGAAACAACACAGTCATGCCTCTGTGATGGTGTCACTTCTGAATTCAGAGGAAGTAGTAGTGTCAGCTGCGAGCACTCCTCCCGGAGAAAGCACTGAACCATGAGAAAACTCCCATCCCCATAGGAAAGCAAGTGACATGCCAGGCATCTTTCTAGAAGAGGTATTGAGTAAGCCTGTTTTTTCCCTTCCTCTGCATCTTCCTTGAGAATCACCGCATTGTAACCTGCTTGGGTGCCACGGCATTCTTGGTGGACACCTTTGTGCTAGCTCCGCTTCCATTCGGTAAGCCAAACAGCGGTGCCTAGTGCTCGTGTGTGGGCCTACCATGCACAGCCGCACTTTTCGGAGGCCTATGTGTACGAGATTTGCCCTAGCTCTCACAACCAAGCTTAGTGGCCATCGCGCGAGTTTGCAGCATAGCTGCGAGGGACCTTTTTCTGACCAACATGTCAAAGCTCGCCATTGCCAGCTGATGTGCTCGCAGTTTTCCCTTTTTGTGTTTGTCCGCATGCAGGAGCCCTTCGCTGGCCGCATCTCTGGTGCAGACGTTGTACTGTGTTTGAGGTGCGCCAAAGGCAATCAAGTGTTTAAACACTCTCTATTTTGCTGTGCGGCGCTAAACACTTTGCTAGTTCTTCCCGTGTGAAGCTGTGCACTACACGTGAGCAGGCGACAGTATATGTGGCCTTGTGACACTCAAAGCCTCAACCCGCGGTGATTTATAGTATCGAGGCTGCCACAACCTGCACACAGATGATATTATGTGTGTGTATAAGTGTTTCTTCCTTGTGTGATTGTCTATAGTGTGCTTTTACCATTCTTAACTTGCTTACATTACCACCTTGGTAAGGATGACCTTAGGGGCCATTGCTTCAGTTGTGACATAGAGGTGGAAGCAGAAGTGCGGTAGTGGTATGACCAGCAGCTGCCACAATTCTTTGCCGGCAGCATGAAAAAGCTTGTTTTGCGTTGACGTGAGTACATTTACCATACTGATAACTAGGTAAGTTGAAAAACGATACCATCACTTGTAGCTGACAGTGTATGTCATTGATACCTCTATCACTAATAGGCTGGTACGTCTATCAGTGCTATCTGTTAGACAGAAATAAAGGTATTACTTTGGAGACACTACTTTATTATTTGCCCACTTATTATTCGAATCGGTTCAGTATGAGACATGTGACTAACACAGGCACATAGTACAGAAGCCTGCATGTAGTATACTGGTTGCCACCTCACACGAATGTAGAAGGGAAGAAAACATTAAGACATCCATTGCTTGAGACCATAAGTGGAAAGAAGAGATACTCTGTGTTTTTAAATGTACAGACATGTATAGTTTCTTATTTATTAAAGTCAAAATTGACAAGAGGAGTATTATAATGATGACCTCACAATCACGGAAAAAAAAAAGCACATTTCTGTCCCGCCTACTGAGTAGTCGGCCTGCCTGCATTGTATTTGTCCGAGGAAAAAGCAAGCAAGCTTTGGCTCTCTTTGACATGATGTTGCATAATCCCTACTTTATGCAGCGCAATAACATTTAAGTCATATGCTTATAGGGGCCTTAATATAGATCAGCAACCCTTTCTGATTATCCTCAAAAAGTGTGTGGCGGGGCCCATTAGTAACAAACATGACAAGCTTGATAAAATGACCACTTGTAATGAAGACTTACTTTAAGTGGGACACCTTAATGCAGGTAACTGGCGACTCTTCATTGGTGTCTGCACGAACCTGCTGCACTCGGCCTGACGTGATGCTGGTCAGGACGATCTCATTTCGCACTTTGCTGCCAACCGTTACAAGATTGGCATAGGCAAAGGACAGGAATGAGGTAAGGCTCACCCATTCAATTCCTCTGCAAAACAGCCGGTGCATGGGGAAGTATGAAAATGCTGCACAACACAAAAAGAAGTGGCCACAAAGTTTAAAATTAAAAAAACCCTAAATATTCAGCATCAAGCACAGGTCCGAGTTGACTGGCGGAACATGGGAGAGGCCTTTGTCCTGCAGTGGACATAGGCTAATGATGATGATTACTCAGTACCATTCAGGCATGTGGTGGCTCTCAAATGCACTTGGCAGCATAGCTGAAGATTTGATTTATATGTGGGGTTTAACGTCCCAAAACCACCATAAGATTATGAGAGACGCTGTAGTGTAGGGCTACAGAAATTTCCCCAACCTGGGGTTCTTTAACGTGCACCCAAATCTGAGCACACAGGCCTACAGCATTTTCGCCTCCATTGAAAATGCAGCCGCAGTAACCGGGATTTGATCCCGCAACCAACGGGTCAGCAGCCAAGTACCTTAGCCACTAGACCACCGCGGCGGAGCCTTGACAGCATAGCTCTTAAAGGGATACTGACATGAATATTATTAAATATCTTGGGGTTATTGTTCTAAATAAGAACATTGGTTTCGAGAAACCCAAAAGGGGTACCGGGGTGCCTTGGAATGCATCGTACATATATTTAATACCACTTCTTTAAGAAGACAATTCAAGTTTCGATATCGAGGGGCTGGGTTCTCCGTGAAGTGCCATGTCAGTGAGACGTTACGTGAATCTGCTTGATTGATATGTGGGGTTTAACGTCCCAAAATCACCATATGTTTATGAGAGACGCCGTAGTGGAGGGCTCCGGAAATTTCGACCACCTGAGGTTCTTTAACGTGCACCAAAATTTGAACACACGGGCCTACAAAATTTCCGCCACCATCGGTAATGCAGCCGCCGCAGCTGGGACTCGATCCCGCGACCTGCGGGCCAGCAGCAGAGTACCTTAGCCACTAGACCACTGCGGCGGGGCTCGTGAATCTGCTTGTGGTACACGTAAACAATGATAAATACACTGTCTGTAGAGACTCCAATAGTGATTTCCGAGGTTCAGACTGCTTGCAGGACATATAATTCACAAACTCAGTGGAGCTGAGTTGACTTGTTAGAATAATGTTCATCGCAATGTGGCTGGCTTGCTGATCCTCAGCACCAAAGCCTTTAAAAAACTTTTTTAAAAATATTTTATATGTGCTAGTAGACTGCAGTGTGTGGAGAGTGTCAACACTGCATACCAAGGAAACGAAAAATGTTCCTTTTTCGATCACTGAAAATCGTGTCAATACTCCTTTAATTCGGTGAAATGTTGAATTTCTACTAATACCAAAAACAGAAACTAGTGCCAAACTCTGTGAGTTATGGATGAACCGTTAAGTTGCATCAACTAGGTGGAGAAAAAAATTGCGGGCTAATCCACTTTACTAAGGTGTGTGACCAATTAATGCAAGTATTTGGGCGATTTGGTCATAGATCGTCAAAAAAAAGAAATGTTCTACAGCATGAAAAAACACATGAAGGAAGATTACATGGCTTAGCCCTGACTTCCCACTAAAATTTTTCATTCGGAAAAGACACATATATGTAATAAAGAAACTATAAAACTAAAGAAAAAAACATGAGACAAGCCTTGCACATAAACTCAATCAAGTGACAAAGTTAGACAGTTGCAAATGTTATCTTACAAGTGCACCTGCATAGAAAAAATAATAAACTTCCTTTCTTTATAAATTGATGGAAGGCTTGCTGAAGCATGCTTCCCCCCAAAAGAAGCGATTTGACTGCCTCTAGATCTCTCTAGTTAAAATATTTTTATTTCTGAACACCACCCTGGTTTGACTATAAACAGGAATGCGCCTTTAGTAGCCATGACTCCAAGATACTAGTAGCCTTGCCGTCGTGTCTACTAGTGGTACTGACAAACATTCTCAGGTTTAAATGAACATATATGCACCATGAAGTGAACAAGGGGGATGATTGTCGCAGTAGCTCAGTTAATAGAGCACCGGACTTGTTATTCGAAGGTTGCAGGCTCAGTGCCTGCCAGTAGAAAGTGATCGTTTCATTCACTTTTCTTTCTTCACATTTATGTCATAATTACTACAAATAGCATCCCCTATACTTTCTTTGGCATCAGGGTCTCTTAGTTGTCATTAACATTGTGTCTAACACATAAAAAAGTGCTTAAATTTTCATTTCTTTCCTTTAAGTAAAGCGTCGCAGTTTTTAGCCTCCCCGACAAAGAAACGGTTAACCCGCTCTACAGGGGAAGAGTTGTTGTTGGGCTAGTCGGGCTAGTCTTTGCACAACACTATCACGTTCAGCCCTGTGAAATATTTCTAAAGGTGCAGGTGCTTTTACAATTTCCCACTAAAGGCAGCGAGGGAATGGTTCACACCCACTACGGAAGCTGTCCAAGATGCATGCAAGTTTAACATGCTAAATTAAGAACCAAGATGTAATGGTTTATACTCACTACCAAGATGCATATGCTTTAACCATCTAACACTAACCACCACATTTCTGCAGAGCTGGGGTCACAGGCTATGTGACGCTGGCTAGCACTTTCAGGTTTACACAAACGGATATATTTCACAAAGTGGACAGGAGGGCAACTGGCACCATTTTTCGATTGGTAAAGCATTGAACACATTATCTTAAGGTTGTAAGTTCGGTACCCATGAGTGCCAAAGATGATTTGTTGTCTACTTTGTTTCCATTCATGTCATAATTACTACGCTGCAGTTAAGAGGAGAAGGAAGGGAAGACGTGAAAAGCAAGGAGATCAACGAGACGCACGTCCAGTTTGCTACCCTGCACTAGGAGTAAGGGGTGAGGGGGTTAAAGAAAGAAACGAGAGGTAAGAGAGCCCTGTCAGAGTACATGCGCCTGTCCATTGCACCCAGCGCTCTTGCTATGTCCTGGCTTTCTACTCCGGCCTCGCCTTTCTCTGCTTTGCACATGCCTAGCATGTACCCTTGCATGAGTGCTGCTGCCTTCCTCACACTTGGCCATGCTAAAGCACTGCATGATGATCAAATTCTATCTAAAATGTTTCTGATGGGTGGAATGAGCTTTTCCAAGTAACTCTTTGCAGGCCCCGGTCCTTGTGTGGCTGTGTTTGGTGAAGTGCAGATGTTTCAGGCAGATGGTGCTTGCTATTGTAGGAAGAGCTAAGCTGCCACTATCACTTTGCCTGTCGCATTTATGAATGCATGGCAGGGAATTTAGAACCATGGCTTCCGAGCTGACATGTGTGCGGCGGGTTTTTCTCCGGCCATCCCAATTGCACGGAGAGTGCATGTTTCCAGAGGTGGGCCTGGCCCACTCTTTTTTCCGCACCGCGGCACTTCTTTGTATGGCAGGAAAGACTGCAGCACTGTTGGCAAAGCTTGCATGTGGCGATAAAAAAATGGTTTTGAGCTTTTATATAACTTCGCACTCATTTGTATGTCAGGCCAAGGTGTACGTGAGGCAAAGAATATATACGCTTGGGCGTATATATTCTCAAATGAACCTTTTTTTTTGCTTTATATTTGTGCCGCCCATATTAGAGCACTTATAATTGTGATGCCTCTGCAAGAGATCCGCATGTGCTGGAAACTTACTCCACTTCGAAGTTTGCAGGCGGTATAGTATGGAGGGCACTGGCAAAGAAAAAAAAAAAAACAGCCGGATCAACAAGCGAAATCAGAAGAGTGCCGTGTTCTACGTTCACGGGCGAGACTCAATTAAAAGGGTTGTTTTTTCTTCCCTTTCATGGAACTAGCGCTGCTTTTCATTTTAAAGCCATTTCGAGAATCAGGATACAGGGAGGAGGGTGCAGGCGGTCGCCATGCGTCTAGACCATGTCTAGACTGAACTTCGCTGGTTCTGCGACAACCACGGGCTGGTTACAGGAACGTTTTGGACAGTTATGGTCACACATTCGCACTGTGAGTTTAATGGTAGTCAGTGGATATGTGTTGGGCAATGTAATAACGAACATTAAAATGTTTCGCTTGTTCAACAAGTACACAACACGCATTTAGAGTTTGATTTACCTGATATGAAATAGCGCGGTATTAAATAGCAGAGACAAATTGATCGTTTTTTAACTGTGCTTCAATTGACCACCTCACAAATATTTGTACGCAATATAATAGTAAAATTATGAGTCATAACTAATCATGCAGTCCCTCTCTGCCCCCGGACTTCCCGCTGCGCCTGTTCGGTCGGCCAGTTCTCTAGCCAGGTTGTGCGCGATTTCGTTTTTGAAGAGGGAGGAGTGAGCAGGTTCCCATATAATATGAACTACCCGCTCGGCTAACTTTTGCGACGAGCGGGTAGTTCATATTATATGGGCACCTGCTCACTCCTCCCTCCCCGAAAACGTAATCGCGCACGACCTGGCTTGAAAACTGGCCGGCCGTGCAGGCGCAGCGCAAAGTCTGGGGGTGGAGAGGGACCACAAGATTAGTTATGAAGAGATAACAAAACACTACAGGCTAGGAAGGGTCCGATTACCGCCGGCACATACCTCGCTCAACAAGCAGCAGGCAACGGCATGGTGCCTCTTACAAACCAACACGTTCCCGAACCCAGTAACTTTTCACTACATCTACCCAGAGATATACTCAGATTTGTGTAAGTTCTGCAATCAAAGGGCGGATCTCAATCATATAGTGTGGGCTTGCCCATCAGTGACAGGGCAATATAAAAAAATGCAGCAATGGAGAGCAGTGGGAGACCGCACTGCTAAGCGCAGACCCAGAAGTGCAACTCGACGTCCTTTGGCAAGCCGAGGATGCTGCCAGAGCTCAAGGACTCATGGCTGCCACCTACGGGAAGGAGACAATTCTTCCACATCTAGCCGTTTTTTTTTTAATAAAGTTATTTCCTCCTTCCTTTTCAGGATAGAAGAGCATTACGATTCAACGACGATAATTAGTCCACTTTTTTCCCATACAAGCCTCCAGAGAAAAAGAGGAATACTAGAGTGCTTTTATATTTCTCAAAGGAGGTATTTAGCATCTAGACAAAACAAACCGTAAAAAAAAAAGAAACATAGTATTGCCAAAGACAAATTGATAACTCTTTACAATTAACTACCAGGAAAATGCAGCAGTTGCCATGCTTTCCTTTGCAAAGTGGACCAAAATAAGCGCAGTACCAGGAAAAAAATACTTTCCTTCAGTTCAGCCAGAAGATTCTGGCGGTGATTCTTGCTCATTGAGGATGGTTACAGCTCGCACGCTATAATCATGTGCGCTCAGCTGTATGTCATGGTCTCGGCCACTACCAGCACCCTCACTCAATGTGCCCTCCCGCGGTAGCCGGGCGCGTGATGCAATAACCACTGCTTTCGCTAGGGAGCGAGCTGATTAAATCAGCTGGAGAGAAACACACCATGCGCCTGCCATCGTGGATGCCATGTTACAACGAATGGTAGGCGACCAAATCGATGTGGGGTGGCTGCAGATTGATCCAGCGGTCAGTAGTCAGGCATGTCTGTGCAGCTTTGAAGAAATACGTTCGGCGCCCCAATTGCATAACCTGGATGGAATGTGCGGCGCTGCCGAAACGGGGCATCCATTATTTCAGGATTCTACAATGGGGACAGGTGTGTGTGCCCCAATGCTTGTGATCTTAACACACAGAAAGACATAAAAGACATGTACAAGTCTCCGATGTTTTTAGTCATGCTTGTCGTATTATATTCCTCGATCCTGACCCGCACAGAATGACCACTGCGCAATGGTGCAGTGACTGCTCTTGAATCTGCGGTAGATGCCCTGGTGTGCCTGAGAGCATATTGATGGTTGACATGGGCTTGCCTGGTTCCTTTACTTTGAATGTGTCAGACACTGAAAGATCTGTAACGTGCACAAGCTCAAGCGCTGGTGAGAATGGAGGCCACATTGCGAACTGCAGTGTCTTGTGGGCAGTATGCCATGCTACCTGCGCAGGTGCTCTAGAGAACCTATGGACAATCGAGGTGCTGCCCACAAGTTCTATATCCGAAAGAGGGCTGGTGGCACAGTGCACAGCTGCACTGTCAAGATGGAATTCGTAGGTGCACAACTAAGAATGAAAAAAAAAAAAACATGAACAAGTGCACTTGTTCATGTCTCTTTTTCACTTTTTTTTGTTTTCTTAGTTCTGCACCTATGAATTCCATCTCAGCTATGCACCAATTAGCCCAGCAGCAGATGTTATTGCACTGTCATGACAATGTCATACCCAAGCTAGGTTGCTTGCTAAAAGATGGCTGAGCAAGGCAGTATAGAACTAATCTGTTGGCGTGGTTCCCTTTTTGAGCCTCTTTGGCCATGGAGACGCGATTGCAGCAATGCAAAACCTAGCCAAACAGAGCAATGAGCCTGCCACTCTTTTCCCTCCAGGACCAATGCTTTAGTCCCATCTGCTTGTGCCATGCCTCTGCAGCATGATGCAGGTGGAAGATAGCCACGAACCATTTTTGAATTTCCAGCCGGGTGTGGCAAGAGTCTAGAGTATTGATGGTTGATTGATTTATATGTGGGGTTTAACATCCCAAAACCACCATATAATTATGAGAGATGCCATAGTGGAGGGCTCCAGAAATTTCGACCACCTGGGGTTCTTTAACGTGCACCCAAACCTGAGCACACAGGCCTGCAGCATTTTTGCCTCCATCAAAAATGTAGCCGCTGCAGCCGGGATTTGATCCTGCGACATGCGGCTCAGCAGCCGAGTACCTTAGCCACTAGACCACCGTGGCGGGGCTGATGAGCATTGATGGTGGAATTCTGCTAGCTCCGAGAGAGCCGGAGCTGGTAACACATCTGGCCAGAAGCCAGCGCCCAACGTCACCAAGTGGTCGTGCCAAAGGGTAAGCAAGAGTTGCATGCCGCTGTCAGATGAGGCACAAGATAAGCCAGGGATAACGTCCACGTAGTACGCAGTGGTCACCGCACTGATGACGGTGAAATACATGGCCAAGGAAGTGTGATAGGTGCCATTCAGTGACTTGAATGACAGTAGAGTCTTCGTCATGATATACTGGCCACGGAAAGTGTGAACGACGTCCCCAGCCGAGAGGATCAGCATATTCCTGAAGCAAAGTCGTGCGGCTCTGGTCAAGTACTTCCCTGGAGCCATTGAGGAGGACTGTGATTGGTGAGATAGATACTTACAGTGATTGTTGACTTGCGACTTCCACCACCATGGGATCATGATGGCTTCCCTGAGGAAGACACGCTATCTCGAACTAGAAGTTGGGATTCGAAAAAGCTTTTGGATAACCGTGCCATTTTAAAGGAAGTGACATAGATGCAGCACTCTCGCTGTCGGCTGGCTGTTTTATTCTGGCCTCGTCTTCCTATTTTGCGCTTGCCTAGCATATGCTCTTCCACAAGTGGAACTGCCATCTTTACTGTGATGGAACCCACAAGTCAATCACAAACGCAAGTGTCGACCCCAGCACCAGCGGACGGTGTCCAGATATCCTACGGTGTCCAGATATCTTCAGTGGTTCCACGGAATTATTTTATGGGCACCATGCTATGTTGCGCCAAGAATGTGCATTGACTCCTCTTGCTTTGGGACATCAATCACTGTTCTTGTGGCCAGGACTTTCAATGACCAAGACTCTACCATCATCTCAGCCACCAAGGGGTGCCATCTAAACTTCCTCGGCAGAGGATCTTGTTTTCATGAGTGCTGCGACTGTCGCATACATCATGGATGCAATTCTCGCTCATTGGGTGCCTCCCCTGACAGTGTCACTCAGCTCTTGCATGCCCTCACACAGCTATCAGAACTGCCACACTGCATCAGTCAGTACCAACTGCCAACACAACATGCTACAACTTACCACAATAATTCACAAAATGGAAAAGACCTGGAAGAACCTCCTGACAAAGACAGTGTCATCCACCAAAATTTTAGGCAGTTCAGCAGGACAAGCTGTGGCATACATATGACCAACCACCACAACACAGCCAGTGTCGCCTCCCACTGTCGATTTCGGCAGCTTGACGTGCTCACGGCCATCACTGAGTGAAATCACGAAAATTGGCAATTGAGCTAGGGCCCTTCAAGTTCAGTCAGTGCGACAAAGAGAAGGACAAAGTCAGAGAAAAAGAATGACTAGCCTAGTGTACTGGTGTTGTCTCTACCCTCTCTTCCTCTATAAAATATAGTCCCCTATACTTTCTTTTGCTTCACTGTTTGTTGGTTTCATTTGATTATGTCTATAAAGGCATATCCACCAAAAGACATAAAGCCACCATTACTTCACTGACACAGAGAACAGTTTGTAAAGAAACATGGCCGACAGGAGCCATTAGCAACATAGAAGAATAGTTTAGCTAGCAACCAAGACGAATTCTTGCTTAAGACTAACAGCATGGGAGTGTTTGTTTGGTTTCCCATAGACTCAATGCAAAAAAATCTGCTTTAAGACGAACTGCGTAACACACCTCTTTTGTTAAGACGAACTCTCACAGCGACCAACAATGACGAAGATTCTACGCAATGAACTATATAGTCTTAATGGGGGCATTCAGGAGAACTAACAAAGCAAAATGAAAAAAAAAAGAGAGGGAGGACATTTGGCACCAAGACTCAAAGCATATCAAAGCTAATTGTGACGTGGATCAAAAAAGCGAAAAAAGTAGAAAAGAAAGGTCAGCCCATAGAGCTGGTATCTTCCTGACCCCGAGCCTGTAAGTGAAGAAATGGTCGTGCTACATGGTCGTTCTACAGTTTTATTGTTAAAATGTAGTAGCAATTTATTCATGGACATACTTATTATAAAATCGTGAAAACGAGTACTCGTTAGATTAATCTAAATACTCTACTTGAAAGCATAGTTTCCATCAATCTGAGCCAAATAAATGCTTTTTCTTGTTCAATATGATTGATTGGGCGAGTTGGTGATACATGATTGTTTTGAAATGAGAGCGCACTACTTAGATGCGGACAGAAAGACCGGGACTCATTCTTTTTCCTTTCCTCCCTCTTGTAAGTATACATCATTCCGTGTTTTCAAGCAACATATTTAGGTATACTTGGCATGTTAGCATTTGGTTTTTGGGGGTACTTCTGATAAGACGACCAAATGATCGAGGTCCCTTGGAGTTCATCTTAAAGGGAGTCTACCGTACACGCGAAAACTCGACAGTCAGCGAGTGTCGTGTCCTTCTACTTAATCCTTGTCAGTTCAATGCTTCAGCCACAGGATGTAGCGATTAATTACCGAGTTGTCAAACTTCCCACTTTGATGAATTGCACAAGATACACATGCATGAGTTCAGCAAACACATTTAATGGGTGAATGTCACTAGCTGCGGATGTCATTCGTTGTGCTTATGCAGCAGCCATTAAAAGAGCATGAACACACAATCTGGTTCATTCCGAATAGCATTACAATGTGCTTTGTGATTAGAGTATCAGGTCCAACCAGATGTGAGCCTGGATAAAAATGGGATTCCATTGTATTAAATTTTCACCCAGCTCTTTATTCTTTACCCAATACCAAGAAACCTATGTGCTAACTTTTTATATTAAAATTTCTACAGTGCTTTACAAGTGGATCATAATGTTTCAGCCTGGTGAACCTAGATTAGACACCAGTGTAGAAAAGTGAAGAAAAATTTCACTTTGCCTAGTGCTGCTGAGTGATCGAATGGTATAGTCATAATATAAATTTATCGTACAGTGCACCTCTTGCAGTGTAGGGCTTAGTGGAAAAGTGCAATGCCCAACAAGGAATGTTACAAAAAATGTTTGGCTTCTAAATAACCTTGGTCATATAAATATTAGTAAGGTATAGCACAAATTCTGTGAATTTTCCTGTATTTATTTTACAACTCAATAGCTAATGAGTCAATAGCTAATGAGCTAATGTCAGTGGTTAGGAGGCGCAAGGTGCCAGTGCTGCTGCTTTCCATCACAGAGGCCAGATTTTCCCTCTTCTAATGAGTCAGTCGGCCTGTTACTGCATTGCCATTTAATGTGCTACATAACAATAGATTGAAATGAAAAGAAAGAAAGAATATAATCATAAAAAACATGGCTACAGCTCAATTCCCAAAAACATACATCACAGATGCACAGAAGAAAAGTTCACCCTGACCAATCACTGGAGTAATGCATGCTTTACATCCACAATGGCCTCTACAGTGTTTAGATAGAAAATAATGAGAATTGTCTCTATTAATGTGAAGGGTCTTTCTACAGTGTTTAAAATATAAAAACTATTGCCACAAATTTGCTTTTTTTTAGCTAAGCTGCACTTCCATAATTACCTGCATGTCTGCGATTTCCCTCTGTAGAAGTGCTCGGGACACACAAAGACATTACCAATTAGTAAGAGTACATAAAAATCGCAAGCTGTCACATTCAGCTGATGAATATGCATATTTAGAAAAAAAAAAAAACAACAGAAGGTTACTCTATGATTTGCCTATATTTGCTGCATTTCTCGTTTGAATTGAGAGCCTGGGTGGAAAACTCACCTCACAGGTGTAGCATGCAGATTGAGCTCTTTCTCTAAGGTACCCGAAGACAAGTCAAACACTTGAACACTGCCTGTTGTGTTTCCTGAAAATTAAGTCAGTCAATTATATGCTTTTGTAACTCATAGCTCTTGTCCACAGAGATTAATGAACATATTACAGTACAATCTCCATGATAAAAATTTGAAGGGAGCACGCAAAATGTTCGTATCATCCCAAATTTGTATGAATAAAAAACAAGTTAAAGCTGATCATGAAGATGTACAAGAACTTTATTGGGGTCAACTACTTCTTTCTGAAAAAGAGTCCATGATGTTCTTTTGAACTTTCCTGCTTTCAACCCTTCTCTATAAAGTGCCACGGTTTCCTCACTCATGATGCAGTCATTTAAAGCTCGTTCACACTTGGCAGCAAAGAGAGGGAAAGAGATAAACCTTACTGGAAATTAACTCGCTTCGCCGTTTAAGCAGCTGGGAAAACGCACCCCATGGCCGACACGAAAAAAATCACTCACAGAAGAGAATTAAAAAAAAATGCCACACTGGCCGTAAAAATCGCTCACAGAGTAAAATTCAAGCCAAAATATAGGAGTGGTCGCAAAGCTTCTCGAAAGTGTTCACACTTACCGCCGCCACTTGAAAATTAATTTCATTTTGCCTGTTTCCTGTGCATTAAATTTCGTACAGAGTTCTAGTTATGCATGCAAAGCACTGAAAAGAAACATTTCACACCTGTACAAACGTTTCAGGAGATACGCTAGCAGAAACAACTCGAGCGAACGTATCAGCAGCGGCAGCAACGGATTCAGCGGGCAGTGCAAAAGTGAGACACGTTAGGGTATGCCGACTCAGTGCTGCTGCATTTACTACTTCTGGTGTTCACAGCGATCGTAATCCAAACCAGGCTCTCGATGAATGTGTCTTTACCAAGGCTGTGAGCTTTATTTATCGTGCTGCAGGGGTAGTTCGCGATTGCACCGACACAACCCACCGCCAACGCCTATGCCGTCATGTTGAATTTGCGGCTCGCATCACGTGGTTTGAGAGCTAGTGCAGCCGATGTACCAAAAGTCGTAAAGCAAAAAGGCGATTTGCTATCGCGTGGCGAAAAAATGTGTCTCTGACTGATTTTTTTCCCGCCAACCCCTCAGCCTGGTTTTCCAGCCATTTTGGCGGCGAAGCAAGAAAATTACCATGAGTTTTGCAGTGTTCACTTCATTTGAGGTCAAGTGGAGACTGGACGAGTTCTGCCTCCTAAATTATCCTTTCTCCATGCAAAATATCGTGCCACTTATGAGATATCACTCTGGCCCCCTCAGATTATTTCTTTATTAACACTGTAGGAGAATAGAAAAAATACCTGATCCAACCATTCAAACTAACATTACGTACCAACAGCCAGCAAAGGCCTGTAGCTGCTCCAGTTGCCAAATGTAACTGGTGGGCACATGCGACACAGGTGTGGACCAGGAGCCAAGGCTTCTAGAAGTCCAGTAGTTATGAGGCGTAAAGTGCCAGTGTTGCTGCTTTCCATCATAGAGGCCAGATTTTCCCTCTTCTCAACTAGTGAAACCTGCAAGGCATGTTCTTCTCTCAACAGAGTGAGCAAGCACTATGCAAGTAAAAGTAGTACTCATATATGAAAGGCACCCAAACAAAGTTACCTGGTAAGAGAACAAGAATTTAAAATTGGCAACCAGTCTTAAGCATTCAGACAAGGATGGGTGTATTTAACTAAATCAATAGGAAGAGAGTCTACTCCTGAAAAAAAGATTTTCTGGAGATTAAAAGGGTCGTAAGACATTTTTTTTTGTAAATATTCAAGTGTGTATTTAGAATCCTCACCACCGATTTAATACTACATCTCGACTCATGTCATCGTCCATGTTCACTTAATACCTATAAATACACAAGTTTGATTCCCCTACTCATGTCCCCCACAACTGTACAGCTGACATCACTTTAAGCCAGCCAATGAACAGCTCTTGTCATTGAAAAAACATGGTGACACAGTGATGTTTGCTGAACCATAGTTGACCAAGGTTTGTAGCATCATACTGTCCCAATTGTGGCCCCTTAAAGATGTTTCCATTTTGATAAGTCATGCAGCACTGTCTGACGATGCACACGGCTGGCATAGTAAGGACTACGCCACCCAAAACACACCATGAAACACAATCTAATGCAGAAAGTAAGAAAAAAGTAGGAATGCTGCAGTGAGTGAACTAAGCCCAGATGTACTTGAAAGCTGAATCTGCACTTGCTGTTCTTGCACAGTGTACAACTCAAGAGCGAAAAAATAGCGGCTATTTTTTTCTACACAAAAAACTCAAAAGCATTTTATGCCGCGATTCACCATAGCTCCGTTGACGTACTTCCATCCAAGATATGACATAAAACATATACTAACAGATTGCAAAGGAAAAAAAACACGAAAGGAAGGACTTCGAGCACAGCCATGCCACAGGTAAGCAAGGTGAGGGTCGCGTCTGGCATGACCAGCCATAACGCACCAATAACACAACATGTAGAATACAAAAAAGTCATTGCTGAAAATAAACAGCTTTGTGAAATGCTTGATAACCTAAAAAGCAAACTTGCACTACTGCACCAGCGAATGGCGATGCTAACGCAACAATGAATGCGGAAAGAGACATCGAACACTTTGAAATAGCGAGCTCATTGCAGTCAGTGTAGTAACTACACACTAAGTTAGACACATTAACCATATACATGGGTGATTCCACGAGAGATCGACACGGTCCAAAAGTTGATATTTTAGATTTCATTGAGTATTCTATATTTCGTGCACCTCTCACCAGTTAGCCCGAAAGTCAACTTCGTTTTATGATTAATGGCATAACTTACGAGAAAAAAAAATATCAAACTTCACCAACACGGAGGCACCAATTTCGTCACTTGTCATTTTCGAAAATTGCAGATGCTATGAAAAGACAAATATTTTTGTTTCAAGGAAGATATTTTTACCTAAAATGCATGTCTAATGAAGAATGAATTCATACGGTTTAAAGTTTGTAGACCTTAAGAAAATAGCTTTTAAAAATGTCTAATTTTGCGACAGTTTAAAATAAGTTACGTATTCCCCCTTTTTTTCTCCAAAAGTAATGCAAGCAGCATTTTCAAACTTGACACATTTTAAAGATATAGTGTGTTCATTAGGTACATAAATTATTGCTGCCGTAGGGCAAATGTAAATTTTGATATATTGCTTCAAAGTTCTCATATTGGCAAAAGTGTACTTCACTGAAATTTGAATAATAAAAATCCCCATCTTCGATTTTTCTTAAAATCTCGTAAATAGACAACCGAAGGCCATCATACAGTAATATAGAAAAACATGTTGCATTATTTTGTTTTTAGCGACAATATTCGTGGTACAAATCCGAGCTTTTCGAGAAAGCGCTGATAAGTTGAGAAATCTAGAAATCGGAACGGAAAAGTGGCAATGAGCTTCAAACGCGAGTAAACGTGACCGCATTTGGTGAAGAAAGGCTGTGTTAGCAGATAGGATAACTATTTTGAACACAATATTCTACAGTATCTGAATTCACTCTTATACGTAGAGCACTGAGACTTCTAATATGTGATGCCTCTCCATTACTGACGCACAGATAGAGCCGCTGTGACGGCCATGCGTTTGCAACACGTTGGGTAAGAGAATTGAATGTTGAATGAGTTCATAAATGATTCATAACAAATTTTTATCATTTGGGGCACAGACACTGCCGCATTAGACTGAAGAACACGCTTTAGGGCAAGTTGTCATCTGTCGTCTGCTCTACAGATGAATTGCTGTGCGCAGCATCTCGGAGGCAATGCTTTTAGATCATATGGTTCAAAGTAGGGACAAAGATTACGCCTCCCGTAATTTTATCGACAAAAACACTGTGAAATTCATTTTAACGTACTATACTTCAGTTTTGCATTCGCACTGCGGATACTTGCGCACACTGTTTTATGCCTGCTCTCATTAAAGGTGAGAGACATAGGAACAGACGACAGATAGATCACATTCGTGCTGCTGGTTTCACGCATAGTTGCATTGCCAGTAATTTGAGCCTCAAGGAGCGTGGCAATGGCTGACCACTTCAGCCGGGATAGAGTTTTTTGTTCAGATTACCTCATGTTACATAAAAAGAAAATACCTTATCAAAGAAACTTCCGCAAGGTCGAAGACATCGGCCCGTTTGCCCTCCAGAAGCTTTTGCCGAAAGCTGCCCGCCATGCACATAACAACGACCACGTCTGCCAGAACTGCTTCAGATGCCTCAGAGATATGCTGTCTTCGTCTAATGGCTCCTCAGCTGAAACAGCTGATGAGTTTTTGCCGGAAGAAGAAAAAGGCAGAAGCCAAGAGCAGTGCGTTAACACGCCTGAAGCATTGTCACATATGCGACTGGAGAAGCTGCATGCGCAAAATAGCAAAGTTCATGCAGAGCCAAGACAACTTAGCAGCAATTCCACAGTAACCGTGAAATGCCACCGTAACGTGTGCAACCGCCACTTTCAGCAATCAGATCTAAAATGCAGTGTGTGTGCCCAGTGGTTCAAGAACTTCAAGCAAGCCTATGAAGGGTGTTCTTTGTATCAAGAGCGCATGCGTTTGTTGACGCTGTTGCCGAGCGATATAGAGTGCCGAAAACTCCAAGTGCTTATACCAAACTTATCAGCTTACACGATATACAGATCCCGAAGCTGGCGCGCAAAACACGGGATATGGTTAGCACCAAATGTGGTAAAAAGGACACGGCTGAACCCAATGGACGTCCAGGCAGCTATGGCTTACTACTCCAAAGATGAGTATAGCTGCTCTCAGTAGAGTCCCAATAAAAAAGATGTAGTATCTGTTATCATTGACGGAAAAAAGGAGCTTGTTTCGAAAAGGTTTATGACCCATTCGGTGCGAGAGGCTTACCGTCTCTTTAGAGAAGCTAATCCGAACACGTCTATTGGGCTCTCAAAGTTTTATTAACTGAGACCGAAGTGAGTTTTTCTTGCACCACACCAAGAAGTGTGCCTTTGTATATACTGTGCTAATGCCACGGAGTGTGTTTCTGCCTTACAAGACATCACCGATGGTGCCTACACGGCGGACTTCTTGAAAGAACTATGTCTTTGCAGCTCCCCTACAAGTGATTGTTTTTAGGCCATTGTGACTATTGTGCTAAGGAGGACGCTCTGACAGCCACATGTTTAGGAAAACCTGAAGATATTGAGGTAGCCTATGCAGTATGAGAAAATGGCGATCTAGTAAAAAAAAAACAGCCCAGGCAAGTGCTTTCTGCGAGAGCTAAGTGTATGGTTCGTGAAGTGGATTACCCATGATTACATAAGATACATTCAAGAATCAGCAATACGCCAGGTGAAAGAGAACCAAGAAAAAGAATCTTGCATTTTTCACTTTGATTTCGCTGAAAATTGGACAGCCATTTTACCGAATGAGGTAAAGTGGTACCACTGGCACAAAAGACAGGTGTCTATATTCATGTGTGTCGTCACAAGGAAGCAATCAATTCAAAGTTTTGCCGTCATCAGTGATGACACATGCCATGATGCTGCACATGCCTGTTTAGCTCTACAAATAATCCACAACTATATGAAGGAACAACTTAAGCCTGACACGCATGTTACTTATGTTTCTGATGGTGCATGCAGTCACTTCAAAAACAAGTACCAGTTGTTCGAGTTATGTCAGAAAGATCATATATCAACAAAGTGGATTTTTTCGGCCACAGGACATGGCAAGAGCTTTTGTGACGGCGTTGGTGGCCTACTAAAGCATCAGGCTACGCTCTACAACCTCAGAGCGGCAAGCTCAGCTGTGATTATGTTAGCATCCCAAATGGTGGCGCAAATGAGTGCGAAGCTCAAGAATGTCAAGCTGCTGTGTGCAAATGCAGACGAGCTAGAAACATTCCGTCAGTTTAAGAAGAGCCCGTGGAAATTATTGCCACATGTTCCAGGCATATGTTCTTGGCATGTTTGGCTAAGCACATCTGAGGGCACTGATCGTGGTCGTGTTTTGTTAGCGTCACGTACTGCTAAATGTGATCTGCAAAAGATGGAGCCATTTTGAGCGCATCTCTTGTTTCACACGCAGTCACAACCAAAATACCAGTGAGGGTACATCAAGCGCATATGCTTTTTCTAGCAAGACCCAACACTTGCATAGGAACATTTTCATGTTTGAGTTTATCTGCAAATATAGACAGATGTTTTGCAACTGAGGTACATTATTGAAGATTTCCTCCATTAGAGCTGTGTTATCAGGAGCATAAGTGCGCCTTCATGGGTACGTATTTGTCACAGTGCTAAAACAGCCTTTCTTCACCAAATGCGGCCACGTTTACTCGCGTTTGAAGCTTATTGTCGCTTTTCCATTCCGATTTCTAGATTTCTCAACTTATCAGCGCATTCTCGAAAAGCTCTGATTTGTACCACGAATATTGTCGCTAAAAACAAAATAATGCAACATGTTTTTCTATATTACTGTATGATGGCCTTCGGTTGTCTATTTACGAGATTTTAAGAAAAATCGAAGATGGGTTTTTTTTATTATTCAAATTTCAGTGGAGTACACTTTTGCCAATATGAGAACTTTGAGGCAATATATCAAAATTTGCATTTGCCCTACGGCAGCAATAATTTATGTACCTAATGAACACACTATATCCTTAAAACGTGTCAAGTTTGAAAATGCTGCTTGCATTTTTGGAGAAAAGAAAAAGGGGAATACGGAACTTATTTTAAACTGTCGCAAAATTAGACATTTTTAAAAGCTATTTTCTTAAGGTCTGCAAACTTGAAACCGTATGAATTCATTCTTCATTAGACATACATTTCAGGTAAAAATATCTTCCTTGAAACAAAAATATTTGTCTTTTTATAGCATCTGCAATTTTCTAAAATGACAGGTGACGAAGTTGGTGCCTCCGTGTTGGTGAAGTTTGATATTTTTTTTCTCGTAAGTTATGCCAATAATCATAAAACGAAGTTGACTTTCGGGCTACCTGGTGAGAGGTGCACGAAATATAAAATACTCAATGAAATCTAAAATATCAACTTTTGGACCCGTGTCGATCTCTCGTGGAATCACCCACATGAATCAGCAATTTCAGCTTTTCGCTCTCGATATTCAACATCTCAAATGTACCATAGAGACAACTGGCGCAGACACAAACTCTCGCCACAAATACAAACGCTCTATCGGCCACCACTCTCAGGGTTCATGCTTGTTTACACGACCAAAATTCAAGGGTTTTCAAGTTTCAAGGCTATGTGTACGAATTTTTGAGGACCACATTGTCTGTTAGAAACCCAATTAACACATGCTCAGCAGAAGATAAAGGCTTAAAATAATGATTTCATCGAAAAAGGATAAAAGGATAACACCACTGAAGCAGACCCCAAAAACATAAGTCCAGTGGCATCTTCTTTCTTTCTACCAAACTTTCAATCATAATTTCTTAAAGTTGCATAGGTAATTACTTTCAGTATGACCCATGTTGCAAACAATTATTCAGATAGAAAAAACTAAGGAGCAGTTATTATGCAAGGCTTGTTGGTTTTTCTGAATTTTCATATCATTATCCACTGTCTCCTGCTGCTTGGTCTTGATTAGGCTTGTGCGAATAGTGAATTTTAGGTTCGAAGCGAATAGTGATTTTGGTCGAATAATTTCGAATCGAATTTGAATAGAATATATTCCGTATAAAGAAAAATGGACTTATTTATCATAACCTGCACAATTCTTTTTTTGAAACATGGCCTCTATAAAAGCACGTTCATTTTTTTTTCATTCAAAGGAAGTCGAAACAACTTTGAGAAGTAGCAGAATTTGACTTTCAGTAGGATGCAAGTGATAACCTGTAAAATACATAACATTATTCATGGCAGTTAGAGTGTATAAGCTGGCAAAACAAGCTTTTAAGCTTAAAAAAATAAGTCGATTTGAGGATAATATGTTCATTTAGAGGAACCCTGCAGCAGTTTTTCAAGTATTGATAGAGTGAATTCATTAAAAAAGCTTATTTCCTGATGAATTAACTGCCATAAATATTTTTAGATACTGTCCGGCATGAGTGAAGTCGCAAAGATTTGCCACATGCTGCAATTGCATTCCCTCTTCTCGTCCCAATAAAATGAAGCAAAGCTGGGAGAGATGGCATGCATAGGGAAGAAAATACGTCACATGCATGTCGTGACCTTGAGCACTCTTTCTTTCTCCTCTTTTAATTGAATTTTCGACTTTTCAGTGCGACCGCGCATGTACGCATGGACATGTCGTAGCCGCCCGCAGCCGCCCCAGTAACGACCAAGCACCCCATGCTCAAATCAGCCAATGGCTGGTACAATGGCTGTGACTAGCGATTTTTGGCATTGCGGCGTGATATACCAAGAGAGCAATTTTTATCTGACTTTGAAGATTTATTGTGAATTACAGGTCTCTTGATGCACTATAATATTTAGCTCGCGTGTTCTCGGTAGCCTCAACTACCGATTGGCAGCGTGTGCCGACCATGGTCAAAAAGTGTTGGAGGGCCCCTTTAAATTTGAAGCAAGACTTCGCGGCAGAGCAAATTTCTCCTGGAAAGATGCTTTCACAGCTTAGCACCCCTATACTGTAGTGAAAACATTTTTACAAGCGTTTACATGTGGTTTAGTATACATCAATTCGTTCATGTCGAATACTTTGAAATATTCGATAACTTAAATTCTGATTGAAACAAATTCGAATATTCTACTATTCGTTCGAATATTCTACTACTTGTGCTCAATTATTCGCACAAGCCTAGTCTTTGTGTCTTCCTAAGGCTACTGGACTTGATGTACGCGAGGTCACTCATAGTCTCTCCCTTTTTTGCATATCAGTCTGCTGTAGCTGTGCCTTAACAGCGGCTTCCAGTTGCCTTTTCTTTTTTTGTAAGCATTACGATCTCCTCGTCACCGCAACATTTTTTTTTCTATTTCTCATCCTCTTGCTCCTGCCTTTTTTGAGTGTGAGATGCCTTTCTGAGTTTCCAGAAATGGACAGTGTTGGTTGCGTGCCGAAGCTACTGACGTTCTCATTTCTTTTGAAGTGGACACATTACATGTGCCACCTGCTACATTTACAGCATCTTAAATAATGCACTATGAATTGTGCGACACTGTTCATAAAAAAAAAACAGAAAGGAAATTTAAGAATTTTAAAGGATTCGTGAGAATTCCAGCCCTTTCAAGGCCTTGAAAACAAGCTTTTCAAATTCAAGTGTTTTCAAAGATTTCAAAGACCAGCATGAACCCTGACTCCTCTGATGAAAGGGAACCAAGTGTAGGCCTCAGGACAGACACAGCAGATGCCAATAACTCTACCTATTCTGTCTAACCAAAAACTGGACATGAAGAGAGTCTTACTATATGGCAGTGGAACTGTCAGACCTTTTGTAACAAACATGCAACACTCGTACAATTCATGCAGGTGGCCCTGGTTCCTGTGCACATCCTATGCCTGGAGGAAGGTGGAAAAAAACAGTCAAAACCTTTCAGAATCTACGCGCTACACCAGCGAAACCCATAGCTTCGTGGTAAGTTACGGATGAAAGGATCTTGTGATTAGTACTAGCGAAATTCCCGGGATGAATATTTTGCGCAACTCATCCTAAAATGGCCCGTCAAAAGAGGTAGACCAAAATGCATTTTTAATTGTCTACAGTCCACCGAGGCACAGAGCGACATATTTTTATAGCCCACGTACGCACCAACGGCCACAGCACCGCACAGAGATTTGCTCCTTTCTTCGTCTAGGTGACTTACACGTTGCTCACACAGAATGGGGATACCTAAAGAATACTGCTAAAAGAAAATGGCTCCTCCATGCCACAGAGCAACACAACCTGACAATCATAAACCTCTTGAACTCTCCCACTAGAATAAGAAACAGCGTGGAATGCGACATAACACCATATCTCACCTTCACTAACGCTGACCGGCACACCACCTGGCAAAGACTTGAAGAGACCCTGGCAAGCGATTCAATATATAATCAGTACTGGAATTTTTACAAGCAAAATGTGCAGACCTCTGGGCAAAGCAAGAATTACAAATTGAAATAAGTTCCAAAATCGGCAACAGGTATCAAGGAAACTGCGCACCTAATAAAATCTATCTCAAAGAAAATCACCAAGACCGTCCAGATGACACAGTGAACACCTGCGATCAACCCACACCTCCTGCACTTGTGGGATGCCCGTCGCAGCATCATAAAACGTTGGATAGCAGAATCAAAACAGGATGCTCCGGAGCGCAAACGGATTCAAGAAGTGACAGATGCCACAGTCGTACACGCGAGTACTTTATATACAAATAACTAGCATAGCTTTTGCAACTCGCTGCGGGGTACCCTTGAGACTGAAAAGACATGGAATATTTTACGCAGAATGTTAGACTATTTATTTATTTATTTATTTATTTTGAATACCTCAAAGGCCCCAGCTGAGGTATTACATGAGGGATGGGTATTAATTACAGAATAAAAAAAGTGATTCGAGGGCAATCTTGAATTGATGTGGGTCGGAGTGGTGCACGGTAGTTGTAGGCAGACGATTCCAGTCCCGTGCGGTTGTCACAAAAAAGGAGTGAAGATGTGCGGTGCTTTGGGCTGGTGGAGGATACACTGCGCTTGAATGGTTCGTGCGGCTTGATGAGCGATGGACTGGCAGGATGGCTGGAACTTCGATGGGGGCATGATAAAATTTGTGAAAAAGGCATAGTAGAGATATGTGACGTCGTAATTCTAGATTAGAAAGATGAGCACGAGTTTTAAGTTTGGAAACACTGGAATGATAGGTATATTCATAGTAGATAAAACGCACAGCACGGTTTTGAATCGATTAGAGAATGTTGGATAAGTGAGATTGGTGGGGATCCCAGACAGAATATGCATACTCTAATTTTGGACGAACAAGTGTGACATACAATATTAGTTTAACTGATGCAAGTCTTAAGTGTCTACGTAGAAAACCCAGAGTGTGATTCGCGGAGTTGGTTATGTTAGTCACGTGGGCTGACCAGGAAATGTTACTTGAAAATGTGACAACAAGATATTGTATGATTCAGCGGGTGAGACTGCAGTGCCGGAAATGGTGTATTCTGCTGACTGGTGATGGGGCCTGCGATGAAAAGATACCAATGAAGTTTTCTTTATGTTTAAAGACATTAACCGCTTATCACACCAGGATACAATTAGATTGAGGTCATTTTGAAGTGTAGTAGTGTCAGCGCTGTTTGCTATGGGACGGTATACGACGCAGTCGTCTGCAAAGAGGCGAATGCTCGAAGAGATGTTTGATGGAAGGTCATTGATGTAAATGAGAAAAAGTAATGGTCCGAGCACTGTACCTTGCGGCACACCAGAGATAACAGAGGAACGGCTAGATGAGACGGAGTTAGCATGCACAAACTGTTGGCGATTGGTAAGGAAACTGCGAATCCAATTAAATACATTTGTATTAATGTTTAGACGAGAAAGCTTTAGTAGTAGCCGTTAATGCGGGACTTTGTCGAATGCTTATTCAAAGTCTAAAAAGAGGGCGTCAACAGGTATATTTATGTCGAGCCTGGAACTGATATCACGATAAAATAAAGCTAGTTGTGTGTCACATGAAAATCCTGAGCGAAAGCCGTGCCGACTGGAATGAAAATAGTTATTGCTGACTAAGAACTTGACGATGTTAGAGTAAATAACATGCTCCATTAGTTTGGAGCAAACGCTAGTAAGGGAAATGGGGCGATAACTGCTGCAAAGAGATGAAGGACCTTTTTTGGGCACTGGAACAATCTTGCCCACTACATCGAAACGTGCACAGCAATCGCACATCATGCCACCAAACTTGTGGAAAAGTACGATAGTTTGCAGGAAGAGTTGATTATGCCGTTAAAACGAGACTACACTGGTACCAATAATGTGGCGCACGTCGGGATAAAATCCGTCGGTCGATATCAAGGTCCTAGAAAACCTGCCTTGTACACCGACATCAGTACTTTGGAACTTTATGCCGCTGCACAAGCTTTTAGAATATAAACACAGCTGTAGAACTGGACAGGATAATTAACGCAATGCTGCGAAATTTAAGCGACCCAATCTTCCAACAGCTCACAGACTTATTAAACGAACAAGTCTGGTCACCAGAAGGAAGCATACCGCAACACTGGAAGGAGAGAACTATTGTTCTCATTCCAAAACCAGGCAGGCCCTGGGACTTGAACAATATAAGGCCAATATCTCTTACATCGTGTCTAGGAAATCTTTTTTGAAAAAGTCCTCCTCACGCACCTGGAATACCACATAGAGCCACAAGACCTCCTGCGAGACTCTATGGTGGGTTTTCATAAAGGCATTTCCACTCAATGTGTCTTCCCCATGCTTTGTGAAGAGCTTGGTGAAGAGACGTCCTCAATCCTACTAGCGCTAGAAATTAATAAGGCTTTTGACAGAGTCTTTCATGACACGGTCCTGCAAAGCACTAGATTATCGGATGCGATGAACACCCCATTTACAAATACCGTATTTGCTCGCGTAATCAACCCCCTCGCATAATGAACCTACCCCCACCTTGGCGTTAAAAAAAAGAAAAAGAAAACTTTTTTGTAATGTACCTGTTCATTTTATTTCGGTATGATAGCCAGTGCAGTTGACGATCAAAACAACATTAAATCAAGCCATTATATCACAAAATAACAATGCAATAAAAGTCATAACATAGTTTTGCAACCATGCTAAACAGTTGTGAGCAGCGCGAGCGCGAACAACATCAATCAAAATTTGAAAGTCGCGCCTTTAACACCAAAGCGCTATCTGTCGAATGCTGGAGAGAACTCTTTGCTGATAGTGCCACACAAGCACAAAGGCACAAAAACAAAGTGCGTGGCCTACAAACTGGTGCGCACGCGCGTAGCGTAGAAACACGCTGCACACTTGCCATCTCGAAAGCCATGCAAAGCGCAACAGCACCCATCGCCCCAATGGCACGTTGTGCACCCATAACGCTTGTGCGTTGCCATTCGATGCTGCGTTTTATTGCAATAGCAATTATATGGACACTCTCGGTTGGGTTTTGGCGCCGACGTCAGCATCACTCACGGTATATGTATACTTTTTCTCGCAGTAAAATGCACGTGACTTAAAAAAACTTTACAGAGTAATATATGGATGTTTCTCACATATAAATAAATAAATAAATATTATTATTATTATTATTAATGAAATAATATTTTTATTTGTACAATAATATGAGCCCATCAGTGACATGCAAAAATACCTAGCCAGAAAGGATATTTTTTTTGTTCGTGTGTTTGCTAGCCGACCATCTTTTAGGCAAATACTTTGCCGAAAAGCTCATAACAAAAAGAAATGTAAGAGCTTGAAACATAGCAGCCAGCAATGAATAGGCTTGTGCAATGTGAGGTACAGTCGAAGCCCTTTATAAGAGACACTGATGTAACGGACCATTGGGTATAAGAGACACTAGTGTGCCCACATTGGAATGGGGTTAATAAAAATGCTTACATGGTACTCTGCTTATAAGAGACACCTCGCATCGCCAATGCATGTCTTTTATAAAGGGGCTCAACTGTATAAAAAAATATGTTCGAAAGACATGGCTTTTGTAATAAAAAAAAAAGAGCACATTTATAGACAAGTCTTTCTATTCTACATTGGCTCATTATAAACTTTAAGAAGCGTTTGCCTATATAACCATAATAGCATCACCACATTACACCGCAAAAGAAAAAGATGCACACACCTTCTTATTTGAAGCCAGTTTGAGGAACACAATGCGACCATCGCCCAGAAGGAGAGCCACCTTGCACTGGCTGCTTTGGCACACTGCCATGCCATTCACTTTGGAATGCTTACTTAATCGCAGAGCTTCAGATATGCAGACTGTGTCATATGTAATCAATCCTGATGCATGGTCCAACTCTGGTGGTGGGAGATGCAAAGAAGAATTCACAAAAATGTTTGACATTCACTGAAGCAAAAAGTTAACTCAAGCTGTATTGAGCAAAGAAGTTCTGCAAAAGTTTAGTGAAATTTATGTAATGGCTGATTGGCATCTATCTGAAAATAGCTATGCAGCTACAACTGAAACACACTTAGAATCATTTACAACTACTTGATACTTCCAAGTTGTTGCCCACTTTCCCATTCATGAACTGTCCCAGTGGGAATTTTATGCAGCTATATAACCAAGCTTTGGTAAAACGTCAGTTTCACTGAAAGGGTAAAACAATGAATACAACTGGAAAAAAATGAAATGTCACATAAGGAATGACAAACAGATTGGAACTTGCAGCGTGCTGCTTAAGCAGAAAAGATGCACAAAAAAAAAAAACACACACATGGGCAAAGCACAAACTAACAACTGTCACAGCTCAACGCTTAAAGCACACTGCTCAAACACAAAAAAGGACACATGAAACAAACGTTCAGGTATACACAGGATGAGTGCAAAGTAACAACTGTCACAATGCTTCATGTTTAAAAACATGCTCCTTTTACAAATGTGGTCGCTGCAAGGAGTCAAACGACTTACTTGTACTTTGTTATTTTAATGCAAACTTTACAGAGAAAGCACAATGCAAACCACTCGCTCATCACGACATAAGTGCATGTGTACGGGTGACCACACCCTGTAAGGCAATGTACCGGTGGTAGATATAGAAGGAGTGTGTGCATTGCCACGAGCATATATTTTGAAAAAATATTGGCAAAATACCATCCCTTTTGTTAAAGGCTCAATAGATTTAGTTACAGGTATTTTAAAAACTTGGAACATAATTTTCTTCGCTTTATTATTTCTTTTTTTTTTCGTGAATCTGTCTAATGGAAGTTTGAGAAAATTTCTGTGAACATATTTAAACAAACTTGTTTTCATTTTTTTCAGCAGCACTTGAACTATAGGCTAAGGCTTTTCCATTTCTCTCAACTTTGATGGCATTGTAATTATTTGATAAATACCAGCTAATCAATGGATGCTCATTTTTCCCTTGCAAGTTTGGAAAGTATTTCTGTTCAAGGAAACTGCTGTTTTCACATATAGTTTGCTTTAGCCTGTGGGATAGACCCCTCAGAAGAACCGTGTAGTTTAGAAAACTAACTTTTTGTATGGCAAGACGCCATAAAAACCATGAGAAATTACCTAATTATGAAAAGAAAATTTGAAATTACTTACTTTACGAATGAGATATTTGAAATCTGCTTGCAAATTCGAAATTTCCATTCAAAAATACACATGTATAGTTATTTTTATTAAAAGAAGATGCTACTCGAAGACACTTTTTTTTTAATGTTCACCCTAGAGCAATGAAACTTGAGCTGTTTATGAAACTTTTTATGCTGATTTCAAATATATAATTAGTTTTCTTGCAAGTTACACACTTTTAGCTCTGCGACATGACAAAGTGAGAACCTTAACCCTTTTGCCCACTCTCTTTTCATCCCTAAACTTCTGTAATTTTTTTACCATTCATAGTTCATAATGTTTCAAATAAAGCGTAGAGTGCAAATAACTAACTAGGAAGCACATACAAAATATGTAGTACGCGTGAAAAATAATAGACGTAAAAAGTCCATATTTCACCTACCCCAGTAAAGGTATACATACAATTTTTTATTATACAATAAAATAGTGAAATTTAAACTAGATAATTGCATTTGTCATACTTTGGAAAAAAACTTGGGTAAAATTTCATGCAGATCCGAGCACTAGAAGTGCCCGAAAAAAGAGGGGCACATTGGAAAAAATGGCGAAATTTGTGTTTTGAGAAAAACGAGTTTTAAAGTTAAAATTGAGTTTTTATTTATGATAGATATCATTAAATCAGATGAAATTCGCACACCAAAAAGAAAAATCTTTCTTGTAGTGGCCACTGCGACTAAAATACGCTAGCACTATGAGTTTGTCCCTCTCGCCTTTTTCGAGTCGACTCCTCACAGACATTTCGCTCACAGACAGGGCCATGAAATGCTTGCCAAACTTCCACTCCCTCTGGCAGCCTTGGGCCAACTGCAAGCTAGGAAGAAGTTCAACAAGACTGCGAAATCCAAACTAAGTCCAGGGTCATGCCATTTTGCAGCCATGTTTGTGCCACATACCATCGTACATAATGGCAATGTCGTCCCTGCTTAGTTCTCTTACTGCAAGCTCTTTCGACCTCTCAACATTGGCGCTGACGTCATCCATTGCCGCATCACGAACTTTCCGGCTGACGGGTGTGAATGACTCGGCTGCTGACCCGCAGGTCGCGGGATCGAATCCCGGCTGCGGCGGCTGCATTTCCAATGGAGGCGGAAATGTTGTAGGCCCGTGTGCTCAGATTTGGGTGCACGTTAAAGAACCCCACGTGGTCGAAATTTCCGGAGCCCTCCACTACAGCGTCTCTCATAATCATATGGTGGTTTTGGGACGTTAAATTCTAGAGATCAATAAATCAATCAATCGATGGGTGAGAACGACTTTTGATGCATTGGCTTTTACAAGCCAACAACTGCCGCAAATCGGACCAGCTGCTCGTAGCCTACTCCTACAGAGCGCGCCGTACAACGGCTTTCACTTGCGAGCAATGCCTTTTTTCATTCATAACAGAGATAATTACAAGAGAGAAAAGCATTGTTCAGTTGCGCTGATCGACAAGACATGGACCCCGCAAATAGGTTTTACAGCACATGCAGGCGCGCAGCGACCAATGGCGGTCCCCAATTCGTACCATGTGATAAGCCAGTCATGGCGCTTGAAAAACGCGCAAAAGAGTGCTTCTTTTTATTATTTCTTGCGCTGCATCAGCGAGAGAAACTGTTGTTATTTGAAGAGTGAGGCTCGACTCTTCAACTCATGCGATCAACAATGGCGAGCAACGGCGCATTATCGGCGGCAAGGTGCTTGAAGACTGCACACTTTGGACCTTTTAACAGGCACCTTGTGCTTTTTAGATGCAATTTTAAAGCATTTTCAGTTAAGTCTCGACCTGTTATATTTTTTTCATAACAGTAGAGGTACTAATCTTGTCAAAACAGGCAAAAATAAAGAATCAGTAATTTTGAAAAAAAAAAAAAAAAACTCGCATTTTTCGACTCGCATCTCCCTTTGAGATAGCATTATAAATAAAAAGACTTTTTTTAAGACCCTCATCTTTTCTTAGCGAGCCCTTCAAGCCATTTCACTGATGATATAGAGTTGATAATTGATACGTGGGGTTTAACGTCCCAAAACCATCATATTATTCTGAGAGATGCGATGATATAGAGTGGAAGTGCATGCGAGCTTTGAGTGCCACCAGCGGTAAATGATGTATATGAATAGCTCACAGTAAGTATGCTGAGGGACGTGCACTCCATGCCTAAGTCGTTTAATGCTGTGCCCTGCAGAGTGAGGGGTCGCAAATTTAAATCCATTGCCATGCAGTCCGAAATACATTTATCTGAATTATTTTTCTTTGTGGCTTTCATATGTACAATAATATACTGTTATTACAATTCTGCATAATATGATTTGATTGATTATTAATTAGGGTTTAACAACCCAAAACCACTATATGATTATGAGAGATGCCGTAGTGGAGGGCTCCAGATTTCGACAACCATGGGTTCTCTAACGTGCACCTGAAATTCTGCATATGTTTCTCAGCCTTGTACGTTTATATTTTTGTTCTGCCAATGTCTTTGGTTAACAAAATTTTGCACTTTAATTTTTATTTTCCCGTTCCCATGAAAATGTATCAATGGGATGCCACTGTAATACATAAATATACATATACAAGGCATGATGGCAACAATAAAACCGAAGGCAAAAACCAGCCAAGGGTGTTCATATAATTGCTATTGCAATAAATGTTGTAAATCTTATGCAATCACAACCGATGATAGCATAATATATGTACTTGTCCTGAAAATATTTTCATGTTTTCATATGCATATTGGTTGGCTAGTTAATTTCAATTGAACTAATTTTGAAATGCAGTACAACCTCAATATAAAAGCGAGTAAAAACTTTGTTAATGTCTGGTTATATTTAGCGGGGTGGGGCCACAAACACATCAGCCTAGGTGATGGCCTCGAGTCCTAGGACATGAATATAAAAATACAAAAAAAGTGAATCTTAGCTCTTACAAATTAATATTGTCACGCAAAAGACACAGTGGAGCCCATTGGTAACAGTACCATTTAGAACAAAATATTGGGTATAATAAAAAATGCCCAATGCAATGACGAGTTGCTCATGTGTTCCGACGTGAAATAAAAACATGTTCTCAGGCACCATCATCGGCTGCAAAAACACGTTATGGTGACTTGGTGTAATCGGGTGTATAAGTGGATAAGAAAATGAACATAAAATCTCTGAAAAAAAAAAATAATACATGCACGAGCTGCTGTACACATTTGCATACCGCATGCTGTGTGCTTATGCAAGACAGCCAGTTTTGGCCTTCTCTGCCCCACCGATCGTGCATCTGTTACCCTACTCTTTTATTGTGATAGAAATTGTATGGACACTCTCGGCTGATTTTTGCCGGCGGCGTCGATGTGGGCATGGCCGTAACTCACTGTGTATGTATACGTTAGATATGAAAATGCAAGAAAATATAATCCAGAAAACGACTGCGGCGGGCGAAATCAAACGTGGGATCTCCGAATAGTGAATGCAAGGCGTTAACCACTGAGCCACGAAGGAGCACGTCCTTCAACATTCAAACGGCAAGCTATTCATATCTACCACTTAATGCTGGTGATGGGCATCTTGGGGGAGGGGGGAAGCTATAGTGTTTTCAGCATTACCAGCAAAATGGCGCAATGAGTGGGCGTCGCCACATCGTCACGACGCGTGGAGTGGAGGGGGTGGACGCTCACTCGCGTACCCTTATCTTGCGGTAGGAAGGATCGTATGTTTTGGCTGGCCTTGGGCTTTCACCGGAACAATTTTATTGTAGCTACTGGGGACACAAAGGTCACTGCAATCGTTGCACAGTCTCCGTTTGCAAAAAGAGCGCGTTTTTCCGACCCAGCAAAGTAACTGAGACACTTATTCCCATTTATCTGTACCTGTGAGTACGTTTCAGCGTCATTTGTGTGTGAGAAATGCGGGGCATGTTTCATTCTGCTTGCCATTCTGCGCGTGACCTTCCATTTCGTTGCTATCGCATTCATTGCTTAAAAACATAAGTGGACTGCGATGTTGCTGCAATGTTTGGTAAAGCAAAAAATTTGGAGGCCACCCTAACCCTTGCCTTAGGTGTCTGGTAGTAGTGCTGGCTCATCAGGCCTGTTACCCATGGTCACAGAAGCTACATTGACATCGATGGTCACGACAGCTGGAGTGCAGCAGTTCTAGAAGGAGACACAGCGGGAACCAACAAAGGGTGCTTACATTGGGGCTCATCACTACCCACGATTGTTAAGATCAATGTAGCATCTGTGACCAATGGTTGCCCCCAAGGAGACATCGGTGGCAGCAAGCGTTTGATGCCAGTGAGCCCCCCCACCCCTTCTACTTCACTACTATACCAAGCACACTTAGAAAAGCAACTCGTGATGCAAGCAGACAAATCGACGTTGCAGAGAAATAGAAAAAGCATGCGCACAGTCGTCTTTTCCGCAACTACAATGGACTAGAAGAGGGGTAGCAGGCTCGCTATGCGGCAGCGGCTATGGGAGAGTTGAGGCCACTGATGTTGACACTGATCATTAAAACTATACTGTTGCTACACTTGGTATGCAACAGTGTTAGAGGAGAGACAAAACCCAAAGAAAACAAAGGGTGCTTACACTGCAGCCAACCACTTGTCACAATCATCGAGATCAATGCAGTGTCTCTGACTAACGCTTTCCTCAAGGAGACAGCGCGTCAAGCGTTTGACGCCAATGAGCTCACTACCCCTTTTCTAGTTCCCTGTACAGCGCACCCAGAAGAGCAACTGCTGACGTAAACAGGTGAACGCTTTTATATGCGGGAGGAAAGGAGGAAGGATGAGGCACACGACGACTGTGGAGCACTGGAGCAAGTGTACCTTATGCAAGTGCTGTCCTGTAAAGTAAGTGCGGAGCATGCTGTCTAAACTGGTGCACAGCCAGTACAATTGGGAGAGGGCAAGAGTAGAGCATGCAGTCGGGTGGATGTCATGTCAACACGTTAAATGTTCCCAGTCTTTTAGCGTATCAAAAAAGGGACATAGAGGGCAAATGTCAAGTCAATTTGGATAGTTGAAAAAAACATTTCGAAAACCTCATAGTGTTTGTTTTGTGCTAAATAAATGCGTAATTTGAAAGAAAATAAAGTTTATGGGTCTGCACACCATCACCCATTTGAATTGCCCGCCTGAAGAGACCTTCTGCTGTAACAGTTGTTAATTTTTGCTGTGCCCACGGTCCTGCCGTGCTCAAGGCGATGTTTTGCTACGACTTATGAGTGTCTATTTGTGTGTAAACTGCCACTTTGCAGCAACGTTGATGTTAATCTTGGTGCTATTCAGTCCGAAATGCTTAAGCAGTTAGCTGATGGGCAGACTGAACTTCGTAATGCGGTACAGAAGCTTCAAACCCATTTGCTGAAAACGTAGAAACTGGTTATAGAGTTTTGCGTTATGTTTGGCAAAATGCAGACCCAGATAACTGAGACAACAGATAATCCAGCAGCAAGTAACAATAGCTTACAATTCATTGAACATATTATAACATTCCAGGCTAAGAAGCAGACAGATCTCGAGGTTCATAATAAGCTGTGGGATGCCCGAAATTTAAAACAAGACAGAAGATAAACTAAAAAATAACGTAAGTAGTCAAGGGTGTATTTAATGATAAACTAAATGAAGAGTGTCAATCACTCGGTCGTATTCATAGGTTCGACAGCCAAGGAGACAGGCGACTGATAATTTTATACCTTTAGAACTTCAATGAAGAGAAAGAAATACTTCAGAATGCTAAAGAATTAAAGAGAACTAGCATTTCCACTCAAAATGACTATTCGTAATCCACATTAAAGAAGCGCAAGCTTTTGTGGGAAAGTGCAAAAAAAATGATAAACTTCAAGGAAAGAAGGTGTCACTTACACACGACAAGCTTAAGGTAGACATGCTTATTTACTTTTGGGACGAATTACAATATAAACGTGTACAGGCTGCTCAAAGCCACTCTCAGCAAACAGAAGCATGAACTAACGTATATTAGTGAACATTTGAAATTAAGTAATGTTAATGCTATCTGCAATTAAGTAATATTAATGCTATAAGTACCTTCAATAAAACACGTTTGCTTGAGATACCGTCCTTATATTAACTTGCCTATTCAAGTGGATCACCAGTGATCGATGCTTTGGATCGTCAATTTTGGCATGTTCAATTTGTTTCTCATGCACCCAGCACTTCCTAGTTAGTCCAGCCACTCAACTTTCAGAATCAATATGAATTCACCGGTTTTGGCAACACAGTAATTTTTCACAGACCTTTGCGCGAACCAATGGGCGTGTGTTGTTGGCCAAATGCACTTGGCTGGCAAACATGACAAAAGTTTTGACAAATTTTTTTTATGCGCATTGTTGAAGAGTAAAAATACACATAAAAGCAGTCCAATCGGAGCTTTCCATCTCTCGAAACCCTTTAGCAGTGATTGGCATTTTCCAGTAGGAAACACCGATCCATCACTACGTGCTTTGCGCCTTGCCAGGTTTCTCTCCTGCGCTACGCCCTGATGAGAGCCAGCATCAATGTCGCCGCCAGTGTAAGCTTTAGCGCCTGCTCTTTTGCACAGGGATGCAACTACCGAAATACGATTTGGAGCAATTTTCGAAGAAGCAAAATTCTATTATTGGAGCACTAAAAAGCAAATTTGGAGTAGATTGAGGGGAAAAAACATGAATTTTTTATGATGAAACACAAATTTGAAGCAATATAAGATAGAAGGCTTACATTTAGAAAAAAAAGTGTGTATAACCCATTCAACATCACCTAAATCGTGCAGTGTGAACATGAGTACAGCTATTACAATGAAAGTCACATTTTGAACCACCCCCCCCTCTCAGCAAACAATGATAAAGTCCATATTAGCATTTGCTGTGCCTCTCAAATCATTTGACGAACGCTGCGAATTTAAATACAAATCTGCCAAGCTTGCGACTTTGAAATTCGGGAGATTTGTAAAACCGAGAAGTAGCGGTGGCGAAAAAACAAATTGGTCAAGAATTTAGTTTGTTTTTTAGGCAAGCAGAAATGTCATACACTGCTCCAAATGATTGCCAGTAACCTATTTAGATGTCAGTGATTATACTGGTAGTCAAAAATATGCGGCATACAAATTCATGAGTAACTCAACAAAACGTCCAGTGTCCGGTGACTCGCGCTAGCGAACCCTTTCAAATCTCAATATGCTTTTCTGCTAATAACTGGTGTACTGCAGCAAAGGTGGCTTAAGCAGCATTCTCTGCATGGTTAGAGCCAAGGAGAGAGAGAAACAACTTTTATTGAAACGGCAAGTGTTAGAGGAGTTGACTCCCCTCCCTTAGATGGCAGCTAGGAGTCCTTGGGCCCTAGCGGCATCTTCGGCTTGCCTGATGACCTGTAGTTGGTCCTCGATGCTTGAGCTTAGCAGCGCGGTCTCCCACTGCTCCGTATTCATGTATGAGTTTGGCCCCTTCACGATGTTGGGGCAAGCCCAGATAATGTGTTTGAGGTCCGCCCGCTGATTGCAGTGTTTACATCTGTCTGAGTAGAGGTCCGGGTAACAATGATTATAAGCGATTGGGTTTGGGAACGTGTTTGTTTGTAATAGGCGCCACGCTGTCGCCTGCTGCTTATTTAATGAGGAGTGTGGTGGCGGGTAATGCTGCCTCCCTAATCTGTAGTGCTTGGTAATTTCGTCAAGGCAAGAAATTTTTAAACTGCCACACCCCTAACACCCCCACTTCCTAAAGCCCCTGAATAAAATAAAAGTAACGACAACTTCTCTTTCCTCCTCCTGCGCCAGCATTCGCACTCTCTTTTTTTGACCATGGCTCCGCCTGCGCGGTGCATAGCTAGCAGACGCTCTGCCCGTCCAACGCTATTGCCAGGAAGCGTTCGCGCTCGTCAGCTGGTATTTCGGTGAAATTTCTTTTATGTGAAGTTATGTGAAGACTGCCAAAACACAATGAGAGGACATCAACAGATAGACAGACTGAAAAAATTTATTGGAAAGTGTGTTTCGACTTCCTCAAGTCTTTGGACCACCGTGCAGTCTCATGCCCCCACATTTACACGGCCATGCAAGCCTTTCGCGGAGATGACATCGGCAGCCCGAGACACCGCAGCAAGCTGCAATGCAGGGTGAGAGGACATCAAAATGTTGCGCTTGGGTGGAGGTGAGATACAACCGTGCGTCACAGCAGCTTTTATTGGACTGTTGACGGCTGTGGATAACTATCGGCGGGATGACACGCCGAGAAAAAACGCTTCGTCGAAGCAACTGGCGCTGTGAAAAAAATCTGAATTTATTAGTAAAGAATACGGCAATTACACACCAGCACCTGCAGTTGAAAACGCATGCGACGTTTTCCACATGAAAAAAATGCCACATGCAGTGGACGTCGGTGTTGCCATGGAACGCGCCTTGTGTGCAAGCCAAGAAGAGTCTTCTAAAAAGCATGCATCCTTCACTATGGTTAACAGAAACGTGTTTGAGAACTACTTCAAGGAAGCCATGGACAAGCATTAAAAATAAACACAAAAATTAATATATGGCTCTTAGAAGGAAGAAAACCTAACGATGTTAGTCAAAAGCGAAGAAACGCCCGCCTACCTTACAGAGTCAACACGGTTTGAAGTCATCCCAACAGACTCTATGCAGCCAGATCTTCCACCGTGGCGCTTCTCGTTTCTCAAACGTAATCCAAAAGTAGCTTGCCATCACTTTAACGTATGCAATAACTGCAAGTACACTAAAGAAAAATTGCAAACACAGGAGGGCAACAACCAAAATAGAATTTGAAGAAATTTTTGGAAAAGCAGAATTTTACTTTTAGAGCACTAAAATGCAAATTCGGAGCAGGTTGCGGGAAACAGGACATCTATTTTTTATTACAAAAAGACCAAATCTGGAGCAGAGAAGACTTACATTAAAAAAAAAAGTATGTTCAAGGGATTCAACTGCACCTAAATCTTGCAGAGTAAGCATGAGCACTGTCGTTTCAATAAAACTAGTATTCAATCTACCCCACTGAGCAAGCAATGATAAAGTTCACATTACCATTTGCCGCACCTTTCAAATCTTTTGACTGAATCCATGAATTATGATGTAGGCCTGTGAAGCAGGGTACCTTGAAATTCAAAGAATTCGTAAAATTGAGGAGTCGGGGTGGCGAAAAAAAATCAAAAAAACTTAAGCAGTTTTTTTAGGGCGACGGAAGTGTCATACACTGCTCCAAATGATTGCCAGTAACTTTTTCAGACGTCAGGGATCGTACTAGTGCTCACAATTATGCGTTAGTATACACGCATAAGTACCGTAAAAACCCGCGTATAGCCCGGGGTTTTTTTCTAAAATTTAGGGTGCGAAATTTCAGCCCCGTACTATATGCGGATCCCAAAAAAGTTCCGGCCCGAATTCAGTTTTGGTTTCGGCATTGGTTGGTGCTATCATCATTATCAGGTGTCTGCGCACTTCTACGTTAGGTGGCGTGGTAGCGTGAGCGGCGTTAGTCCTAGAGACCTACAGGTACAGGCGTGCATCAGGCGAGCAACAGTGGCCATTGCAATCACTTGGCGCACATCACGACGGCCACGATTTTACTTCCGTGATTTTAAGCCATGTCGGGACCGCGCAGGCAGTACTCGGCTGCCTTTAAGAGGAAAGTTATTTCTGCTTTCGGCAGTTCGGCGTGAATGAGCGGAGCATTCGCGGTTGGCGGAAGCAGAAGGAAGCCCTTTTTGCATGCTGCGGCAAGAGAAAAAGTTTCCGGGGACCGAAAAATGGAGCATTTCCAGACGTGGAACGAGAACTGACGGACTTTGTTCGGGAGCAACGAGCTGCACAACTAGCTGGGCACATCGAGCTGCTGTAGGCAAATAAATGCATTTTTTCTGTTTTCCTCGAACAATATTCGCGTGAAAATGTTTTTTCTCGCGTTTGCTATCCCCGAGTTACACCTCGAACTATACGCGGGTCCCAACTATACGCGGGTTTTTACGGTAATTGAACAAAATTTGCCGTCCCGTGAGAAGTGCCAACAGCCCCTTGAAAATTGTAATATGCTTTTTTTGCAGGGCACCGGTGTATTGCGAAGAAGGTAGTTCAAGCAGTGTTTTGCAAGAGTTACAACAAGACCAAGAAATTCTTTTTAAAACACTGCTATGTTTCCCCCCACCATCCTTTTTTTTTTCTATGATAAGTATTAGGTTTAGGGCCTAATATTTCGGCTCGTTGCAAGGCACATTCTACCAGACAAAATAACAGTGACGCACACCACTGGTCCGGTGACAGCACCGGGTAGCGTCAAGATGCCGCAACTAACGTAACTTTAGGACAAAAAAAATGTTTCATGTGCCGTTGCTAAGCGACCAACGTGGTCGCCGGCAACGCTGGCGTTCGCAGCATGGTGATTCTGTTCGAGCGCGAAAAATGCGGTATGCGCTCCGAGCTCTAGTTGCCAACATAGCCACTTTTGCTGACTAGGAAGTTCATATTTTCCGCGAAATGTTTGTGGCTACGGCAACGAATTTTTGTCTTGAAGTTGCGTCGTCTTGCCGATGGTATCTGTTGTGGTCAGTAGGCCGATGGGCACACGGCTTTGTTACTTTATCTGGTCCTTGACCTAATGGAATCTGGTCCCTGACCTTAGTGCCCTGACCTAATGGGATTAAGGTTAGTGTGGTTAGGTTATTGTGGTTTAAGGTTAAAGTCTGTGCGCTTGGATTGATTGATGACTCAAACTGCAGGTGGGCAACGTACACGGCCTCCATTTCTTGCTGAAATTAGCGCAACTGAGAAAATTTCGAAGCACAATGGGCATTTTGGCAAAGCATCAGCGAATTTCATGGTTTTGGTACAGCTCGGCACAAAAATGGGGAATCGTATTAAAGTGGCACAATTGGCGCAGCTGTTGCACCCCTGAAAACACACACGGCCAGAAACCATGCAGCAGAAGTTCGAAAAAGAGGCGCGAGAGACGCTGCATGTATGTAAAGCTCGTCGTGTTGGCAACCGCTATGGAGCTCGAGCCCAAAAGGAACAAAAAACAAGCAATAGAAGACACGTGAGGAGCATGTGATGGCATTCAGCCAATGGGAGCACCGAGCGTCGAGAAAAAGTGCAGGAGAGGAGAGCAGGTGAAAACAACAATACATGTCTTTACTTTTATTATATTCAGGGGCTTCACTACTTCCGCCACCCCCCCCCCCCCCTTTTTTTTTCTTTCACCATGGGGTTCGGTGCCACTTTAGCTCACTTGCAAGGCACGTTTCACCACGTAAAGGAACTACGGCACATGCCCATTTGTCTGGCGACGCTACCTGATATCTATCGCCACGACCTTGGCTGGAACAACGCAACTTCAAGACAAAGAATTGTGTGCCATTGCTAAGGCAATCGACGTGGTCACCGGCAATGCCGGCGTTCGCAGCACGTCGAGCTTGCTCGCCCAAGGAAGACGCAGCGTACGCTTCCAGCTTTAGTTCCTAGCAAGCAGAGCTGCGTTTTCAGGCCCCCAAAGTGTTATCGGCCACAGCAACGCATTTCAATCTTGAAATTCCGTCGTCTTGCCGATAGGTATCAGCTGCTGTCGGCGGACCAATGGGCGCACAGGGTTGTAACTCTATCTGGTCTACCGCGTCTTGCGAGCGTAGCCTGCCCTATGCTCACGTTAATATTCTTGGCAAAATCGCTAGGATCTGCGAGCTTTGACCAACTGTGCAAACTGCAGGTGGCCAACATAGCCTGCATTTGTCGCCAAAATTAGCGTACCTGAGAAAATTTGAGGTTGGCTGAGCATTTTGGCGCAGCGTGGCATAATTTCAGCAAATTTCACGATTTAGGAGCAGCTGGGTGCAACAATCAGAAATTGTATCGAATTGGCTCAATTGACGCAGCTGTTGCATCCCTGTTCGCATCTACACAGGGTTTCCTTTAGCGGGAGATAATAAAATTTTTTTAGAACAGAATTTTTTATTCTTTGCTTGGTCTTCTTCTAATGGTATGGTGAATGAACACCACACTGGTCGGTGGAGCCAATGATGAATGTAGTGCCGGCGAAAGTCGAAAATTGATACCACCTGCAGTTGTTGCAGGCTTCACTAAGGATGCCACTTCGAACACATCTGATAAAAAGGAAAAATTACTCTCTTGCGCAAGATAAAGCAACCTTAAGTGTGTAAAATACGATTTCAAGAGTAGTTATACATGCTTGTTTTTGAGCAAAATGAGTCTACCAGCGAGAATTTCTTGTCCTACCATTAGATTGAACTATATTGCTGTTTGGGGACGCCTAGCGGTTATTGTTTGTCAACTTTCAACAACAAATTAAAATTATAATTTATTTTTTAAAGTACAATAGCGTGTTCGTTGCCGCTGATATGGTGAACAATCTTCTCATTTTCGCCACAATAAGAAAAAGGTTTCTGAGTGGTAGACAGTCTCTTTAACGAAAATTCACAAATAATGCAAAGAAAAAGGAGCAGAAAAGCTTTGTTACTCTCGAGTTTCGATGATCTTTAGGATAAATAATAAACTTAGGTGATTATCCAGCATTGATTTCATTAATGGCCAACTGAAAAATGCTTTTGCTCAATATTCAAATAGGCCAAGAAAATGATGTGACGTAATATTATTACACAAATGATAACAGAATTTCCCATCCATCACTACTTTTCCTAACTCCATCCGAACTCCTATGCCAGCCTCTGTAAACTGCCCACAGGGTTGACAAGCACACGTACCTCCAGCTAGCGACTCATTGTCTTCGTGTCGAAAGCGAGCACTGACAGAACCAGACTCATGCAGGCACAAGAGGAAGTCGCATTCCCAGCATGGATGACAGCGCACAAATGGTGAACCATTACGCTCCAGAGACATAACCCCGAACACCTGTAAAGCCATGAAAAGAAAGGCCTTTAGGGGATAGCTACAATACTTTTTTTAACAAGGAATGAACTATTTGGTTGCTAGATTATGATGCTCTCACTGCATCATTTAAGTATTCTACACTGACTGAAGTAAGCCTAAAATTTCACGCACAAAATTGTCCCCATGTTATTAAATCTAAAAGCATAAAGCGTGATTATCAGGCATCTCTTGTGTCAGCACAAGAGGCTTGAAACAATCTTCAAACATGCTTATCGTTTGGGCCAATAGCGAGTGGAACATAGAAGCATTACACTTCAGAACAACCAAATAAACTGCCAGGTCTGCGTGCAACGTGCAGCACAGTTGCACCGAAAGCTGGAAAAGCGTCCTTTAAAAGCTCTTTTTAAACACTCTTTGGGTAACTGCCACAACCGCACTTGCAGTGTACCCACTACACCATCAATCATCTAAATTTTCATGTAGTAGGCAGACATTTACTATACCGTCCTTCATCATTCTTTGAAGAAGCCCCATACCACTACACACTTGCAAGATATTTTGTTGCAATTTTTTATGCTGTGGCTGACGACGATGAAGAATTATGCGAGAAGCTTTCCTCCACAGGTGGGGTGAGTATGTGCCACAGTTAATAGGTTAACACAAACAAGCTTTAGTAACGATTGGAGCATTCGATGACACGCTTGTGTAGAACAACCAAGGCACAACCAGCCATCACACAATTCACATTGTGTGATGGCTGGTTGTGCCTTGGTTGTTCTAAAACGCCTTATTACTCATATTAACGCAATTCCTTTACCCACATCAAGCTTGCCTAAGGTCAGTTTGGAACGGAGTTTCAAGCACAAGCTTGTAGAATGCTGGGCTGGTACGCAGTGAACCCTGGTTCGAATCCTATCCTGTTTTTGATGTTTTTACATACTTTTTTTTTTCTTACTTTCGCGCGATAGTGGCTACGGATGGCAGCAGACAACTACGACACACGTGACCCTTGTTGTGATCTCCTAACAGTTTTCGCTGTAAAAATCATCTACCTATCTAAATACTTTGTTGCCATGCATGCCTTCTAACTTTTTCTGCAGTAGATTGCCCATTTTGGCCCTTTCTTGTCCCTTTGTCGTCGTCCTGAGCTTGCACTATAATAATCGTCATGAACTACCAACTAGCCCGAATTTCCACACTTGTAGTTGTCACTTGGCACAAAATTTATGGACTACATTATAGTTTTTTTAATATTCTCAGCAATTCCTTATAATGACACAAGAGCTACATTTGTGTCAGCTACACAGATTTACCCTGTTTTTACAGTCGCAACATGGAATGCTCGTACTATGAGGCAATCTATGATTCATTAATGTAGTAGTGCAGTAGTAGTGCTATTCTGAAATATGAGCTCGTCATGCACGAGTTTTAAGGCAAGTCAGTAACCGATTGTGGCATGTGCTAAAATCTACATTTCACCCAAAACTGTAACCGGGAAGATTTTATGACACATGCATACTTATGCAGGCAGAACAAAAGTAGCTATCATTACATTCGAAGACTACTCCAACTCCGCTTGATGCTACTGTTGCCACCAAACTCCATCTCAGTTCAAACAGGACATGAGTACCCAATAGACTATTTACAGTCCTGCATGAAAGATGAAGTGCTGTATATATAGCATGCAAAAAAAAAAAAATTCTGTGAAACGAAATATGGCAAAGTAGGTTAGGTGGCATGTGGCGCTGTGATTGGGCCGTATGCTTATGCAACATGGACCAATGAGTAAAGACCCAGTGATATTTGCATTTGCTGGGCAATAGTTGTGATGGCAGGGATAATAAGACGGCAGGGGGTAGCCATCTGCCAGATATCTCTTCTAACAGAGACCCCTATGTTCTCTAAAGACTCAGAGCCAGTCTTCATGACAGTAAACTGGCCACTGGTGAGTAAGAGTAGGGCTTAGGGTCACTTGGCATTCTGGCACAGCCAAGGTTAGGGGTGGTTGATAGAAAAAACAACTCTTGAACTACAGGTCAGGGTATGAAAGACTGTCTAGATGACCTACCAGACAGTCCTATCTCCTGGCCCTTGGCCCAGTTTCGATCCAGCCTCAGCTATTTGTCAACCACACCTCTTCATGCCCTCCCAGCTTCCACCAGAAAGAGCTAACAGCACTGACTTCACAAAGCCTGCCAGTTGAACCCTGATAGATCAATAGCACCATGAGAACATTGCCCTTTTATTGACTTGTATAACATGTCAGTTTCAGGGTTTAGCATGCAAGGTAGCTGTTGCAAGCAAGGACTGTGGATGTTCACAACTTTTTATGAAGGTTTCAATCATGTCAATCATGGCAATCAAGGCTCAGCTTCTTTTCGTGTGTACTATGTCCCGCCACACTTACTTTTTTGCAAGTATATCTGTGTGCTCTGTAACGACACCCTTGGCTCGTGTGGCCTTTAGTGCACCGACATCTATCTGCAAGTGTAAACAACCACTGCCCTAGACATGTGACAATGAAAAATAATGACAAAAGGTATCCTTGCAGTCCAGAATGATGAGAGCCTCTTTGTTAGACAAAGAAACAGCTACATTTAGATAAAATTATTCGGCCGCTATAGTGTGAATGCGACAAGCTTTCATATAGCTTTTTCACTCGACTATGTGCTTGACATTCCCTGTATTCTCAGGCATCATCCTCAGCAGCAACAAAATCAAACGTACTGGTACTTATTTTCATTTGGGACAACTCCATTCAGTCTTTCATGCAATGCTACGGAGGTCTGCTGATTTGGAGCAAAAATTTTGAGCAGCAAAATTTGCATTTTGGAGCACTTTGGAGCAGTAGAATTTTCTATTTTAGAGCACTTTGAAGCAGCAAAATTTTCCATTTTGGCACAATTTCGAGCAGCTAACTTTACATCCTGAAGGAGAAGCGAATAGCATTTACATTCAAGAACATGAATAATTATCTTGGACACATGGCACCTCCTTGCCCGTTGGATCTTTTCCGTTTTTATTATGCCGACCCCCTCAGCTTGCTCTCTCCCACCCTCCCCCTCGCTGTTTTTATTTCTATATTTGTATGGTACGTCCCTCGTCGTAATTATCTGTGCGCCACAGCGAGGTTCAGGAATGGCACGAGTGTAGAGACATCGCAGCTGACAAGCACACAGTGAGCGAAGGTGGTGAAACTGCTCGCACCAACCAACAGTTGCTTCCTACAAATATGAAACTTTAAGGCCCAACTCCAAAGACACGATTTTCGAGCGAAAATGACAGGATTTGTTGTCGCCATCGTGTCACAGCTTTCTGAAAAACCAGAAAAAATCGCTCATAGCACCCCTTATTATAGCAATATAGCACCCCCGATTCTTGCTTCAGTTGCAATAGCTCTTCATGCTTGTTATGAGGGGGCATTCCACTGTCCAACAGATGATCACTGTAGTTCATTCCTTTGTGTCAACTCCTGACAAAAAATGAACAAATCGACATAACTTTTTTCGAAAAGCTTTCGATACCGTCTCTCAGAATAAATTAATTCTAAAATTTAAAAATGCCGGAATTCCAGAATTGTTTATTTGTTGGGTTGTTGCATATTAGTCAAACCAGAGGAAAATCGAGCTCCCTTCCAGTCCCATCAGGCGTGTCGAAGGGCAGTGTCTTCAGCCCTCTTCTTTTTATTATATATATTAACGACATTGTTAACGTGGTCAAAAATAGTCAAACGTGGTCAAAGCCACCTTTAATCACATCTTAACATAGAATGACCACATAAGTAATATTAGCACCTCAACCTTCAGAAAATTAGGTCTCCTGAGGCACAAACTTAAAAAAAATCACCTTCCGATGTAAAACTGCAATGCTATAACACCTTAATTAGAACTAAACTAGAATAAGCATGTATCGTTTTGGATCCGTATACTAACCCCCGTATTCACAAACGTTCTTGGACTCGACTTTCACCCTTCACTTGACAGAGTTGAGCACTGCGCCGCTGCTCGGCTGAAAGTGACGCTACGCTACTCAAGAATCACCGCAGATTATCGCTGATATGCAGCGACTTTCCCTGTTTAGAGATGGCGCTCCCATCGGCCTTCTCAAGTGAAGGTGAAGCGTTGAGTGGAGGGACGTTCTAGAATATTGGGGTTAAACTATTATCAATAACCTCGAGAGAGTGCAGCGAAAGGCTGTTAACTTATGAAAGCTAACCATACTGAACCCGCCAAGATGAGAAGACCGAAGCAGAGACTGGAATTCTTGAAATACGTGAACAATTCATCACTTGACTCATCTCTATACCTATCACCCCTATTAATTCGAACCACGCGTCACCGTAGACAAGATGAATTAACACCGAGAACAAACACATTTAAGAATTCTTTTTTTTATTATACATCATAATACTGACTATTACTGCTTTGTTTTACAGCATTTTGCCAAACATATTGCCACTAGTTCTGTATTATTCTTCTTGTTTTGTTTGTTATTTTATTTTCTTCTCCTAAAGATGTTCCCTGTTGTACCATTTTATTGCTCTCCCTGCTTGGATACATTTCCGCAGTATATGATAAATAAAAAAATTAAAAATCTGTGCACACTTTCAAATAACCCATCTTTATGGCGGCCATGGTGACCTAGACATGTCACTGTGGCCACACCATGACTGGGTGTCGAGACACCAAGTGCACTCTTACTCGAACACATAGAGCAAGAAACTGTGACATCGGATTAGTGCCGGTGCCCCTCGTGTTCCCTTGTGTTCACCCTTGGCACGGCTGGTGAACAGAAGAAAGGAGGGGCTGAATGACTGCATGTCCTCCAATGCACCAACACACTCTAATGAGATAAAAAGTCATGGTCACTATGTCTGAGTAACCAGCATCGAGAACCTGTCTCTGACGTCACATGAACACTATGGATAGGCTACTTCTTCTACAGCCACTTTTCATGAAGACAGCTATGCAACGGCCGTATTTTGTCGTTGACCTTGTAATAGGTGGTTTATTTCGATGCTTTAATGGTAGCTTGCTGCAATGTTGGTTACTTGCTGCAATGTCAACAGCGTTGTCGCGATCATCATGTGAGGTTGCTGCGAAATTGGCAAAGTGTGTCATAGCACGCACATCTGAGCACCCCTCGGGATCACAGCAGATACCACTGTTGCATTTAAATGATTGCGGGAAAAGAAAGCCGCGAAACGCTTTTGTGGAGTGTGCGGGCAGCACAGGGACAGCTTGCAGAAAATTGTGCCATCAACCACCGAAGATGAGTGATGTGCAACAAAGAAGCTGTCTACACACAGTGTACATGCATGCGAATTGCAAAAGGTTAAGCGACCAAACTTTTGTTTTGTATTACTGTGTTTCTATGCACCCCAAAAAAGTTTTCACAAAATTTGCCCCGCATATTAAACGTGCCCCCCAACATTGCTTTGGTTTTTTCTGAAAAAAAAAGTGTATTCATTAGGCAAATATATATGGTAACTGAAAATGATCAAATTAACAGGGATCTACTGTAATGCTTTTAGGTAGTAACACTTACAGAGTGCAACAGCCAAAATATAATTTGGAGCAACTTATAGACCAACAAAATGTCACTCCTGGAGCACTAAAATCCCAATTTGGAGCAGGTTACACAAAAAAAAAGAGAAAATGTTCATCATGAAAAACTTAGTTTGGAGCAGTATAAAAAAAAGATGACATACATTTAGAGAAAAAATATATGTACAAAGCATTCAACCCACCCAGATCGTGCAAAGTGAATATGAGCTGTGTTATTTCAATTGAAGTAGTATTCTGAGTCATCCCACTGAGCAAAAAATAAAATCCACATTAGCATTTGCCACACCTGTCGAATCCTTTGACAGATTCTGCGAATTCAAATGTGGCTTTGCCAAGCTAGCAACCTTGCGATTAAAAAGTTTTTTTTTATTATTTAGAGCAATAGAAATGTCATTCGCTACTCCAAATGATTGCCAGTAACTGTTTTTAGATGCCAGTGATGATACTAGTACTCACAATTATGCGGCGCGTACAGGCATGAGTAATTGTGCTGTGTCCCGTGACTAGCGCTAACAGCCCCTTTCAAATTAAAATACACTTTTTTGCGGGACACCAGTGTACTTTGGCGAAGGTGGCTTAAAGGGGCCCTGCAACACTTTTTAAGCATGGTCAAAAAACGCAATTGGTAGTAGAGGCTCCCGACAAAGCGCGAGCCAAACATTATATCACAGCACATGGCCTGGAGTTCACAATAAATTATCAAAGTCAGCTAAAAATTGCTTTCTCTTCACTTGACAAGTGACGGAAGGCGCTCAAGAATCACTCGTAAAAAGCCCACCTATTAGCCATTGGCTCGTTAGAACATAGCGCGCTTAGTCGTTAGAGAGACCGCCACGGGAGGCCACGACTTGTCTATGCGTACGCACGCAATCACACTGAAGAAGCCGCACGTTCGAAGAAAAAAAGAAAGAAAACAAAGTGCTCAAGGTCACAAGGCGTGGGTGACGTATTTTCATTGCCCTGCCATCCCTCCCTGCTTAGCTTCCAGCGCTTTCGTTGGGACAAGAGAAGAGAGAATGCCAGCATCCGACAAATATTTAGAACTCCACTCGCACTGGATGGATTCTTCAAATTTTTGCGGCATCGAGTTCATGAGGCAATAAGCTGGTTACTGAAAAAGTGGTTACTTACAATGGTTACTCAAAAAAATGTTTCACGGCCCCTCTAAGCAGCATTCTGCGTCGATTAGAACATGGCCAAGCAATATTCGAATTCGAACTGCGACACTTCCCCTCACCTCTTCAGAATTCCGCCCACACGTTTTTTTTTTTTTTTTCCACAGTGGGGTTAGGTTTAAGGCATAACTTTTTGGCTCGCTTGCAAGACACGTGCGACCAGATAAAGTAACAATGGTACGTGCCTGTTGTCCCAGCGCGGGATATCTATTATCCGGACGACACAACTTCAAGCCAGAAAAATGTTTCTTTCATGTGCCGCTGCTATGGCAACCAACGTGGTGGCTGGCAATGAAAGCGCTCGCAGCACGTTGACGTCGTTCGTGCAGAAAATGTAGCATACATTCTCTAACATGCCATAACAGTGTTTGAAGAAAATTCATATTCATATTCTGCGTTGATGGCTATGGCAACGCATTTCTTCTTTTTTAGTTTGAACTTCCATTGTCCTGCCATGTATCGACAGTGGTCAACAGACCGATGAAAGCGCGGCGTTTTTTACTGCAGTACTTTGCCAGATTGATCGCATCTCGTGAGTCTCCTCACCTAACAAGTATATACCGTCTGCACGCTTGGTTTGATTGACGACGCAAAGAGCAGGTGGCCAATGTGGCCTGCATTTCTCGCCAAAATCAGTGCACCTGAGATAATATTGAGACTGGTTGGGCATTATGGTGCAATGTGGCACAATTTCAGAAAATTTCGTGATTTTGGCACAGCTTGGCCCAACAATGGGGTAATGTATCAAAGTGGCGTAGATGTTGCACCCCTGAATTTACACAATCTTGGAGTTTTTCTGAAAGTCAAAATACAGTGACTACAAACCTGTTGCACTTCAGTGTCCACTATAAATATCCTTTTTGGGTAAACTAGGAAGAGCTGATGCCGTACGGCTCGATGGTAACACAGCTGCAAACACTCGTTGAGTAGAAGTGCTTCTTCAATACTGTTGAAAGAACAAAACAATGGTCTTTAAAAAAAAGGTGTTGGTTTTTCAACACAAACATTTTTCACTTCCTTCTGCATCCAACAGTTTGTCACAAAAAAAAAAAAAAGGAAAGGCTACTAGATGTAAGGTAGCCCCAGGTATTGAGTAAATGTCATCCACGCATATTGGTGTCAGTAATTATCATTAAAAAGCACAATTAATACAGCTTCTTTCTCGATTACCAACAAATTTCTCAAACTTTTAGGCCTTAGAGTCACAAAAACTCAGAAATTTTTTTAAATAAAAAGGAGCAACCTCTTAACACATGTTCAAAAAACCAATGAGAAACCAGTGCACGTCAAAAAAGAATTATTTAAAACACTTTAAAAGACACTTTTAAAATGTTAATCCTTAGTATTTAAAATATTACACCAATTGAAAAAACCTACAGTTAGCTTCAAACATAAGAAAGATGGCTAAAATGTATTGGCGCGTTGGTTTATCATAATAAGCTTGAGTAGCACGATTGAACACGGAGAAAAACACGGACCAACACATGCATGCACACAGCACTGATTTTCGACTGGAAGCATTTATTTTTATGAGCCCATGACACGTATATATACAGTTCTGGTCAAAAGTTCCAAAGCCACGCTTTCACAAAAATACTCGGGATAGTGGCTGGGGAACTTTTGACCCCTTCCCCCGTGCGAGTAGGTGAAAACAAAACAAGAAACAAAAACCTGAACCTAAACGCACACGTTTTGCCGCAATCACAACCAATTGACACCTAACTAGGCTAAAGAATCGAGAAATCTAATTTCCTTATCTGGCTGTGACAAGGATAACGTGCTGACAAACTTAACATTGATTTTATCTATTTCACAGGCTTGAAAAATTTATTTTGTCAATCTACCTTATGAGCTGCTCAGGGGTAAAAGCGGGCTTCAGTCTTTTGAAGCAGCTCAACGAGAAGTAATAAGTAGCTTTGGACCAATAAAAGGGGAGTTTCGGAGCAGATTTTTGAATTCAGACACAACTGTTAATTCAATTTTTTTTTAATTTGTAGTAAGTATGGAGTTCCTGTTGTTTGCAGTTAATATGGAATGCTGATAGGCAACCACACACCAAGAATTTATATATATAGGCGGGTGACTTAAAATGTGTTTTATTTTTCTGGTTCTTTTTTTAGTTGTATGCTAAAGACTGTATAGTTCAACTAAACAAGATTGTTTTACTTTTTGATATGTTTTACTTACCCTGCATGGACCATGTGTCCGCAGTATGTATTATTGCGATAGCAATTATATAGACACTCTCCGCGAAATTTTGCCGCCGACGTCGGCATCACTCACCATATATGTATACGTATATATATATATATGTAGATACAAGAAAGAAAAATAATCGAAAAATAAAGACTCTGGCGCGCAGAACAGAACGTGGGACCTCTGCGTCGTGAATGCGAGGTGTTAACTATTGAGCCAGAGCACCTCCTTGAACGTTCAAACGGCAAGCTATCTATATCTACCACTTGCCGCTGTTCAAGACCATTTTGGGAGGAACTATCGTGTTTGCAGCATAACCAGCAAAATGGCGCAATCAGCGCGCATCGCCAAATCGTCATGACGAGGCCACGAGCGCTCTCATCTTCCACGCGTACTTTGCCTCGCGGTGCGGAGAAGGATGGATGCTCACTCACGCGCCCTTATCTCGCGGTAGGTAGAATCGTACGCCTTGACTGGCCTTTAGATTTCACCAGAACAATTCTGTTATAGTTACCGGGCGCACAAAGGTCACTGCAATCGTTGCACAGTCTCCGTTTAAGAAAAGGGTGCGCTTTTCAGACAGAGTGAAGTAACAACTGAGGCGCTTATTCGCGTACATCTGTACCTGTGAATACATTTCCTGCGTTATTTGTGCGTGAGAAATGTGGAGCACATTTTGATCTGCTGGCCATTCTGCACACGACTTTCCAATTTGTTGCTGTCGCGTTCATTGCTTCGCCTTTGCGACAAAGCTGTGACTTGATATCATCACATTGCTTTGATGAGTAACTCAAGGGACGAATTACAGCTCATGAAAACTGAACAAGCAAAACAGAAAAGTAGGCCTGAAAATTGATACGCATAAAACTAAAGTGATGTGCAAGTCTTGCCAGAAAACAGCACTTTGTGATAAGTGGAGAGTCGTTGGAAGCCGTAAAGGAATATGTCTATTTATTACAGGTAGTAACAGTGGAGCCGAACCATCAGAGCGAAGTAACTACAAGAATAAGAATTGGGTGGGTCTCATTCGGCAAGCATTCTCAAATCGTGAATGGTAATCCACAACTAGCCCTCAAAAGGAAGGTATAAAACAGCTGCATTTCGCCAATACTATAGTGCCTAGAATATACTGGCTGGTGTGCCGTTTGCCAGCTCTTTTCAATGGAAAAAGGTGGCACCAATTTGGATAGATGCCCATGGTGGCCGCGGGAAGCGCTGCAAAGTGGGAGGGTGCCGACAGTGTATGTCGTCTGCTCTGCACAGCCGATTTGTAGTGGCTGTGTGGATTTTCGTGTTCGTATTTTCAGTGTTATTACCGGGTTGCGTTTGTTGTTCATGTCGACAAAGGGTGAGTGAGCGGCTGTCGTGTTTCTACATGGAGTGTGAAATCCAGAGCGATCGACGAAAAGGACCTGCTTCGTACCGCTCTGTACTACTGGTTATACCATTCAAACTAATAGCGAATATGGTTATTCATGACACCATCACACGAAGCACATCTCGCAGAATGAGACGAAGGATAGAGAAGTGAACAGAAAACTGTCAAGAAAATTGTTCTTCTCGGTGACTTTAACCTGCCGGGAGTAGATTGGCAAGGCATTGCTGCCAGTAGCTCATATAATAAACACGTTAGAATTATGTTCGATATTATGTTAAGGTATAATTTAATGCAGGTAGTCCATGAACCAACTCGTGTACAGATTTCATCTAGCTCTGTGTTAGACCTGGCGTTTATCAGTCGTGATTTTTCTGATTGCACTGTAGAAGTGGAGCCAGGGCTCTCTGATCACCATCTCGTAAGCATATCATTACCCCTTCAACCACTTAAAAAGTATAAACACGTCCCTGCACGTTCTTTTAAGGACTTTTCTCATGCCAATTGTGGTGATAGCGCCCAGGCCCGTCAAGTGTCCGCGTTATCTGGCGCTGTCGCCCGTAATTGTAAAGTGTCGTTTGTACGTGACGTCATTGGTCACATGAGTGTCTGCTATATATGTATGCTGGTTGCATGGAATAAAGGTTGGACGTTATCTCGCGCGCATCGGAAGCGGCTCTGTCCCTTTCTCAGCTCCTGCGGCCGGCCCGGATGCGCATGGCCTTTTGCTAGGGCGCAACACGACATGGTGTCAGAAGTGGGATTCTTCTGATATTCGAGGGGCGTTGCACCAGTCTTCGTCAAGTGGCGCCATGTCAGAAGACAAAGAAGTCAAGCCAGTTCACGGCATGTTCGCGGTTCCAGCTCCGCCAGCGTTTGACTTCGACCGAGCGTCCGAATGGCCCTCCTGGATCCAACTATTCGACGACTACCGCTTTGCCTCTGGCTTAAATGAGCGAAGTGAAGAAGCGCAAGTCCGGACTCTACTCTACACAATGGGCAGGCAAGCGAGAGAGATCTTTTCGACCTTCACACTATCTGAACAACAGCAGAAGCAGTATGAAGTCGTCAGAAAAAAGTTCGACGATCACTTCATGGCCGCACGGAACCTCGTTTACGAGAGCGCATGTTTTCACCGACGCATACAACAACCAGGCGAGTCAGTCGACCAATTCATCACCGCGTTGCATACACTGGCGGACTGGTGCGACTACAAGGAAAAGGAACCCATGATCCGCGACCGGTTTGTAGTCGGCCTCAGTAATGCCAAGCTCTCGGAGTCTCTGAAAATGGATGCAAATCTTACACTCGCCAGCGCTTTGGCAAAAGCTCGCTTGAAGGAGACCGTCCAACGACAGCAGCAACAGCTACGAGAAACCAGCGACGAACCTTCGGCAGTGCCAGCCAGCAACCTGGACGCGGTCAACAAACAACGGGAGCCCCGAAAGAATTCTTCAGGACAGCGTTCCGGCACCTCGTCAAGGACCAGTGCACCGGTCACACAAGGTCAACGCACTAGACCACAGTCCTACCGACCTCTCACATCCAGTTCATGCCCGAACTGCGGTCAAGGAGAGCACCCGAGGACCTCCTGCCCGGCACGAGCTGCGAAATGCAACTACTGCGGTTGTTCCAGACATTTTGCAGTGGTGTGTCGGAAAAAGGCTGCAGGCGAGCGAAAGAAGGTACAGATTTCTTCTCTCCATATGGAAAAAGGGGCGTATTTCGTAGGCGCGGTAAATGGGGAGCACTCCAATTCTCGGTATGCTCAAGTTATCATTAACGGCACTCCGGTGTTCGCTAAACTTGACTCGGGTGCAGAAGTGTCCGTTGTACCCTCAACATTTCCGGGATTGCCTACCAAATTAGACAAGTGCGACATAACCTTAACAGGCCCTGCGAATGAGCCACTGCATGTTCTCGGAAAATTTCTTGCCACTATACAGTGGAGACAACGCATTGTCCGACAAACTGTTGGGCTTGTCGCTCGATACTTTTGGGTCTCGCAGCGCTCGAAGCCCTTGAGCTGATCAAGTTCGCTGACTCGGTCAGTAGCGCAACAGCCATCGAAGCTTCCTACCCTCAGCTTTTCGGTAGTCTGGGAGCTATGAAAGGGGAATACAATATCAGACTGAAGCCGAACTCGGTACCCTTTGCTATTCCGGTTGCGCGTCGCATTGCCTTACCCCTGCGGGACCGAGTGAAGCAGGAGCTCGAGCGTATGGAGCGAGATGACGTAATCCGCAAAGTAGACGAACCAACAGAATGGTGCGCAGGTATTGCACCAGTACTCAAACCTTCTGGAGACGTTAGTATTTGCGTTGACTTGACGCAACTAAATAAAAGTGTACTTCGCGAGCGCTATGTTATGCCAACGGTTGAAGATAGCCTTGGTCTGTTAAGTGGAACATCGGTTTTTTCGAAGCTAGACGCTAATTCTGGATTTTATCAGATCAAGTTGTCGCCGGAAAGCCAATTGTTGACTACCTTCATTACGCCATTTGGGCGATACTGTTTTCAGAGGCTACCGTTTGGAATAACGTCAGCACCTGAGTTTTTTCAAAAGAAAATGTCGCAGACTCTGCAAGGAATCCCAGGCGTGGTAAACATGATGGATGATGTGCTCATTTATGGCTGCAACAAAGCTCAACATGATGAGCGTCTGCGTCTTACTTTAGACCGTCTCATGAGTGCTGGTGTTACGCTAAACAAAGAAAAGTGTTGTTTTGGAGTAACCGAGATAAAGTTTCTTGGTTGTGTTCTAAGTCGAGATGGAATCAGGCCGGACCCTGAAAAGGTCCGGGCCATCAAAGAACTGCCGACGCCAAATAACGTGTCTGACGTTCGACGGCTGCTCGGTATGACTAATCATCTGGCAAGATTCATACCAGATTTGGCTTCAAAAACGGCGCCGTTACGTCACTTGCTTTTGAAGAGTTCCGAATGGACGTGGGCACCAGCCCAAGAGCAAGCGCTGTCATATGTTAAAGACGTTATCGGTTCGGCGCGTGTCATGGCTAACTATGATGCAAAGTACCCTACGATTCTTTCCGCCGATGCGTCATCATTCGGTTTGGGGGCGGTACTGATGCAAGTTCAACCAAACAACGAAAAACGACCCGTTGCCTTTGCATCGCGATCGTTGACGCCTGCCGAAACCAGATATTCCCAGATTGAAAAAGAAGCACTAGCAATGACGTGGGCGGCAGAACGATTCAAAGGGTACATCAAAGGTCTTGAAATTGTGTGTGAAACCGACCACAAACCTCTTGTAACCTTGCTGGGAAAATCTCCTTTAGATGTTTTACCACCTCGCATTCAGCGTTTTCGCATGAGGCTCATGCGGTTCAGCTATGAAGTCGTGCATGTCCCGGGCAAGAGCTTAGTTACTGCAGATGTGTTGTCGAGGGCCCCGATTCGGGGAAAAGAAACTGATAATGCACTGTCTATTAGTGACGTCAGCAAGCACGTTTCAGGATGCTTGTCAAACGCGGTTGAGGCCAGCCTCTTTGAGAGAGTGAAAGCAGAACAAGCCGCTGACGAAGTTTGTCAAGCACTCGTAAAATTCAGCCGGAAAGGGTGGCCAAAATTCTCATCTCTTCCGATGGTCTTGCGTCCATATTGGCAGGAAAGAGCCACGCTTACAGTTGCTGAAGGCGTGCTACTTAAAGGTATGAGGTTAGTGATTCCTCGAAAATTACGCGCAGAGGTCTTGATACGCTTGCATGAGAGTCACCTGGGAATCGAAAAATGCAGAGCTCGAACCAAAGAGTCGGTATGGTGGCCGGGGTTGAGTTACCAGCTGAAAGCTTTGGTTACCGATTGCCGCGTATGCGCCGAGCACAGACACCAAAAGCCAGAACCAATGATCCCGACAACCACTCCACAGCGTCCTTGGCAAAAACTAGGAGCTGATCTCTGCCATGTTCAAGGAAAATGGTATTTGGTAGTCGTAGATTATTTTTCTAGGTATCCAGAGATTGCTTTGTTATCATCTACAACGAGTGCCACTATCATTACGCACCTTAAAAGTTTCTTTGCAAGACATGGCGTACCAGAAGTTATGTCTGATAATGGAGCGCAGTTTGTGTCGCAGGAATACAAGTTGTTCGCTCGCAACTACGGGTTTCGCGCTGTGACGTCTAGCCCAAGGTACCCCCAGGCAAATGGTGAAGTAGAGAGGATGATCCAGACAATCAAAGGTCTCATTACAAAAGCGAAGGACCCATATCTTTCTCTCCTAGCGTACAGGGACACTCCGGGGCCACTTGGGAAAAGCCCTGCAGAACTTCTAATGGGCAGGCGGCTACGCACAACGGTGCCTGTCCATCCCACAAGCCTTCTGCCTCAGACGGTGAACCTGAGAAAGTTCAGAAGCCATGATACGACCGCCCGACAGCGGCAGCATAGGAACTTCAACCTTCGTCGTAGGGCTACTTCGTTGCGAGCACTCGAACCGGGCGCGGAAGTCTGGGTGACGGACTGCAAAGCAAAAGCGCAAGTCTTGCGACTTGCTGAGCGGCCGAGGTCGTATGTGGTTAGAACTTCCTCTGGTGTAGTTCTAGAAAGAAACAGGAAATCCTTGGTGCGCTTTGTTTCACAGCCAAAAGAAGGTGAGGATGAGGGAGATAGCGATGATTTTCCTCAGGCAGATGATAGTCGGGTAGAAACGGAACAGAATTCTAATCGCGTTACAGACAGCATGGCGCCTGACGATCTATCTAGCCCTTCCTTGCCGGGAACTGACCTTCCTGAATACCGAACGCGATCTGGTCGTCTTGTTCGACGGCCGGACCGCTACGGGTTCAGTAATTGACTGTATTGTTCTTGCGCATTTTTTGTTTCTGCAAAGTGTTCTTTCGCTGGCAGTGCTGCGAAGTTTGTTGATACTGTCAGCGTATTGTTAAAGAAGGGGAGATGTGGTGATAGCGCCCAGGCGCATCAAGTGTCCGCGTTATCTGGCGCTGTCGCCCGCAATTGTAAAGTGTCGTTTGTACGTGACGTCATTGGTCACATGAGTGTCTGCTATATATGTATGCTGGTTGCATGGAATAAAGGTTGGACGTTATCTCGCGTGCATCGGAAGCGGCTCTGTCCCTTTCTCAGCTCCTGCGGCCGGCCCGGATGCGCATGGCCTTTCGCTAGGGCGCAACACGACACCAATGACCCAAGCATTATCAATTACTTGCAAAACTGTTTGATTGATTTCGAGGGCAACAACGCTCAATTACTTTGGAACAAGTTCAAAGACACGTGTCACTATTGCCTGGATAATTTCGTCCCTAATAAACTGAAGAAAGTTAAAAAAATAAACGCCTTGGATGAATCGGAAAATCATTCAACTAAAACGCAGAATAAATAGATATAAAAAGAAACATGTGCAGAATGACAAAATAAGGCAGATGCAAGATGACCTCGCTTGTGCACTTCGCACAGCAAAAGATTATTATTTCGAAATATCGCTTCCTAACTTCATAAAAAATGAGCCTGATAAGTTTTGGCACTACATAAAAGATAGCAAGAAACCAGTTACTCAAATATCAGTTGACGGGAAGCCGGTGACAGATAAGAGTGAGATTGCTCAACACTTCAACAACTATTTTCAAGATGTATTCTCTAGCGCAACTGTATGCGCGTGTGACGGCACATTCTCCAAACAATTAAATATGAGTTTTGTATCGTATGCTGGGGTATTTAATATGCTTCTTAACTTGAAAACTAAGAGTTCTTCTGGTCCCGATGAAATCCCTAACATATTTCTCAAACGATATGCCGAGCTTCTTGCAAAGTTTTTTGTAATCTTGTTTCGTGTCTCAGTCATCACTGCACAACTGCCTATTGATTGGAAAACAGCCCGGGTTGTTCCTGTGTTCAAGAAAGGTGACAGGACACTTATACAAAATTATTGTCCTATTTCACTGACATTTCAATGCTGCAAACTTGTGGGACATATTATAGCCAACTGTGTTCGTGGATTTCTAGAAAATAATGCTGCACTAACAGAACATCAGCATGGCTTTCGAAAAGGGTATTCAACGATAACCCAACTAATAACAGTAGTTCACTCATTCGCTTCATCTCTTGATTCTAATGGCCAAGTAGATGTAATATTTCTTGATTTTAGTAAAGCTTTTGACAAAGTTCCGCACAATAAACTAATCATAAAGTTAAGAATTCTTGGCGTCCCTGAACACTTCATCAGATGGATTTCTGCTTACCTGACTAACAGGAACCAATATATTGACATTGGAGGTGAACGTTCTGAAAGTTTGGCAGTCACTTCAGGGGTGCCACAAGGCAGTGTCCCTGGCCCCCTGCTTTTCTTGGTTTATATTAATGATATTGTTAGCGTAGTAAGCCTTGGTGTTCAAATTCGATTATTTGCAGATGACTGCGTATTATTCAAAGAAATTTTTCATCTTGATGATCAGGTTGAGTTAAATAGCAATTTAAATAACGTATTGCAGTGGTGCGAAAAATGGGGCATGGTTTTGAACGCCGATAAAACCATACTGCTCCCTATAACGCGTAAAAAGGCACCCCTGTCTTTTACTTACCAGCTTGGTTCTTCGCCACTTAGGCAAGTCGATAGCTTTAAATACTTAGGTGTTACAATAACAACTACCTTATCATGCAATAAACATATAAATATTATTTCCTCCTCTGCATTCAGAAAACTTTGCTTTGTAAAACATAAGATTCGTAATGCCCCAGCAATGTTAAATTACTGGCCTATTATTCTTTAATAAGACCTAAATTAGAATACGCGAGTGCAGTATGGGACCCATACACTCAAACTAACATCAACTGCCTGGAAAGAATACAAAGGAAAGCCGTCCGGTTCATTTTTAACAAGTTCTCACGAGTCGACTCTCCTTCTGAATTAATGAAGGTCAATGGCATTTCCCTTCTTAGCACACGTCGAAAACAGATAAGACTTGACCTTCTTTCTCTTCTTCTGAACCACAAACTTGCGATTGACCCATCGCCGTACCTGAAATCGTTATCAATCAGACCCACAAGGCATCATCACGCCAAATCTCTAACACCCTATTTCTGCAGGACAGATGCTTATAAGTTCTCATATTTTCCACGCACGGTCTCAGATTGGAATGGAACAACTCAGGCATCCTCAGAGAATCTATTTCTCCTTCGCTCTAAATAGCATTGTCCTGAAAATTCAGGTTTCCGATCTTTTATTACAGCGTTTTTATTTTCTTTTCATTTTCTTTTTCATCTTGTATGTGCTGTACTTATTGCATACTTATGTATTCATTGCTTTCTTGGCTTGAACGGTGAAAATAATTGTGTTTATTGTTTTGTATTTGTTATGTATTTATTTTTACTTTAATCGCACATCATATGAAGTATGAATTTGTGGTGTTTTTTTTTCCTTTGTCCGGTACATGCGTTATTATGAAATAATTTGCTATGTCGCTCCTTGTGTTCACTATGAGTGTATGAAACACTCACCCCAAACAATCTTTATGCCACTTATTGTTCGACTATGTCCCCTTGTAACTGCCCACCTGCTTGGACCTAAGGGTCTGCAGTATGTAATAAATAAAAGAAATAAATAAATATATAAGTGGCTATTTAGTAGAAGAGGAAAAGGGGGGCTGTCTCACTTCTTTCAGTCTCCGTCATCAGCGACATGGCTAAGCGCCTAATCACACAAGCTGGGGTAAGGTGACTAGAAGTCTTTAGTGCATTGGTGTTAACGGCTACTGCCCCACATACTGCTCTAGACAAAATCTTACCGGCGCGCTTATACATACACCCGCATTAATGTATTTCATTGAAACAAAACAGCATAAGTTCGTTTCACAAAAAAATGCTGCACGCGGCATTACAATACAAGTAAAATTTTCCCTTTGCTTGCGTTAAACCAGCTGCCGCAGTTCGACGCTCGATGAGCCTGACAACTTCACGCTTTGCACCGAAGGGCAAAACTCTCAGTAAGCGTATTTTTATTAAAACAAAGGCTTAAACCACTGGTCACGCTTTAACAGGAGAACAGAATAACCGGTGCGATTTGATAAAAACGAAACCTGCAATGGCATGCTCGCCAATGCTGGAAAAACACGGTGGGCTACGAGAAGCGGGCGACGCCGCGGCAGTACTGGCATTCATCCAATCTGGTGCCAGCTAGAAGGCCGCGGACGGCTCACTAGCCAGTATATTCTAGGCACTATACCGTAGATACTTACGGTACAAAAACCTGGAGGCTTACAAAGAGGGTTCAGTTTAAATTGAGAACGACGCAGCGAGCGATGGAAAGGAAATGATAGGAGTAACCTTAAGAGACCAGAAGAGAGCACAGTGGGTCAGAGAACAAACCCGGGTTAAGAATATCATATTCAATTGAAGAAGAAATGGACATGGGCCGGGCACGTAGCACGTAGGCAAGATAACCGCTGGTCATTAAGGGTAGCTGACTGGATTCCCAGAGAAGGCAAACATGCGAGGGGGAGAGAAAAAGTTAGGTAGGCCAATGAGATTAAAATGTTTGCAGGTACAAAATAGAAACAGAAAGCACAAGACCTGGTTCACAGATCATGGGAGAGGCTTTTGCCTTGCAGTGAGCACCGCAGTCAGGCTGATGATAATGATACCCTATATATATATATACCCTATTTACTCGCATAATCGGCGCACTCACATAATAGGCGCACCCGTAGTTTGGTCACGAAAAATTCGATTGTTTCAATTCTGCGCATAATAGACGCCCCCCGAACTTGGCCATGATCAGAAATGATTCTGCCCCCCAGCGGTAACGTGGTGGTCCCCGTACCCTGAAGAAAAAAAGAAGGCAAATCGACGAGCAAATAAAAAAAAATTCGAAGTGCAACGCTCTAACCAACGTCTTTGTCGAAATGAAACTTGGAAAAAAAAAAAAACGTCCATGAGCAAAAAAAATAAAATAAATGCTGTACCATCAATTATTGATACTCCCAAATCGCCGCTCTCCTTGGAGGTCACGTGTACAATGCCGGGGGCTCGATCGCCATCACCACCATCAGAGAAAAAGAAATGCCATTTTGCAAGTGCTGTGCGTACGTTGTGATTGTGTATTCTTTGGTTCCACCATAGGGAAGTACATAAGCTACACGGCTGGATTTAACCTGAAGGCAGTGCAGTATGCACTGAAGCACAGCAACCGGGCTGCAAGCAGGCATTCGGTGTTGGAGAAACCAGTATTCGGTACTGGAGGGATCAAGAAGGAAAACTTAAGGCAACGAAGAAGACAGGACGGGCTTTCTGCGGTGCCAAGACTGCCAGGTATCCAAACGTTGAAGAGCAACTGGTCCGACATATACGGGAGCTACGAGAAGACGGCTGTGCTGTGTCATTGGATATTGTGCAGACTGAGGCGCGCAGAATAGCCCGAGCGCAGCACATCGAAGCAAAAGAGCTCGAAGCCAGCTCCAGACGGACAACTCATTTCATGCAGCGCCATGGCTTTGCACTGCGAAGGTGGACCACCTTGTGCCATAGCTTGCCCGCAGCATATGAGGACTAAATGGTGGACTTCCACCGTTTCGTTATAAAGATCCGACGACAGGACTTCATTTTGTACCAGATCGGCAACGATTATCAAACCCCCCCTTTGCTTTAATATGCCGCAGAACACGACAGTGAAGGAGAAAGGTGCACGGAGCGTCATCATCAGAACGTTTAGCGCCAATAAACAACAATGCACCGTAATGCTGGCGGTGACAGCGGATGGGCGCAAGCTACCGCCTTACGTTATCTTTAAACCTAAGACGCTCCCAAAGGCAAACTTCCTTCAAGGCATCTATGTCAGAGTCCAGTAAAAAGGCTGGATGAGCATAGAACTTATGGTACATTGGGTGAAAACAGTCTGGGGTCGGTGGTCGGGTGGTCTGTTGTTGCCGTCCATGCTTGTTTTGCACAGTTTTCGTGGGCACCTAGTAGACCGCGTACGAGATGAGCTAAAGGAGCTGCACATAGATCTGGCAATGATTCCGGGCGGCCTCACATCGATACTGCAGCCTTTGGACGTGTCCTTGAATAAGCCTTTCAAGGACCATGTTCGAAGACTGTACACCACCAGGATGGCTGGAGGACAACATCAGCTGGCTCCATCAGGTAGGATTAAGAGGCTGCGAGTGGAAATGCTGTGTGCTTGGATCGTGGAAGCGTGGCACGCGATTTCCGACGAAGTCGTCAGGAAAAGTTTCAAGAAGACAGGTATCTCGAACACACTGGATGCGAGTGTGAGGATGACATGTTGTAGGTTGCGGATGATTCAGACACTGAAAACGAATCCCCGCTCGGCGAGTATGAATGTGTGCTCTCCGACTCTGACTCCGAATAGAGAAAAGGAGGAACACCTACGACTTTTGTGTAAATAAATTTTACGTGTGTGTGTGCAGTTGACGGCTCTTGCTTGTTCATTAAAAGGTACGTAGGTGTGTTTGTTTCATGCTGAATTAATTGCTAAACAATAAAGTCACCTTTTACTTGACAAATGTGCAGATTTTCGAAAAGTTTACTCTGCGTAATCGGCGCACCCCTAACTTCGAGACGGATTAAAAAGTGCGCCTATTATGCGAGTATATACGGTGTGCGTGCATGCGTGTGTACATACACACACATGGTAGACTCTCAGTAAACTGAAATCTCTTAAGTGAAACTACTGCTTTAACAGAACAACTTTCTCAAGCATGATTGGTTTCCTACTTGAATTCTTCAGTTATGTTCATCTCGCAGTAAACTTTCAGTCAGTTCATCTCTCAGTTTCCTGGTCTCTTTATTAAGACTAAGATGAAGAATACTACTAATACTAGTAGTGTGTATTTATGCCACGTACTACTACTACTACTAGTACTAGTATGTGTTTATGCTATGTACTACTACTACAACTACTAGTAGTACTAAACACACACAAACACACATTTTACCAGTTCTAACAATATATCGGTTATAACAATGAGAAGCTGCTGCACCATCAACTTTTGTATCTTTTCAATGGTATGAAATGACAACGTTGAGGAATACTACAGCCTCAATGAAAGGGCAGCAGACGTCAAGTTAAAGCTAAACAGGAAATATAAACTGAAAGTAAATAAAAGTTGCTCTCCAACGTCCAGCCTTGATGACAAGAAAGTATAATATTGACAAGAATATTGAGTAATATTAAGCAGAATTAGCGATGAAAAAGACAAAAACCCAGAACATTATAGTAATGGGTGATTTCAATGTAGGAACAAAGCAGAAAAGAGAAGCAATCAGGAAATGTGATATAGATTTTAGGCTTAGTAGAGGAGAGATGTTACTGTAATTCACAAAACGAAACAGTCTTCACATACAGAACAGCTTTAAATATATTATGTGCAGGGATCCAAGTGTAATACAGCATATAGAAGCAGTAAGCAAGAGAGGAGCGTTTGATTACAAGCTGGTGAAGGCAAAGATCACACACATCCTATTGAGAGACAGAACAAAATTATTTGCTAAAAATAGGCCAACTTAGATTTATACAAGTTAAGGGGGCCATGACACGATTAGCCATCAAATTTCTGTTTTCAGCAAAAAATAGAAGTAGACGGTCTATTCTACATATATGAAAAATGGACTTTTAAAAAATATTTCATTGGGAAATGAGTCATGACACCTAGAATTCGACGGCCATAAGCCCCAACCATTGCCAACGACCACCATTTTGACATGACGTGTGTGACATCATGTGCATCATTGAGTGAAGCCATAGTCCTTTACCTAAATTTGAGCCGCTGCAAATCGTTCACTTCTGAATCACAATTCAAACAAGCTCTAATAGCTCCTCTGTACGCACCGCTGACCAGAAAACAAGATTGTTGGTTGGAATACAGACGCTTGCAAGTAAGCAGCTTGTTATGTCACAGCACGTGAGTGCACCAGTGTTGCCAGACTGTTGGGCTGCTCGAGTGTTTTAAAAATGCTCATTACATAGTAAGTTCTAGACCAAATGCGCTGAAATTTTGCAAGCTTGTTTGTGAAAACCTAAGGATTAGCCCTCATAACACATATTATGAGCGAAAATTGGATGTCATGGCCACTTTAAAGGCAGAGAAATTCAGGATTTCAATTGAGAACAAGTACAATACACTTGAAACAAGAACATGATCACATAGACGCTGAACCCTGCAGTGATGCTACTGAGTACTTCTGATTTGGAGCAATTTTTAGAGCAGCAAAATTTTTGTTTTGGAGCATTTAGGAGCAGCAAAAAGTTTCATCTTGGAGCACTTTTGAGCAGCTAATTTCACACTGTGGAGTAGTGAAGTAGACTCGAGAAGCAAGTTGCATCTACATTCAGGCAGATGAATAATAATTATTTGTCGATTTATCACAAATCCCACAGAGAAAATCTTCCCAGGAGCACTCTATATTTTACTCAATAATGCAAAAAAGAGGGTGTCATGCAGTTAAGTGTTCTGAAATAACCTCTTCAGCAATTAAAAATTTTTTTTTTCGAAATTGTATTTCATGAAGTAACAGTCTAAGTAGTTAACAGCAACAGTGGCAGACGAACACCATGACATACAAGACTGCCTCAATGATGATGGGCAATGCATTCCGCTGACAGGACTCAAAGGCGAAAGCCACGTTTTTTACCATCCTCAATCGATTATATTGTTGGCTGCAGCATGACATTGCTTAAATAGGCTAACAAAGCCAACTTTTTTCTCCACTCCTGTCCCTCCTTCTGAGGCCTCTCTGTGCTGAAGTAAGAACATTGTTGCACTGCTTCTACGGTATCGCTTGCGCATGCGTTGGGTTGCCTGAAAGATCGAGATTTGCCTAAAGCTGAGCATCTGCAAAAGTGTCTTAAATTGCAATTAACGAAGACACAACATAAAGCAAACTTTATTTTCTTTTTGAAGAAAAGCTGCATATCGCTAAAATATTCGCTGGGGCTTTCTAGGTGCACTGCAAAAAATAATACATATTGAATGTTAACAAACCCAGCCATTAACAACCTGGCCTTACATAGAAAACTGGTTTATGCTGCTTCGGCGGTATTGCCTACTAAGCAAGAAACAAAGTGTAGACATTGCATCAATGTTACGAGCCACCTCCGACATGAAAAACATTTAATTTTCCAAGTTATGTGCTGACCCTGTTTGGTTGTCTCCTGTTCGAATGAGCGATTTGACCCCGCTGATGAGCCGGCTCCTAGACTTGCTCCTCTCTTCGGCAGTAGCATCACTCGTACTGTAAGCAACACTTGCCAGAGACCACTTCTGGCCATTACCTGCAGGTGCCTGCTGTCCATTTAGGTCATCCACAAGGAGAAGATGGTCGGCTGCCAAAACTGCAAGAGACAAGCAAAGTTGCGCTCAACATTTCTGCAAAAGTTCTGCAGAAATCTAGAAAGCTTCTCAAACATCTTTCTTTTTTTCAAATGATGTGGTGAATCAAAACTGCAAAGAGAAAATAAATATCACCTTCAAGGAGGCAAATACTGCTACAAAATAAAGATCTTTAACTCCCTATGCACCCATTTTCTGATGCGTGCCTAAATAATAGATGCGATATCACATTAGAGTTTGTTCCTTAGGAGCATCAACTATCACTTTACAACTCGGCAGGACTGAAGGACAACCACTGTTTCACACTGCAATTCAATTCTTCCTCCATTCAACATGCCAGCTCAGCCAAAATACACAAAGGGCATCTTGCTGTCCAGCATGCTCAGGCAAATTGACACTGATGCAAAACAGCAACTGCTAAATGTTTTCTAAAGATATTTGTTTACCCAACTGCCGCGTATACGAAAATCAGGGTGCCCCAATAATTGCTGATTTGATTTGTGGGGTTTAACGTCCCAAAACCACCATACGATTATGAGAGACGCCGTTAGTGGAGGGCTCCAAAAATTTCGACCACCTGGGGTTCTTTAATGTGCACCCAAATCTGAGCACACGGGCCTACAACATTTCCGCCTCCATCGGAAATGCAGCCGCCGCAGCCGGGATTCGAACCCGCAACCTGCGGGTCAGCAGCCGAGTACCTTAGCCACTAGACCACCACGGCGGGGCCCAAATAATTGCATAGACGAATATAACTTAAATAGTGCGTGCTTAAACAATTCAATTCATACACTGAATGTTGAAAGGCTATTAATATTATGAGCACTGACAATGTACTTCATCATCTTCATCTATATTCAAGAACATTGTAATAATCATCATCGTTCGTCACGCTGGCTAGCCCCGCTTTTGCCTCGCACGACTGCATTGCGATACACTTTTCCAACTCTGCGACCAGTGTACTGAACATGACAAATAATAGCGATGCAGAAAATAAGCACAGCAACATAAAACATTTTAGCAAAGACTTGAGCAATATGTTTTTAAATGTAGTTCCTCCTTCAGCCCCATTTTCATATGTGGGCACCTAAAAGTAATGGCGCCATCCGCGCGGGAACACGCGTGCATGATGTGGCCAAGTATCTTTAATTACTTCAGGAGCTACCTTTGCACAATTCAAATTATTTAAATCATGCGACGAGCTGTGTTATGTCTTCTTGAAACAGTGTTGCAAAAAGGTAGCTGGAGTTTGCAGGTAATGCGAGAATTTATTTATGTCTAGTACACTGAACCCCATGATGCCATTGGCGTACATCGTGCTAAACATAGAGGGGGAAAAGAAAACAAGAAGGGGCATCACATGTCAATCTTGAAGCCCAGTCATAAAAAATAAAACTGGGGCACGCTGAGAATCTATCAAGAGCATGAAGCACTAGGAGGGAGCGGCGTCTGATAAAGTAGGCTAGTGGACGCAAGGCCCTTTAGGTATTTTTTTTCCCCTTTGCAGTGCTGAGTGCTATGTGCAACAGCTAACTATGAGAAACTTGTTCACAGGTTAAAACGAACCTGCTTGTGTTTTATAAGATGGTTAACCTTCTGACATGGCCAATAACAGCACACTCTAAAGGATTGATTGATTGATTGATTGATATGTTGGGTTTAACATCCCAAAACCACCATATGATTACGAGAGACGCCGTAGTGGAGGGCTCCGGAAATTTGAACCACTTGGTGTTATTTTATTTGAAACACTTGGTGTGCCCAAATCTGAGCACATGGGCCTACATCATTTCCGCCTCCATCAGAAATGCAGCCGCCGCAGCCGGGATTCGATCCCGCGACCTACGGGTTAGCCGCCGAGTACCTTAGCCACTAGACCACCGTGACGGGGCACTCTCTAAAGGAAAATAGCAGAGTGTGTGTACCCATATGTGCAACAAATTAATCCCAGTGTCCAGTATACTGGACATGCTTCTCCTGTGAAGACCGTAGTACTTACAGCCTTTTTTAGTTTTTTGCATGCTTCTCAATGGCCTTTTAGCGCGAAAAGAACATTAAAACTTTTTTTCTGGCCTAGAAAAAATTTGAGTAGGAAAGGGATGCAACTTTGCTACTGCCGTACCGGACGTAGTCTCATAAATGGGGGAGCGTGCTTTCATTACCACATCCTCTTGCTCTACCGGTGACCCCTAGAGCTCGGGTCTGGTTGATGATTGTTGACGAGCAAGAGAGATGGCAGAACCCAATGCATCGGCAGCTGCAACCGCCTCTTCTCAGTCAGTTGGGCCAACTAATCCGTGAGTACATCGCAACGATACCCTCCGGTATTTTCTGGCCTTCGCCGTGAGGACGTCAAAAAATGGCTAGAAAATTATTTCTGAACCAGTGTTTTCATTGGGATGAGGCACACAAACTGCGCTAGACTTTTTTTTTTTACCTCAAAGAGGTCACTAAAACGTGGTTCCACATCCACGAAAGTGACTCTTCTGATTGGGCGGCCTTCACAGCGCAATTTCATCAGATATTTGGCATGTCTGCAGGGTGCTCCGAAAGGTGAAACAGAAGATTGCTACCCGCATCCAAGGGCCCAACGAATTATACATTCCGTACACTGAAGACGTTCTGGCTCGCTGTTGCCATGCCCAAGTGACATGATAGACGCCGATCGCATCCATCACATATTGAAAGGTGTCAACTCTGTGGCCTTCAATGCTTGTCATCCAAAGCCCAAATACAGTTCAGGACATCATCACCACATGTTAGCATCTGGACGCACTCTATTCTATGAGCGTTCCACACACCTCCTGCTATGCTCGCTTTACTGGAGAGCATGAATTGCGAGCCCTAATCTGCACCATTGCCAGAGAGGAACTCCACAGCCTTGTTGCATCTAACCCGGCCATTTCACCTGTCCGCACTCCTCCTCCAAACCTGTGTTGGTGATGCTACTGGCTCAGGTTGTTTTGGAGAAGCAAAATTGACTATAGGAACACATGTTGCAAGAATCAGTTTTAAGACATGTATTGCGTCCATGACAGATGACCAATTAAAGTGCGATTTGCTGCGCGCTATTCAAGCATAATAAAAATATAAAATGCACGGAATTATCAATGTCATCCATGGCTAACCTGACCTAGTAAAGAAAGCTAACGGTGAAATATAAAATCATAGCACCTTGTTATAAAATGGATAAAAGTTACCTAATTATTACAGATTAGCTTGTACATTCAAATATCATAAAAACATCTGTGGTGACATATGTGTGTTTTATCAATAGCAATAGAAGACACATATAGCTTGTGAAAGGGAAACAATGACTTGGTTTAGACCGACAAACTGCATTCCGAGAACACTAATGTGCTATGTTTTATTATAATAGGTTCATTATTAACTGAAAAAATCAAGGCTGAAGTTTCATTTTAAATTTCGTGTCAAAATCTATGTGCCTGACGTTGGAAATTTAGAAATGTATCTATCGTATTTTCATGACATCTGCTAGATTGAATTTTCTGAAACTTCGTATGCTAGGTCTATGGCACCCACAGGTAACAATGTACTTCATTTTTATTGATTAGAAGCTATGTAGGGCCCAGTAGACACCTTCAAGATTTATGAAGCCATGGTGTTTGCTGCGGGAATCTCAAGGTGGCATCTCCGCCCGCATTTTTCTTGGCCAGTTTTCTCGCTTACCAAGTATCGTGTCGCGGTAAAAGTGGTGTTTTCAGGATTGTCAAATTGTACTTTACTAATCTGTAAGAATTGTATTGCTCTTTAGTGTTCCTTTAAGTTCATTGACCACACACTTCTTAAGCTGGAGCCTAAGACTATCAGAAACTGTGTAGGGTGTTTTAGATTTTTTTGAATGATCTTTTGAGAGTAAATATTTTCAGACACAGGGCAGTTACTGTATCAATCCAAAAGTAAGGAACGCCTTTAAGCATGCCCCCAAACACAAAAAGAGTCCCTGTATTTGACGCATGAGCACCAAGCAGGAAGCTTCCTGATTAAGTAAATTCCAAAGTTGGCTTGGTTGACTTGGATCGCCACACTCGTGAAGAGCTTTGGTGACATCTAGTAGCCGTCTCGATGTGCATTCAGAAATGCGCATGCTGGCCACGTATATATTAGCAAATACAGCCAAGTGTCGATTTTCCAGAAGTCGACTTAAAAATTTAGATTTTTAAGTCTCAGCACCCACACACAGCAATGTACAAGAACTTCTGAAATTTCGGATGCCAAAGCTCTTCGGTGCCCAATTTTTCATACAGTCCACTCACATTTCAGGTCCAAAATGGCATTACTTAAAGCCCCACCTCTGCTACGCCTACCATTTCATGGGCTTGAATCAGCCCTTTCCTGCCACCACAGCAATGTTCGAAAGTCAGCTTTGCCGCTAAGCTTAGGTGGTATGGGGAAAAACAGACCAAAAATCAAAAGGGGCCACTACCACAGCGCAGCGCGGCGATATACATACTTACTGTTAAGCACGCACAGAAGTCGCACAGAGGCAAGTGGCGGCAACGCAGGAAACGCGCCAGTACGATTTAATAGGCAAAACCCCTTTGTGATAAATATCTTCAGCTAGCTGCTCGGTAGTGCATGTGGCTTGGTGCAGTTGTAAGCATACTGCATGCTTTTTAATAAGAGAGAACCCAAAAGCGCCGCATGGCAGTTCACGCTGCCTCTTTGTGCAACACCACTTCCCTAGCAAAAGAAGATCTTCATCGCGACATCCGTGAGATATTAGAAATAGAATGGGCATAAAGGACACCTTTATGACAAAATCAAGCTTACGGCCCAGAAAGCACCCTGGCAATAACGGCGCCAAAGGAGTTTGGGATGTGCTGCACACAACTGGAAACAATCGGCTTCACGCGGCAGCAAATGCAAATTGTCAGCGGAGATTTTGCATGCTAACTCACATCTGGGAAGTCTAAACAATTCGAACGGGTAGTGCACTTTTCTGTCTTAGTATGCCAGCCATAGTTTCGAGGCGCTCTATGTGCGAAGGCCATAATATCATTCGCGCTTTGCTGGTATCGGCAGCACTCATCACAAGATGCAAATTCCCAAGTTATGGTTGCGACGTGGTAGGGGTTCGCGGCAAGTCCCAAATGCATTTACGAGAGCCTGGCCGTGCACAAGAGTGCCTGATAAGTCTACTGGAAGTCACTGAAACTATTTTGGCCGTGGCTTCGGTGATCTGACCACTTGAGATTGAGCGGAATAAACACAACACAAATTAATTTTTTCGGATGATTTCGTGGTCCCTAGGTAGTTCAAGAAATCGGACATTGGCCATATTGCGACAGTGACCTTTTGTTCAGTTTAACTTGGCTTAGCTCATGTTGCGTCATACGCAGGGTCCATCGTGACGTCGCTTTTAAAGAGACACCGTTAGTAATTAGTTTTGTTGCTGAAAGTCTGAAAACACACTTTCGCACAAGTTGGGAGCACACTCGTAAAGTTTTGAGGAAATGTAGCAGGATGTAGCAGCCAGGGCACTTCGACGCAGTTTGGCGTGATTGGCAAAGTGGTAGCATCACTGCTGTGTGAAATTATCAAGAACGAACTGGCATCGATGACAAGCGTCGCACATGCCCAATCTCCTTTACCCTCTCCTGCGCACTTGTACGCAGAAGTTGCTTCATAGGCCCATGCACCTGTTCCAACTGTTCCGGTGGCCGTAGAATGCGATCATTGGGCTTCGATGGCAGCACAGGTGCCAATCTCTACCTGGAATCTGTCATGCACCGTTTGCTTCTACAGTGGCATACGAGGCCATATATCACGTTTTTGTCGCCACCATCAGCCGGATGAATGACGTGGCTATTCTGCTCATGAAAGAAACTTTGTCCCCAGACCTGATGCCTATGTTCCTTCAGCGTATCTATCCTCCTCCCGTCGGTCACCCTCCCCTTTACGATCCAAAACTGTCCCTCATCCTTCCCGTTCACCGCCCCATCCATCTCCCCGTTCGCATCCCAATCGCATTTTGTCTAGTGCGGTTCTCACATCATTACGCAAGCATCACTGCTTACAACAGAATGCCAGAACCACTACTGCTGCCAGAGGGGACCACTGTTGCCAGCCTTACCAAAGAGGCACCAGTACGTGTCATCACTGTTTCGTCTGCTTAATCATTCTCAAAGTGTATGCCCTCGATGCCCTCGAAAGATTCACCTTCTGCTCTCAAGGCCACTTCGTGTGAACATTTCATTCTAACACAGACTAGTGCCTCGCTAACCTTATTAATGAGACACAAAACTTGCTTTGACGTTTGTTCTGATGGCCTGGGTCAACCAACGGTGGCCGCTCATCGTATCGTCATGAACAGGCACGAACGGATCCTGTGTCATTCGCTGCCGCCCTTACGGTCTGTAAACTTCTGAACGCAAGTTCATAAAGAAACAAATGAACCTGCTTGCACACAACGTCATCAGGCCTTCGGCAAGCCCATAGTCTAATCCTGTTGTGCTCGTTAAAAAAAGGATAGATCAGTGCGATTTTGCATTGATTAAAGAGCACCGAACAAAATTACTGTTAAAAACATTTATCCCATGCTTCGCATGAACGAAGCTCTTGATACTTTACAAGGTGCAGAGTACTTTCATATTAAAAGAAAAGCGGCGCAAAAAAAGACGGAGACAAAGAAGAGAACCACACACAGCGCTGCGTGTGGTTCTCTTCTTTGTCTCCGTCTTTTTGTGCGCCGCTTTTCTTTTAATATGAATATACACCAACTCGCCCAACTTTCTATTCTGTTGCAGAGTACTTCCAGAGTTTCGACTTGCGCTCTGGTTAACGGCAGATTCTAATGCACGAGTACGATAAAGAGAACACTGCGTTTTCCACGCAGTGTTCCTTTCGTACAAATCTATATCACTACATATTCACATGTGTTGCTTTATGTGAATTCATTATGTTCACTGTATAATTGTATGATTAACTTTACTCCCTTCTGTGCCTAGACATAGGCGGCAGCCTACTTTTTAGCAGCTTTGTGTTCTCCAAACATTTGCCCCTTTCCTTTCCCAGAAGAAGGAATGTGAAATAAAGGAGTGATGACAGTGCTTGTAAAGTTTCTGATACAGCCAATCAATATTGCATGAAAGCAATAGCACAATGAAAACAATAAAGCATTTAAAAAAACACACCAGCAAAGAATAGAACAATGCCATGTACGATCATATGCATGCTTGATAGTGAATAAAATTTTTTTTCTTGTGCATTTGGCTGCTGGGGTCCCCACATGTGCGAGCACATCTGCCTTTTGTAACTTCGACATTTTTTTGTTTCTCTGAATAATAAGCTAACAAAAATTAGTAGTTTCAGCCTGTAAGACGATCTCAGCTTGTAGGGCTTGTCAATTTTTATTTTTTTCTCCTGCATGAACTGTGACAATGTTGCCACCAGATCATCTCATTATCCCCCTCTACAGTTTTAACTACTAAAATAAGAGAGGAAAATAAGTGTGATCAGTATAAAACCCACTTACATAAAACTGTACTTTCACAGAATGGGTCCAAAGAGAATGCAAGGAGGGGCTCAGGGTAGCACTTCCTCCAGAGTTGGGCACCTGTGTCCGCATGCCAGAGAACCAGTGTTCCCAAGGAGTACAGAACAAGCAGCAGGTGGTGGTTGCTATCGCCTCCCAGAAGCCAACCAAGCTCTGCAGGGGAAAAGTTTCTTCTTGATTGACACAATAAATTTAAACACTTCATAAGGCTCAAGCATGATACTACTAATACTTTGAACAGCTCTTTGCATCTATTCAAGAAAAAAAAAAGGCTTTGAAATCTGTGAGGTCACAACTACGCTTTATGCTAACTTTTAAGCACAAAAAATAAAAGCTTACTTACACTGCATAATTTTTTTTTCTGCAATCACCCTACAGCGGCAGAACTAAGGGAAAACAATTTGCAAGAATAGCTTAGCAGCCTAAGCTCTCTAAGCACTTCTGTTTGGGTTTTAAAGGAGCCTAATTTTTTTAAGGACACCTAATTTTCAGCAATAATCTGTGTTATGCAAGTTAATCCTTGGGTCTTTACTAACAAGCTAGCAAAATTACAGTACATTTGGTCGAGCGCTTAATATTAGAGCTGTGCAAATAAGAAAATTTTGAAGGGGAAGCAAATTTCAATATTGAAGCTTGAGTGCCAATCGAATGGATTATTTTTAGAATATTTCTGAACTATTTTTCGAATACTCCAAAGTGAAATTGCAAAAAAAAAAATGTTGGTGAGAATTCCTAAACATATTCTGATGAGATAGCACCACGAAAGCATTTCTTTTGGCTAAGTTGCCGAAGTGCTGGCGAGGTGGTGTTTTCTAATTATAAAGAATGAGACAATGCAGAGGACAATTCTATTATTGTACACAATTTGGTGCAAGCAAAGTGTTGCCGACAACACTGTACACATGAAAGACGAGTGCTACTTCCTCGACCCAGGGTGTCTACCAATTTGATATTTCTGAATTCTTTGACTTTACTTTTCCAGGTTTTTCATAATGATTAAAAGCAAATCACATGACCGCCACGTCTGCATGGAAAACTGTGCACTAGAAATAAACCCTCGAGTAGTAAAAAAAAATCAGGTGCTCCATATAATTAAAAATATTTACCAGACGCACTCAGAATGTTGTGGGCCCGTGCGGTAAATGTGAAAAAATATGTATATCTGGCCAAAATAAAACCCCTGAGACAGGCAGTGAGCAAGTCAGCTGTTTGATGTTCGGAAGAGCCAGGAAGCAAGCGCACAAGTTAAAAGTAACCGCAGATGAAAGTTTGAAGGAGCGTGCGATAGTCTGACATCGCAGTCAAAGCAAGGGACGGAACTTCCCTATACCTCCCATGTGTTCGCTCTCGGCAGCGGTAGCGCCGTTTTTACCACTTGCTGTTGCTGGGCATTCTACTACAAATAAATCACAAAAAGAAAATTTCTATTGTGACGTAACTAGGTGAGGTTCCCAAACAGAGGGAAAGGAGGAAAAATTGGGAGGAGGAGGGTTGCCACGGAAGCCCCTTTTTCCCACTTTGCACCGCAAGTGGAATGCACTCTTGCCTTTTTTTAAGTCCGCTGGCCGCTTGGGCAATGCGGCCATAAAATCTTGTTATTCTTTTTTTCAATTTTGTTCATGTTTTATAATGAGGTGATAGTTAAGCTGACTGATTTCTCAGCAAGACGGACAAACTCGAATGTTCTGTATAAAAAAAACATACATACACGCAGTGTATAGGTGTCAATCTATAAACGCAGCTTTAATTTACAACTGACATATGAACATTAGGAGCATACGTTGAACCCAGAATACCTGAGCCAATGTGAAAATTTTCAACAATCATGAGTAGGACACGTCCTATTTGACTCGATCACGTTTGTTACGACAGCGCACATAGCTTTCTTACAGAATTTGTGTACCAAGCGATACTGAAGTTCAGAGGCACAAAGAAGCTGGAAGGAATCAAAAGTTTTTGGAGAAACAATGTCGCTGCAAACAGTGTTTTTTCAAGTTGACTTGTCTTGGTCAGGGCAACAGCGTTGCCTTGACGAAGAAGTTCACTTGTCAAAACGTTGGCTTCATCGACATTACCTGTAATAATTTTTAGAAGCATTTAGTCCATCACAAGTATTCGAGTGACACTATTAGAACTAAAGACTCCCAAATTTTCAAACAATGGCTACAAGAATTTCATGAGCAGGAAGCAGCCTATAATTACTTGACATATGAACTACACGCCAAAAGTAAAATAGACTAAAACTATGTAGCCAAGTCAACTCGAATTCTAGCCTTTCAATATGTAAATGCATTTTTCCGACAGGAGCTTAGATGCCGTCTTCACCAATTAGTCAAGCGACATTGCATTTCTGTTAGTCCAGTCAGGCTTTTCAGAGAACTGGATTTACTCACATGTACTGATGTAAAATCAACACTTGCTCGAAAAATGGGTCCAAATTCTTGTGCTCACCCGTTGCCTTTAGGAAATGCTGAAAAACCTTCGCGGAGCTAGAAATCCCCTGGTTAGCACTCAGCAAAGCCATGCAAAACATGTGTTGCCCGATTAAGCCTTCTTGGATGAATGCATGGTTGACTCGTTCGGCGTAGCTCACTGCAGCTTCCGTTCTCTGATCACCCAAACTTGATTGATTTGTGGGGTTTAACGTCCCAAAACCACCATATGATTATGAGAGACACCGTAGTGGAGGGCTCTGGAAATTTTGACCACCTGGGGTTCTTTTAACGTGCACCCAAATCTGAGTACACGGTCCTACAACATTTCCGCCTCCATCGGAAATGCAGCCGCCACAGCCGGGATTTGATCCCGCGACCTGCGGGTCAGCAGCCGAGTACCTTAGCCACACTCGCCCAAACTTGCTGTCTTCATCTTTCCCATAGGTGACACGCCAACCATGTGAGATAACCTAGCACAATCCAACTACTAATATTGCTGAGCGAGGGGCTACAAAGAGCAGAGGCAAGCGCTACGAATGCAAGCCAGTCACTTCCCACACTTCGCCTGAATTAAAATTCATGAAATAAGAAATAAAACAGACATAAATAAAAGAAAACTTTTTTTACGGGCGTATCAAATTTTTTGTTTGTAAAAACTTGTGAAAGCCACTAAATGCGAACATTCACATTAACTTCACTCCGTTCAACCAGACCTTAGGATGCCGCAACTGCTCCGAGTGTGCATGTTCCTTGAAACCGAAACTAACACCGAGTTTCCGGGGCCTGGTCAAAGCAGCTAGGAAACGTAGAAATGGTGCCATCTCGTGGCATCCGTGTAAAATGAGGACACAGGAGCCTGCCCGGTTCTGCCACTGGAGTATAATCTAGTTTACTGTAATGGCTGTAGCCCACGCCGCTTAGGATGTAGATCAAATTATATTAGATCGACCTGAACTGCTGTATTTACTGACTCAACTATTTATGATGTGAATTATATTAGACCTGATTCGACCTATATGGCAGTATTTACTACTGATTTGCCTCCCCGCCTAATTTGCGCACCTCTACAATATACTTTTCAGCAAACAAAAAAATAATAATTACTACTGAGGTATTCTGTGTACCTTGCCTTAGCAACGAGTAATGGCAACATTGCAAAAACAGAGACGTACTGCAATTTTTTTCTTTTTCTCTCTTTTTTCCAACGAGCACGTATATATTTGTATTTTATGCCACTGGGCTTTGACTCTTTTGAAGTGCAACAGAAGTCTTCAGACGGCTGCAATGAAAGCTGGGGAAAGCGTTTCTAAAGTGCCGGCATTTGAATATGTGGTTGCAAGAAGGAATCTGTCAAGGTGCAACAGCTTCCATGATTCCACATGATGCTGAAAAAAGATTGCAGATTTAAAATCTCATGAAACTGAAATGAGAAATTTAGCTAAAATTACCCAAGTGCTGCCTTGAAACGTGCTACCAACAATAAGTGAAGTGTATAGCTGAGAACGTTTGCTGTTGCATCACCAATAATAATAATAATAATAATAATAATAATAATAATAATAATAATAATAATAATAATAGACATGAGTAGCCCGGCAAGCTTCTGCTGATGGCAGTTCTAGGCTAGACAAACCAGACGGCCTTCAAGCCAAGCCGAAATCGTGGCCTAGACAAACATGCATCAATTTACAGACGTGAGCAATGTTGTGGTTCGAAAGTCGGATATAGATAAGCAACAGACATCAAAATAATGGATATACCAACATGGAAGCTAAGGAATACTTTAGCCAATGTGAAGGACAAGTAGCCAAGCAGAAATTTCCTTGGTCTTGCTTATGCCATCATCATCATCATCAGCCTAACTACGTCCACTGCAGGACAAAGGCCAGTTAACCCAGTCCTGTGCTTGCTGCTGCCAATTTATACCCGCAAGCTTCTTAATCTCATCTGCCCACCTAACCTTCTGTCTCCCCCTAACCCGCTTGCCTTCTCTGGTAATCCAGTTAGTTACCCTTAACGACCAGCGGTTATCCCATCTACGCGCTACATGCCCGGCCCATGTCCATTTCTTCTTCTTGATTTCAGCTATGATATCCTTAACTCCGTTTGTTCCCTAATCCACTCTGCTCTCTCCTTGTCTCTTAAGGTTACACCTACCATTTTTCTCTCCATTGCTCGCTGCGTCATCCTCAATTTAAGCTGAACCCTCTTTGTAAGTCTCCAGGTTTCTGCTCCGTAGCTAAGTACCGGCAAGATACAGCTGTTATATACCTTTCTCTTGAGGGATAGCGGCAATCTACATGTCATAATTTGAGAGTGCTTGCCAAATGTGCTCCACCCCATTCTTATTCTTCAAGTTACTTCAATCTCGTGGTTCGGCTCCGCGGTTATTACCTGCCCTAAGTAGACATAGTCTTTTACAACTTGAAGTGCACTATTACCTATCTCGAAGTGCTGCTCTTTTTCGAGGTTGTTGTACATTACTTTCGTTTTCTGCAGATTCATTTTAAGACCCACCTTTCTGCTCTCCTTGTCTAACTCCGTAATCATGAGTTGCAATTTGTCCCCTGAGTTACTCAGCAATGCAATGTCATCGGCGAAGCGCAAATTACTAAGGTACTCTCCATTAACTCTTATCCCTAACTGTTCCCATTCTAGGCTTCTGAAAACCTCTTGTAAGCACGCGGTAAATAGCATTGGGGAGATTGTGTCCCCCTGCCTTACACCCTTCTTGATTGGTATTCTGTTGCTTTCTTTATGAAGCACTATGGTAGCAGTTGATCCCCTGTAGATTTCTTCCAGGATGTTTATATATACTTCATCGACGCCCTGATTCCGCAGCGTCTGCATGACGGCTGATATTTCTACTGAATCAAACGCTTTCTCATAATCTATGAAGGCTATGTATAGTGGTTGGTTATATTCTGAGCATTTCTCTATTACCTGATTGATAGTATGAATGTGGTCGATTGTTGAGTAGCCTGTTCGAAATCCTGCTTGTTCCTTTGGTTGATTGAATTCTAATGTTTTCTTTACTCTGTTAGCAATTACCTTTGTAAATAGCTTGTATACTACAGAAAGCAAGCTGATCGGCCTGTAATTCTTCAAGTCCTTGTCATCTCCTTTCTTATGTATTAAGATGATGTTAGCGTTCTTGCAAGACTCTGGTACTCTTTCCGTCAGGAGACACCTCGTAAACAGGGTTGCTAGTTTTCTAACACAATCTGTCCTCCATCTTTCAGCAGATCTGATGTTACCTATCTTCACCAGCAGCTTTGCCTCTTTGCATGCTCTCCGAAGCTTTTCTGACTTCTTCTATCATTACTGGTGGTGTGTCATCTGGGTTACTGCTAGTTCTTATAGTATGAAAGTCGTGATTGTCCCGGCTACTGTACAGATCTCCGTAAAACTCCTCCACTATTTTAACTATCCTATCCATATTGGTAGTTATTTTGCCTTGTTTGTCCCTTAGTGCATACATCCGATTTTCGCCTATCCCAAGTTTCCTCTTCACTGCTTTGACGCTTCCTCCGTTTTTCAGAGCGTGTTCAATTCTCTCCATGTTATACCTTCTTACGTCGGATACCTTACGCCTATTAATCAACTTCGAAAGCTCTGCCAGTTCTATTTTGTCTGTTGTACTTGGCACTTTCATGATTTTACGCTTCTTAATTAGGTTCTTCCTTTCCTGGGAAAGCTTGCCAGTGTCCTGTCTACCTACCCTGCCTCCAACTTCCACTGCACACTCCGTAATGATACTCGTCAGATTATCATTCATTGTATCTACGCTAAGGTTGGTTTCCTCACTAAGATCCGAGTACTTGTTCTGCAGCGACACTCTGAATTCCTGTACTTTCCCTCTCAGTGCTAGCTCATTGATTGGCTTCTTGCGTATCAGTTTCTGCGCGGCACCGGGATTTGAACCACGGACCTTTTGGATGCGAGGCGGATGCTCTAACCACTACGCCATCGCTGCTCTTCACGCCATCGCTGCTCTTCTATTAGACACAATGGACCGGCAATTTGGTCTCAGTGGGTTTAGGTGGCGGCTCGTTGTCCCTGGGCACGGGCGGCATCCTCGGCCTGCCGGACGGCCCAGAGTTGGTCGTTCAGCTCTGGGCTTTGGAGGGCCGCCTCCCAGCGGCGGCGACGCCGATGAAGAAGGTCCCCCGCAGCTCCCACAGCCGGGGCGGTGGCCGGAACGAGTGAGCTCGAGGCTCTTTGTGATTTGGTATTGACGGCCGCTATAGGCGCATCGCGATTGGTGGCGTTTTCACGACTGTCCTTGCCAGCACATTCCCAGAGCATGTGGCTCAGCGTTGCTCTGTACCCGCATGCTTTACACATATTGGTGGGGTATATGTTCGGGTATAGATGGCGTAGAACAACCGGGCTAGGGTAGGAATGGGCTTGGAGTAAGCGAAAGCTTACGGCATCGCGCCTGTTTGATTTCTCGTACGGTGGCGGGAACCTAAGCCTTTCAAACTTGTAGTGTTGGGTGATGTCACGGAACGTTGTAAGACGATCACCCCATGACCATTCTGAATCTTGTTGCTGCGTGCCTATCAAAGTGCCTTGATCCAGCAGATGCATCGCCCCGCTCTCGGAGTCAGAGGCGGCGGCCACATAGTGAGCTGCGGCTCGGCGAGTGAGACCTCGAGCCGCAGCGTAAACCGCCTCGTTCCCCACGAGCGGAACGCTGGTGTGAGCGGAACGCTGGTGCTTATGCCATAGGCTGTCACAATTGTGACAACCAGTACATCGGTGAAAGTGATTTTAAGAAAACAGTTAACCAACACAAACTTGACGCCACGAAATGACGCGTGGTCTCAACTGCCCTTGCTGAACACGCGGAATCTACAGACGGCCAAACAGACTTGTAGAACGTGTGTATTGTGAACAAAGAAAAAACCCACATCTTCCCATAAGAGGGGGGGGGGGGGGTATTGAGTAAATATTGTATAATTGGGTATGGTTTGGGAATGCTTAATTGTTTTTCATCCTCATTATTTGTATTTATTGAATAAAGGAGAAGTGTTGCCTTTAATGAGTGTTGAGACACTACTGGGTTGTGCCCCACTACTAGTTGAAGGTCCTGTCGCTACCATCGCATCTACTTGAGTCAAGCAAAACATCAAGTCAAGCGAAAGCCATGTAAAGACGCACTTGCCTGAATTGCGACCGAACACGCGATCCAGTGCCTTAATATACGGGGTGGTCAGTGACGGGTTTTGCAACGCAAGCAGTCAGTTTTTACTAGCAGATGCTGCCTGCATCAGCCTTGCGAAGCGAGAGAGGGGAAAAGGAGCGACAGTTGGCACGAGACACGAGGCGACAGCATGCGCAGTAGGGGTGTAGACACCACGGCCGACACCAGATTTGCAAGTAGATGCCACTATAAAATAGTTCGCATTTAAAGAAGCTTGCATCATGCCTGCACCTGGAATCCAGATACAGATGACTGTACATATGCTGAACAGCAGTGATGGGACACTTATGACAATGTACTCTCACTGCTTACGTCACATATTTAGGCGTACTTAAACTTAAAGCTTTTATTGTGAACAAGGCTCCCTCCTATATCGGGTGCTGAAACATCTCAGTAAACATCTCAGTGTTCTATGGGTCGGTGTATCCTTAAGGGTTTACACTACGAAGCAAAAGTTGTGAACCGTATTTTTTTTTCCACGCGCCTTTTAGCAGCTCACTGTAGTTGCAGCTGAAAGAGCGAGTTTTTATGCTTTGATCAATGGTGATGCTTATTTTTGTGATGGTCGCACAGAACTGCCATCAGTTCCCATGACCTGGCCAGGTTTTTCAGAAATTCCCTGACTTTTCCAGACGGGTTCAAATTCCATGACTTTTCCAGGTTTTCCAGGTTAGTAGACACCCAGCCAGGGTGTCTACCAATTTGCTTTCTCAAAATTCCCTGACTTTTCGAGGTTTACCATGATGATTTGAAGCAAATTGCATGACCCTTACGTCTGCTGCTTGGAAAACTCTGTGAACTGGAAACAGACCCTCGTGTGATGGAAAAAAATCAGGCACTCCCATAAAATAAGTACATAAATGTACTACAAATACTAAGAATGTTCTGAGCACATGCTGTAAACATAAAAAATATGTACATGTCGCCAAAATGAAATCTCCAAGTGAGAGAGTAAGCAAGTTGGCTGTTTAATGTTTGAAAGAACTAGAAAGCAAACACACGAGTTAAAATTAACAGCAGCTAAATGTTTAAGGGAGCCCACGACAGTCCTACAATGCAACTAAAGCTGCTAGAAAACAGAGAAATGGCACCATCTTGTGGCATCTGTGGAAAAAAAAACCGTCGAAGCCCGGTAGGTTCCACCACTGGAATATATTCTAGTTCACTACAATGGTTACAGCCCAGGCTGCTTTGAATGTGGATTGGACTAGACTGACCTGTATTTACTGTCTTAAGATGTGGATTGGATGGGATCTGATCGAACATGGATTACTGCATTTACTATTGGCTTGCATCCCCAAAGAAATTGCACATCTTCTGTACATACTTTTCAGGAAAAAAAACAAAAACACTACTACTTGGGTATTCTGTGCACCTTGCATTGAAGAATGACTAACGTCACAAGAACAGAGCTTTACTGCATGATTTTCTTTTTTTCATTCTTTTCTTTTCCACGACGAGCACATGCATTTTGATGTTTTATTTCTCTGAGCTCAGACACTTAGAGTTCAACAAAACACTGAAATACCTCCTATGAAAGCTAGGGGTAGCGTTTAAAGCGATATAAAGTTTGAACATGTGCTGGCAAGAAGGAATTTGTGAGGGCACAATAACTTCCTCAATTCCATAGATTTTTCACAGATTCAGGTGGGTTTCCTTAATTTGTGTATTTTCTTATAGATATAATGCTTTCTTATGGATATAACGCTAAAAAGTAATCACAGATTTAATAATACCATCTCAAGAAACTGAAATGAGAAATTTAGATGAAGTTACCAAACTCTACTTTTAAAACATGAGCTACCAGCAATAAGTGTGTAGCTGAGGACGTTTGCTGTTGTATCGCCAATAATAATGATGATAGTAATATTAATAATAACAAAAGGCATAATATAGCCCGGCAAGCCTCTGCTAATGTCAATTTCGGCTTCAAGCCGAGCCTAATCATGGTCAAGACAAACATGCACAAATTTGACTACGTGAATTATGTTGTGGTTGGAAAGTCAAATATGCTGCATGATATGTAGAAGTAACAGGCATTCACATAGTGTATGAACAAACATGGAAGCTAGGGAACACTTTAGACAACATGAAGGACAAGTTGCCAAGCAAAAATTTCCACTGTCTTTGTTGCTTTAGGCTGCCACAATTGTGACAACCAGTACATCGGTCAGACCACTGATTTCAAGGTAAGAGCTAAAACCCCTCCTCATTCATTATCACCCAGTATCGACCAACTACCAAAAGTTTATGTTCCTTGCTGTTAAAAAAAAACACGAATATAATGTCTGGAAACTACGTGACCTCATATGCCCTTGCTAAACATGTGGATTCTACAGGCCACCAAACTGACTGGTTCAAGTGTGCGTGTTCTGGCCAAAGGAAAGCTTGCATCATGCCTGCACCTGAAATACCAGCACATGCAGACAATTGCACATATGCTAAACAGGAGTGATTGGACACTTCCAACAAAGTACTTCCGTTGCTTACGTTTTGTACTTAGGCGTACTTCATTTCATTTTTTTCATTTTCAGTTTATTGTTTAAAAAAAATGTTATAAGATCAACAAATATGCAGGCAAGGGTCCCAAAGTAAAGAAAAAACTGTAGTGGGATGCTGTGCTTTTCTTATGGCTTTTTCGTAGCGGGTGCCATAATGTCAGTAAACTTTGTATTCATTCATTCATTCATTTGTATTCTTTTAATAGGTGTATCCTTTCGCGTGTTCACTAAGAAGCAACAGTTGCGCACTGCGCTTTTTTTTTTTCACACAACTTTTAGCTGTTCACTATAGTTGCAGCCAAAAGAGTGGCTTTTCAAGCTTTGATCTATGGTAATGCTTATTTTTCTAACGGTCGCACAGGCTACAGTCAGTTTCCATGACCAGGCCAGATTTTTCAGGAATTCCCCAACTTTTCCACTACTTTTCTAGAAGGGTCTAAATTCCCTGACTTTTCCAGCTTTTCCAGGTTTGTAGACACCCTGTTAATTGTTTCTATCAATTGTGTAACAGTGGATAGGTTCTGTCGAAAGCCGTGCTGATCAGAAAAAAACGCCTTCTTATTTTCAAGGTAACCATGGATTGATTTTGATATTATGTGCTCAAGAAGCTTGCAGAACACCCACCAAAATGAATGGGCCCATAGTTTACTATGTCTTGATTTCCACTTGATTTGTGGACCGGAACAAAACTTTTGCGACACATCTGAGATTCGTTTCTGTGCTAGCGATGCCTCAAATATAATCTCATTATAGCGGCCTACCTATTCGGAATACCTGCGTAAAAACGCATATGGTATACCATCAGGACCTATGGATTTCTTATCTTCAATATCAAGCACAAGTGCTACAATACCTTCATAGGACACATTTACCTCAGACACTGGTGAAATGTATAGGGATTGTAGTGCAAAGAATAAAAAATAATTTTCAGAACTATCAGTAAAGACAGATTAGAAAAAAATCATTAAAACAAGTTGCAACACGAGAGCATTTAGTCACAAGTTATCATTAATGACAATGTTCTTAGGACCCTCATTATCCACTGACACATAGCACCAGAAACAGTGTGAATCGTCCTTCATAAAACCAGTCAATGTAACATCATAGAAGGTTTTCTTAGCAGCAGTCAGCTTCGTGCGCAATGCAGTGCTAAGTGCCAAAATTTGATTGTGATTTTTTCTTAACTTTTATCGTTCATGGCTAATTTCTGTTCATAGCTGATTATGTTTTTTCTTTTTTCTCATTGGTACAAATCTACCGATGCCGTGAAATACAACATTTTTAAATTCAGCCCACATTGCATTGATGTCATTCGTTTGACTGAAGCTAACTAAACATAGCGAAAGGTGATCAATAATGCTTGTATAATCACGTCTGACAAAATTTAGGACATGCATATTTGTGCTGTCAGTCGTTGAGCACAAGGTGGTATGCTTTATCTCCAAACAAACTAACTTATGATCTGAAATGCCAGCCTATGCTAATGCATCATATTCTTCAAATCATCCGTCCAGGAACACCAGATCCAAAATCAACCCCGATTTCCCAATTAAAAGTGTGCACTCTTCAACTACCTGTTGTAAATAATGACTGAAGGCTATTTTTAGGAACAGTTTCCATTTTTTTTTTTTTTTCGCAAGGCTCCGCGCCAAGCTTAGACTAGTCGATGTCTGGTAAGTTGAAATCCCCAGAAATAATAATTCTAGAGCTGCGAATCTATAGGCCTTTCAAGTAAAGCTGTATGTTTTCGAGATACAAAATAGGGGAGTTAGGTGGTCTATATACTGTGCCAAGAATTATCGTTGTTTTTCCTACTTTAATTTGGCACCAAACACTTTCGTGTGTTCAAATACCAGGCATTTGTACACAGTCTATATCAGCTTTGATCACTAGAGCAACTCCGCCACCACTTGCATCACGGTCCCTGCGAATGAATTCATAGTTCGCTGGTACAAGCTCTTGGTCTTTTATTTTGGGCCGCAGCTAAGTTTCAGTAATCGTGATGACATGAGGATAATAGTAAGCCAGGATGTATTCCAGGTGTCCAACCTTGTTAGCCAGACTTCTTGCATTCAAATTAATCAAGCATAATGTACTCAGATCACATTTTTATTCCTGTCAGTCATCCTTGACAGAAGCATCATGTCTTTTCAGACGCTGAACCTTCACGCGGCTGTTCTTTGAATGATTCCATGTGTACATGTCCAAGTCCATGTGAAGTTTGTCATAATTCAAGTGCACATGATGCCCACTGTCCCTTTCTTGTTCCACAGAACCCCAGAGCATCTTACGTTTTGCCAATGTTTCTTTCGAAAAGTTATCCGATATAGACATGCCACTGCCTTTCAGCTTTCTACACTGCTTGTAAACTTCAGCTTTTTCTCTGTAGTCGTACAACCTGAGAATGACAGGTCAACGCCTCGCACTTTTCTTTCCTATCCTGGGTATTTGATCCACGGTACTCAGGTTGACACCAAGCCTTTTCTGGAATACGTTTACTAGCCCCTTCGCTTCAGGGTCGGCGACAAATTCCTTGTCGGTTTCTGGTACTCCAAATACCATTAGGTTATTCCACCTACTTCTGCCCTCGAAGCTGTCGTATTCTTTCTTGCTACTTACGAAGCGTAGTCTATAATTGCTTAACTGTTTTTTAAAATTGAGCTATCATACTCGCTTGTTTTTTAATCGCTTTAAGGCTGCTTCAGCCGCTTGCTCAAGCTTTCTAGATCGGCTTGTATCGCCTTTTGCCTATCACACAACTCCTTTAACATTGTTTTCAGACCCGTGTGCTCAGATTTGGGTGCACGTTAAAGAACCCCAGGTGGTCAAAATTTCCGGAGCCCTCTACTACGGCGTCTCTCATAATCATATGGTGGTTTTGGGACGTTAAACCCCACAAATCAATCAATTTAACATTGTTTTCGTTTCTGGCCTGTGGGGTTGCTGACACCCCCTGTAAAGTTGTTTGCGCCGCATGGCGCATGTGTCTCGCGCAGAAGCCGTATTTCGGGGTCACGGCTGGTAGGTGGCATTGTGTTCACGAGCGGTGATCGCCACCATCATCATCATGGTTAGAAAACGTTAGCTTCACGTGCGGTGATCGCCACCATCATCATCATGGTTAGAAAACGTTAGCACTGGCGGCGACGCCTGGCGGGATGCCTTGGTGGTGGCGCGCAACAGATAAGCTGCAAGAAATAGGCTGGTCTCTAGTGGTGTTGGGCGGTAGTGCAGACGATTGCCTCCAGCGGTGGGTCTGCCGTGGACGGCACTGCCGGCCATCTGCGGTGGGCCCACGTGGTCAGTCAAGCATTCGTCGCCTTGTATATGTTATGTTGTTGAGTGTATGGTAATATTGTGTAAGGTTGTTTAGCGTGTGGATCATAACTGATGTTATATTTCGGCTGACGATATCATCGCTCTAAAAGCAGGTACATAAATGTGTGTATTGTTTGGTTTGTCCTGACCGTGTCTGCTGTGTCTGTTCACTCCAAGAGCGTGGCGTGGCGCTGACCATTTCGAGACCCCACAGGTCCTGGGTTCATCTACATCGCCGGAAAGCAGTAGACACAACGAGGTAAAGCCAGAAAAAGTCACTTTGGGGCACTGCAGCACAACGACAAAGCAATCATCATTCTTGTAGCCATAACAGAAATAACTCAATTTGGTTTCCCACACACTAATTATGCATGCCAATTTCTTTTTCTTTCACCAAAAATCAGATACTTTTTTAACAGACCTCATATGCATACTCGGCTGGCTGGAATTTGAAGGGGTCTGGCCTATGCACGGCTGGTGCGGAAGCCTAGCTAATGTTCCAGCCACACACAGTAGTATCGTGCACGATTAACATCTTCTTCCCGTAGCTCGAGTTATCATAGCTATGACAGGTTTGGGCGAATAAGGCAACAGGCTAGTTCAACAAAACAGCAATTTATTGCTATGTTAGCAATAACGCATGAATGTTGCGTAGAGGTAGTGCTCTATGAAGATAAAAAAAAGTAGGCTTACACCTTTGGCCGATCGCCGTGGCTCGCAGGGTTTCCCGGTCGGTCGTCCTTGTACCATCACTGGTGCAAGAGAGAGCTCTTCTCATCTATGCTTGCTTGTTTTGCTCACTGTCCCGTTTTCATTTCACCAGCGAGGGTTGCTTCCCCATATCGAGGAAGAATAACTCATTCCGCAAGCCGAGAAGGGAGATAGCGCGTGCTGGCCGCGAGGTGAATGACCCTCCGGAAAAGACTTCATCTCTGTATCTCAAAGGGATCGATGTGTCTTCGCAGCTCTACTAGCCGGGCTGCCGTAAAGTAAAAGGAAGCATGGGCACGTGCGCTTCCCCACAAATTTCGGATGCATGAACAGCAGGGTGAGGCGTGGTGTTTTTATGCTGCAGAGATAATGAGTACGAGATGCTCACACAGGTCGTAGAGTGGTTATTGTACTGTCGCAGAAGAGGCCAGAGTTCACAACATGGTTGTACTTTCACCAGTTGAGGCTGTTGTGGCTGTGATGGTTGGGGCTATAGTGGCTACTTCCCTCATCATGTTTGCCAACACAGTAAGTCTAGTGAAGTCCATGGTAGAAGCTGTCACCAGAACCATCAGCACGTTACCCAGTAGTCGTCGTAAAAACAACTCACATAACAGCGCGCCCTCGACAGATCTTTCGTTGTCTTCGAGCAGCTGCTTTATTCGGCGATGAAGTTCACCCTCTTTCACTTAAGTGGTTTGTGAAATACCTCTAATGCGCGGAAAGAGCTATGTTCACCAGACAGGGCGCTGTGTAAATAAACGAGCAAGAGAACACTCTCACTGTAAGAAATAAGGACAGTGCGCGTTTCAGCACACATGTGACATCATGTGGATACATGCCACACTTCAAGGAGGTTTGCATTTAGGGACAAATAAAGAACAAGGCAGCACGGCAAATTTCGGAGTCATTTTTCCTACAGAAGTAGGGTAGTAATGTGTAAGCGAGACTTCAATCAATCTGTCCAAGTTGAAAGTGCGGTACCCGGAAAGTGTCAGATAGTGATTGGGTAGACGATGGCCCAAACACGTTGCGCTTGCATTGGCGAGAAGTGGATTTATTAGCTTGTATTCCTCCAACATTAAGCAGCTAGAAGTAAGCCCCCGTCCTGTGTATGTGTTTTTGCATATTTCAGCAAGGTCGTGATATTACCATTAGATTGACTATTGAATTAAGACATGCACCAACTAGCCCAACAGCAAGTACTACTACAGTTATTTCCTATTTAGGCACTTCACTATAAACCTTTCAAAAGTTAACTAATTTTCTTAATTAAAAAAATAGGAAGTCTTTGTTTCTTTCTATGCTAATGGCTATATTAAGTCATCTAGAATTGGAAAAAAAAAAAAATGTCTGACTATCTTAAAACTTCCCCAAGTACTTGCCGAGAATTGTTCGATCCGGCTCCGTGAGGGTACTACGAACTGTAGCCTGGGTGACATCCCACACCAGCACTGTGCCAGAAGTATCTGCACTGGCCAGCTTCAGGTGATATGGGTTCACCAGGTCATGGTAATGCAAGTTGCGGGACCAGCTAACCTGCATATATGTAAAAAACAATTGTGTATGCTTACTTCCATTAGTAAGCCAAAAAGAGTCATAAGCTAGTAAAAAAACTCACTACTTTTCTGGACTAGATATTGTTGAACTTGTATTCTTTGTTCGTAAATTTGTTCACAAGTCAGGAGAAGCACATGCTAGCATAACAAGCAAGAGACAGTGAAGTACAGGTCGGTGAACTCAGTTATGAGTTGACTCACTCAGACTAAGATCCAGCCGTAAGTCTAACCCCCGTATTCTAGAACGTCCCTTCACTCAACGCTTCACCTTCACTTGAGAAAGCCAATGGAAGCACCCTCTCTTGGTACGGCAAGTCACTGCATATCAGCAATAATGTGGTTCGATTCTCGAGCAGCACAGCGTCATTTTCAGCCGAGAAGTGGCGCAGCGCTCCACTCTGTCAAGTGAAGGGTGAAAGTCTAGTCGAGGAGTGTTTTTGAATACGGGGGTAAGTCTGAGTGAGTTCCGAAGATTTCGGTGATTTGAGTCCAAGTGAGTCGGATAGAAGAAAATTTTCATGAGTGTGAGTCCAAGTGAGTGCTGCTCACGAAAATTTTGGCAAGTCTGAGTTCCAAGTGAGTTCCACTTTTTTATTGCTGGTTTATGGGATTCCTATACACTCATCTTCAGCATTACTATCGGCCTGGCCTGTATTCATGTGTATACTCACATCTACTCAGATGTATTGTAAAGCAGTATCATTCATACATGATTTAAATATTTATTGATCAGCGGCATTAAGTAATTAAGGGGTGCCCTCTCCACCGGCCGCAATGCTCAACCGAACGTCGACTAGAAACACTAGACAGATTTATTTGCGCGTCCCCAGCAGCCGTACGGACGTGGCCTGTTATTACAAATGGCTAGCAGGCTGCATCCGTACCACTGCTGCGGACATGTGACTAATTCTGTCTACTCTTTCGGCTCATTTATTTGCGATGAAACTTACACGAAACCCAAACCACTTCCTGTGTCTTTCCATTTCAAACAAACGTATACCAAAGTAAACACTACACCGAGTTTCGCTTCCAGCACCCGCGTCGATGCCCGTTTCAATGGGGTCAACGCCATGCGCACCGCTGCTGCTTCACATCCCATTGGGGTTCCTTTTGGGGAGATGGTCCATATTTTTGTGAATGAGTTACCTTTTTATTCATGTTTCACCTAAAAATCATTAGGGCCAAAACGAATGTGTTCATGACTGTAATTGCATGAAGTGTCACAAGATGTCGACATCACGATCCAATAACCTTGTACTTTTTCACCCCTTTGAGCATACGAGAATACTGTACTGGCAGAACATTTCTCGTGATTTTGCAGCAATGGTGATTCAATCTTATCTAAGTTGAATATAGTTTAAATGCAGTTACCATGAACATTTATGATTCACATAAATGCATAAGTTTACATACGTACACAAACTTTTACGTATGGAAAGCCAGAACATTGAAAAGCACGCATTTCAGTAGCACGGTGAACACAATCCGGTAAAACGGTTCAGTATACATCCAAGCTAAATTTCCTATTGGCATTAAAGAGAATTCACACCATGACTGGAAAAGCTAATTTTATGTCAGCGGACTTATGAGTCAACTAACTCGATGCTAACTCAGACTTGGGTCAAGCCATGAGTGAGGCAAGGGGGAGTGAGCTTGGGTGAGCAAAAAGTTTGTTGAATCCAAGTGCGAGCCAGTCCCATTGAGGAAGACTTCAGTGAGTCTCTAAGTGTAAAATAAATTTCTTGAGTGAGTTACAAATCTTACGCTTATATATGGTCTTAATTTCCTTCTTGTGTACATGTTTCTATTTTTGAATGAGCTCAGTTCTCTGTTGGTTCTCTCAATCAAAAAGCTCAGTTCTCTCTCAATCTATTCTTGATTGATCGATATGTGGGGTTTAACATCCCAAAACCACCATATGATTATGAGAGACACCAAAGTGGAGGGCTCCGGAAATTTCAACAACCTGGGGTTCGTTAACGTGCACCCAAATCTGAGCACACGGGCCTACAGCATTTTCGCTCCATCAAAAATGCAGCCGCTGCAGCCGGGATTTGATTCCTCGGTACTTGGCTGCGAGTCAGCAGCCGAGTACCTTAACCACTAGACCACTGCAACATGACCTGTCAAACTATTTTTTTACACCTCAGTGTGCCCCTTTAGTTGACAGTGAACATTTGTCTTCTAATTGTGTTCATGTCTGCATGCCCGCATCATTTTTTTTCGCTCACTAAAATAGTTGTATCATGTTCCCTGTTCTGAAGCCTTTTGTTCGTGTGTGTAAGTAGCAGTACTGGCAACCCCAAGATATGCCTTTCCACTGAAACAATTCCGTGCTAATATTTTTCTAATTAACGTCTAATAATATGTTTCCACAGGGCACTGAGCAATGGAGCAACAAGGTTTCCCAATGCGGTGAAGCCCCCCTGCTTAACAAATCATTTCGTAGTTAAATATAATGTTCCCGTAGCATCAAAGGCACTTGACAGGGCAGTTATTGTTTGAAATTTTTCAAGGCTACATAGAAAATCACAATGGCATTCTTTCGTACGTACTGATCCGACTAGTGCATAGTTTGACACCACCGTAATCACTGAATAATTAAGATCCTTTACATTATGGTACCACACAGATTATTCTATGAACTAGTGTTCCAGCATTTAAAAAGTGTAGGGATATATAGGAGTGTGTAGGCAAGAAATGCCTCGATCTTTTTCGAACCTGCACATTTCAGCGAAACTTTGTCATATTTCACTAGGCCATACCTTGGTCACATTGTGCTGGTGCTCAGTCAAAGTCTGGAAGACCTGTAAATATTTGCAGGCAACAGTCAGGCCGCGGTGCTATCACAAAATACAATCGTCATTACCAGCTGTCGTGCTCACCTGTGCATACTTTGTGTCGATAACAACTACGTGCTTGTGACAACCATACGCAAGAAGCGACTCGAAATTCCTGAAAGCAAATAATTAGTTCGATCAATCACTTAAAAGTATTGTAAGTGAAATGTGGTAGTTATCCCAAATGACCCAACATCCCTTTTAAGCCGCAAGCAGTGTCCGATCAAAAGATATAAATATTGGCGTGAGCTTACCAGTCAACAGCATCTTTATTTGCAGGTGCTAAGGCACCAGGCAAAATTCTCGAAGAAATCTTTTTAATTACAGGATTAGCTGCGGAATCATCAATGCGCTTCTCTAAAGAGGGGTGCTTTAACGATGACATAGTTCCGTAGGAAAACAAATGAAAAACATGAAATAAAGTATGTGCTTCCTAACCTAGTCAATAACCAAGTTGAAATCTTCAGTGTACAGCTTTAACTACGGCTTGTTCTGTCGCACCGCTGTTCATAATTACTTATTTCGTAATGAAGAAAAGTATATAGAAACTTTGAACTGTTGACTGCTGTTTTAAATTGGATTGGATCGACTGTAAATGCTGCAGAATGGGTGTTTACCATCATGGAGAAAATCTCCGTTTTAACGACCATATAAAAAAAAAACAACTACATAGTAGTGAAGCTGCCATTAGACACCTGTTTTTATTTAAAATTTTATACATGGTGAAAATAAATATTTGATTTACAAACATTCTGGAAACAATTTTTGAAAAGTCACACAATTGACTTTTTTTTTTCAGTCATTCAGCAACACTGAAAGCGTGCGCTTTTTCTTTTTCTACGTGGGTTTAGGATAGGATTTGTCCTGTGCTCTAGGCGTGTTGGCTGTGGTTACTGTGCTATGCAGTGCGTGTACGCTTGCGGTGGGTACATGATCTACTTGTAAAAGCAGACCGGCCGCTGCTTTTAGGCTTCGGCATTTCGACAGTGATAAATGAACGGGAAGCAGGTGGTCGGCCCGTTCTTTCTTTAAGCGGGCTCCCCTGTAATGTTCGTTTGCTGTGGCTGGAGCTTCTTAAGTCGACGCACAGCCAGCGCAGCTTCGCCGTTACGAAGACTCTACAGCAGTTGTGTACTGCGTGAACGGAGGTACAGTGCCACAACTTTTGATAAGCAATGGAATTATTTGAGCTGTAATTTTATACATGTCGCTTCTCTGCCGATTCTAAGTGTCGCGTGATGCATTTTTCATTTGGCTCGACCACTGTTGTGCACTTTCTGTAGCCTGCGCAAGTGTGCTAATCGCAAGAGACTTTTATGTCCTGGTGGGTCAGTACGACAGAAAATGCATCGTGCGATATGGGCGTCGCACGAAGCAATGACCAGTGCCCCTGTGGCAGCTTCGGAGAAGTTCAGGGGCGCGCATTCCGCGATCTGTAGTTTCGCACCACTATTTTCAGTGTTTTTCAACTTAGAAATTAGTAAATCTAACCTTATTAGTTTTATTTTAATCATTTCAGTTGTGACAGGACATGGTGTGATTAGGCGCGTTAAGTTGAAAAAACCCTGAAACACTTTTTGAAGTTTTGTTAACGTTTAGGCTACGGCATCATCAAACCATTCGCACCACAAATTTAGCATGTCATGTACAGGCTGTTTCGCGCTTAGAGGAAATCTCGAAGCGCGTGGCATCGTGATGGGGCCAGCGCTGCAACCACGCGCCGTCAGCAGCTCGCGCTGTGCAGTTTTAGAGCATACTTCAATAATCTTAAGTCGCTGTTTTTCTGGTATACGGGACTTGATAAATCTGGCAAAGAATGTAGTACTGCTCTTTTCAGACAAGAAAAAATGGGAAAACGTATGGCAGACGAGCACCTGTTTAATTCAGCTCAATCTGAATCTTGTGATGCCACGTCCCCATCTTCAATGAATGGGGCATGCTGCCGCGAAACACATCGCTGACACCGTGCATTCACTGCCGTCTAGAATGAGCGCTATCATCACTGCCGCTAGGGACATCAACTTGGAAGCGTCACGAGTGCATTTCGGCGCCAGGAGCTAGACCTTTCTGTTGTGAAATATCAAGAATAAGCTCGTTCAGATGGTTGTTCTATCCTAAATCATTCCTGAATTCATTTCCATTCGTTTTGTTGTGTTAAGCCCGCTCAGTTGCTCAGCAGTCACCACTGAGTGTTTTGTTTTACTTCAAGTCAAATAGAGACCACGCACGGTACATGCTCATTATCGTGTCTTCCTCATCCAAGCTTACTGCAGGGCGCACACAATGAAGAAACATTTGTGAACGCACACAGTGCCACGATGTTTCGGTATAGCCAAGAAGGTATGCGGTCAGATACTGTTTCTTGTCCCATTATCACGAATAAAGGCAGAGGGATCGGTATTGCACAACGTCTAGTGCTGACAAGCATTGAAATTTGAGCAAGTTGGTGATGGAACACCTGAAAAAAAAAAAAAAACTGTGCAGGAGGGGGGGGGGGGGGGGTAGAGGGGCCACGAAGTAGGAAATCAAGCGTGAGTTTGTAGCTTCTTGTTTCTCCGTATTTTATCATGCGGTGCAGACATTTCTGAAAATGATTAGTGCAGAGTATCAGCCTAGTTGCCGCATTAAAAATGATATCCGTGCCCTGGCAAACAATGCGGCTCGCACCTTGCCGTAGCAGACGAGGCGATTCAACTCTACACCTTTGAAGCGACGACTGCGCATGCCTGAGCTTCTGCCGGCGTGCGATTGCAACGCTAGTCGCATCGCGATTCCAGGCACTCAGAGTTTTACCTTAAGTATGAAACAGCCTGTACCAAGGCCACTACAGTCAATACGTGGATAGCAAAATCGTGGCCCACTCAACGGATTTCGGGCTACGGCACTCGTCTGCATTGACTTTCGGTTCGAGATACCGGGCCGTCGTATGGGTATTCTTGCAACGCTTGACTTACCATGCATCAACGATGCCTTGCATAAGCCTGTGCGTGCTACAGAAAACTGGGCAAACTGGAATTGACGTATGAGCTGAACGGCACTCTGAGTTAATTGGTACCGAGCCTGCCTAATGGATTTACCGCAGTAGTAGGTCACTGGCGAGTAGCGTGGCATCGCGGCTGCGTGGGACTCAATGTTTAACATGGCAATTGTTTGCAAACATATTATGCAATCGCTATTGTGCATTGTCCGCAACATAAAGTAGCATCTTCAATGGAACACAAGCATTTAACTTCCCATTAAGTAGCCCTTGTGTCACAGCCATGCTCAGACTCTTACCATGTGCAATTCACTGCACTCAGATATTGCAGATTCCATCAGTGTGATCGAAACAAGGTTATCGAAAAAAATACACACGTATGCTTTTCACAACATCAAGACTGCGGAAATTTGTTGATCAACGCAGTTTAGAAGGTACTGGTTAAGTGCTGGAGAAGTTAACAGAGAGGGGTGAATTGTAGTCGTAACTGCACATTTCATCGCTCTGACCATTTGCTTCGCTGGTTAAGCTCAAGCATGTTGGCGATATGCAGCGCTCCATAAAATACTCTGTAATAGAGCTACATGCAATGCACAAGAAAAACTGCTTTTATTTTGGCTTTGCTGAGGGATAATATACATTAAATACTATCAAAGTGAATTTTAACGTGAAAAAACATCAACGCATTAGGGGATGTGAAGTTCAACTCGCTCCTCGTGAGTTAGCAGCTGATCAACCGTTCATCTTTGCTGTCACTATCAGTGTGTTCACAATCTTCTGTGTCCAGTAAAAAAATTGTCGTCACGATGGTTTCTGTCAACATCACTGCTGAAAGCAATCTGAGGAATTCCCTTCGCCGAATGACTTCGACTATGCCAACACCGTGTCACTAACCACACTTATCTGGGCACGAAGAACATTTCGCCAAAGAACACCTACCACTTTTCACTCTAAAACCCGTTCACAAGCGAATTGCTGGCAGTGTGCTGTGATGTATCAACAAACACACAAAAAAAGTGGCACAGCGTTGGCAATGTTCTTGAGAGCAAGTCATGAGCCCGCGCGCGACTATTCGCATACAATGAGTGTTGTGGGATTCATGCACTACAAAAGCACTGATGATGCTATATGCAAGTAAAACAAGGCAAGTTTCATCTTCAAAGATCTGACGATGACATCTAAGTAACTATGTGGCCCCAGAAAATTTCGGGAAGCTGATATGTGTACACTGCAGGTTATAATCGAAAGTGCGAGTTACCATGTTTTTCACTTCACGACAACTTCACATCTTGCAAAAGTGAATCAGATTTATTGTCTCACGGAAGGTCTTATTTATTAGCTGATGCACGAAATATGCAAAGTGGATAGTGTAGTGTTCGTTTCTTGCTAGTGTGTTGGCGCTGAGGCTACTACAGCCCAACAAAGGAGCATTTGCCTACTGACCATCCTTGAGAGGATGCCCCTGAATTCGGCTCGGCGGCGCGACAGTCTATGGTCTGGCAAGGTTCTATTTGGTGTCGCAGAAGTCAGTTGCCAGATTTGGGGGCTAGTGTTGTCACACTGCCACCGAATCTGGTGGCTATATTTGCTCGTACAGTTCCAGCTTTTCTGTAATGTTTTCTCATTGGCTCTGGCTGTTTTTCAAGTGTACGTGATGTGCTGGTGTCACTGGGGCACCCGTAAGCTACGTGCCACTTCCAGTTTCTTAGTATTTTACCAGTGTTTGTGATGAGCCCATGTCGCCTGGGTCACTGGGGAGCCAGAACGCAAGGTATTCCGTACTTTGGCACCAATGATGTATTGGAATGCTGCCCACGCTCTGTGTGCACTTTTTGCAACACTGTTCAGTTTCTCCAGTAAATTCGTCATGCCCGTATACTTCCCACTTTTGAGACACCCTGGAGTTTGAACACCTAAATTGCCTACTTCCGAGGCACGCTTGAGTCCGATCTGGTTGTTTGGGAATGGAATGTACAGTAAGAAAAGGGGGCTCAAACTTCTGCAACACACAGGGCCGCTAAGTAAAATGGCTGATGTCAATAGACCGCACAGCAGGCACAATAGATGACACATGACACAGTAATCATATGGGAAAGCCCGAACTCCAGGGGCAAATACCCTCAAGTTTGCCAACCGACTTATTTGACACTAAACAGAACCTTGCCATCATACCTTCCGTCTCACCCCTGCTGCATCTCCTCAACTCATGAGACACGCTGGCATAGCAAATGATCGCAGAGCTGCCATCGAGCGTACTCGATTTGAGCTTTGCCTAGTTTAGACCTTTGAGATCACATTCTAACAGGTTGCATGCAGTCTTGGAGTGGAGGCCATCACCCCGTGCACTCGGCAGCACACACGTCATCTAGCAACAGATGAAAATCACAGAGTAGTTCGTATCTGCTCCAACAGTGCCGCCACCCTACCAGTAGATCTACGCATTTCACAACCAATCATATCAGCAGCCTGGGTGACATGATGCTACAAAGGATGTCATGTTCTGAAGGGACTGTTGAAAATGTGTTAGGATGAGCCGGCAGTGACCTGCAGCATTGCGCAGCTTTGAAGTGTTGTAACAAATGACACAGTTTTTCCAGAGAGCTTGAATCGACCTGTAAATTAATAGTCTGACGGTCCAATGTGTTTGTATGAAGTCGTCAAAATCGTTTCAGGGTTCTTTTAAGGAGCTCAAGAGGGCTCTAGCCACAGAGTGCGCTCTGCTAAGCTTAACTGTTAGAAAGTGACTTTCGATGTGCGATTACAGAGTGCGCTCTACGTGCTTCAACCCGTCGACAGTGCATGAGGGCTGGCATGAGGGCTTGTCTCTGCTATGACTTCGGAAGAATGATGTGTTTCCGACTGTCTCCTTCGATGAAGGGCACTCTTCTTCCCTACTCGTTTCTAATGTGGAAGCAATATAACATTTGCCATGTAATGATTTCTTTCCCCCAAAGTCATTGGATCGGCGAAAATCTTGGATCTGACATAAAGTGCTATGCTTTTGCTTTTTGTGTGCCTTCTTCATTCATAATTACAGAGTGTATGAAGCATGTGATGCAATCAATAATTCACTGTACTTGCTAAAGCACCAACCACTGCCTTTTTCAGGTTTTCGCCTATCAGAAAAGCCTCCTCAAAAGTCTTCACTATGCCATCTCTTGATGCTGACCATGGAGCTCGTGTGTATGATCATATCATACAGTCTGAATCGGACAAAAACCTCTACCGAGGTCTTGAGCTTAGCAATGGCATGAAAGTGCTTCTGATAAGTGACCCAACCACAGACAAGTCTGCTGCTGCACTGAATGTCCAAGTGGGTCAGTGGCCCTTGTTTATGTTCTTATGGGGGTTGAATTTTCATTCACTTTTTCTGGTGTTCGGTGGTGCTGCTTTGCTGCCATTATGAACCACCTAGCCTAAAGCTATGTCTTGATTGATATCAATGTTTTACAGAGGCCCGCTCTTAAATATGTCTGTTGTCTGCCTAAAAAATTTCTGGCCATGTCATTCTGTGTATTAATGATGTTTATGATGACATTAATGATAATCAAGTCTCTTTGCTTGAGTAGTTGCATTCCTGTCTTAACATCATCTACTAATAAGGGACCAGGAAGCCAGTTTGCATGTCTGCTTTGCTCTTAATAAGGGACCAGGAAGCCAGTTTGCATGTCTGCTTTGCTCTAGTGTGGCCCAAAGTCGGGTAATGAGGGAATAATGTACAACCTCCTTTAAAGCTTCTAATGTTCACCAGTTAGAACAAAACCCCTTGCTAGGTTTGTTCTCTGTCGAAGCCCTTGATGTCTTCATAAGAAAATTGTGGTGAGTAATTGAAACGATCATCTTTTCAAGTTGACTCTCATATAAGGATGAACCTATGATTGTGAAATTAATGAAACTGAGGTTTTTAGAATATAATTTATCAGTCTAATCTAACCTATTGCTTTACTATGGCGTCCCTTAAAGTTAGTAATTTGTGTATGATGTATTTATATGGAAACATTACTTTTGCAAATGAGCATGACACTCAATGATTGTTATCTAGGCTACATGTCGGACCCTTGGGATCTGCCCGGATTAGCTCACTTCTGTGAGCACATGCTGTTCTTGGGTACAGAAAAGGTGGGCTCAGTTCATTTAATTGAGTGTTTTGTGGGCTTTTGAGGTTTGTTTAAAGTGCATTACATCACTATTATCCTTTTTCTTGCAGTACCCGACTGAAAATGAATACCACAAGGTATGGTGCATCGAAATGGGCTCCTGCATACCATATTTGCACAAATAGAAAATGATGGGGGTCCTATGGGGATTTGGAACAAAACAAGACCTTGTTTACACAAGTTAACTTTTACAATAAGATCACATTGTTGCTTCTTCATTGATGTGCATGTACTGAGGTATTGTTGTGCTCTAAATCTGACATGCCTATTGTCAGAATATTGCTGTTGTTCATCTACAGTTGACTATCAATAAACGGAACCTGAAAGAACCGTGAAAATGTGTTCTATTCAACAGGAGTTCTGTTTATAGAGAGGTACACTGGGTTGCAGCATCCAGGTATGAAACCAATCATATCAAAGGCAGTTGTTCGTTCAAGCAGCAGTTCCATTTACTGAGAGTCTACTGTACTTGGTCACTTTTTGGTTCAGCCTCCTATTTTTCCTGTGAACTGCTTGTTTTTTTGTGAACTTCTGCCTCAGTTATTGGCAGTCTCATAACCATGGCCATTCTCCTCATAGTGCAGGACAGTGCCCCAGATCAACGCTTCCTGTATTTATGAAAGCGTGACCTGCTTCATTAAGTTTAAGGAATGTCAGCCACATCCTCTCACATCTGCAGTGGAACCTTGGTGATATGATTATGACTTGTACGAATTTCGGGGTAATAGGAATTTTTCTGTAGTCACGAGCAAGGCCCATTAGCCTGAAGTGTAAGGAAGTACGGTTGTTGCGAACCATTTTTCACCCACGTGAAATTTGAAGTGATTGTGCACTATCACATATGTGCGGACAGGTGCTGCCCGCGCAGCCGCGGATGGCACCTCAGACTGATTTTTCATGTTTTGTGGTGATAAAAGTTTGGGATGATATGTATATTTTTTGTTCCCCTGTGAGGTTTGTATCACTGAGGTTTTACTGTATTATGCTTATTGATGCTCTGTCTCGCAGTCTTGCTGCTGGAGCCATTTGCAAAAATGAATGCAGTTTATGCTTTCCACAACATTGCATATCATCACATGTTTTAAGTTTCGCCTTATATTCAAAGTGTGGCACACTGTTCTTGCCTGTAATGTGAAGTCATAGTCTTCAGTACCCTTGCAATCATCTTGTGACAAGATGAGCAAGGATCAAGATATGCTGACAATGCATGCACAACAGCCAAATAAAACGGCTGGAGCATTACTGGTGAAGCCTACAATACACTGAAGAAGCCAACATAGTTGAGACGGAGGGTGCTGTGTGTCTAGTTGAGAGTTGCACTGAATTGCTTTGATATTCCCAGCTTGCCATGGTATTCAATGACTTTCACAGTGTGGCCTAATTTTGGGAGGACACAAATAGCCCTGCATATTTTATTATAGGCTGCAAGTCACTTTATATATTTAAACCTAGGCAAAAAGTTCTGATTGGCAACTTTGCATAGAATGGCTCTTGTAATTTCTGCTACACATGCCACAAACAAAATTAGTGCAAACGGTGGCACTTTTCATTGTGCTTTCTGTTACCATGCAACAGTTGCACCATATTTGAAGCACCGATGTGAATGGCAAGCACTTGCTGCAGTAGAAGCTTTGTCTTTGATGCAAGATGGATGTGCATTGCTGTATCTGTAAAAAAAAAAATAATTGGACCACAATAATTGGACTACTTGAACTGTAACCTCAGTGACCCCAGATCATTTTCGCTGCACTAGCCATGCATGAATACAGAGCCTTTTTCTGGAAAGAAGTTTTCTTTTGTGAAGAGCTTAGTTATCAGGTGGTTGAGCTTGCCTTGAGCGCACCAGGCCAGGAACCAAGCAAAAAAAAAGTTGCAATAAATTTGTGCAAGTATGGTAATTTTAACCTTTAAGACTCTTCTAGTGGATGTCCTGCTCTTATCTGATTTCTCTTGTTACAGTACTTGTGCCAACATGCGGGTAGCAGTAATGCATTCACTGCCAGTGACCACACATGTTATTTCTTCGATGTTGCACCTGAAAACTTGGAACCAGTTTTGGATCGGTAAGAGCTCTTGTGTACATACTTTATTATAAGCTCCCCTTCTCTGTTCCCACTTTGCAGTGAATTTGTTATACAGCTGGTAGCATGCTTCTAGTTATAGTTCAAGAACATGTTTATTCCGACGGAGAAGCATTGTTAATTGAATAACATGAGCATCAACAGTAATCTATGAAATTTTTGTTCTCACTGTGCATCTCACTGATGAAAGCTAATGAAAAAAAAGCTGCCTATAGGCAGCTTCACCATTTAGCAGTCCAACGTAATGTATAGCAAGTGGCCAACTGCAAAGAAAAATGGCCAATTAACAAGCAAAAACATTTGATTTGTGCAAAATAAAAGTAATACACAATAGTCTGATAAAGAAAGCATACAAAAATAGGACACCAGGATAAATGGTATTAATTTTCTTCTACAAACATAGATCTAAGTTGTGCTCAGGAGCGATCAAACAAATCAAAACTGCAAACAGTGTAACAATAACAGTAAAGAATAACATAAAAGCTCTATAGTAGTATTCAAACAGGGTTTGAAAACATTCCAATGCTTTTTATGTCTTGTTTTGTAGCAGATTATGAGCTGTTATAATATAGGATTTATGACAGAAGCCTGTATTTGTTGCATTATAGTACTCGGTATGGTAAACATTATGTACATATCATATCAGCAAAACATAAATTTTTTGTAGACTAGAAAATCTAGTTGTACCTCCAGAGAAGTTTGCATTAGGTAACATGTGAATAAAAAAAGGAATTATTAATATTTTAAGTTTTCGAGGTAGAATGTGTCTGATTTGACCGACTATTCGAGTTATTCAAGCTACTTTTGTTGGTGCCAAATTTATCTGAGACTCCCACTACATGTGCGCACTAAATACAATGCCAATGAACTTAATTTGGTCAACAGTATCAACTAGAAGGAAATCGAAAATGATATCTGCATGAGGAGGAATCGGTTTATTTTTGGCACGAAATATAACTGCCTTTATTTTATTTTCGTTAGTCTTATTTATTTGAACGATCACCATTATTGCATTTGAACTAATGTGGCATTAAATTAGAAATAAGGTAGTCAATGTTATTGCTAGAGAAAAATATGGTTGTGTCATCTGCATATATGATAAACGGGGCGTTATTATTAATGTTGACAATGTCATTTTTGTATAGATTGAATAGCAAATACTTCCCTGTAGAACACCACAAAGCAGTGGCAGGACTCGCTATTGCAAGTTATTTATTTGAACAATTGGTCACCAATGGAATTAGCATGAACGTAGTAAATATAACCCACAACCACATATAATAAATATATAACTTACCTAACTAGACCTCATGATTTACGAAGTCTGGAGAAATCAACAAATAAACTAGACCTGTGTGAATAGCAAAAGTTTGGGTGCAAAGCAAATTCAAATGTTGAAGTGTCAGTGCGAAATGAATATTTCTCAATTATTTCTCGATAATTCAAGAAATTCTTTCGGCTAGTTCAAAGCAAATTATGGGGAAAAAGTTTTAGAGGATTCTTAACCATGTTTTCACAAGATACACCAACTTGAAAGTGTTTCTTTTCGCAAGGTTGATGAAACGTGGCATGGTATTTTATAGTTGTCTCATCAAGAGTGATGCAATAAGAGGCAGAGTGGTATTAGTACTTGATTTGGTGCAATCAAAGTGTTGCTGACAAGACTTCATACGTGAAAGGCCACACTATTATTTTGCTGAGCCTCTCTTCCTCTTCCAACTTCTGTGGAAGCCCTACTGATGTGGCAGTCAAGGTGGTGCTCCCTTCGAGTTAGAGGAGTTCCAAATCTGCTTTGTAGATATCAACATACAAGAACATTTGAAATTTTGGATGCTAAAAATCATCAGCGACCTACTTTTGAGACTTCATGTCGAAATTTCAGGTCGGAGATGGCATTAGTTGAGCCCCTACTTGTGCCACATATATCATCTCCATGTTGAAACCAGTTCTTTCTTGAGTCCATACATTTGTGATTGTCGTGGAGCTTAAAAGGCAGCTTTGCCAAAACACGGGAGTGTGATGAGGTGAAGCATAGAAAAAAAAATTGAAAAGATTATTTCAATTCGACGTTCTATTTGCGAGTTCAAACGTAGTGGAATATGAAGGGCAACTTTGCCGCAATAAGAGAATGTGATGAGGTAAAGCATATTTAAAATCGTAAGGGGTCAGTAAGGGGTCAAATCTGCCAATTGGCAGATTTGGGTGCACGTTAAACAACCCCAGGGGGCCGAAATTTCCGAAGCCCTTCACTATGGCGCCCCGCCGTGGTAGTCTAGTGGCTAAGGTACTCGGCTGCTGACCTGCAGGTTGTGGGATTGTATCCCGGCTGCGGCGGCTACATTTCTGATGGAGGCGCAAATGCTGTAGGCCCGTGTGCTCAGATTTGAGTGCACGTTAAAGAACCCTAGGTGGCCGAAATTTCCGGAGCTCTCCACTACGGCGTCTCTCATAACCATATGGTGGTTTTCGGACGTTAAACCTCGCATATCAATCGCTCAATCCACTACAGCGTCTCTCATAATCATATGGTGGTTTTGGGGCGTTAAACCCCACATATCAATCAATCAATCATCAATCAGGTTCAATTCGATGTTGACTGCATTTTTTTTTGTGAAGCTTGAATAGTAAAAATTTTACTGCAAATTGAATCGAATAAGAAATACTGTTGGAAAATGATTCAAAATTTTGGATATTTGCCCATTCCTAAAGTATAATCCAATTACCTACTGTTCTCTTGCTTTCAAATTTTGGTAAATCATATTCTCTCAGGGAAGGCAAAGCTAATTAATTTTGTTAACCTATTTTTCTGGAACCCAAATAATGTGATGATATACTAGAGCTTCTGACAAAAATAGATAGCCTGCATGAATTATTTCTTCTAGATGCTGTGAAAAAAAAAAGTCTAAAGGATACAGGTTGGCATTCATCGAATTAATTTCTATAATGGAATCTTGATGATACAATTATGGTTGCTGCAAATTTTATGAAGATGCAAATTTTAAAATTGCTATGAATAGATTACATTATATAACATACACCGTGATTCGGGTGTTATAAACAGTTTCCCCTTCAACCACGGATGTTATGAACGCGCAATTGACCTCTGCACGCGAGCGGCACAATGCGGCTTGTCTGTGGGAGGAAGGCCTGTTCACACTTTGCCTCGAAAGGAGCGAATGTTGCAAAACTCCCTATAATTTCCCTTGCTTCGCCACCAGAAAAGTCGCCGAAATTTCATTTGCTTCGCCACCAAAAAAGTCGCCGAAAAACGATGCCGAGAAAAAATTGGTCCGAGACGAATCTTGTAACCACATGATAGCGGATTGCCTTTCTACTATGGTTTTGGCTACACCGGCTGCGCTAGGTCTCAAAGCACGTGATGTAAACAACCAGCCTTATATTCAAGATGGCAGCGAAGGCGTCAGCGGGTGTGGTGGCTCACGTCGACGCAGTCACGAATTTCCGCGCAGCACAACAAAGCTCATGACCTTGAAAAAGACGCGTTTATCAAGAGCCTGGTTTGGATTACGATTTCTGCGAACACCGGAAGTAGAAGATGATGCAGCAGCCAAGTTGGCATGCCCTAACGTGTCTCTCTTTTGCGCTGCCGACTGAATTTGTTGCTGCTGCTGCCGGTGCGTTTTCTCGTGTCAATTCTTTTGGGGTTCTTCCTGAAAGAACATTTGTAAAAGTGTGAACTGCTCTTTTTAGTGCTTTGCATGCATAACTAGAACGCAGTGGGGATTAATAAGCTCAGGAATAAATAATGAAGTGGTGAAGATGGTGGCGGTGGCATGTATACGAGGGGCAGAACGAATGTGAACATTTTCGATGGGCACGGACGTGGTTTTGTGGCTGCTCTTGCGTTCTCGCTTTAATTCTCGAATGTAAATTCTCTTGAACTTATTTTTTTCTTATCGTCTTTGTGGTGCGTTTTTCTGGCCGCGTATGTGGCGAAGTGAGTGAATTTTTTCCGCTTTAACTCCCTTTGATGCCAAACATGAACGCGCCTTATAGCGCCAGCAGTATGAGTGAGAAAAGCAAGACACTTTATTGAGAGATGGTGAAAGTAGGAAAGTTCAAAAGAACATCATAGACTTTTTTCAGCAAGAAGTGGGTGGACCCAATAAAGTTATTGTTCATCTTCATATTCAGCTTTAACTTGTTTTTGGTTGATCAGAATTCAGAATGATACGAATATTTTGTGTTCCCTTCGAATTCGTATCACCGAGATTCTACTGTATTCCTCTTTTTACCTTTTTTAATAGCACTGCTTATTTGCATCTTTATTGGAAATCTTGATGCAGTTAAAAGTGTATGGAATATGTTTGCAAAAACTGGTGCGATTGTCTCCAAGAAATTTCACGGGTTTTATTTGAATTTTGTCCATATTACTACTGCTGCTGTTTTTTTTATTTAATCTATCATTGTTGAAATCACTTCCTGCTCTGTGACTGCCTGCAGAAATAAAGTTTTATGACTCCTTATGTTGATATATTGACATGCATCTGCGGGACTTACTAAAGTACTCATCTTTGTAAGAAAAGATTGTTAAAAAGCATCAGCAGATTCCCCCCCCCCCCCCCCCCCCACATACAAGTCTCTTCCTTTAGTTGTATATTTGCTTAGGCTGTTAGGATTATTACCATGATGCAGAGCACGTTAAGCTGTCCAAAGCAGCTTGCTTGGCGTGTTTTTTACATCTACGAAAAACAAGTATTCTTCATGCGATACGTAGGTTCTGTATTAATATACTGTAATTCTTTTTTTTAATTGGTCAGGTCATAAAGATTGTTAATTTGAGAATTTATCCATAGAGCTTGTCCTTTGTTCTCATTTGTTGGTAAAGCTTGTGCATCATCTATGGGCTCCTAATTTTTCTCTTTTGCATATTTAACAGGAAAGTGAAATTTGTTAACATTTTTGTAAATATATTTAAAACTGTCAGTATCATTTAAACTTAGAGTCCTCTACCAGTCCGCCTGTAGTAGCTTCTATCTATATGCGTTAAGAGCCGTATAAGTTAATGGCTTTTTAATAGTAAAAAGAATACTTTAAAAACATCGGCATCTCGCGCTTCCAGTAGTGTAGCTAAAGCATAAGAGAAAGCCTCATTGAATTATAAGTATGCAATCATAGAATTTTGACAACTAATGAAACTTAATACTGTCTAGGAAAACAGGGAGCAGTAGTAAGTTAATGTCATCTTGTAAATTTCATGATGTAAGTAAACATGCACACATGTGTTCATATGTCAGTTTGTTGAACTGGGTACTGTGACTGCAACTTAGAGACTTCAATATATGCTTTAAAAAATGTGCTCCAAAAGGTTAAGTTGCTGCTTCAAAGGGACGTATTTGCTGCTACAGAATGTTTGCTATGACTGCTTTGGTCCATCCACATCATTAGAGTGACTAATCATAGCGGTAACTTCAGAACAAAAATTTCTCTACAACGTTATCATAAGATTGTGATTGTGGCAACCACTCCTGTCAGTGGGTTGTAAGAAAAAGTTGGTTAATATTAATTAATTTGGGAACATTATTCAGTTGTGATTTGTTAAATGCAAACTTGAAAGATGCTAGATGCTACAGGGGGAATTTGGGAAAAAAAAAGTGCCTTACAAAGTGTAGTGGTATTGATTTCAAGTGCATGACAATTTTGAATGAAACAGCCACCCAGCCGCGGTGGTGTATAGGTTATGGTGCTAACTGCTAACCTGAAGGTTTCTGGATTCCTGGCTGCAGTCGCTGCATTTTCGATGAAGGCGAAAATGCGGTAGGCCCGTGTGCTCAGATTTGTTTATACGTTGAAGAACCCCATGTGGTCAAAATTTCTGGAGCCCTCCACTATGTCTCTCATAATCATATAATGGTTTCGGGACTTTAAAGCCCACATATTTATGAGTATTATTATTATTATTTTATTATTATTATAGTGGACTCTTGGTAAACGGAAATCTGTTAAATGGAACTGTTGCCTAATCGGAACAACTGCCTCTGATATGATCAGTTTCATCCCTGCATACTGCACCCCAGTTCACCTCTCAGTAAATGAAACTCCTGTTAAACCGAACACATTTTGTGGTCACTTCTAGTTCCATTTAATGAGAGTCCACTGTATTTTGGAATGAAACTGCCATGTACCTACTCTTAGCTTTCTTATTTAGGGGCCACTAAACCAAGTGGGCCACATCTGGTGCTGTAGCTGATGTAGTGGGATGCTCATGGCGGTTGTTAATGCAGGTTTGCTGCATTCTTTGTGTGCCCGTTGTTCAACGAAGATGCAACTGACCGAGAGGTGAATGCCATTCACTCTGAACATGCCAAGAATATACAGAATGACTCCTGGCGTTTAAAACAACTTGAAATGTCAACTGCAGACCCTCAACATGACTTCTGCAAATTTGGCACAGGTAATGAGGTGTAATCATGTTTTGCATCACTCATTTCATCTTGTTAAAGCATATGTATGGAGTACCTAACAGTGATATAAAGATGAAGATCCATAATAGAACAACACAACCCTTGGCATCAAAAATAATTTTTGTAATTTGACTGAACTGTAGGGGATGACATTATAAAAGATAGGGTGCTAAAAATTGAAACAGTGCAATAAAAGCTTGTTAATTTAAACTCTGTTCATTTGATCTCGCAGTTCATTGCTGGTTTCGGCTCTACCCTGTGTACGCTCCGCCACGGTGGTCTAGTGGCTATGGTACTCGGCTACTGACCCGCAGGTCGCGGGATCAAATCCCGGCTGTGGCGGCTGCATTTCCGATGGAGGCGGAAATGTTGTAGGCCCGTGTACTCAGATTTGGGTGCACGTTAAAGAACCCCAGGTGGTCGAAATTTCTGGAGCCCTCCACTACGGCGTCTCTCATAATCATATGGTGGTTTTGGGACGTTAAACCCCACAAATCAATGAATCAATCTACCCCGTGTACATCTGTGGGAAAAAACACCCGATAATTCAAAGGCGTTTGTATCCACAACGGTTGATTAGAACTAGATGCCCCTGTGTTTATTGTTCTTTGCAGAACAATTTTTTATATATTGTATACATAACCATTGTCAACGTAAGAGATTGTTTTAAATAATTGGCAGTAACAGGCATTCCATTCGTGCGCCAACTACGCCAAAGTGCACCAAATCAGATTTACTGCGTCATCCTTATAATATCAACAGAAATTGTGCCAAAGTAGGATTCGGGAGCGTTTATCACCAGCAGTAGCTACGCCCGCGCATCAAAACGTGCACATTTCTTCTCGATGCCACCTAAGTCACAATCGCGTACACAAAATAATTCTGCTGAATAAACAGTGGTGGCGCATGCGTTCTAAGTAATCCACGATGCTATGTTTGATGCCGGCACTACTTTTGTGCAAGTCCGCTTAATGGCCAAGCGCGCTCTCCGAAGGGGCTCGTGTTGGCTAGTTCAATCTGTAGCATGAAACTGTGGCAGCGATACGTCGTCAGACGTCGCCTGTTATAGGAATACTGCTGATAGCTAGTTTGAAGAGTTGCACAGCAGTAATTAAAGCAATTTTCACTAATAACTACATGCGTGCCACCAGAATGTCTGTCACATGTACTTCTGGACATAGCCCCGCCGCGGTGGTCTAGTGGCTAAGGTACTCGGCTGCTGACCCACAGGTCGCGGGTTCGATTCCCGGCTGCGGCGACTGCATTTCCGATGGAGGCGGAAATGTTGTAGGCCTGTGTGCTCAGATTTGGGTTAAAGAACCCCAGGTGGTCAAAATTTCCGAAGCCCTCCACTACGGCGCCTCTCATAATCAAATGGTGGTTTTGGGACGTTAAACCCCACAAATCAATCAATAAATTCTGGACACAATTTTCCTTGCTTCGCGTTCACAGAAGAACATGTGAACTGTGGGAACACATTGAAATTTTCATTTCATGTACTTTATTCATGTATCTTCATCCAGAAGTGCTATTTCTTAATTACTTCCACCAGCACATTTGCATTTGTAATCACTGTTGCAGTAAAAGCCCCTAAAAACCCCTGCCCTCTTGAACTCGAAATTGCTAAAGTCCGAATTCGAAATTTTTTTGTCCTTTTTCAAAATCTCATCTCATAAATAAAAGTATGCTTCCTTGTCAAAGCAACTGAAGTTCGGTTTTAATACATGCAGCTTTCAGTAGTGAGGCCATCGCTAGTGCCACTGCGAAGGTATAATATGAAGCGGCTACGACTAAAGTCACTGAAAAAACAAAAACAAAAAAAGTAGCGCCAACGGCTCCCCTTTCACCTCGGCCTCTTCTCCCAGCAACCACAGCAGCACATCTTGTGTGTCCACCAGAAAACTACGAACGCGAAAGCACGCAGATACACTAGATGTGCCAGATGCTTGGGCAGCTCTGGCACTGCTTCACCGTATATTCATCGAGCGGCCCTGCGTCGGGTATGCTGAAAAGGTACGCCCGTGGCGTCTGTTCGTGGACCGCACACTCGCGGAAGTGGACAAACAATATGGCATTTGTGATACCTTCACAAAAGCTAGTGTGTCATGCTGCAGATTTTTAGCACTGCCGACTTTACACTGAAACCAGTGGCGCTGCCATCAAGAGCGTCACCGCTGAGCCCGTCTGCACGCAAGCGGTGGGCTATCACATTGAGTATTGCGTACTTGTGGTGATGTTTTAAGGGGCGAAGCTCCTTAAGATGTGGGTCATGCGTCTGCGATGTATGTAGTAGTAGTAGTAGTTGTAGTAGGTAGCCACCCTTTATTTATACCTTGGAATGTCCGCTGGATGGTGGTACTTCTATATAATGAATACATGATGAAAAGATACGATAGCGGTACTTGTAGTGTTCACTAGATGGACGTATGGATGGACAGACAAGCAGACGCACGGATGGACGGATGCACGCACGGACAGGTGGACGAATGAAAAAAAAAGACAGATGCACGGACGAATGCATGCACGAATGGATGCACGCACGACAGGATGGACGCATGGAAGGACGCAAGCATGGACAGATAGATCGATGCATCGAAGGATGAACGAAGACAAGGATGAAAGCAGGGGTGGACAGATGGACGCACGGGTGGGCAGACGAACGAATGCACGGATGAACGCACGGATGAACGCACGAATGAACAGACGGACGCATGGACAAACAAATTCACAGATGGATGGACGCACGGATGGACGGAGGCAAGAATGAACGGACAGACTGACGGACGCTTTGGTCCACTCATAATCATTCACTATGTGGATGTGCTGTGATTTTTTGCCACTGCATGCCACTTGCTTATATACACGTCACATCGTTATATTTAACGTTACTTATCATATTTTTTTTCCTTCTCAAGCACTCTTTCGGTGTATTGCCTACAACCGCAGCGCCTAAATGAGCTCTAATGGAAAGATTAGTTCTCTCCCATATTTACGGCCAGGAGCCATACAGCCCCTCAACTAGCGTCGTTTACTATATGCTATGCATGCGAGAGGAGAGGAGCCTGCACATTGACATGAATGGGGCTACGTTAGTTTTTTTTTTTTTTTTCAGGGACTTTAGCTATGCCTTGTTACACGTTCGCCTGTCCCTTTATGGGTACAATAACTGACAGTTAAAAAAAATTGACATAACAGCATCGCATTCATTACTTTGTGTTTTTTTGGGGGGGGGGGGGGGGAGGCTGCGTCGCTTGAAGGGCAGAGTCCCTGGCGCTCGCTATCTTGAGGCATAATGAGACTGCTCGCAAACATTCTGTTCTACCAACCTCTGCTTTGCGTTTAAATAACTGACAGCATGAAAACCGCTTCGGCAACTGTAGTGATCATAGTCCCTTTAGCCAGTGTTCTTTTCAGTTACGCGATATCGGGTCCAAAAGATACAATTTGTTAGTTTCACTCAAGCTCTTAGCAATGAACGCGATACCAACAGATTGTATTGTTATACCAAACGATACGGCTTGATGTCATCCGCGATGAGTGATAGCGATGGGGTTGCCATTTTGAAGGTCTGCACACTGGCCGCACTCGCAAAAACTTGCTGCACGTGCAGTGTTCGATATCCTTACAGCGACTTGGATCACTAGAGACCCTGGAACACCTTGTGCACGCTGATGCTCGTACAGATGGAATCAGACTTGTCTAGAGCGCCCAGCCGGCCACTGCAGCTGCTGTTTTCTTTAGAAGTATGTAAAGAGAAACCTCGTTATGATACCAAACATGGTTACACTGCTTGTTAGGTCCTTGTGCTATAATGTAAGAATCAACGGAAGCTTGTAGCCAACGTAAGATAGAAGCCATGGCCAACAACATTGTCAACAGGAATGCCTCCGCTGCTCTAAATAAGTGTGATTCTATCTGTACAGCACGAACGGCACGTACAAATGGACCTCCAAAATGGCATGACGATGGTGTGGCTGCCTTGAGATCAAGGCTCAGTGTATACCCTTCGATGGTCACTGTAGAAAGTGAAGTACTTTTCGCACAGTCTGTTTGCATTGAGAGTACAAGGTAGCAGAATATACCACTGTCTTTGATGCCTGTCGAAATAGCGCGCGTGCCAGTGATCACATCTTTCAAGTAAAATTTCACAACAACCTCCCTCCTCCGCCCTGCATTCCTAGTTCCTTCCTGCTCCTTGAAGACGGGTGACGCGTTTGCTTAAGGAACATTTGATGGCAGGCCTGGCACGTGAGGTGATGTTATTGCATCCGCCCCCTGTGCAAAGGAGATAGGTCTACTCTTGTTAGCTCTATTTTAGCTGCGTTCATCGCCCCACTCGCACTCTTTTACCCGCGCATAAAACGCAATGCGTAGGGGGATGTTATTGATTGGGACATTACACAAAACATAACTGGAAGAGATAGTGGCGTAGCCAGGAGGGGACATCTAGAACCTGCCCCCCCCCCCCCCCCCAAGTTTTTCGCCATGGTATTAAAATGAACATTTGCCTCCTTCCCCCCCCCCTGCAGATCAAGGTGCACACCCCATCTTCCCCCCCCCCCCCCCCCCCAGAAAAAATCCTGTCTATGCCCCTGGCAATGGCAAAAACCAGTCGAAAATGTCCGTTTAATTGCTATCACAATAAAAACAAAACAGCTCTCGCCATCAAGTCGTCTTAGGCGTATGCATGCACAAGGTACCCTGCGAGTTTTTTTTTTGTATTATTATTCACTGGTTTCTAGAGGATATGCCCTAGCCACATAAAATATCCCTGCAAAAGGAAAATGAAGTTTGTTAAATCGTGTAGTTTCAGGACAGAGAGTTAGTGCCGGATGAGATTGGCTCTACTAGACTAGCTAAATATCGTGTTATGCTCAGCACTGTAATAAGTTGTGAAGAAAAAAAAGAGCCTTTCCTTATCCTTGAAGTCATTCTAGGGAAATGCAATTGCACATTGAGACTGTGGGAGTCTCTAGCATTGTACAGCACAGTGTTTGTCTACCGTATTTGCCGATAACTGCGTAGGTGTATATTGTGGGGGTGTTAACACCCCCTGTAAAGCTGTTTGCACGTCGTGGTGCACACGTGTTTCGCGCATAGGCCACATTTATTGTTCGCAACCATCTACAGGTAGGTGGCGTTGTGCTCGCAAGCGTTTATCACCTTCATCATTATTATGGTTAGCGCGGTAGCGCTAGCGGTGATACTTGGCGACGAGGTTAGATGGGCAAACAGAAAAGACTGGCGAGTCTCTTTGGCGTGTGGCGGTTGGTCTGAACGGTTGTCTCTCGCGGTGGGTTCATAGGGACTGCACTGCGGGTGGTCACTCATGGGTCCTCATGGTGAGATGAGTGTTGGTGATGGCACCTTCGTGTTACATTGTTTATTGTTATGCTGATTGAGTGTATGCATTTTAGGGGGTTGATCACTAGTGATGTATTTAATTTGGCTGACTAGATCGTCAATTCAAAAGTAGTTCAGTAAACATGTGTTGTTTGGTTTGTTTCAACTGCGTTTATTGTGTTCGCTTGCTCTGAGAGCATAGGGCTCCATTCTTAGACCCCACAATTTAGAATGTTATTTCATAAAGTAGAATTTATTCAGCCATTATTCTGTTTATTTGCTGCAGAGATAATCACTGAACATGTTTTTTCAGAATTCTCAACAGCAGGATGCCATTATTGATGCATTATCAACTGAAATAGGGAATGCTCCTAAGATACTTGATTTCATGAGATTTGCAATGAATCGAAATATTTCTAGCTCTTCACAAGAGCCCCAAAATACTTATTCACGTCCTTAAATGTAAATGCAACTTGCTTCTCCTCCAGTGTGTGAAGTTAGGTGCTCCCAATTGCTTCAAATGGAAAATTTCTTTGCTTCAAAGTGCTCCAAAATAGAAAATTTTGCTGCTCCAAAGTGCTCCAAAATGAAATTGCTGCCCTAAAAATGCTCCAAATTAGAAAATCTCGGTAGCATCACTGCAGTAATTTTGGCATGTAGATTGGAGAGGAGATAATCAAAAAGGTCCATCAACTGCCCTGTCCTTTATAGGGAACTTGACTACACTTGACACAATTCCCAAATCAAAAGGGCTGATGGTGCGAGACCAGCTTCTCAAGTTCCACCAGCTGTTGTACTCCTCCAACATCATGTCACTCGTGGTTCTTGGCAAAGGTGAGGTTGTCATAGGTTGTCAATTTTGTGAAGTCATACTGATTTATTTTTTGTGATTTCAGTGTGTCTTCATTAAGTGTGGTGTGTTTTTTGTTAGGACCTGCATGTTCAAATTGTTAAAAGAACTAGTCTTGTAATAATACCCACACTGTGAATGCATGGCATTTACTCCTACCAGGACACTACAAGTACGCTGTTGATCTTGTTAATATGCAGTAATTTCTGCGAACAGCAATCTTCGAGGCACCAGGTTAAGCACATTGTAGACTTAGGTTATCCGCATGATGTTTTTGCCCAAAGGTGAGAACACTAATTAAAATCATATGCACTATGTAAAGCATGTCCCTATTGCATATCATTCATTTTACTAAGCATCTAATGCTATTGGTACTACTTGTTTCAGTAGCAGAGTCATTAATTGCTGCGTGTTCCTGCATGGACGTGAACTATAGAACACTAAAAAGCAATATGTTAAGTTTAGATTTAGTATAGTCAAACCCATTTATAACGAACACAGGTGCAGTTCATTGTGATTTCTGTCAAATAAGTGGAACCCGCCTCAGCATTATTCTTGTAAAAATGTAATTTCTATATTGAGCTGTACGTTAAATATAGAAAACCTGTTTATTTTGGGAAATCCACCGTCTGCGATAAGTGGAATTTTGCTGACGAAATTCCTCATTGATTGCACAAGCTCGCCTACTGCGCTGTTAAAAGTAACACTGTGCCACTTGCAGGGGTGAGACGGCTGCGCATATTGCGCATTTTTCATACATTTCCGTTTTTTTGCGCGGAGCTGCTCCAAAACAGCCTCGAAAGCTAGAATTTTGATGCCAACCTCAGCTTCATAGGGAAAAAGGGCTGAGTTGACTAATAAGACAGGCCCAATCTTTTTTTTTTTTTTTTTTTGCTTTCCGATTTTCTGGTGACGAAGGCTTCCAAGGTGCCGCCAAAATCTCCTCTAAACTGTTGTAAATATATGTGACCCAGCAAAAATGTGCTGCCGTGCATCAAGCGGGCTGCTTCTACAAGCTAGGCTGTGTATTATGGTGCCACGGTTGTCTTATGCAAACCAGAGTCGAGTGGCAAGCATAGCGGGGTTGACTCGCAGGTTCAGTGATGGAAGTGCTGCTCCAATTGCTCCCAACTTCTCCATAAGGAAATTCTGCTCCATGTTGCTCCAAAGTGCAATGTTTGCTAGTAACTGCTCCAAACTTTCTCCAAAATGGTGTTGTCAAACTAAAAAGAATGAAGTTGAACCATTGGACCATTCAGTGACCGTAAGCGAAACCAAAAGCAAGCTGTATACAGTATTATTCTGGTATGCTACTCAGTGGTGAAAATCCAGAAAAATTGCAAGAGGTGACACACATGGTCCATTTGTATTTTTAATTTGGGTTGTATTTTTATTTATATAAGAAATAAATTATGCTTTCAAATAGACAATTCAAAAACGAGTATAGAGTCCAAGCTCAAGCTATTGCATTGTTCGGTTAGTCTTTTTTTTTCACCTTTTGCAATTTTCATATTTCGTGCAGCTGAGGGGCATTTAACACAGGTATGCAGTAAAAGATAAATGCCTTTTAAAAAGTTAATTGTGCTATACTTAACTGTTAACTCAATTATATCACGTGATAAATCTAAATCTCAAGGGGGACACTTGCAAGGGCTGTCCTCCACAGTCTGAATAGAAGAAAAGTCCCGACTCCCATGACCCCACCCCCTTCATGATTTACGCCTGTGATGTTGCTACACTGTGTGTATACTAGCTGCATATTAGCATCGTTATCAGCCTGACTACATCTACTGCAGGACAAATGCCTCTCCCTTGTTCCGCCAGTCAACTCAGTCCTGTGCCTGCTGCTGCCACTTTATACCTGCAAACTTCATAATCTCATCTGCCCACCCAACTTTCTGTCTCCCCCGAACTCGCTTGCCTTCTCTAGGAATCTAGTTAGTTACCCTTAATGACCAGCGGTTATCCTGTCTACGCGCTACATGCCCGGCCCATGTTCATTTCCTCTTCTTGATTTCAACTATGATATCCCTAACCCCGGTTTGTTCCCTGATCTACTCTGCTCTTTTCTTGTCTGTTATTACACCTATCATTTTCCTCTTCATTGTTCGCTACGTCTTTATAAGCTGAACCCTCTTTGTAAGTCTCCAAGTTTCTGCTCCATAGCTAAGTACCGGCAAGATGCAGCTGTTATACATGTTACTACTCTTGAGAGATAGTGGCAATCTACCATTCATGATTTGAGAATGCTTGCCAAATGTGCTCCACCCCATTCTTATTCTCTTAGTTACTGCGATTTCGTGGTCCGGTTCCGCGGTTATTACCTGTCTTAAGTGACATAGTTCTTTACAACTTCTAGTGCACTATGCAGTATTACCTGTCTCGAAGCGCTGTTTTCTTCCGAGATTGTTGTACATTACTTTCATTTTCTGCAGATTAATTTTTAGACCTGCCTTTCTGCTCTCCTTGTTCAACTCCGTAATTATGAGTTGCAATTCATCCCCTGAGTTACTCAGCAATGCAATGTCATCGGTGAAGTGCAGGTTACTAAGGTACTACTCTCTATTAACTCTTATCCCCAACTCTTCCCATTCTAGGCCTCTGAAAACCTCCTGTAAGCACGCGGTAAATAGCATTGGGGAGATTGTATCCCCCTGCCTTACACCCTTCTTGATTGGTATTTTGTCGCTTTCCTTATAGAGCACTATGGTTATAGTTGATTCCCTGTAGATTTCTTCCAGGATGTTTATATATGCTTCGTCAACGCCCTGATTTCGCAGTGTCTGCATGACCGCTGATATTTCTACTGAATCAAATGCCTTCTCGTAATCTATGAAGGCTATGTATTGTGGTTGGCTGTATTCTGTGCATTTCTTTATTACCTGATTGTTTGTATAAATGGGCTCGATTGTTGAGATACTGGCATACGGCATGTTTACTAAGAAATATAAGTATTTATTAGATGCCGAAGCGATGTTTTAGACTTAGGTGTCATTAAGAGCATGCATCTGCTCCGAAAACACCAATTGCAACTCTAAGGTATAGAATTTTTTCTGCTCCTAAAACACGTAAGGCTGTTCCAAAGCACCATTTTTTCTGCTCCAGAATCTGCTCCAAAAAGTAAAAAGTTGCTTCCATCAAAGCAGGTTCTTTGTTGTGCGTAGCGCATACCTTCGGTGGCTGCGGTTATCATGCTGATGCTGCTACGCATACGGGTTTGCCGTGAGCGAGTAACTGTAAACGTGGAGTAATTTACTTGAATGTGACGCGTCTCCTGCATGCTCTGGTGCATGCACATGGGTTCCCAAAATGGGTTCCATGAGCGACAGGACGCATTTGTCTTGCTCGGCAAGAGCGCAAGAAGCTTGGCCATTGAGAAACTAGTAACCCTTCTCCGAGGATGCAATGTCTAGTATAACAAAAATCAGTAAGTTAAGATAGAGTGTTGCTTTTGACAACAATTTTTGTGCTTTTAGTGGCACTTGTGGAAAAGTACAGGTTCTTACAAAAGCAGACTTCTTCAAGCGCATTAATCATAGAAAATGGTTTTTCAAATTGGAGACGTGCTCAGATTAGTCTGCCACAAGGGAATCCATTGGCAACTGCCACTAAAATTCGTCCAGGATCGATTGGCATGGAGAAGGCTGTCGGTGGATCTTGCTGAACTGGTTTCTGCACTGCTCTATCTGTTGAATGTCATTGAAAATACAGCTTTAGTGCTCACGATTGATATACATCCTCGGTCAATGATGCATTGTGCCACCCGGGCCGTGCTGCTGTGGTCCTGATTGATGAACAAAAAAAGCATACCATTACTAGGGGTGAGGCAGCTGCGCATATTGCACATTCTTGATGAGTTCTTATTTTCTTGCGCCAAGCTGTTCCAAAAGCATAAAAAGTCAGAAAATTGCACCAAACTGCTCCGAAACAGCCTCAAAAGCAAGAATTTTGATGACAACCTCAGCTTCAGTGGGGAAAAAAGGCTTAGTTGACTATATTATTTTCAGAGCAGCACCAGGAATACCAAAAAAATAAAACGTGCTCAAGCATGTTTTTTACTTGGCACCTTTCTGCTGACTAAGGCTCTCATGGTGCCGCCATAATCTCTTCTGGACTGTTATAAATAATCTCCTCTGGACTGTTGTAGATATGCATGACCCAGTAAAAATGTCCTGCTGCGCATTGAGCATGCTGCTTCTGCTAGCTAGGCTGCGTGTTTTGGCACCACTGTCGCTTAGCGAGAACCACCGACTTAGCCACAAAAACTGAGTGCCATGCGTAGCATGGTTGACTCTGAGGTTCTTTGTGCGTAGTGCATTTCTCAGGTCGCTGCTGTTTTCATGTGAATCATGTCAACACTACTGTGTGCGGTGACCTAAACATGCGCGTGCATTTCGCCATGAGCGAGTACCTTGTTGCGTGGATGTGGACTCATCCCCCTGCATGCGACGAGTCTTGTGGAAGCTCTAGCGTGTGGGTTCTCCAACTGGGCTCTTAATGCTTTATCCAAAAATGCGGCAAACTCACAAGTTTGTGCTAAGAACCTAAGGTCAGCAACTAATTGCACCATTGTTTTTTGTTCTTGCTGAGAGAGGCAATGAAACTTCACTATTTCTTCGATAACTGATAGCTTCAGCAACAGGTGATTGCGCAGCTCTGTTAGCAGTTCTACAAACATTTATTGGACCGTGCCACAGAGACAGTTAGAGACTTTAATGAGGTATACATCTGTGGCCCTATCGTGCTTATGAAAACGTCCACTTTAAGCTTCTTGTCAATCTTGTTAGTTCGCAAAAATGCCTGAATGCTCTTCATAACTTGGCAAATCACTGGAAGAGGCTTTTTCGAAAGGTTCTACTTGCCCGAGCTGCTCAGCCATGATGTGTTTTTGCACTCCACTGCATCATTGCCTCGGCTGGGCTCTTTCCGTGGGCGTGCTTGTTAGCTCCGCAATCCTTGTTACCGCAGATGCCCTGAAGTCCTCAGCCAGAATACTTCTTCCAAAATTCTATCTTTGCCACCATTTTATGTTGTGGGTGACCCACACCGCATTTAGAAAGCCAGCCAGTTGAGCAGTATGCCTTTATTACATACCAAAGTAACCGTTCTGGAACCTGGCTGCTGGTGAACAAATAAAGGTCGTCAGAGCAGCTTATGAATTCTTCAAGTGGTGAGTGAGATAACGGATAAGCAGGGCGTGGGAAACAGTGCCTGGCATTAATCACCGATTTACCGCAGCAACACATTTTAGGACTGCGAAAGTCACGTTGAACATGATCCTCAAAAACAAGGTGACCATTCAAGGCAATTCAATGCACTAAAAACAACCAAACACCAATGGCCTTTGCGTATAAAAGCTGGTCTACAGTTAAAACAATCTCAGGACAAACCTGTGGACATTGTAGGATTCGTGAAGTTGTGGATAAGCAAAAATTTAAGATAACTTTGCTAGCCACGATTCCGATGATCAGTGGCACTTGGCAAATGTAACATGTGCTACTATCAAGAACTGTTTTCGGCTTGCTGTGCAAAGTTTATTTTATTCGTAGGAATTGTCACTCAGCCGGACAAATCTTTGTTGAATGTGTTCACCTTTATCGTATTGGGTGGATACCGAGGTCACAAGTGCAGCTCAAAATAGCGAGTTTATTGCTGTTTGTGGGAACTTGCCTGCCTTCTCGACAGGGAGCCTCAAGGCACCATGTCCCAGGAAGTTGGCTTTGAATATTTTGCCATGGTTGATGATGTAGTAGCAGTCATGGCAAGCTCCCTGAATGCAAAAAGTGTTGTAGATTTCGTAGCTTCTGGTTACATAGAAAACGGAGAAGAGGGGATGCTGCTGGAGGATGATTAGCTATGCTCAACATTTGCTGAAGTAGTATTCTTGACAGGTGTGCTGCAGTGCTAGTGGGATGATATCTGTGGGAGCAGACTTTAATTGGTTGGCATTATTTCATGATTTAAAAATATAGCCTACGTTGATCTGGCTGGTGCACGGTATAAGCCAAGATCACTTTCTTATGCAAGTAAGTGCAGATTATGGGGCAATAAATAGTGCTTTGTGCATATTTTACTTCATGATGGCCGTGGCATTGATTTTGATTGTGTATTTTTGTCTGACTTCACAGTATTCTGTTTAATGAACTAAGAGCTGATCGAATTCCAGCATAAAAAGCTGGAATTTGATCAGCTGTTATATCAAAATGCTTGTTATATGGAACAAATTGCTGTTCATCAGGACCGGGCTTAACTGTAGTAGGATGGCAAGGTAACAATGGCAAGGCAACAGCTCTCAACAAAGTAGGTGACCTGATATGCTAAAAAGATGCATAAGTGAAAGCATAGCGTTGTTGCAACTCTGAAATTTCTGCGCCAGCATGCTATGATGACATAAATATTGTCATTGTCTGCTTCAGCCGAGTTCAGTATTAGTGTGAATGACTGCATTGTTCTCCAAAGAACCAAAGAGGTTCGAGAACTGTTGTGCCTAACGGAAAGATTGACCTTTATTTTCTTTGCTAGTAATTAGTGCTCTTATGTGGGATAAATAATCGTTTAATAGGGTAAAGGATAAACTGATTAATGCTACTTGTAGTGTTCCTGTCAGAAATTCAGTTCATGTTGCAGGGTTTAAACTAATGCCTTATGCTTGAGCTGTAGTGTCTTTTCTTGACATATGTATGCCATCAGTTACAATGAGGTAGCCCCGCCACGGTGGTATAGTGGCTAAGGGACTTGGCTGCTGACCAGCAGGTCGCGGGATCAAATCCCGGCTGCGGCAGATGCATTTACGATGGAGGTGAAAATGCTGTAGGCACGGGTGCTCACATTTGGGTGCACACTAAAGAACCCCAGGTGGTCGAAATTTTCGGAGCCCTCCACTACGACGTCTCTAATAACCATATGGTTGTTTTGGGACGTCAAACCCCACATATCAATCAATCAATCAATCAATCGGTTATAATGAGGTATCAAGCCGTGTCTCGCCTTTTATGATAAAAGCATTTGAGACCTTTGAAGATGCATTGTTTTTCAGCATGTATGATGACCCCTTGCAGAGTCCTTGGATGAATTAGCGCGTATGGTAGTGCCGCTGTTCTCAGCTGTGCCCAACAAGGGTGTAGTGCGACCAACATGGCCACAACATCCGTATGGACCTGAACAGCTCGGCTTGCAAGCCCATGTGGTGCCTGTCAAGGACAACCGGTTCCTGTACATTACATTTCCCACACCAGACCTGAGGAAATTCTACAAAGCTGGGGTAAGAGCTCTTTTGGTTGCGTTGCAGTTCCTAAGATGCATTTTAAAAAGAGCGTGTTTATCTAACACTTATCTATGGCAGAAGTTGCTATGTCATATATAATTTTATTTCCCGATGATGCTATGACACCATCAATACTGTACAGTAAAGGCAAAACAGCCATGACTGGGCTGTAAGCTCTTGCTTCACAACTGTGTGTATGTTTTTTTGCTTAATAGTAACCATTTTTTATTTAACCTCTATAAGTTAGCAAGATGTGGAAGTAGTTATCAAAGTGTGACGCATACCTTTGGGGCTTTTGGGAAATGGTTTTGCCTGAAACTACAGCTATTTTTATGCTATTACAGTTTTTCAACTCTTACCCTTATCACACGCAGGACCCTCAAATTTTCTCTCCTTGAAGAAACCTCAGGGTGCTTCTCATTCCACTCGTTTCTTTTAAGTCAGTGTGCTTTTGTGCAGACAATTATAGTACACTTTCATTTAAGAGAACCTAAAGGGAGCAGGAAAATTTGTTCCATTTAACAGTAAATGCTACTCTAAAAAAATTACCTTCAATCTGTAGCTTAGGGTAATAAGATATTTTTATTTACGCAAGTTTTTATGCCGATTTCATATATGTAGTTAGTTTCATAAGTAAGTTGCATAGTTTAGTTTTCGTTTTGTACCATGACAATGTGTAAAATAGTTTTTTTGCATGTATGTTCTTTCCCATTAAGCATTTATGGTTATCAGCCATTCAAGGATGACTTACACATTTTGAGACAACACTGTCTGTATGCTGGAGTCGGACAACATGTATAGAATATTTTATTTTAATGTCAAAGTTTTCATAGCAAAGCATCAGCCAACCAGCCACACTGCAGTGAACATTATTTCACCAAGTCAACACAGTTCAACTGAGTTTGCGAACACTGCATCTTGCGTGCAGCCTCGATCGCTGAAGTGATTGTCGGGGTCACCTGACGACCATTTGCTCATAGTTGTTTGTGTGCCTTGAGGAGATGACAGATCCACTGCTAGTACATCGCAAGTTACTGCCTCCCCATGACTCGCACTGCCATGACACCATCACTGACAAGCCACTTTCTCTACATCGCAACTGAAAGTGTTGTTTTGACCCTTTGAGGGATAATGGGACGAATGTGTCCCACTTTTTCTTTTTCAGTAAAAGCTTTCTCCACCGCTTTGTGTTGCCATCAGCTCAATTCTTTTCCGCTACAGTATACGTATTACAAATTATTAAGAAACCACAAAAACATGTTTGGCACATTTGCGATGCATGGTATTTGGTGATACGCTCAGGTTAGTTTTGTTTTGTGCTGTTTAACTTTTCTATACAAGTGGTGTTACATTGCGTGCAAGATAGCTAAAGTTTTAGATTTATGGTATCTTTCCCCTTTTCTGAATCTTGAAGAAGCTTTAGCATGCAGCTAGGGGTGTTCTTTCAAAATTGGAGAAATATATCGTGCTAAAATCATGTTGGAAGTGCACTTGACAAAAGATGAAGCAATATCTTATTTAGCCTAACTAGATAACATGCACTCACGGCTGTTTTCCGAGGGCATTAGTGTGGGTTTCGACCAGTTTTTAGGGTTGTACGGTTGGCAGGAAAATTTCTGTGCGTAGTCTGGCTGCATTGACAAAAATGCAGCCCAATCTGATCCAGGCTTTTTTTGAACCCATTGCGTTGTATTGTAAACGAATTTAGGAGACGTTCATCTAAACATACAGTAGATTCTCAATGGTGCAAAACCTGCAGATACGAACTCGTGAAATTCCCCAGCCAAATGCACTGGGTCATTGGGTCAAAATTCGGATGTTTTGAACACTTCCTCATCGTGGCGGGTCGTATGAACTTCAGTACCAAAACCGTCGAACGAAGGCCGAGGGCAGCGTCCTCGAAGCTTCAGAAAGATGCGCGGGGCCAGAGCATGCACTGTCAGAATTGTGGTTATCATTTGCCATAACTGCTATGAACGAAACCGGGTCGCTCTTGACACGATCATGTATGGCGACGACGTAACTGACAGAACTCTGAAAGTTCACACGCATCCAATGCTCGACCAGTCAAAGTGACATTACTTTCCACTAACGCTAGGGACAAAACCGCGAGAGATGCAATCATAAATAGCAAAAAAAAAAAAAAAAACGACGTTGTTTTGAAAGCAAGCGCGCAGTCAGCGCATGCTGATTGAAAATGGAATTACCATTTTTCACAACAGCCTCGCACAAAGCCGCAGTGAACTATGAGGTTCGAGAGCACACAGCTCATGCAGCGGTAGATAAAATGCAATAAAAACTTAAAAAAAGCTAGAAGCATTTTGGGGTTCCTGTCCAAAGAATCTCGCAACTTTGTTTTGGTCGATCTGTGTGCTTTGGCTATACTTTGACATTCAGTTTTCTGTTGGCCTTAAGCGAAGCTTCGACCCGCACTTTTCCTGCAGCCGGCTGCGCTGTCTTGTCCGTTCACATGTTTCCCAAGAAGACATACACATGGTCTTTTCACAGAAATAGACCTTGCTAGTTGTTTTGATGACGCGAAATTTTGAGAGATACGAATACTTGCGCACTGCCTTTGAGATAGGATCCTTCTACTATAGTTGGGAAACTCTACCCATGTGTGTTTGGCCACTCCAAGCCATAATAACACTGCAACTTGATGTTTACAGACCCCCCGCCACCACCCCCACCTTCCCGTTGCAAAAATCTCCAGCATTCAGATTTCTTGAACTTGGCAGGTATGGAGTGTATAGACTCAGTGCAGCTTATATAAAGCGGAGAAAGTGAGGCAAAGAAAGAAAATTGTGTTCCAGCGAGTGCTGATAGGGCGTAATGTAGCAGTTCTGGCTTGTTTTATGTGACCGACATTATTTGTAGTTTGCTGTTTCATCCTTAATCTAGAAAGTTGTCATTCTTGATCAGAAGCTCATGATACCATATTTACTACCTGCAATTAACCGAATTTTATTTTTTTTTTTTCAGAAATGTCGATGCCGATTTGGGAGTAGGATTAATTACTCAAGAGAAAAAAGGTCACTGTAGTTATAAGAGTGAAAACTTCTCATGACAGTATTAAGAAACACATGACGCTGCTGGCCTTCAATTTAATGGGAGGGTTATGGGGCCTAGAAGCAGTACACGCCGATCATATTGTCACAGGGTCGTGACATTGGCAAAGGTAGCTGTCGGCATGTCCTAAGTGAAACTCTTTATTTGGCGGAACTTGTTGCGAAAAAACTGAAATTCAAAATTTCAGCAAGCAATGCACGCTGTACACTGACCTCGGCCAACAGAGTGTTGCCCGTCGAATTTGATACATGGCAATGCACATCGGCATTTATACATGGGACGTTGAACATTCGAGCATTATTGCTGGTAGCTGAGTTTGTTCTAGAATAAACTCAGCTGTTCGTGTTTGCACACTCAAGTCGAACAGATTATTCAAAAACTATCTAGAATACTTTCAGACATTCTGGTGCGGGATGTGCTAGGTAAAATCTACACGTGCAATACACCGGAAACGTAAGACACAAAAAGGAGTGTGTGGCATTTCCCCCTCTGAAAATACATCATCCTGATACTCCAACAGAAGGTGGAAGTACAATGACAAAGAAAGTGCAAACAATAAGTGCACTAGTACGGAAAGTTGGCCAAGTTGGTGTCAGGACATTCTTGGAAACATTTTGATACACACACAATAGAAAAAAAAAACCGAATTGGAGAATACAAATGGGCTTGGAACTCACAATTCAGTTTATTGAAGGAAAAACACAAAACATATATCCCAGGTTAGCTCAAGAGCCCATGTGCATTAAATGGAAACAAGCAAGAAAAAAAAAAACAAACAAAAACACCATGACAGTAATTTTTTACTTAAGTGGCATATACAACAAGCAGCAGTATGTAAAAGTCAAGTATGGCTAAAAAAAAGGTGAACTTCTTGTCAATTATAACAAACGATAGGCTGCTTACGCATTTATTAGCATATCTTCTGAAATGCAAGGCTCCTACTATTTCCCGAGTTAGCTTGTTTTCGTGATAAAAGAAAATGTTTGTGTCATATCAAACAAGATAACATTGGCAGCTGCTGCAATGCTCGGCTAGATGGGAGCAATTGCTATTTTCCAAAGATTTCATATGCTCGGCGACTGTTAAGCACCGGCCAGTCTGACCTATTTAATGAACATATGCAATTTACCTGTCCTAGCATTACAGCAGCTGGTAATATTATCCTGTTTGGTGTGACACAAATATTTTTTTTTTCATCACCAAGACAAGCTAACTCGCGAAATAGCAGAAGCCTTTCATATCGGAAGGTGTGTTGATAAATGCATAAGCAGCCCATGAATTGTTCTGACGTGGAGTTCTTCTTGAGCCATACTTGATTTTTACATACTTCTGCACATTGTAGATGCCACTTCTGTAAATAATTACTGTCATATCTCGGCTGCGGCGGCTGCATTTCTGATGGAGAAGGAAATGTCGTAAGCCCGTGTGCTCAGATTTGGGTGCACGTTAAAGAACCCCAGGTGGTCGAAATTTTCGAAGCCCTCCACTACGGCGTCTCTCATAATCATATGGTGGTTTTGGGACGTTAAACTCCACATATCAAATAATTACTGTCATGGTGTTTTCTTTTTTTACTTGTTTCATTCTTTTTAATGCACATGGTCTTAAGCTACCGTGGGGTATATATTTCGTGTACTTCCTTCAATAAACTGAAGTGAGTTTGCGGTCATTTGTCTTCTTGCTTTTCGTTTTTTAATCTATTGTGTGTGCATCGAAACGTTTCCAAGAAGAAATGCATAATAATAAAGTGATAAAACAAAAAATACGCTCTTTTGATTTGTTAGCGCGCCCAACATGGACAACATCAGGCCATGCACGCCGTTGTTGAGAATTCATAATGCTGTTGGGAACAACCTTATAGTCAAGTGTGCTAAGACCTCGAAATACCCTGTACAGTTCACAGTACCGTTGCAGAAGCTTTTTATGGAGTCTACATAGGCGTATTGGCGTCCACCCCTAACATTCACCAGGATAGTATTCCACGAAGCGTTGTCGAATATTGTAACTGCGACTACTGTCGGTCGTCTGATTATTTTTAATTTGGTATGAGCGGATGAGTTGTCGAGCTTCATCGGCAGAAGGTAGACAGTTACGTCGATGTTTTCTTTATCGGCGACATTGGGCAGTATAGTGTCGAGCGTCGTTGCCGGATTCTTTTCGTAGACCAACATGTATGTCGTCATCTGCGTCGTTTCTTAGATGGCCATGTTGTATCGAAAAGTCACTTACAGAAAGATTGCATCCCACATCTCGTGCTCAATGTTGATGTAGAAGCCAGCATGTCAATATTGGTCTATGAGATGTGACAGCATATTTTGTTGGCATTTCCTAATGGAACATCTTTCGCTAATGTTGTGCAGTGTGGTGCAATGAGGAGTGGCACTACTAAAACCTTTGAAGGTTGCCTGGACCATGCACAGCATTCCAAAGCTAACACCACCTGGTGGGAGCAGCCCTATCTCCCCCAAAACTGACTGCACTGGAGGCCTCTGCAACGTGTGGCAACAGCCAGGGCAGTGTAGGAACCAAGGATGTCTTATTGACACCCGGCACAATGTAGTTAAAGGCCTCGTCTTTAGAAGCGAAGCCTAGAAAGCACTGCTAGAGCAATGTCCAACGCTTCGTCTGAAGCTGTGGGTACCGTACCTAGTCGAATGGCAGACAACAACCAAGAAGTGGCAAGCCTCTCTTTACTGCTTGAAGAAAGAGCAAACCCCAATTATAAGGCCCGAAAAGGTTCTATAATTGAGTCAACAGTCTTTCTGAGTCGCCCATCCACAGAACAGGTTAACTTCAACATGGATACTTAAATTTAATGCAATATTGGCTTATTGCACAACCTTGATGACATTCAAGAACTTGTAAAAAAATTTGAGCAAAAAGGGCTGTGTGTGCAAGAAACGCTCCAAAGTCCAATCCTCACAAACTTTCTCCAGTAGTGCATCATTTACCATAATTGTAGTGAGCATGCTACTAAATCATCTGGTGGTGTAACTATCATAATCCATAAAAGTATACCAGTCAAGCATTTGCAGCTCCAAACGTTTCTTGAATGTCTTGAAGTAGTGAACACCTCAGTGCATATTTATTTACTGGCAATTCAAGTTTCTCACAATATTTTGTTACATACGGAACTGTGCACTCAAGCAGAATGACTAAAAAAGGAGCCGAAACTTTTGTGTTATGTCCAACTGTGTGAAAATCAAACCTGCTGGATATCATCTTAATTTACGATAAAGCACCTTGGCTTGAATGTTATAGTCCTTTTTACCTAAATGGCAAGTGGCACTTGAATCACACCAACCTTTTTATGGTTATGACTGCTGGTGCTCTTTTTTTACACTTCTAACTTTCAAACTACCAAATAAGCAAAAAGTATAATTGCAACTTTTGGACTGCAATTGTAAAATTTTTTCTGCAAGGTGTTGACTGACATTAAGCTGCGGTTTCAGCAGTTCCCTGTCTTCCTCAGTGTACAGTTTTTGCCATTTGCTTTTGTATCAGCAGACATTGTCAGTCGTCAGTTATCATCAGTCTTCGATACTGATGATAGTGATGTTTGTGTGTGGATGTTACATTGTACATTTTTTTGTCTTTGTAGCCTGGAGATTATGTCGCTCACCTTATCGGACATGAAGGCCCAGGGAGCTTGCTTTCTGAGCTGAAGTCTCGGGGTAAGTTAATTAAGCTTCTATTGCAATTATTTATAGGATAAAAATACCATAAAAGTTCTTGAAATTAGGGTTACAGTTGTAAATGGGTGAACTGTAAATTTGAGGTTTGAAGTGAATTTGAAGCAACTAGTGATTTAATTGAATGATTTTGAATACAGTAATTTTAATAGTATATATCATACATTGTAAAGAAAAATGAGCATATTGTCATGACCTAACTTACTTCTGCAGTATTTTAAAAATTAGAACAAGGCTCTTTAGAACAATATTAGCAGGATTTGGATGGCAGTGATTGCAAGTTAATAATAAAGTGGATTAAATTTTAAGTTTTGCTATAGCGAGTGCATGCAAGGCTATAAAACATGCTGTTAAATTTTAAAAACGTGGCTGATCTCTCCGTCTTGAAATCGGTATACGTAGCACGGAAGTGAAACTTGTCTTCACAGTGGCAATTGAATGTTTATTGTGCATGGTTTTCCCACAAGGGCAAAAGAATAAATGCACAGCAACATATTGTAATTCCATACGAAGAACACCAAGCAGCTCGAAGCTTGCACTGTGCACCTCAAGAAGAAAGCACGCATGTAATGAGCATTCACAGAACGAGTGCGGAATAACTGTCACAGCTCCACACTTAAAGGAGCACTGACACAAAATTTCGCGGCCGAGATAGCCTGTGGGGTCGATTCCCAAGAACATTCGTATATCATCTGCAAAGTATCAACAGCCAATATAGCTGGGAAATTATTTTAAAAGAATTTTGAAGTTTGCGTGAGCTTTGACTCCATCGCGCTATTGACACCATCGAAGGGGACCCTGAGGTGACTTCCTACTTACCCCACGTCACCCCGCTGCAGTCAACACAACGAGTTATGATGACATCATAGCCACCTTTTTTTTTTTTTTTTGCCGCGTTTGTTCTCGCAGTCTATACTTTTTGGCAGGTGGTTGCGAGTGCGTGGCCATGGCACACACTTAGAAAGATTTGTGTTTGGCGACACTGCAGTACAATTTCCTATTCGAAAGTAATTCATGATGCGGACCGTGCGGAAGTGTGTCATAGTTCTGTGTGGTGACGTGGTCAAGATCTGCACACGCTAGGTGGCGACAGTTGCACCCAGTTTTCGGAGCTCTCTCAAACTAAAACTGAAACTGATCGTTAATAAGGGGCCTGTAGTTAATTATCTGTCTGGTTCTGCTGCAAACCATGTGTCGTGTCATGACTAACTGGCCCCCAGCAACACATTGCAGCAGAAAAACGCGAGGCCAAAGTTTTTGTGTCAGTACCCCTTTAAAGGGCCACTCACCAGGCCCTATACCGAATTTCAGTTAGACAGTGGAAGTTGTTGGGTGTCCGATGAGGGACATTTTGCCTCAAAAATGTTTCAAATCGGTTCATCACGAGCGGAGAAAACAGGTTTTTTGAAGCGGCGCGAAATGAGGCTGAAAGGAGGCGTCTCGAAACCTTTGCCACTCCTCTGTGTAGCCTTTGCAAGCCAAATCTCTTCCCCACCCTCTCAAGCATCCGACCATGAGGTGACTTGCGCATGACATACCCAAACAAGTCCAACCCCCGAACACGTGAGCAGCGTTGCTTTGTCGACCAGCGTTATTTTTTGGTCTTGTGCCTGTTTCTGGGGGATGGTTTGGAAACGCTGAAAACGCTGGCTTAGACACGATAGAGTAGATGATCACAATGAGTGCGTGAACGCGTAGGAGTGTTCCATGGCAGTCGTCTGCTCCATGCGCTGACCGCGGGGACATGAATGCATGCGAAACGCTGGCACATTAGCCCCGCATCTCGTAGCATTTCACGGGAAAAAATGAAAGAAAAACGCGCACAATTTTTTATTGCGTCTCATTATTTATTTCACGTTTTATTATTCTCTTAAAGCAACAAATACATAAACTACGCATGTGTGAAATACTTTTTGCCATGTCACGTGGTATACTATTGACAATGTCAGAGCAGTCATGTATGTAAAGGACCAACATCATTGCATTGCCGTGTACGTAGGGCCATTCATACGGCCACGTCATGCCCTCATTCTCTAGGCGTGCGCCGGCAGGGGAGGGGGAGCAGCATTCATCTTGAAATTTGACCCATTTATGCGGCGCGTAGCGTTGCAAATTTTGGCAGATGTGATCATGAACGCCTCGTGTACGCATTGCGCTTGTCAGCTCAAAATTGTCAAACCTGGTGAGTGACCCTTTAAAGCACACTGCTCAAACAAATGCATGCACAAAATGAACGCATAAGTATACACAGGATGAACGTGAACTGTCACAATTCCTCTACATGTGTGAGCAGCACGCTCCTTTCGTAATAGTGGGCGTTGCTTTGAACAAAGTGACCTTCTTACTGTCTCTAACTTCTCGAAGTTGCGTGGAAAACACAACACATACAAACCACCCTCATCAAGAGATAAGCCCGCACAAGGAACGCTGCCCTGTTAAGGTGCGTGCGTGCGCATCGCAGCGTACTGGGCGACGAGCTTCGGTGATAGCCCAACATGGTGCTATTTTGCTACTATTAAAGTAAACAAGCTAAAGCTACTAAGCTATGAGGACTGCCAATGGTATAAGGTGTATGTAAATAGCTCGCCCTTAGCAAGCTGGACAACATAGGCTTCGTTGCCTAGTGGTAGCACCACGTGCTGCAGAGAGAGTGGCCATAAGTTCGACGTCCAGCTGTGGAACTTATATTGCGATAGCAATCATATGGACACTCTCGGCTGGATTTTGCCACCGGCGTCGACGCCGGCATCGATGTCATGCACCGTATATGTATACGTATCTATATACATGAAAACGCAAGAAAAAAAATTCAGAAAAAAGGCACTCTGGTGCGCGGAATCGAACGTGGCACCTCTGCGTCGTGAAAGCGAGGCGTTAACCACTGAACCACTCCGGAGAACGTTCTTCACCGTTCAAATGGCAAGCTGTTTATATCTAGCACTTACTGCTGCTGTGTTTTCGGCAATACCAGAAAGATGATGCAATGAGCGCACGTCCCCGCATCGTGTTGCGGTGCCCGCTCTAATTTCCTACGCGTACTTTTTCCGGCTTAGAAAAAGGGAGCGACGCTCCCTCACGTGCTCTTATCTTGTTCTGGCGAGGAGGGGAGGATTGTATGCCTTGGCTGGCCTCGGGCTTTACGTGGAACGATTCTGCTGTAGTTACCGGGTGCGCAAAGGTCACTGCAATCATTGCAGCCTCCGTTTGCGAAAAGCACGTGCTTTTCAGACTCGGCGAAGTAACAAATGAGACGCCTATTCGCGTGTATCCGTACTTGTGAGTACATTTCGTGCATAATTTGTGCACGAGAAATGCGGGGCACGTTTCGATCTGCTTTTCATTCTGTGCGTGACCTTTCAAATTGTTGCTATCGCGTTTGCCGCAAAGGTGAAGCTTTCACGACGCTTCACCTTTGCGGCAAACCTGTGCCTTTTTTTCTTCTTTTTTTTGCAAGTTGTTAGTCTATATTTTACACAGTCATACCCATGGTGAAAATATGTCAGCAGAGCCATAGTAGATCCCGGCATAAAACACCTTCACGTTTGAAAGAAAAACAATATTCGAGATGCTGGCAATTTGTACACTTAAGTGTGGTTTCGTAACATTGCATTATTCCACTCAAAAAGGCAGTTTGTAACATAGCAGCCTCAGACTGCAGCGAACCCATGAACGGCAGGGCGTTGCGAGTAAAATGCACATCTATTTGTTCATGTTGAATACTTTTAAAACTTCTGAAATTTCACATTCTTGTCAAAGTAAATGCAAATGCTGTAATAATCATTTGAATACTTGAAGCACTCAAATATTTGCCCCATGCTATACTATGACGTATAATGAAAAGGAAGAATGATGTTCAGAGCTTTTTGAGTGAGTGTTCATTTCATTCCCTTAATGCCACAAAGGCATTACATGTTTACGTTATGTGAAAACTCATTTTCAGATATTTTTATTACTAAAAGCTTGTTTGGTGAACATGGACTGAAATTTGTTTTTGCAGGCTGGGTCAATTCTTTGGTAGGTGGAGAGAAAGACGGGGCACGGGGCTTCAGTTTTACCATTGTGAATGTTGACCTCACTGAAGAAGGCCTAGGTAAGCAAACACACTCTTATCTTACGGTGGACCCCATTGATTTACAACAGCTCCAGCTAGCGGCTGGTTACCGTCTCTCTCTCTCTAGAGGAAAACCTTTGCCACATTCGTTCGCACTCATAGAAATCCCAAATCTCGGGCAGAAAAATGTAAAATGTGTTGATAAAGCAAGTTAGCTTAGTTCTTCTGATGTCTTATTGTAAGTCATAGCAGATTGTATGACAGCTTACTTTATGAGCCGGCTTTGTCACATTCGTTTGCACTCATAAAGTCCCAAATCTCGGACAAAAAAAATGTAAAATGTGTTGATAAAGCAAGTTAGTTTAGTTCTTCTGTCTTACTATAAGTCATGGTAGATTGTATGACAGCTTACTTTATGAGCTGGCTGATGTATCCTCATGTCACCAAGAATAAAAAATGACACGGGGCTTTATGCAAACAGACATCACCGTTCGTTTATAAGGTATCCCATAAGTCAAGTTTGTGTACCATATTTACTCTATAGTTATGTATAAGGTTATAACTCTGTAAGCAGGTATAATCTAAGGGGGCTCTTGAATTCATTCGATATGGTACATACACAATGAAAACCAATAAAGGTGAAAGGGTGACACTGCCCTCAAAAAACAAAAAAAAAATTGCAAAAAAAGTCGAGCTCTGAAAAATCATATTTTTGAGTTGTATTTCTTACCAACTGACCATTCTGTAATTATCAGCACCTAATTCAGCTGCAAAGTGCAAAAAAAAAAAGAAAGAAAAAATGTCATTTTTTAGGTTGCTGCGGCTTTCAAAACGGGCCCAAATGCCGAAATCAAAAAACTTTGCGCGCATACCATTCTGAGACCATGTGGTTGTCCCTCGCTATCTTTTTGTTTGGACTATGATTTCTTTCTTTCTCATTTGCTGCCTTGCAAAATGGCGTAGGCGGCATGGTTCAGACTATAGTGCGCATGCATCTGGAAAAGAGTGTGTGTTCCCGTTTGTGTAGACTCCGTCAGGTGCCGCTGCTGTGCTTTTTTCTAGTCAACCAGCCACACTCTCCGCCCTTGTGTTGAACACTGTCGGCGTTTCTACACGTTCTTATACCGTAGGTTCTTAGATTTCTGTACAAAAATATTTCATTTTAGAAAATGTCTGAAAACTGTATCAACACACTACTACAGTGGACTCCTCTTAAATGGAACTCTAAGGGGCAAGAAAATTTGTTTTATTTATAAGAAGTTTCACTTAAGCAAGGCCCACAAAATGAATTAAATATGACTATTTCAAAAGCATCAACTGTCGCTGAATGAACAAAAAGATTTGGAAGTATACAACTCACTATAGTTGATTAGAAAGAAAAATGTTGCTAATATTGCCGACTCTGGAAAAAAAAAGAGGTGATAACAATTTGCTCGGCCTTATTCAAGCACTTTCTCACATAGGAGTGCATTGCTGAAAGGCAGGGCAGGAACTCTGTGCCACCATTGTGTTCAAAGTAGGGCTGCAACAGGATGACAGCATCTCTTGCTGTACTGTCAGCCACTGAAATGAGCTCAGGATCACACACCATCTCATCGCCATTTGAGCACAGGTCCTCATCTTGAACTTCAGCTGTAGGTCCTAAGGCTGTCCTCAAGTTCACGACGAGACGTCGATTGCTGCTCAGTGCGCACGGACTTGTGCAATCGCTGGATTGGCTAGGCTAGGCTAGGCTAACTTTGGCATTTGTTTCATGGTTGGTAGACTGCCATGGCCACTTCTACCGTTTATAGAGTTTGCTCGTTTTAGTTCCATTTAACCCACATAAGCGAAAAAATAATGTTCTGATTAGCCAAAACTTTTTATCATTATATATATAGGAAACCAACCAAATGCGCCTGGATAGTTTCGTTTGTGTGGCTTTTCGGTTTAACCGAGTTTAATTTAATGGGACTCCACTGTATTAACAAAACATTGTCTGCTAGATGAATTGCCTCAGACCTACGAACTCGTCGACTGTACAGTTTGTGACATTGCCTGCGGCAGTGGTTATTTGAATTTTTTTTATGACCTTTTGCGCAAACTCAACTTATCTGTTCACGTTTCGCTTCTGTGGTGCAATATCTAGTACAACGTTTAAATTGCGTGTTTTCACAAGCTACACAAGAGTGCACAGCGACGTCTGCACTCAGTCATATGCGAGAAGGCGTACAATTAAATAATAGCCTTGATAGATGCATCTTGATGGTTGTAAAATTTTTTTGCATTATTGTCACTTATACAACCGCACCTAAACCAAATAATTCCGGCAGTCCCTTACCTGATTTCACGGCTTTCCTGATGAGTACAAGCTGTTCTGAAAATTTGAGCTGAGATATTAATAGCAAAACAATTATATGTGCCACATCTTCAACTCATACAGTCGGGCATGACGCTCGGAGCGAGCTGCATTGGCGTATTTTTTTTAGTACACACTAAAAAATACACGCTAAACATACAATCACAGTCAATACAGTACTTCCAGCACTCCTATCTAAAGCAGCTTGTAACACGGAGATTTAGGTACACATACTAAGCTAGATATATTTCGATGCCTAGCGCCTGTGGCAGCCTAAAGCAAAGCATCGAGGCTCCGTTTTTCTTTGTGGCACATTACATGGCAATGTTGAAAAAAAAAAAAGGTTCTGCAACTTTTTATCATGGCTGCTAAATAGGTTTTGTTCAAGAGATAAACTGCAGTGGAAGAAGCGTTGCAAGAGATACATGCACGCAGCAAGCAAATGCAAATTGTGTCTGAACCTGCCCGTATGGGCACTCCCATTAGAAAAATGCGCAGCAATGCCATGACTGCTGTCTACTGGAATTTGCACCAACCAGCCTATTGTCCCTCCCTCCTGGACGCGCAACTATTCACAGCTCCATGAAGTGCTCCGTGTGCTGGCCACACTGGTTGAAAAAAAAAAGGTGGCTACGCTTAGAAGTGTTAACGTGGCATTTTTTCTTGGTGCTGTGCTGAAGTTTTTTTGCTTATTGCGTCGCACCTCGTTGCTTCATCAAAGACTGAAGAGTGCTGGCCCTGGACCACCTCGTTCACAGTGGCTTAATGGATTTCACTGGCGAAACAGTGGAAATAGACCCGCTGTGCATGCAAACATCAAACCTTTTTGGCAAACCGCATCAGATTTACTTGTTGAAGAACCTGTCAAGCGAGCCCGAGGTTGACGAAGGCAACTGCTCACATGTAGCAGGCCTCTCCGAAAGGTGCTAGCACTTTTGCGCTGTGTTTCTGCACTGGTACAGGCAAGGCCTTAACGCTTGTCGAGGTCACTATGCTGAGACTCGTGCTGCGGACTGCATGTATTCCATTGAGTTCCGTGGTCCCGTCAAAAGTTGAGTACGCATGCCATTCACTTGATTACAGAACTGAACTATGCCTGCGCTGGTTTATATTGAGGTGAGGGAAATCGTAGTTTAAATTTTTAATTTAAGTGCTTCTTTTTTTTTTTCGTTTGCCAATCTATCTTATTAGGTTTCTAGTAGAAAAGCTCGTGTGCTTCGGAACACTCGCTTATTCGTGTTGTCAACACTTGATATTCAGATATTCAAAGCAGATATACCATATATACTACGTAATGAAGGCACTTAATAGGACTGTAGGAAATACATTTGGCTTATGTTGTTTTTGCTGTGATGGGCACTGCGCATTTGTTCCATTAATATGTTCAAATCAGCTCATGTTTTATAAAGCCATGTGATGTGGCAGATCACTGCACTAATGCAGTGAAAAGAAGTTGGGTATTCTGAAATGTGTAGTACCTTTGCCACACAGGCAGCTGTAACTGTGGTTATGCTTAATAAGCGTGGTTCATGAGACTAACCGCAGTTAACGGAAACGTGAGTTTGCCGTTGCTACATGGGCTCAATTAGCTCAGTTGGGCAAGCCAACGAAATCACGTGCTGGTCATCTAGTGGGTGTTTTGTCACCTTCGACTACATTTCCCCCCCAAGAAACCAGCAGCAATAATACAATACCCTCTCAGAACCTTGCCTTCGACAGCACCTTTGATGGCCTTTCCACGGCGAGCCTCGTTTTCGACGAGTTTTCTTTGGCTGTTGTTCACCGACTGTAATCACGTTCTGTGAATACCCTCCATGAAGCTGTGGATTGACTTGCGCCGGTTCACGGCTGGTGCACCAGCAGCTCCTCGTTTTGTGAGAGTAAGTCGTGCTTGCCTAGCTCAGTTTGCGATAACTATGATTAGGAGACTAACTGTGGTTACTCCTGCAGTGTAGCTACCTCTAACCACGGTTAACTGTAACCACAGTTAGCTTAACTGCAGTTAAGGCTGCCCGTGTCACAGGGGTATTAGTGGTGTTAGTTTATTCAGTCAGTACAATATGTGGTAAATAATAAAAATGTTTATTTGACTTTCTCAAAGTGGTTTGATACTTTGCACATGACACAAGAGCTTCTTCGAACCATGTGCCTTTGTTGTAATGGAAACATTTTCTACTCTCAGAAGCATGAAGGTCATTTTCAAGGTTGTACTTTCATGAGTGAAATAAGCATATTTCGGTACCAGTGTGGCTTTAGTTTACAAATGTTACTGGTTAGGAGCAGATGGACATATGTACTGCTAACCAGCACGTTTATTTACCACACACCGCCATTTTAGATGGCTACACTGCACTGCAAGGAGTTTCGAGACCCATGCTTAACTGTGCCTTCGGCACAGTAATGATAACCATCTGGTTTGAAGAGACATTAAAGTGAAGCAATGAATATGTTTTATTGAAAAAGTCATTAACGAAAACTTCACTGCCGTTAATTTTGCCATAACTTCATTATTAGAACAGAAAATAAAGTTGGCAGTGCCATTTTTAAGAATCCACGCCATAGTCTATGCATATGAACGTGAGCACTATGTTTGAAATTTTTCGAAGCATTTTGCTATCATTTTAGCCCCTATTTGATTAAATTTTCAGGAACTGTGAATTAAGCCTCTGACCTTTTCAAAGGGCAAGGTGCCTCATTTTCTTCGATAAAAAACTTTAATAGATGCAGTCAAAATATATCACAGCTGGCTGGGGCAGGCATTTCAAGATTGCATTGCCACCTGCAAGGATGCTGAGCGTGTTTAAGTCCATACAAAAATACACAATTTTCATAAGTCGAGATATTAACTTCACTTGTTTTCGTGTATTATTCAGTGGTCATTGAATTGTACATGAAACATGTGTAAGAATACTGTTAGACGCCACGCCGGGGTGATGCAACCGTTCAATGGGCCGAACAGCAGCGAGAAAGCAGCCAGCGGTTTCAGCAGCAGCAGCTACAGCAGCACGAGCCTCTGCCACAACAAACGTCTTCTTCGTCGTCTCTAGCAAGCCCATATTTTTGTCACTACATTGACTCCCCGGTGCAAAAAGAGCCATCCTGGCGACCTATGGCACAGACACGACTGGTGGGTCGTAGTGAAGTTGTAGACGGTCGACGTGCACAGGTTCTCGCCCGCGGCGCCGTTGATCTGTAGGTGGCTGAATAGGTTCAACCATGTAGTTGACTGGTGATGTCTGGCGCAAGATCCTGTACGGACCGTCATACTTGGGTGTGAACTTTGAGCAAAGGCCTGGGGCAGACGATGGCACACGGAGCCACACGATTGTTCCAGGCGCGTATGACGATGGAGATGAGCGTTGGTCATGGTAGTCCTTCTGGCGAGCCTGATCGGGCGTAGTAAGCGCACGTGCGAGCTGCCGACATTCTTCGGCATATGTGGCGGCTTCGGCCAAAGTCGTCGATTCTGAAGGGTCTGGGTGGTACAGAAGGATAGTGTCCAAGAACGATGAAGGTTCCCGACCATAAAGAAGAAAGAACGGGGAAAATCCAGTTGTAGATTGAATTGCGCTGTTGTAAGCGTATGTAACGAATGGCAGTACGCGGTCCTAGTTCGTATGGTCATCGGAAACATACATGGACTGCATGTCACCCAGCGTGCGATTAAATCGCTCGGTCATCCCGCTGGTTTGGTGGTGATATGCGGTGGTTGTTCGATGCACAATGTTGCATTCGCGTAGGAGGGCTTCTACAGCTTCCGACAAGAAGGAACGCCCACGGTCACTAAGAAGCTCACTGGGCGCACCATGCCGGAGGACGAGGTTGTGCAGAATGAACAAGCCGACTTCACGCGCAGTGGCCTCGGGAAGCGCCGAAGTTTCGGCGTAGCGCGTAAGGTGGTCCACGGCTACGATGACCCGGCGGTTTTCATTTGGTGTGTATGGTAGGGGACCGTACAAGTCGATTCCGATGCGGCCGAAAGGCCGAGAAGGACACGGCAGTGGCTGGAGCGGTCCTGTGATTGTGTGAGGGGAGCTCTTCCGGCGTTGGCACAAGGTACATGAATGGACGTACTGCCTAATAAAGCGGTACATTCCGCGCCAGTAATATCGAATTCGTAGGCGAGCATACGTCTTCACTACACCTGCGTGGGCGCATTGCGGATCTGCGTGGAAGGAGGCACAGACGTCAGAACGTAAGTGGCGAGGTATCACCAGCAACCATTTGCGGCCATCAGATAGGTAGTTTCGCCGATACAGAAGACCGTCACGGATGGTAAAATGGCGAGCAGTTCGTTGAAGTAAACGGTTGTCGGTACTTGAAGACGTCTGAGGCAGGTACTCTAAGAGAGACGCTATCCATGGGTCCTGGTGTTGCTCAAAGGACATGTCGACATGTTCAAGTGAAGAACATTCGTAGCGGGAAACACGCTGTAGCATAATCGTGGGGAAATGGCGAGCGAGAAAGAGCGCCGGTGTCCGAATGCTTGCGGCCTGACCGATAAATTACACGAATGTCATAATCTTGGAGACGTAGTGCCCAGCGAGCTAGGCGACCAGATGGGTCTTTTAATGACGACAACCAACACAATGCGTGGTGATCAGTCACGACGTCAAATGGGCGGCCATATACGTAAGGTCGGAATTTCAGATTGCCCAAACAATGGCAAGGCATTCTTTCTCAGTGACTGAATAGTTCTTTTCCGCTTTAGTAAGGGTGCGACTAGCGTAAGATACAACATACTCATCGAAGCCACATTTACGCTGAGCAAGAATAGCGCCGAGGCCTACTCCACTGGCGTCCGTATGGATTTCGGTTGGAGTGTCTGGATCAAAGTGGCGTAAGATAGGTGGTGATGTCAGAAGATGCCGTAACGAGGCGAATGCTTCATCGCATGCTGGGGACCACGCCGAAATGTCTTGGTTTTCGGCAAGTAGCTGCGTCAGGGGTGCAATTATGGTGGTGAAATTGCGCACGAAACGGCGAAAGTATGAGTAGAGGCCGATGAAGCTGCGGAGTTCTTTTACCCCCAATGCAGAGATGTTACTTGGCTCGCGACTTCAACTTAACTTGAGCAAGTCGGCGCGAAGCAAGCAACGGATTTCAAAACGCCCCAGTCAGCCTTCGCGTTTCATAGATGCTCAGGCTGTCTTGCTTGGTCAAGTCAAGAACGAGCTTCAAAGCAGAAACACGCTGCACGCCTGCTAACGAGGGTAATAATGAAGTTCTTCGCGTAAGGCATGCATTACACCAAAAAAAGACCCTGCATTTTAAAATAACTATAAAAACGAAGGGCCACAAGCATATTCTTGCCATTTTACGGCTAACGAGCGGCACGTGGTGCCTGCCACCACAGCGATACGCAGTGTTGATTCTGTAAAGCGTTTGTTGCCCGCTGGTTTTAGTGGCCACCCAAATGCGGTGCGTTTCTCCACGGTTGCTTGTTTGGAGGAGAAACAAGCATCGCGTTGGGTTCTTTTGTCGTTTTTTTTTTCTCAATCGAACGCCATGGCATGTATTTGTGCTGACCTGGCTCACGAGGTGACGCGATTTTCACGGTATTTGCCTTTCTGTTCGCCTGTGTGCATGCCTGTAATGGGCTAGGTCGCAGTTATTACGAAAAAAAAAAAAAAAAACAAGTTCTGGGAACAAATGTGATTCATATCCTTTTGTTGAGCTTGGTAAACAAGAGAAAAAGCGGGGGCCAGGACATTGCCTCAGCAGAATTCTGTCTCGCGGGGTGCAGCAATGTATCGCTGCATGATGGTGACGCGGATAAAAAAACCTGTGATAGGGGCACCTCTTTTTTGTGTGTGTGTAATTTTACGTAGCGTTGTGTTACAAGGGATGCCTTTCTGAGCGAGAAACAGCGCCCTAGACGGGACGAAAGGATAGACGAGGCACACGGACACAGCACTAAGTCAATTTTTTTTTTTTACCGAAAGAGACGGAAAGTGTCGTCGTGTTATAGAAAAACAGAAATAGCCTTTGCGGTTATGGAACACTTTGGCGTTGTCGACACCGGGGCTATTAATACGCAGGTGTGTGTAGTCGACACAACCTCTAACGCAAGGGAACTCAGCCACTTCATAACAGTCCGCCGGCTGCGGAAAGCGCACCAGGGTCGCGTACAAGTGCTTTGCGATGAGTAGCGTAACTTTTCCGACTGCACGGCACACTGTCGACTGCGGAATGCGGACGAAATTTCCGGTGACTGGTTGGTATGTGCCAGCGCTGTAAAACCTGAGAGCCATCAGTAGCTGTAACACTGGATGCACGGGCTGTCTTCGGTTGTCCCCACTTTCACGGAGCGGCAACATAACGAGCAGCTGTCCCACGGCATTCATGAATCTGTACCTAGCGTGGAATTGTTGCTCGTCGTACAACTCCATCGGATTTCCTTGGTCACGTAAAGCGGTTCCAAGAATCTTCGGCAGGCAGTGCGCCTCAAAAAATGCTACGCTTATGGCGAGGCAATCAAACTCAAAAGCGGCCACCTTTCACGCGACGTCCATTCGAGAGGTGGCCATATTGGAATAACGCGTGAAGTCTCTTTCAAGCAAGCCCCGCAGCTGACTTGAAACTTGTCCTGACTTCGACCGAGCTAAGTCGCCTTCAAGTCATCCGCAAGTTCGAGAACGATTTATGGCGACCGGCAAGACTGTCTTGAGTCAAGAACGAGTCAAGTACGAGTCAAGTAACATCTCTGCATTCGGGGGTTAGTGTAGCTGGCCTGAGAAAGTCGGCGACAGCGCTAAGCTTGGCTGGATCAGGACGAACACCATGCTTGCTAACAACATGCCCTAATATGGTAAGCTGGCGGGCAGCGAAGTGGCATTTCTTCAAATTCAGCTGCAGTCCAGCGTCCAAAAAACAAGTCTGGACACTTGCGAGGCGGCTGAGGTGGGAGTCGAAGTCCTTCGAGCAAACGACGACGTCATCCAAATAGCACAGGCATGTGTTCTATTTAAAGCCTCTAAGGATGTTGTCCATGAGACGCTCGAAGGGGACAGGCGCATTACGGAGGCCGAATGGCATCACGTTAAATTCATACAATCCGTCAGGCGTTACAAACGCAGTCTTGGGGCGGTCGGCTTCATTCATAGAAACCTGCCAGTAGCCCGATCGAAGGTCTAAAGAAGAAAAGAACTCTGCTCCTTGTAGGCAATCGAGGGTGTCATCGATTCTTGGCAGCAGATAAACATCTTTTCTCGTGATCTTATTAAGACACCTGTAATCAACGCAAAATCTGATGCTACCATCCTTCTTTTTTACCAGTACAACCGGAGAGGCCCAAGGGCTGCTTGAAGGTTGTATTACGCCACGTCGAAGCATATCGTTCACCTGATCATCAATGGCACGGCGTTCAGCGTGAGAAACTCGATATGGGCGCTGGTGCAAAGGTGCACGGCTACTGGTGTCGATTTGGTGAACGATTGCAAATGTGCGACCCAAAGAAGGTTGGCTATGGTCAAATGACATCTTGAAGCGATCTAGGAGAGCCAGGAGTTGGGTGCGCTGAGCAGCGGGAAGTTGAGGGTCAATCGCTGGGAAAAAAGCCTCCGGAGATGAAGTGGGAGTGGTATCAGAGGTAATGGTGTTTAAGTGAGATAATGGCAAGTCGTCAGGTAGGTGACTGGACGAAACAGAATCAATTTCCTCAAGGTGACCGAGGACTTCGCCACGGAATAATATGGCTGGGGAAGGAAGCGAGTTCGTTATATAAATGGAGCCACGGGAGTTTTCTACGGTGACAACTGCGAACGGGAGAAGGAAGCTTTTGCGAGAGCCAAAGGCGTCGGAGGGGTAAAAGAGGGCGGTGACAGAGGGCGCGTCGTCGCAGAAGAGTGGCACAAGAACACAGGATAGAGGAGGGATGTGAGTGTCCGCGGCCACGGTGACTCGGGAAGATAGCGGCTTGAAAGGTGTGGGGTCTCGGCGAAGCGAACGAGCGCATCGCCACGCCACGCTCTTGGAGTGAACGGACACAGCAGACGCGGTCGGTACAAAGCACACCCATACATACATTTATTAACTAATTTAGATGACGATATCATCCGCCGAATGTTACACCAATTTCAACTGACACGCTACCATACAAACAACATAATGCAGTGACACTCTAAACACACAATAACATGATAAACACACCCAACACACTAACACATACCCAAGGCGGCGGCGCCAACGCCTGACTTTCCACGTGGGACCCCGGCGGGAAGCTCGCGGTGCCGAGCACCGGGGACCCACGCTACAGACAACCGTTCGCGGCAGCCGCCACGCGCAGAAGAGGCTCGCTCAACTCTCGCCCACCACCAAGGCCTGCCTTCCGCCAGGGGCCACCGCCGGCGCTACCACTCTACCAACAGTGGTACTCAAAGCGAACACAACGCCATCTATCGCCCGGTGGTGGTCACCACCGAAACAAAGCCTTGGGGCGAGACACGTGCGTCACGCGGCGCAGACAACTTTACAGGGGGGGAGGTGTCGGCACCCTCACAAAGGTCTTTCAGACGTCGGCGCTTCACACAGGGGCAGTTCAGACATCGTCGACAACTCTAGTTCGGCACGCGCACAGTGAACGACGGCATGATGAGCGCAGAGGAAGTCCTAGCCTAAGATGATATCATGCGAACATGGGGAAAACACAATGAATTCGACTACGTACAAAATATTTTGGATGACCAGTCGAGCTGTGCACGCTGCAAAAGGTTGGATGTGATTCGCAGTGGCCGTGCGGAGAGAGACATCGGAAAGTGGCAGTGTAAGCTTCAACTTGCAGCACAGTTCACCACTTGGCACAGACACGGCAGCACCAGTATCAGCGAGCGCTTGCACCGGTACACCATCAATATGCTCAGTTATTTCATTAGCAGGTAGAAACGGAGGCCTTAAAAGTTTCGATATATGTGCAGCTCTTGCCTCGGGAACTGCGATGGTCAGTTTTCCGTTTGGATGGGGGCTGATCGAGGAAGCATAGGAGAAATTGAACGGCGCCGTGGTGAGGGCGACCGATCCCTGTCGAAGCCGCGGCGACGTGGCAGCGACTGTTCCGACGTGAAGTGGAACGAAGACGACTGTGGTGGCTCTGGACGATAGCCGTAAGTCGCCTCACCAGCAGTTGGGTTATAATTCCGACGGCGGCAATAGCGTGCTACATGACTGGGAAGATGGCAGAAGTAGCAAATCGGCCTGTTGTCCGGAGTGCGCCAAGGGTTAGTTGGTAGCGCAGCGTGGCGAACAGGAGGTGGGTGGGGATGGATAGGGGGACTTACAGCGTAGATGGGACGGGGCTGTCTAGCAAGATCCGTGGCGTTTGGTAGCGACGGGGGCGATCGTCTGGCGGCCTCAGCGTAAGTGAGAGGGGCGGAGATAGGCGAAGGAAGGTATGTAGGAGACGGCATCAGAAACTTGCTCTTCGATTGTCTTGCGGAGCGTTGGGGTCAGTGTGTGCACACTGGTCGGAAAATGCGGCACAAGAGACAATTGGCGCTCCACTTCTTCTCGGACGAACTGCTGAATTTGCTGCATTACGGTGCTTTGTTCTGATGAAACAGCGCCAATGGTCAACGCAGATGTAGAGCTCGTGTCGAGGTTTGGACGTCGAGTAGAAATGCGCTCTCTCTGCAGCTCGTCGAAACTCTGACAGTGTTGAATAGGCTGGACGATGGTTTGCGGGTTTTTTGCAACGAGCATGTGGAAGGCGTCGTCCTCGATACCTTTCATGATGTGCCGAACTTTGTCAGTGTCAGACATGTGGGAATCGATACGACGGCATAGGTCCAGAATATCCTCAATATACGAGGTAAAGGTCTCGCCAGAGCGCTGTGCGCGGCCGCGCAAGCGCTGTTCGGCGCAGAGCTTGCAAACAGCGGGTCGGCCAAAGACTTCTGCAAAGCACGTCTTGAAGGTTGACCAAAAGGGTATTTCCACTTTGTGGTTGTGAAACCACAGTTCTGCCACATCCACCAGATAGAAATGAAGGTAAGCGAGCTTGTCGGTGTCATCCCACTTATTGTGGGCGCTTACCGCTTCATACTGGGACAGCCTGTCTTCGGCATCTTGGTCGTCTGTCGCGTTAAAAATTACTGGATCTCGCTGTCTTGGCATTCCAAAACAGGTGACGGATGGGATTATGACTGCAGATGGCTGGGTCATGTCGTCAGGCATTGGCGAAGCGGGTGGTTGAGGTAGAGTCCGGGAACGGAGTTCCAGTTTGAGACAACCAGCACTCTCCACCAAATGTAAGAATACTGTTAGACGCCACGCCGGGGTGATGCAACCGTTTAATGGGCCGAACAGCAGCGAGACAGCAGCCAGCGGTTTCAACAGCAGCTGCAGCAGCATGAGCCTCTGCCACAACAAACGTCTTCTTCGCCGTCTTAGCAAGCCCACATTTTTGTCACTCTACACATGTTTTATGTTTTTGATGCCTCTCTCTCTAATCAAGTTCACAATGAATCTAAGTGCCACATCCACAGGACCCACAGGCCGCACTTTTATGCTAGATCAGCTACTCATTGCTCTAGTTTGGCAGGCTTTGTTTTATAGAATGCAATAGTTGTTTTTTGGGCTTGTTGATGAAGCATAGTGTTGTATACTCAATGAATGCCAATGCTAGCTTTAGTAGTTTATTATCTGTAGTTTATTGCATAAAACAGGCAGACTATATACAAGTATAGCCACACTTCTCAATTCATAGTACAGAAATAAACTGTTATGCCCATCAAATGAGAGCCAGGCAATCTGCTTGATTGGTGAGCATAAATCTTGACTCGCCTTGAAGTTTGAGTCGCAGGGAATTATTACTTGGAAGGGCAATGGCTTCACATTCAATACAATTTTTTATTCATACAGTATTCTTGTACAAAGAACTGTTGGGCCAGTAGCCAAAGGCTAGTGTAGGCCCATAGTCTATATAAACATAGCAGCTACAACGTCATGTCAATATCTAATTATCAGTAATAGAATACTAATAGTGAGGCAAAATACATAAACTCAAACATCAAACAAAAGGAAGGAGTGCATTGTACAATAGCTCCAAAAAGAAATAATTACCACAGTGTGAAACATTTGAGACTCAAGGAAGTTGGGGGTAAATCACTTAAGTTTTGAGAGGTACAGCTTTTTCACAGCAGGTTTGAAATGACTAGCCATTTTCACTCTAGTGGGCACTGCGTTCCAAATTTTGGCGCCATGAAACTCGAGCAGTCGGCCGTACGAGTTGCGAGTAGCTGGTAGATTGATATTTCTATTTGTTGCGTTCCTTGCGTTGCATTGTGATTAGGCACAATGAACAGGCTTGGTGATAGCAAGTGATTCCCACGTAAAATATTGTTCACCAGAATGGCCACTTTCATTTCGCATGCTATAGAGAATGGTAGTATACCGAGTTGTGAAAGGCAAGCTATTATCATCGTGCGGTCTTGTCTATGTTGTAATGCGTAAGGCCCTTTTCTGTAGGCGAATGTTGGGATCTAAGTATGTTTACATGTGCCAGACCATGCATGATTCAGAATAGTATATGATGTGGCAGTGAAATATTGATAAGTAAACAATTTTCAGTATGTTAAGATTAAGACAATCTCTGCTTTTCATTAGCAAAAAGCAGGCTGAAGCTAATTTGGTGCATATAGTACTAGATATGTGTGGTCTCCAGTTCAAGGTAAGAGTCCAATAATACCCCTAAATATTTTATAATCTGTACTTGTTCTATGGTTCCACCTACAAACTGAATTTGCATGTCTATTCTGTCACACTTAGCATAACAGAAGTGGAACTCTGTACTTTGTCTTGTCTTCATTTAAGGGGGGACGCGGCTTTGGGATCGCGAAAAATGGCAAAAAAATCGATTTTTTGAAACTCAAGTTTTCAGTTTTTGGAACCCTTTTTCTATCTGGTTCCAAAATATCTACACTGAAAACCGCGCAGAAGTGCTTCGGGAAATTCGTTTCACCCACCTAGGTAGGAAAAATATTTCTGGAAATGGCGAGAAAACGGCGATTTTCAAAAAATAGCTTCGCTATGCTTGGGCCGGGAGCCGGCTTCTTGGGCTCATAGGAAAGAGCATTTTTCTGTGTTTAACTTTCCCGCCTCAGCTGGCTCCTCCCTTTAACAACAAGCGAGCAAAAAGCAAATGTTTGAAGGTCGTTTTGAGGCCCTTGATTGGCCGTGGCCGCCATGTTGCCTCAGCTCGCCTCGCCATTGGCCCGATGCTCGCTCCGGGAGATCGTCGTCTGCTGCTTGTGCGTCGCGAGGACATGGCTCTCGAAAATCGCCACTTCGTGACGTGTTCACGGCTTGATAATCACTTAAGATATAACTACGCTTTAGTTACGAGCAGTAAGCGGATGCGCAATCAGGTTACTACGAGCGTCAGCGCGGTCTACGAGCGCCGCGCGTCATTGAAGTCGTTTTTAGCCCTAAAGCCCAAACTCCATAAGCGCGAAAATGCACGCGACAGCGACGAGCGACGCGACGTAGATCGGCGTCGCGCGATCAGTCGCTCGCGCAGGCAAACTCCATTCACGCGACGGCTTCGGCGAGCGAATTCCACTGTTGCTGGCATGAGGCCGTCAACTAGCACCAAGAAAACCGCGTAGCGAGCGGTTTCCAATTTAAAAATAAGATATATTGTTGTGTAATGAAACGGAAAGTGTTTATTATTGCCTTGCAGCATTTTTTATATGCGCATGCGTAATAAACATTGCGTTATTTCTTGTTGCGCATACGTGACTCGGGCAGGGTCACGTGCACCTATGTAGTCTTCGTCTTTTCCGGTTTTTCGCTATTGGCTGCTTGAGCCCAGCACTTCCGGGCGATGAGCGACGGTTTCCAAATCTGGAGAACCGAGCGATCGCGCGAAAACGAGCACGCGACACGTCGCGCGAACGCCATGTTTCGTCGCTCATAGCGTCGCTCGTCGCTGTCGCGTGCATTTTCGCGCGTATGGAGTTTGGGCTTAACTCCGCCGACTGCGGGCAGGAACGACCCGCTAGCGCATTCGTGGCGACGTGTTTCTTCGCAAGCAACGAAGCTGTAAGCGGCGGCACGATCTGATTACTACGAGTGGCCGCACCGGATGCACGATCAGATGACTACGAGCGGGCGCGCGGCGGTCTACGAGTGCGGCGCGTCATCGGAGTCGCCTTTAGGCCTAACTCCGCTGACAGCGAGACTGCGGGCAGGAACGACGCGCAAGCGCACTCTTGGTGACGCGCTTCTTCGCAAGGAATGTACCACATCACTCGCTAGCTCCTCCGAATATTGTACGGGCATTTTACGCATCGGCAGCGGACAACACAGTCAAGCTCGTCACCCCCCCCTCCCCCCCCCCCCCCTTCACTGCCAAGGATCGCTCGGAACAGCGGCTAGCAGTTTCGCGCGTCGTCATTCGAAAATGCGATGCCAAGTGCAGTGCGTGCCGATCTTTTGTCTTCGTAGTTACTCATTTCGCGGATCGTCATCGAACGCCGCCGGCAAGTGCATTACGCGCCGGCTGCACTGTCCACGCGGCCGCGCACCCCACGGTCATATGGAGTGCCGTCAGTAAGCTTTTGTAATGCGATTCAGACGTGCTTGGAGCCGTGCTTGATATCTCCACGAACGTCTATGAATGTTCCGAGGTTAATGAATTGCTGTAGATTAGAATTTCCGCGACCGGCTGTATGATGATGCGTTTCACGGCTAGAGCGGCGAAAGAGCATGTGTGAATCAGGGGCACGAATTTTTATATGCCCGTTTCGTGTCATTAATTATACTGCTAGAAATTCCCGTGCCACCAGTCTCCTGCCCATAACTTTGTTATTTGGAAAGAAGGCATAGGCCGTCATGGTGTGATCCATTTTTCTGATGCAATAAACTTCTCTCCAAATAAAAAAAAGTTCAGTGAATATTTGTAATCAAGTACTTAATTACGCTAATTACAACTTCAGCACAAAAAAGTATGTTTAATAATTTCAGTATATGGTTTCATTCAATTACAATCTTTTCTGTCATACTTATCACACCACTCCTTCATACAAAGAACTTGGTTTGAAATTCATACTTGTTCTTTGTAACTCATGAAAAGGAGTAAATCATGAAAAGAAGTCAAATATCACAAGACAAACCTGAGATCACAATTTTTAGGTGTCTTAGAGACGTAAAGAAAAGTTGAAACTTTAAACGCAGCTTTCTCAATACTGTTTTTTTTTTTTTGACATTATGCTCAGCCCCTTCACATGGTTCAGTGAAAAAATAATTTGTTTCTCGTAAAGTATTTGTAGTATCGCTTCAAAATTTTTATGAAAGCACTGTGAGGTTATTCTTAGTGTCTGTGCCAATTTTCATCAATATTCAACGAGAAACAAAAAAGTTCATTGAAAAAAAGCCTGTCGAAAACTTCGACAGGCTTTTTCTCACAAGTGTGTTTTGGACATTGTGCATCGCTCGTGGAAAGAGTAGCACGAGAATGACTGGACCGATTTTGATTCTGTTTTTTTTTTCCCTGAATCCCTGAACACTGCTTGTGGGTACAGCAATCTTCAATTTCTGTTTCGTGGCCGTGTTATTTTTCTAGACGATGATTTGTCCGTGCCATTGTTTCTGACAATGTGTGTCGGCAGCCATGATGATCTCTAAAAAAAAAACGAGAACTTATTTAAAAATTCCGAGAGTGTCATACCCTGTAGCTTTCTTTTGAGTAAAGATCAACATCATTCGCAGCTTCCTGGCATGTTTTGTTGCAGCGCTAGGCTTTCCACGAGCAGACCATGTAATTGGATCGTGTAGCATTATGTAACTTGAGAACTACTGAAGCTATCATGATGAAACTGCATATTTCCCTATTCTAGACACTTATGAGTATGCATGCCAAATTTCATTGCTGTAGGTCAACAAATAAAAAAGTTTTTTTTCAAAGCCACCTCCCCCCTTAAGGTTAATTTATTACTTGCAAACCAAGGGGATACATTTGATAACTCTCTATTTATTGTGCTCTGCAGTTCACAAAGGGTTTTCCCTGAGAATAATAGCGCGGTGTCATCGGCGTAAATAACAGGTTTTGATGACTTTTAGTGCTCATGGCTAGAACATTCATATGCTCAATGCTTTCGCGGTAATGCCATCGTGGCCAGTAGCTCTGTAACAAGGCATACCTGATATAATTGAGGTTATGGTATGTTCCCCTATTTGATCCAAGCAAAACCTCGCATGAATGACTGGGCAATCGACATTGCTTTCAGTAGCTTGAATACGGTCGGCTAACTTGGGACCAATGTTAGTGAAGTACATAAGTTTACCTATCCTCCATCTCACCAGTACCGTTGAGCACTACCAAAGCTATAGGGTGTAGGCAACCCACATGCTTGCTGAGCAAAACACAGTTCCAGATATAATTATTTTACAGTGAGCAAAGTTCAGGCATTCGCCCTTGTTGAGCATCTGCTACTTCACATCAACAAGTAATGTGTTTATTCTTCATCACATTTACGTCTTATTTCTTGTATTTTTGTATCGGTAACCACCCGTAACTGGTTATAAATCAACATTGCAACGCCCATGTATATACCACTGTTTGCTTTGAACCAAATTACATAGTTAAAAGCCAACTGCAACGAAATTTGACTTGAGTGAAATCGGTCAGAAATGCGTAGTACATTGAAGGTAAGTTATGATAATGACAGTGAAAAATCTAGCTGTCACATATTTAAATTATAATTGTTCTAATTGCCAGCAAGCAGACGACACGAAGCTTTAGCGGTGTGCCCAGTCAAATTGTACAGAACCGAGCATGACGAAAACTGAAGAGCATCGCTCCTTGCGAGCCATCCTCCCTGCCGCTGAATCTCTTTTCTGTGGGACGCCCGTCCGCGAGCGGTTGACTCGGAAAATTCTGAAGTACGATGCCAATGCAATGCGTGGTCGTAGGCTGCTTGAGCATGTATGCCACGGCGGGGATCAGCTTTCACATTTTTCCTAAAGGCGTAAAGATCTGGAACCTGTGGACTATCGCAGTCACGCGAAAGGTTTGGAAGCCATCCAAGGGAGCTGCACTTCACTCAACGCACTTCAAAGATGACGACTTCATGCACAGAGCATTTAACCTAGTTGTACCGATTGTCACTACAGCCTGTAAGTTTGTATATGTGCCGCAAGCAAAAGGCCGCCAGCTGTGTCCTGCAAGAAAAACAATATCGAATAACCTCTAGGAGCATGCGTCTATCCATGCTTGTTATGAAACAAGTTCGAGGAGCAAGCTTGTTAGGGCTGCAAGGAACAGGACGCAAGTGGCATGGCACACAAACATATATTAGAGCCACGGAGAAAGAACTATCAGAACACAGAATTAGGCAAACAACACAAGATACAAAGCATAGAAAGGTAATGAACACTACAAGCGTCTTTAGGAGTGAGTTCAGAGAACCAACACGCTCACGCGTTTCGGGCTTGGCCGGATGTCGTTGCTGCGTTGCTGTTCCTCGGCCCTCGAGACGGGCCAGGCGGGTTGTCGTAGTCTATTCAGGCATTGACACACTTCCATCACAATCTTTCCCTCACAGTGCATGTTCAAGCAGCTTTGTTTGGTTGACATTAAAAAAAAAAAAAAACTAAGGTGTGGCCGCGATGTGCGTGCTAGAGGAGCGCGAAGCAGACGATTCCTCTGTCATTCATGTCACTTTCAGTTACCCATAAATGCGTCGGTTTTTTTCTAGTTTCGGTATCAAAAATACCGTCGTTTGTAAGGTTTTTTCTAAGGTAAGCACTTGTATTTTGAAGGCGACGTTTGGCAAGCAGCAATACCTCTAGCTAGACTACCTATATACAGTGAAATTTCGGTATAATGAACTTCAGGAGACCGCGGAAATTTGTTCGTTATATTGAAAGGTCGTTATAGAGAAAGCTCGTAAATTAACCATAAATACTTATTTTTCACTCACCGAAACGACTTACCTTTACAACGGTGGGTCTTTGAACTCATTCTTCAAGAGAAAAAAAAACAAATGCACAAGTAAACACCAAAAAATGTTCGTTTACATTAAAGAAGTATGTGACTTTTTTTTTTTTTAAAGCAAGCAGCACGAACTTTGCAGCGCGAAGACCCCCAGCTCATCCACTTTTCAGTGGTGCGATTCGGTTCTTTGGTCACAACAGCCTGCTTTTTGCCTTCCAGTTGCCGAAGAATATCCATTGTCTCACTTAGCGAAAACTGCTTTCGCTTCTTCGTCGCAAGCAGAGATGAACTCATTTGTAGTATCACCGCAGTGCGAACGCCGACTTGCTTTGCGGACACGATAAGTAATCACTGAAAAGAGATGAACACGACTGAAAAAACAAGGCCTCCAAAGAAAAACCCCAAGCGTCTCTCGGCTGTCATCGCCTCTTTCGAAGAAAAAAAAGTTCTAAAAAAGAAAATTCCTCACGTTTTGTTTTCTGCTCTCTCGCTGTCTCAGGTTTTCCGCACCCATGCTTCCTGCCTCGCAACTCCCACTCTGCCTCGCTGACCTTGCCCTCCCGTGTTGCCCTCGCCTCTGGGCATGCTTGTAAACCTGCAGCGTCGGCGTTTCAACAAAAAGAAAGAAAAGAAAGTTGCCCTTTCGTTGTTTTTTTTTCTCCACACCGTTGCACGTCTTTCAGGGAAAGGCGTTCGTTCGCTTTGTCGTCTGCTTGCGTATAAACAACACAGCAACGATGCGTGTGAAGCAACATACACGCACCTTATTCTCGCCAGGATGCTTAGGTCCTCACTGTTTACAACAGGGTACACAACAGTGTGTTGGCATTTCCGATGTTGGTCGATTTGTGCAAGAGAACACTCTTTCGCGCTTTCTGAATCCGTGCGGGTTTCGTCGTGTACGCCGTATGGCAGAGGACTGAGCGGAGTCTCCGCTTCGTTGGCGCTATCAAGATGGCAGACCTAACTCTAAATTTGTGCACGAGATGGCACCGCGCATTTCGCATATCAACTATTTATCGACTATCTTCAAGGGTGTGATTCGTGCCCTCCAACAGCGTTTGCCATTGTCCTTTTGTCTGCGCAGCAATGTTCTTTATCAGAACTTCAACCACTACGTGACTGAACACCTGCTCATTGTTCCATCCGTGCTACATGCAGATATTTTATCGACCCGTCATGATGATTCTTCGTCCGGCCACTTTGGATTCACACGCACCTTGGCTCAGATTCGGCAGCACTACTGCTGGCTAAAACTCGCACAGGATGTGCAGCATTATGTTAGGACGTGTCCTGAGTGCCAGCGCCGTAAAGCACCACCTCAGCGCCCAGCCGGTTTTCTAAGGCCTATTGTCCCGCCAGCACAACCATTCCAACAGATTGGTATGGACCCGCTCGGACCTTTCCCCAAGGCTCACGATGGAAACCGCTGAATCAGCTTTTCCACTGATTATATGACACAATATTGTGAAACCAAAGCACTACCATGAGACATCGTCAGTGAGATTGCACACTTTTTCATGAAAAACATCGTTCTCCGCCACGGAGCGCCATCAGTCATAACTGATTGGGGAACAGCCTTTACTGCCCAGATGATGGAGGATGTCCTGCAGCTAAGTGGAGCCGCACCTAGGAAAACAGCTGCATATCACTCGCAAAGCAACAGCCTTACAGAGAGGCTAAACAAGACGATTACTGACATGCTTTCCATGTACATTGATTGCGGCCATAAGAACTGGGGTGACATTTTGCCATACATCACGTTCACATACAACACTGCTGTTCAAGAAACTATGGGGTTCACACTGTTCCGTTTGCTTCATGACAAGGAGGCAGCCACTATGCTGGATGTCATGCTCCTACCTGACAGGTGCATCGTTAATGTCAACACAAACGAACACTCATCTGACTCGCGTGCGCAGCTTGCAAGCTCGTACTTGAAAGAATCTATAACCACTAATGCGTCGACTCCCAGCGGTACAAGGATCATCATTGCCATGGTTATTTACTAACCCGGCCATCAAGTCTGGCTGTGGACCCCCCATTCACCAACGGGGCTGTTCAGAAAAGCTATTGCGCTGCTACTTTGGTTCCTATAGAGTTCTCCTGCGTCGCAGTGAAATGAACTATGAAATTATTTCCAAAGATACAGCACGTCGATCCTGTCGCTTACCGCAGCCAGACATCATCCACATTTCCAGGATGAAACCATTCTACCAACAGTGACTACCCGTTAAACCTATGCGTGACTTTGGGAACGCTCAGTCGCCCCGATGGGTGGTCAAGTGGCTAAGGTACTCGGCTCCCCGCAGGGGGGCCTGCGCAAGTAGGCGTTTGGTGTGTAGCGACACCACGGACCCGAGCTAACGAGGGAGTTTCGGCTCCCTCCCACGCCTAGCCGTGCATGGCTTTGCTGTGTCCGGGGAAAAGGGGATCCTGGGGGTTGAGCCAATGCTGGGTGATTGGACCTTTAAGGCCCCCCGGCAGAGGCAACACACCCCTTTGGCCCCGGCTTCACGTAGACGGCACCCCTGGGCTGACCCACCCAGGGGAAATTGGCAGTCGCCTTTTCCTATCTCTCTCTTCCTACATCTTAGTCTTCTCTCGTCTTTAAATCTATCCTGTCTTCTTCTCTCTTCCATTTACTTCCGATTTTTCCTGGCGGCAAGGGTTAACCTTGTGTAATTACTCAACCTTGAGTAGTTATATTTGGTTATAGTGGCAATGTACGGCTGGCGTCTGCATCCTTATGCAATTAAGTGCTTCAGCGTCCCCTGGTTGGACTCCATGGTGAGAGGTCGCCATTGCTGCCGAAAAAAAAGTACACTACTATGGGAACACCTGCATTTCCCCGTCTACTAGATCGTCCTCCACCTAAGAGGGGACGCACCGATGACATCTCAATTTTCAGCCAACCCAGACAGTGTTTTCCCAAATTCCATGTTGTGCACAGCGAAAACCCAACAAAACAAGCCAGAGCCATATCTCCATTTCTTGTTGCTTAATCTCTGACTGAGGTCTTTGGCCCAGGATACAAGGTTACAAAAATGGCTAGCGGAGACCTTCTCCTTGAGCTGCCTGAAAAACACCACTATGAAAAAATTGGCAGTCTCGTAGCATTTGGTAATATCCCAGTATCTGTTTCACCTCATAGATCAATGAACACCTCACGCGGAGTTGTTTCAGAAGCAGACCTTCTTGAAATGTCTGAACAGGAACTGCTTGAAGGGTGGAAAGAGCAAAATGTCACAGATGTGGAACGAATCGTCATCAGACGAGAAAACAAAGAAATACCTACCAAACATTTAATACTCACCTTCGCAGCTAGCACACTGCCTTCATCTGTAGACACAGGCTACATCAAACTATCTGTCCGTCCCTACATTCCCAATCCAAGACGGTGTTTCAAATGTCAACGATTTGGTCATGGCTCGCAGAACTGCCGGGGTAAGGAAACTTGTGCAAGATGTGGTAGCCACGGCCACCCATCTGATAACTGTGTTATACGCCTCACTGCGTGAATTGTGACGGGGAACACGCCGCGTATTCGCGTTCGTGTCCTAACTGGAAGAAAGAAAAAGAAATAATCACTCTTAAAGTCAAAGAAAACATCACATTCAAAGAAGCAAGACGAAGAGTGTCGCCATTTTACGGCGCAACATATGCTGATGCGGCGCGTCAGGGGGCACCGCCGCACCAGCCCTCGCCACTCCTTCGGCCTGCGCATACCGATCCGGTGGTTGTGGCACCTGCCCCCAAGGTGGCTGTAGCCCAGGCTACACCGCCTACTCCCAAACAGAGACCGGAGACTCCAGAGTCCTCGGGTCTCAAGGCCTCCCCTCACCAGGCGAGGCCCGTAATCCGAACTAACAGCCCGCACGTGCGGGCATCCAGTGCCTCCGAGGAGGCAATGGATACGTCGGCACCCTTGGTGCCGAAAGAGCGGCGTGGCTCCTTGGAGCGCGCCAAGAAAACAAAAAAGCAAATAACAGGGCCTGGTGGTGGCCCTGTTAAGTGAACTCAAACTCCCCCGTCTAAACAGCCACTCGCTTTTCGTACACACAGCATTATTTTACATTCACCATGAACACTCAAATTATACAATGGAACGTCAGGGGCCTTCTCAGAAACCTTGACGACATCCAAGAACTCTTACACGAACACTCACCAAAAGTGCTGTGTGTACAAGAAACACACCTTAATTCAAAACACACAAATTTTCTTCGTAAACACGTTATTTTTCGAAAGGACCGTGATGATGCCATGACATCATCCGGAGGTGTTGCCATCATAGTGAAACAAGGAACTGCATGCACACACTTACAAATACAAACTTCCCTTGAGGCAGTGGCTGTTCGAGCACTTCTTTTTGATAAACTGATCACAATCTGCACTATTTACATTCCTCCTAGCTATCAGCTGCAAAAACGTGATTTACACTCCTTAATTGATCAACTTCCGGAACCTTATGTTCTTCTTGGAGACTTTAATGCGCACAGCAAGCTATGGGGTGACTCTCGATATGACGCGGGAGGTCGACTGATCGAACAGTTTCTTCTCTCGTCGAGCGCGTGTCTCCTAAATCGAAAAGAACCAACCTATTATAATCTCGCCAATAACACCTATTCCTCCATAGACCTAAGCATAGTATCTCCATCTCTTGTGTCTCTACTCCAGTGGAAAGTCGTCAGCAATCTGTACGGAAGTGACCACTTCCCCGTAGTTTTGAGCACAAATACAGTAACTGAGTCTCCACTACGTGTTCCCAAGTGGCTCATAAACAGAGCCGATTGGGAACAGTTTTATACCATCGCTCGTCTAGGTTGGAATGACATATGTACTTTGAACATTGATGTTGCTGTCAACTTTTTCACAGCGTTTTTAATTGATGCTGCAACAAAATGCATCCCACAAACAAATGGACACCCTGGAAAACGGCGTGTGCCATGGTGGAACTCTGAATGCCGAAACGCGCGCAAACAGCAAAACAGAGCTTGGAGGCTGCTTCGGAACTCACCGACAGCCGAAAATCTTGACACCTTCAAGAAAATAAAGTCTCAAGCTAGGAGAACGCGTCGGCAGGCCAGAAGAGAAAGCTGGCAGAAGTTTTTGTCAGGGATCAATTCTTACACACAACAGGCCAAAGTCTGGAACATGGTCGGTAGGATAGCAGGGAAACAAGTACACACACTTCCACTCGTAAACACTCAAGGTGATACCTTGGAAGATCAGGCAAACTTCCTCGGGGCACATTTTGAACGGGTATCCAGCTCGTCCCACTATACTGACACTTTCCAAAAATACAGAACAAGATTAGAAAAGCAAAAACTCGAACACAAATCCACTAGATACGAGACATATAACCAAGCTTTCAGTCTAGCGGAGCTCCGAACATCTCTAAACTCCTGCAGTACTTCTGCACCCAGGTCCTGACCGTGTGATGTATGAAATGTTAAAAAACCTACCAAACGAAACCCGAAAAACCTTACTTTGTTTGTACAATGCTATTTGGTCTTCTGGCACTATTCCTACCTCCTGGAAAGAGGCTATTGTTATTCCCATTTTGAAAGAGGGCAAGGACCCTTTTTTACCCTCGAGTTATGGGCCTATAGCACTTACAAGCTGCTTGTGCAAAGTCTTCGAAAAAATGATAAACTGCCGACTTGTACATTTTCTTGAAACAAATAATTTGCTCGACCCATTTCAGTGCGGGTTTCGAGAAAGTAGATCCACCACAGACCACCTTGTTCATATCGAGGCACAGATCAGAGACGCGTTCGTCCATAAACAATATTTTCTCTCTGTGTTCCTCGATATCGAAAAGGCTTATGATACTACATGGCGTTACGGAATTCTAAGAGACCTGTCCCACGTTGGTGTGCGCGGAAGAATGTTTCATATAATCGAAAGTTACCTGTCAAACCGGACATTCCGTGTCCGTCTGGGCAGTGTGCTCTCCCAAACATTTGTCCAGGAAACAGGCGTGCCACAAGGTGGTGTGCTTAGTTGCACACTTTTTATTATTAAAATGAATTCTTTGCACTTGTCCATTCCCCGCAATATGTTCTATTGTACATATGTCGGCGACGTTCAGCTTGGCTTCAAGTCATGCAACTTGGCCATGTGTGAGCGGCAGGTTCAGCTGGGTTTAAATAAGATCTCCAAATGGGCAGATGAAAACGGATTTCGACTTAACCCACAAAAAAGTACGTGTGTCTTGTTCTCTCGACAGAGAGGCATGCACTCGGAACCCGACATTCAACTGAACGGGCAACAACTGTCCGTCAAAGCCGAGCATAAATTCTTAGGCTTAATCTTGGACAACAAGCTGACCTTCGTACCCCCCATAAAGTATTTAAAAACAAAATGTTTAAAAGCCATGAATGTTATAAAAGTGTTGTCACGTACTACGTGGGGTAGTGACAGGAAATGCCTCATGAACCTGCATAGAAGCCTTATTCGCACCCGCGTAGATTATGGGGCCGTTGTCTATCAGTCAGCTACTCAAAGTGCCTTGAAGATGCTGGATCCCGTGCACCATTCGGGCATCCGCCTTTCTACGGGTGCTTTTCGCACCAGCCCCGTAAAAAGCCTTTACGTTGAGTCAAATGAGTGGTCGCTTCATCTGCAAAGAACCTACATGTCCTTTGTATATTTCCTTAAGGTGAAAGCAGACAAGAGGCACCCCTCATACTCTACTATTAATGACTTGTCGAACTCCATTCTTTTTCAAAACAGGCCTTCAATGAGGCAGCCCTTCTCAGTTCGCCTGAAGGGTCTAGCTGAGGACGCTGGAGTGTCACTCGAACGCAGTTTAATGGCTCCTGTAGCATACCCGCCACCGTGGCAGTGGCAGACTATAGATTGCGATGTGTCTTTTCTAGAAGTTACTAAACATGCGCCTATTGCCCATATTCGAACATACTTCTTGGAACTTCAACACAAATACACACGTCCTGAGTTTTTTACAGATGCCTCTAAGTCTAACTCCTCTGTGTCCTACGCTGCTGTTGGCCCTTCGTTTTCGGATGCTGGCCCTCTACATCCAGGCACAAGTATCTTCACAGCGGAAGCTTACGCGATACTTGTGGCAGCTAAACACATCAAACAATCACAAATACAAAAAGCAGTAATTTATACAGGCTCCCTCAGTGTGGTAACGGCTCTGCACAGTCTTAAAAAACAAAAAAACCCTGTCTTCGTTTCACTTTACTCCATTTTATGCACCCTCTACACACTCAACAGACATGTTGTGTGCTGGGTGCCAGGGCACCGTGAGATTCAAGGCAACGTGATGGCGGATCAGCTTGCTGCATCCGCCCACGAAAGCAGCGCCATTACACCGACATCAATCCCGGCCCTTGATCTTAAGTCGTCTCTCAAACGAAAACTCAGGGACTACTGGCAGAGCAAGTGGGATACACACACACAAAACAAACTACACATTATCAAGCCACACCTTGGCCATTGGCCACCAGTATCAAAATCACGTCTAACAGAGGTAACACTAACAAGACTCAGGATAGGACACATATACACGACACACACACATCTTTTGTCCGGTGGTGATCCACCATTGTGTGATAAATGTGGTGAGGCATTAACAGTTGCTTCACGTTTTAATTCAATGTAAACATTTAGACACTCTAAAAAGACAACACTTCCCACTATCCTACCGACAACATATACCTTTACACCCTGCAATGTTCGTCGGTAGGGAACCGCTTTTTAGTCACAAATCATTATTAGCGTTTTTAAAGGAAATTCATAATTTTCATATCATATACCCGGGCATACCGTAGCACGACCTCTCTAGAGAGGTTTTTGCTGCGGTGGCTACACAGGAAAGCACTTGCCTCACGGCCCTTGCACGCAAGGGTACTAACGTGTGAGGTACTTGTGCTAATGCCATACATGTCCACCATCATTTTTCATTATCACCAACTTTTGTCACCTATTCACACCACACACACCTTTCACGGCATGGTCATGATTTAATTATTTGTATGTTTTTACCCGCTTTACTGCGAGGAATTTTATGGCCCTTATACAGCCGCTAATCACAACCATTGTCCACATTCCTGTCTCATGAACTGGCGCTCTTTGGCCATCAAATGGCCCTTGCGCCAAAAAACACCATATATCATCATCATAAGGTACTCCGCTGCTGACCCGCAGGTCGTGGGATCGAATCCCGGCTGCATTTCCGGTGGAGGTGGAAATGTTGTAGGCCCGTGTGCTCAGATTTGGGTGCACGTTAAAGAACACCAGGTGGTCGAAATTTCCGGAGCCCTCCACTATGGCGTCTCTCATAATCATATGGTGGTTTCGGGACGTTCAACCCCACATATGTCAATCAATGGAAACCCTCAGTCATCGTCAGCTTGTGTGTCTATGCACTTTGTAGGGGTCCGTCCTACGTACGACTGATGCAGAAGCCTAACTAAAGCCTCAGCCGCACACAGTCATACCGTGCACGATTAACGTCCCCTATCCGTAGCTCGTCTCACTGCAGCTACACGGGTTCGGGCTCCCCCACAGCTTTCTCTTGTATTCATGCATCTGCATAGCGATAATGCTCGCGACAGGCATGTATTACGTAGTATCATTTCTGGCGGAATTGTATGTGCCGCTATAGAAAAGACGAGGAAGAATAGTGCGCGAATGAAGATAATGGCTTCGCTTTGCCAGTGAGCGGACCAGGCTGACGTTCGGCCAACCTCCAGTTACGAGTTTCTGCTCATTATAATGGGACAATATTATGAAATTGAACTCACAAATGCCCCTATTCTTGCTGTACAAGTTGAATAGCTGCCTAAACAAAATTGCTGGAAGTTTACAAATGTGAAAGTGTATTATTTAAAAAATGGTTCAAATAGAGATCACTTATGTACCTAGACTGAAAAGAAATAAAAAAAAGGTGATAATTACATATATGGGTGCTGCCATTTTTGACTGTTAAGCCGGTGTTTTCTTGTTCTGTATATCGCAACGGCCCTGAAACATTGTACGCACCAACCCAACAGTTGCATGCTCATTTGTCTTCCGCAATGCTGTTCCCTGTCACGCGGCACGTGTAATGTGATTAGCAGTGAATGGGATTAGCTTGGTAATGTTAGTTTTGTTGCTGCTACAAATAATGGCATTTGCCCATTGAATTCTGTGTGAGCATTTTTGTATTATGAGTTTTGTGGCTTTTATGGTCACGATGTGAAAATTTACAAATCGTATTGCTAGTGCTCTATCTCCTTTTGTTAATTGTAATATTATTGTTCTATTTGCATGCTGGTGCCAGACCACACAGACGACATAGTTCATCTAGTGTTTCAGTACCTGAACATGCTGCGCGCTGAAGGTCCCCAGCGTTGGATTTTCCAGGAGCTACAGGAACTGTGGCGCATGGCCTTTCGCTTCAAGGGTAAAGACACACCACAGAGCTACGTGCGGGATTTGGCTGGCATGCTTCACGTAAGTATAGCCATGTCTGATAACCTTGAAGCACAGAACCAGACGAGAACTATGGGGGAAACTAATGAAGACACACTAGGTGCATTAGTGAACTGTATCCATAAAGTTTTGTTTTATGTTCGCTGTCTGTTTATAACCCTTGGCATGCCTTGTTTGTGCATCAATAGACTTCATGCATAATGTGTTCAGTAATTGTGAGATGCCTAGTGGGGGCTCAAGGTAATAACTAAGACTCATTTGTAGAAAATCTGCACATCTTTCAATGCGCCTGTTGTTTTGCATAAATAAGAGTGTGCACGGCAATGCACCCATCAAATTTGAGAGAGATCCTTTGGCATCGAAAAACAGCCACAGTTGGCACTGACACACTAGAAGGTGCACCCATCTGATGAAAGCCTGCTAAGTGAAATGCGGTTAACTAAACTTAGAATTTGCATTTTTACCCCGAAAAAATCTATTCTGTCATGTGCAGCAGGTTAAGTGGAGCTGAAAAAAACGTACGCTAGCATAACACGATTTAGTATACTAGAACTACCAAAGGAAGATGTATAATATTGGTGACATAAGTAGCCTGCATCTGAAATTAAACATTGTGGGAGTTATGAAGTCAGTGTAATGATGAACAGCTGCTGTCGCAAAAAACACTGTCTCGTGTAAGCTTGGTAACATAGGCTATATGCCACTTTGTGTGTGCAATCAGCATTGCTTTCAGACTGTAATTGACTCTTTTTTCATTTATCTGCTAAACTGCAAGTTGCCATCTGCTTATACCAGCAGCAAGACCAGTTTCTTAGAGTAGGCTGCTGCTACAATAAATAGCATTGTTTGTAACCAACTTTGAAGGAAAGTCAAATGTTTTAAATACAGTGCAGACCATTTCTAACGTAACTGCTTACAGTGCAGTACCGGCTAAAATGCATTTTTTTCTGACTCCTGTTTACCCTCCCATAGGACTCTATGTATGATTACTGCTTATTGTGCAATCCCCCCCGCGATGAAAGACTGGTTACAATGCAGTGGTCTGAAAATTCTCAGAGAAGCAAAGGAGAGAGCATGCTTCTCAGGGCAGGTGTGCTAACCCGCCGCGGTGGTCTAGTGGCTAAGGTACTTGGCTGCTGACCCGCAAGTCGTGGGATCGAATTCCATCTGTGGCGGCTGCATTTCCGATGGAGGCGGAAATGTTGTAGGCCCGTGTGCTCAGATTTGGGTGCACGTTAAAGAACCCCAGGTGGTTAAAATTTCTGGAGCTCTCCACTACGGCATCTCTCATAATCATATGGTGGTTTTCGGACGTTAAACCCCACATATCAATCAATCAATCAATCAATCAATCAATCAATCAATCAGTGCAGGTGTGCTAGCCAGGGACAGAGTGACGATGACTTTACGAAAGAGGGGATGTAAAAAGAGCGATCCTGTAACAGGGGGGGGGGGGGGGGTAAAGCAAAAAAGGGTGGTGATGGAGGTGCAGCTGCGAAGGTGCAGGTTGTGAAGAAAGGGAGTGGTTGCATTGGCGACAGGGAAGCCTTTACCGCTTCTGCTTTGGGTGCCTGTCATGCGCGCCCTGCTGCGAACGGGCACCCGCGTCCAGCACATTTTTTCTTCGTTTTTTCTATCGAGAAAATAGTTGCATCATCGTAGAGTGTAGATTTTGTGCATGCGATTTCGATTCTTGCACTAGTGACAATGCTTTGAGGTGTCATCAAGCTTTCACTTTTGACCACCAACACGCAAACTTCCAAGTTCAGAAGATTTTTCGCAGGATAGCTGGGCGGCAGTTCTCCCGATTGCAAACTGAAGCTTTGTTTCATGCGTGCTTCCCTCGGTTTAGCTCGTGAGTGCAATATTTTCTAAGCCCGATCTTAGTGTTTTCTTGGCAAACCTTTCGTCACGGCATCCCACATTGCAATCCATGCTCTAAGCTTAACGAACGATAGCTGCTTCATTCATAATGGCTGCAAACTATCTAATTTGAGATGTGGTGCCGAGTCAACGGAGTCATTTCACACTTGTTGCATTTTCAACGAAAATTAGGGTCTGTGTATGTAGCACTTGAGAGGCAGTTTGTGGTTGCCACTGTTTTTGACACAGGGCACGCATCTGAAAAATCGAAGAAGTGTAGAAATTTCAGTTGCCATTTGACACACAGTTTCTGTGCATTGTGGTGCTGTGGTGAAGTCTACATTAATAAGGGGATCCGGAAGGTTAGTTAGCGTCATTTCTTTGTGGCACCTTTTTTTTGCATTTGTTATGTCGGCACCGCATGTCCGCGAACGCAAACCATTCAGCATTTTCAAATTTAAAGGGACACTAAAGAGCAACAGTAACTTGGTTTAAATTGATGAACTGCACTCCGCGAACTAGAACACTATATGTTTCACTATCATCAGCCCGTTATTTGCGGAGAAAATCAAGGTTCAAGTTTCATTTTTAAATTTTGTGCCGAAATCTCTGGGCGTCAGATCACTAATATTGAAATGTATTTTTCATATTTTCGCAACATGGGCCTGATGAAATTTTCTGAAACTTCGTACGCTAGGTCCATAACACCCAAAGATGGCAATTTACTTCATTTTTATCAATTACAAGCTACAAAGGACCCAGTAGATGCCTTGAGAATCTAACGTCACTGTGTTTGGTGCGTGAATCTCAAGGTGGTCTCACCACTGGCATTTTCTTCTCACAAGTTTTCTCGATTACCAAGCATAATCTCGTGGTGAGAGTGGTGTTTTCAAGATTGTGAAATCGTATTTTACTAATACACTACAAATTGTTTTTCTCTGTAGTGTCCCTGCAAATGCAAACTTGTGTCTCAGTTGTATGCCCCTATAGTAAGATTCCGTGACTGTCTCTTGCACACGTGCAGCTTGTCAAAAGTATTGTTTTAGTTATAGTATGGTATCGCTTATAGTGCGGATATTCACTACTCTGGTGACTTATCAGCAGTCTATACTGTACCTCTATTAAACACTTCCAAGACTATCCACTGTGCACAAAAGAAGTATAGCTCAGCCACTTGATTGAATAGTCTACCATGACAAAAAGTTGCAGTACTTTGTGGTCTGTGGACCTGGGCTATAGGACTGTTGCTGAATGCACTGATCACACCATGTGCCCAGCGCTCTTTTTCTGGGGTGTCGCCTGCTTCAGATGTCATGTTTATAATTTACGCCTGCTGCGGTATTTACTATACTGTCTGAGACCATGTGGCTGCTGCAGAGTATTTGTGTACATATATATTCTTTGTGTGTGATTCTAATCAACTTTTACTTTCTTGTTCAGCTTTTTCCATTCCAAGACGTTCTTGCAGGGCCATATTTATTAGAAGAGTACCGACCAGATTTGATTAATGATTTGCTGAATTACCTCAGGCCTGACAATGTGCGGTAAGTTCTAACTGTCATTTTGTTTCTTTATTCATTAGAATCTTGACTCTCACTTTCTGGGTTTTGGTGTAGTATGTTCTCTGTGAAGTGTAGATCTTTTCTAGGTGTCCTGAATACTAGTTCAGTGTGTATATCTATAGATATATGGAAGAACACAGCTTTTTTTTTTGCTATATCCTATTGGCCACTAAATAAAAACCAGGGAAGTATGATGATGCAACGTGTATACATTTTGCACCATCTCCTTGCTATACCCACCCTCTGCATGAGGTCGGCCGCAGCTTGTGTTCTGAGCACACAGTGGGCCTGCAAACATGCCTCGAATAACCGAGTTTGCCATGAAGAGTGAAGTGTTTGCAGTAATTAGACTTCTGCATTCTAAGGGGTACAGTGCAGTGGAAGTTCGAGTTCATCAACGGATGAGTAATGTGTATGGCGCAACGTTCACGAGTGATAGTAAGGTGCTGCATTGCTGTACGAAATTCAGAGCAGGATGTTCAGAATGGAGGCAGACAGGGGAGGAGGTGCGTGTTAAACAATGATCTTGTTCAGTGAGTTTTTCAGGCTATTAGAATTGTCGAGTCACATCATCTGTGCGATTTATTTCCCTGCATTTCATGGTTACCTTTCAATACCATTGTGAATGAGAGACTCCAGTACCATGAACTCGGTTCAAAATGCTTAAGGGGAGACACTACTCTTTTAAAATGTTTTTTCTTTTTTGATTGATTTTGATGAGACATGGTGTGCTTATGTATATATATGTGTGCTGATTTTAAATATACAATTATTTCTCTTGTATAAGGTGTAGTTTTAAAATACAAAATATTCAATGTGCCTTTGGGGAGCAAGATTTTTTTTTAACTAAGAGAGCTACAAAGTAAGCTGACATATCGCAATAATCTGAAATCGGAACCGTGTGCAATGCCACGAAAATGGATGTTCTAAATAAATTTGAACAAAAGTTATGGTACATTGAACATTTGTGTCCGAGTAGGTTTCAAGCTAGAATTTCACTGGCAAGGGTTCGAGATACCGTAACTTTCCTTCTAGTTGGTTTAAAACATTAAACATTAATTTTTTGTTGCATTTCAACCAGCTTTGATTCCAAATTATTTTGATATGCTTATTTACTTTGTAACTTTCTTAGTATAGGCAAAAACTTGCTTCCCAAAAGGCACATGAAATATTTAGTATTTAAAAACTCTTCTTGACAAAAAAAATAATTTCACATTTGATATCAGCACACACATATACATACACTTGCTAAGTTTCATCAAAATTTATCTAGAAATAAAGAAGTTTTTTTAAAGTACCATGTGCCCCCTTAAGTGGTGATTATTATACAAGTAGTAACATACTCACTGTAATAAAGCATAGTAGTAACGAACTAAGAATAAGACACATCACTGTGGCCATAAATAATTAGTCATTTCAGTAGTGATAAGACAGCTGTGTGTATTTACTCTGCATCGACAGACAGTTTGTGTGAAAGTTTGATTATATTTTATTCAAACTTCTCAGCTTCAAGTTCTTATTTGTTTTGGAATGTAGTTACTCGCGTAATGAACGCACTTTTTTTCTTTAAAAATTGGAGCGAAGTTGGGGTGGATTTATTATATGGGGCAAATTTTATGAAAACTTCTGTAGGATGAGCGAAAATTGCAATAATGCAAAAAAAAGAAAACAAGTTAGGTTGCTTAATCTTTCGCGATTGACATGCATGAACACTGTTTGGAAACGGCTTTTTTTCGTTGCACTTCACTCACCTTTGGTGGTTGGAAGGTGGTATCTTTTTGCAGCTGTCCCTGCACCGCCTGCGCACTCCATAAAAGCATGTCAAGGCTTTCGTTTCTCGCAATTGTTTAACTGCAACAGTGGTATCTGCTGTGATCTCGAGGGGCGCCCAAAAGCATGCATACGACCCACTTAACCATTTTCGTGGCAACCTCGTACGACGACCGCGATGACGCCATTGACATTGCAGCAAGCTACCACCGAAGCATCAAAACAAACTGCTGATAACAAGATTAACGACAAAATACAACCGCCACCTCGCTGTGAGAAGTTGGTGTAGAAAGGGTAGCTACCTTGTTGAGGAAATCGTCACGATCTTTACTGGGTGACAAGTGTTATTTTTTTTTCTAGTTTTCCAGAAACATACGACATGATAGTGGTGAGTGGCCCTTCGCAACAGCTATGGGCCTGAAATCATCGCTCGAAAATTGCCTGCATGTAGTTGGGTCTTTAAGTATTGTATTTACAGGAAGCAACTGTCCGTTACGCGAGCAGTTTCGTGACTTTCACTCGCTGTGTGCTTATCAACAGCGATGTCTCTACACTCGCATCGTTAATTAAAAAGACAGGGAACGTGCTGCCAAAGATAGAAAGAAAAATAATATGGTGCGCAGCAGTGGGGGGGGGGGGGGAGCAAAAAAACTGAAGCTGTCGGTTAGCGAAACTGCAGATGAATGCAGGGGGTGCATTTTTTAGGCCAGAGAAAACAATATTCCAAATTCTGACGACTGAAGTTGGAGGTGCGTTTATTATGCGAGTGTGTACATTACACGGGTGAATATAGTATGTAACAGTAGCTTGTATGTTATCACATTCATAATCACAGAATATGGCACAAGCTTACTGCGTAATGCTACTTATACTGATTGTAAATACTATATATACTATTTGGTGATTTACTCTACTGTAAAAATGTGAAGGCTGTTCCTGCATGTGTGCTAATTTTTACCCAGCAGCAGTGGAAAAATAGGCGCTGATGGGATGGATGGATGGCCGTATTGAAGACATGGCTGCAAATTTGTTTTTTAGGATTACTGTGGTTGCCAAACGCTTCGTGGGGGAGGCAGATTCTGTGGAGAAGTGGTATGGCACGCAGTACCATTTGGAACCTATTCCCGACTCTGTAATGCAGGTAAACTTTCAATTTTGATAGTTTAGCATCTAGTGTACCAGGTTTTTTAAAAGGGCTAAACTCTAAACTCTATATAACCCGGGTAAATCGAATTGTCTTTTATATCGAACCGTTTTTGATCACGGCAATGCTTTATTGTCCACATATAGACAAATCTACAACTTGTGTCAATAAGAAGCCTAACCTCATACTCTACCCAAGCTTACACCCTGGTTGCTATTGTCACGGGGTCGTGATGGTGTTGAAGGCAGGATGGTCAGGTGAAACTGTTTATTTGAGCAAACCTGTGCCTGGTAATTGGAAAGTCGGGTTACAGTAGCACACTTGCACTGATAGCAGCGAATGTAGCGTTGGTCGTCGATCAACTGACAAGCGGTGAAGCGCGTCGGCATTTATACCCTTGCCATCGAATATTCCAGCGTTAACGTTAGCGCCGACTTAGGGTCCCAAATAATCTGCGATTTTCCCGAAGTGGGTGTAGTCTTAACAAAATGATTTACTAAAGCCTCGAAGCTTCTCGAACATCGTAGGCGCGGTTTGCGCTGAATGTAGTGTAATGTGATCATAACAAAACTTGAGGAAAGGACTGTGGCATTGCCCCCCTGCGAAAAAGCCATCGTCCCGACGCTTTAACAAAAGACGAAGGTAAAATAATAGAGACAATAAACAATAAGTACAGCAACAACAACAAAATACAGTCGTCAGGTTCGCGCATGGAATCCCTTGAGGCGTACGACATGGACGACTTCAGGTCGAGCACAGTGTCGTTCAGAGTTCGTATGCTGTCGGGAACAACCTCGTAGTCGAGTGGGCCCAGACGTCGAACTACTCTGTACGGTCTGAAGTACCATTGCAGAAGTTTTTCACCGAGTCCACGTTGGCGTATTGGCGTCCATACCAAGACTCGGTTCCTGAGCTGGTACTCAATGAAGCTTTGTTGAAGATTGTAACGGCAACTGTCGGTCGCTTGCAGATTCTTGGTGTGCAGGCGAGCGAATTGATGAGCTTCTTCCGCGTGCTGAAGGTAGGTGGTGATGTCAAGGTTTTCTTCATCAGCGACGTTAGGAAGCATAGCGTCAAGTGTCGTTACCAGGCTCCTTTCATAGACCAACTTATACGAAGTCATCTGTGTCGTTTCTTGGACGGCCGTATCGTACGCAAAGGTCACGTACGGAAGGAAGGACGTACATAGCCAGCATAATAGCGATGGTCTTAAGACGTTCGGTGAGGCCGTTGGTCTGTCGATGGTAGGCGGTGGTGCAGCGGTGATTTGTCTGGCTGTACATCAGGATTGCTTGAGTTAGGTCCGCCGTAAACGCTGTACTACTTCTATCAGTAATGAGGACCTGTGGAGCTCCATGACACAGAACAATGTTCTCGACGAAGAACTTTGCTACCTTGGAGGCACTGCCTTTGGGGAGGGCCTTTGTTTCGGCGTAGTGTGTGAGGTAGTCAGTAGCTACGACGATCTATTTGTTTTCAGGATTTGACGTCGAGAACGGCCCCATAAGTCCATGTCGATTTGCTGGAACGGCTGGCGAGGTAGCTCGATGGGCTGGAGAAGTCCGGCTGGCCTAGTCGGCGGTGTCTTTCGTCGTGGACAGCCGCAGCAGGTCCTGATGTAGCGAGTGACGTCGGCGGAAAGTCGTGGCCAGTAGTAAATTTCTTGTATTCTTGCAAGCATATGGGAAACGCCGAGGTGTCCAGCCGTTGGGTCGTGTAGGGCCTCGAGTACTTCTGGTCTCAATGCTGAAGGAACCACGAGAAGGTGGTTGGCTCGAAGGGGTGGGAAGTTCTTCTTTAAAATAATTCCTTTTCGCAAGAGCGACGAGTTCAGTCCTCTTTTTAAAACATTCGGAACAGTCGTGCTGCTACCCTCGAGGTATTCCACAAGGCTTCAGAGTTCCTGGTCAGCTCGCTGTTGCTCAGTGAAGTCATCGACAGTCATTGTTCCAAAGAAGCTGTGCTCATCCAGGCCGTTGAGCAGCGGTGGTTCGACGGGAGCACGAGACAAGCAGTCGGCGTCAGAGTGTGTTCTTCCAGACTTGTAAATGACGATCACGTCGAGTTCTTGAAGTCTGAGGCTCCATCCTGCAAGGCGACCCGAAGGGTCTTTCAAGTTAAGCTAGCCAACAAAAGGTGTGGTGGTCGCTCACAACTTTGAAAGGCCTGCCGTAGGGGCGAAACTTTGACGCTGCCCAGATGATGGCAAGGCACTCCTTTTCTGTTGTGAAATAGTTGGCCTCGGTCTTGGATAGCGACCGGCTAGCACAACTGATGACCTTTTCCACGTCGCCAGTCCTTTGCACAAGATACTCACTTTTCTGTGGCATTGGCAATACACACTTGCTTTGCCCACTTAGCACAACAGACATCTCTACATCATACTGATAGGAATGTCACGAGGTACTGCCATTTGAATACAGCACTCATGCTTACTTTAAACCACATTAAAGGGTCTTAAAAGCAATGTTTGCCATTAATAATTGGTCAATAGACTCACGTACACTGGTCAATAAAACAACACATATACATCTTGAGAATGTCAGGGGTGTAACTTTGATGGGTGTTTGGTTGTAGGTATTACATGCCACTAGATTACTGTCTCCACCTTTCATTTTGTTGGTGCATAAGGCAAAAACATTGTGATGCACAATTTATTTGCCTTCAAGGAGACAAGCTCATAATCAGACTCTTCAGTGTCCTTGTTTGGATAAGTCTTCTAGCCTAGTAATATCAGAATGAACCAAGCAGAGTAGAATTCCAATGCAGCAGTGTTAAAGAGCTCGTTCCCCAGTAATTTTGGTGTCTTTGTCCGCGTTGGCATCATTGGTTGTGAACCAAAAATCATTGCTGTCCTTGAGTGAAAATTTGTGATTAATGCAGATAAATAAAAGATAGCAATGTTCGGTCTTGGCAAGAATGGAACCCAGGCCTTTTATGCGGCGAGCAGCTGTTTTACCACAAACCCTCGTCAGTGCTTGAAAGTGCTTTGTGAATGAAAGAACAGTGTAAGAATGTCATGTAGTGAATGGAGTCTCCTTAGTGCATGTATTATCACATGAAAGAATTGTAGAATGGCATGATGATGTAAAAACATGTAAATTGCACAATAGTGGGTGGTTTAAATCCTTCAGCGGTGGAGGTGTACAAGTGTACACATCAACTTCGGAAGTGCTTCACACACTGCGTGTTTCTTTGAATGGCTTGAAATACAGGGTGCACATTATGAAGCGTGGAAACTTGGGCAAGTTGGTAGGACATAACTGAATGTAGGAACAGCGCAACCTAGAAGTAGTTACTTCGTAACTACGGTAACCTGTCCTTGTTCTGTCCTTGTTTTTTTGCTTCCGTAGTTACGAAGTAGCTACTTCTAGATTGCGCTGTTCCTCCATTCAGTTATATCCTACCAACTTGCCCAAGTTTCCACGCTTCATAACTTCATTTCTAGTACAATGGGCTCCTTTGTTGTTTTGTTCCTCTCAGTGTTTTAATAAGTCGTATCGCCCTGGCAAGCTAGGTCCTTCGCCTACTGCATCCGTGTCAAGGTCTTGCCTACGCGCTTTTTTCTGTCCTTGTTTTTTTCGCTTTTGTAGTTACAAAGTAACTACTTCCAGGTTGCGCTGTTCCTACATTAAGACAGGGTGCACACTTGCACAGGCTTCCGGAGTAGACAACTAGCAATCAATTAAGTTCATTGTACTGCATATTGCTCCAGGGGACACTTTGCTGGAGACACTCTGATGTTCGATGATCATTCGAGGTACCGCGTTTCAGGACCAATGTCAAGGGTGTTAATTTTCTTTGCTTAAAATGAATGTACCCAGAAAGTAAACTGCATGAATTTTGACTCTAATATTGGATTTTTTAAATGTAAGAATTGAGGTTGTGCGATGGCAGAATCAGATGATTATGTACTTATTAGCATTAATTATCTAATGTTGCACAAAACAATGTGTTGCTGCATTTTCTTTATTGGGATGTAATATGGATCTGGTGCCTTGGAACCCACAATTACCAAATGTGCTGGTGCGCGTGGCACCTTGCGGACACGCAGTGAGTGCTTTGTCAGTTGGCAAAAGGAAGAATTATGATATAATGGGCACTTTCCAACTGTACATCGAGTAGGCATTCTAAGATAGCTTGAAATGACCAATGTTATGTGCACAAATGTTCCTTTGCTTGCAGCATGTTGAAGGCAATGCAAACGGGGCCCAATTACCATATTTGCTCGCACAACGAACCCACTTTTTATTTTAAAAAATGTTGCCGCCAATTTGGGAGGAGGGTTCATTACGCATAAGAAAAAAGTTGCAGAAGTTATAACAGTGAAAATTTTGCATGACAGTTTTGCTTGTCTTGGCTTCATTTAACGCTTTTTCTATCAAGGGCACTGGCTATCATATCGAAGTAAAATAAACTGATACATTAAAAATTTTCTTTTTCAATGACCAAGGTGGAGGGTGGGTTAATTATATGAGTGGGCTTATTTCGCGAATAAATACAGTATATCGCCGCTTGCTACTGTTGAAGGTGATACTCAAGCATCCTCCCAAGTTTTTGTTGGATCTGAGCCTGAGGTCTAATCGAGCGTAACTGTATAAAGTCTTATGTCCAAATGGCCCTTAACCAAAAAATATAATTTTCAATGAAGGGAGTTGCTATGCTTTGCCAACCTGTGGATACAGCAACCTTTAATGCCGAGTGTCACAAATTCGTGATATACCGAAAAACTTCGAGCAAGCAAGTCACAAAATGCATACCACCTTTAATAGCAGCGGTCAAGTACTCGCGGGGATCGCAACTTTCAGCATGAAAAAAATCTAGCGCAGTCTCATCTGAAGTATTTTATGCTAGAAGCAATTGTTTTATAGCTGATGGCGGAGAGCGCAAAGCGCGTGTAACATCCCTCACGTCTTCATTATTTCTCGCCTGTTAGACATGAATTTTATCTTCAATAATTTTGTTTATTTGGTGTGTATGAACCTAAGAGATGGCACATGACATGTTATGTAGTTCTGAAGGTTTTTTGTTGTAAGGTCCTTCACTTTTGTGGCGAATGGAGAATTCATGAAATACATAAAAGTATGTATTAAAGTTGCAATTTATACGATTTAACTGTAGAACCAGTTAAAAGTTGCTATTTAAAGCTGAAAATGAAAACAATTTTTATTTTGTTCAGCAGTTTCATAATTTAGTCATTAAATAGTTGAGCCAGCCAAGTAATATTGTTTGTGAATATCATTAAACTGTTTTGTTTTAATTGCCTGGGTGACTGTTCAATATTTTGTGAGATTTTTTTAAGTTTGTAATAAAGTTTCATTATTTTGCTTTGACTGCATTTTTGTTTGAACAGATGTGGCGTGATGCTGGTATAAATGAGAACCTCAAGTTGCCACCTCATAATGAGTTCATTCCAAGCAACTTTGACCAGTGTCCACGTGAAGGAGAGGTAACTTGATTTTCTTTTATTGTGCGGTCTGCTTGTAAAGTTGTTTGTGCTAGTCAGGAAGCCTACTTACTCGAAACTCTATTCTACACCCTGACTACTTTATATCTTTTGAGTACAAGTGCAAGTTACTTTATTGGTAAAACTTGTGATCCATTCTGTTGCCCTTGAATGGGCAACAAGAATGAATGTTATAAACCTACTGGAACAAAAATTACGATACATTGAGCATTCGTGAGGGAGTCCATTTTGAGCTGCGATTTCACTCATGAATATTCAACATACCATAATTTTTTTAAAATTTTAGATGGGTTTAGAAACATCCATTTTTTGCATTGCACACATTCATGAATTGAGATTATTGTAATATGCTGATTTACTTTGTCATTCTCATAGTTTAAAAAAACTGTGCTCTTCAAAAAAAAGGTACATAACATATTTGTATCTTAAAACTACTCATTACACTAGAAAAATAAAGTGGAACCTCAATTATTCCTTCAGTTTTGCGACGCATGTTTCCCATCAAATTCCTTTGGTTGTTTCAAGACCACTGTAGAAATAATGGATGAAAAACCTAAATTATATGACCGAATTTTACGACTACTTTCTGATACCCCCTAGGAAAAAAAAAATTGCCCTTTTTCCTTGAATATAATGCTGACCAAGTATTTGCGAGGACAAAATAAAGACTTCTGGGCCCCTTGGTTATAGATTTGGAAAAAATATAAGTTTAGCTTGGCAACTCCAAGCAAAAGCTCACTCATCGGATTATGACAGGGCACTTTGCATATTGTGAACATTGCAGACGCGTGTCTTGTAATAACTTTATCTAATGCTAACACATGGTATCTGCAGTAAGATGTTTTGCTTATCAGCACTTCGGATATCATGATGGAGACCATTGCGGGATGGCTCTTTGTACTCGTGACCGAGCATGACATACTTTGAAATACCGGGCACCGTGGCAAGGCACACCACGACTGAGCTTACTGTTCGGAGTTGTGGCTAGGCCAAACTCTGCTTATTACGCTGATGTATGAGACTAATCCGAACTTTGCAGGCAAGAACAGTGCACCACAAAACATGCAAAAGCAAAGAATCCGCAAAGTGCTTCGTCGCAAGCAACAAATAGTATTGCCGGCTAGCTCCTCGGAACTGTGAATAGGCATCGTAAGCATTGGCAGCGAAGCTCATTGCGTAGCGACCGCTCAAAGCACCGGTGGAAGCGGCCAGCGATTTTGCTGGCCGCTTCCACTGGTGTTTCAGTGATTTTGCTGAATTGAAGACCAAGCACACTGCACACTGTTATCCTTGTATATTTATTTTGCCTTATCATAAATTGTTATACACTCTTCTAGAAGTTTGAACGCATCAAATAGTAAAATACTGGTGGGAATTGAATCTAATAGCAAACATTATTTGAAAAATATATGAAAGTTTGAATATGCACACACCCTAATCAAAATCAATTAAGAAATTAAAAAAAAAATATTTTAAAGGGGTGGTACCATCATATTTGTGGCTTGCATGTTCTTTGCTATAAGTATTTCTATAGATCGAAGAAGCATGATACACGCACTAAGATTTTGCTAAATATTCTCGCTAAATAGTTTAAGCAGCAGCGAAATTCCGGCCAAATCGACGGCGCACCTAAACAACTTTGGTGTCGGATTGCGGCCTCCGAGATTCACAACTTCGTCCATGGATAGTACATTTCAGAGGCACCCCCCCCCAAAAAAAACACATGGCGGTTTAAACAACCAAAGTAGAAAACAGTGCATTGCTACTGCTATCAGCAAAGGGCAACCTCCGGATTTTCCTTTTTTTTATTCTTGCGCGTCGAACACGTTTGCGTGACGATTGAGTTGAATTGCTCACCTCTAGTGTGCTTTAAATTATTTACGTGATCAGTGCAATCTGCAGTCTTACTGCCTGCTGTTTTTTGAAAAGTTTGCCAATTTTTATTTTGTTTTTATCACCGTGCATTTGTGTGTTTGTGTGTGGGTGTGTGTGTGTGTGTGCGTGCGCGGGCGCGGATGCGCGTGACCACCGCGCATGCCGGGATGGCTTCCCGCCCGATGCCGGGATGGCTTCCCCTCTGTCTCCTGCGGCTCCAACCGCCATAACTCCCACAGCAAAAAGGGCGAAGTACGAAGCAAAGGATTTCGCTGCGAAAGTGAAAATATTGAAGGTATTGCAAGCGGGAGCATCTCGAAAAGAAGTGATGAAAAAGTTCAATGTGATGAGAAGCACGCTGAGCACTTACATGAAGAACGAAAAGCAAATTATGCAAGCGTATGATGGGGACATGTTTGGCAGCCAAAGGAAGAGGCTTTGAAGACCAGCGCATCCCAAGCTAGAAGAAGCGCTGTTGCGCTGGATTGCCATTTCGCACGATGCGGGTTTGCCCTTGAGCGGCCCCATTATCTGCGAACAAGCAGAGAAGTTCACAGTGACCATGAACATTGACTCCTTCAATGCGTCGGAAGGCTGGTTCAACCGCTTCAAGATGCGACACGGGCTGGTGTTCCGTAATGTGTGTGGTGAAAGAGGTGCGGTTGACGAAAGTGTTGTGCAGGACTGGCGGTCCGGACTATTCGTGTGCCTTTATACATACGAGTTGTACAACATTTTCAACGCTGATGATACAGCACTGTTCTATAAGGCTCTGCCTGACAAGACAATCACGTTTAAGGGGGACCAGTGCGTCAGTGGAAAACAAAGTAAAGAGCGTGTAACAGTTCTGGCTGCTAACATGACCAGCACAGAGCGACTGCCACTGCTGGTGATCAGGAAGGCCGCGAAGCCAAGATGTTTTAAGAATATTAAGCAGTTGTCTGTCGACTAGTGGTTCAATAGAAAGGCTTGGATGACTGCCGAACGCTTTCAAGCCTGGCTGCGTCAGCTCGACCGCCGCTTTGCGGCCAAGGCTCAGAAGGTGTTGTTCCCGCTAGACAACTGTAGGGCACAAACGAAGGTGTCCGGGGTCGAGAAAATTGAACTGCTATTCCTGCCTCCGAGCACAACGGCTTCCCTGCAGCGGATGAACCAGGGAATCGTACAGTTTGTGAAAAGCCACTATCGACGACAGGTACTCGTGCGGATGTTGCTCTGCATGGAGTCAGGCAAGCAGTACAAAGTAAGCCTGCTAAGCGCAATCATTATGCGGCATACGTGTGGAACGACACTCAGCCTGCAGTAGTTGCAAACTGCTTTAGGCATAGTGGCTTCGTGCACGACGCTGCTGATCCGGGAATGGTGGCCGATGAGGAAACCGGCAGAAAGAAAGATGGCCGCTATTCGAGCATCATGCCAGCTGATGTGCCCCTGAGCGATTGCTTCCCAATTGACAGCGATGTTGCCGTGACTAGCACAGTGACCGACAGGGATATCGTCCCCGAAGTCTTGGACGGCGAAGGGGAATTGGCTGACGAGGACCTAAGTGATGCTGACGAGCGTCCACACCACACTATGACAGAGGCTGTGCATGCGTTGCCCGTTTTGGAGGACATATGCATGCTTTCCTTGGACAGTGTGCGCGGCCTAAGCCACCTGCAGGAACTTCGCAAAATTGTGACATCGTCGCACATTGCGTCCGTGAAGCAAACCGCGATCCCAGAATTTTTAAAAAAATAAGTCTGATAGTGTAGGAGACATTTTTCGAGTGGTTTGTTCGACTCGCAATAATTCGTACCCTCGGTTAATTCGTACATTTTCTGCGGTCCCGTGAAGTCCGAATTATAGGGGTTTTACTGTAATGGGGCTTGTACTCAGATTTCTAAATCACCAGATTTTGTTACCTGCCTTCCTTAATTCATATACATTTTTATTGTGTTCTTTATACATGGAAACCTGTAGTCCGTGGCGTTGGCAATGTGGCTGTTTGTAGTTGGTAACACAGTCGAACCCACTTGTAACAAACGACAACTGTAGTGGCTGCATTTTTGATGGAGGCGAAAATGCTGTAAACCTGTGCGCTCAGATTGGGATGCACATTAAAGAAGCGCAGGTGGTTGAAACTTTGGGAGCCCTTCACTACAGCGTCTCTCATAATCATATGGTGGTTTGGGGACATTAAATTTTTCAAATCACTTATAATGTTTAGTGCTTTAACAATATACCACCTGCACGGTGGCACGGTGGACATTGGGCACGGTGGCACCGCAGAAATGAAGTCTAACCCTTTCGTCTTTCTTGCGCAGTTGCTCACCACACTGCTGCTGATACCGGCTGCGCAGGATGGAAGAAGCGAACCACAACGAGGCAACACAACGCAGCTCGTCGCCGAATCCAGTTTTGGTGTGTCGTCCGCGCAGCACATGTGCCATCACAGCGGATATCGGCATGGAAGCCCTACAGCGGCGACCATCAGCGTCGACGCAGTATGTGGCAGAGCCCAGGGGGCGCACCTCGCGCCCAACATATACGCCGCCGGAGGATCACTGCTGGACATTGGGCACGGTGGCACCGCAGAAATGAAGTCTAACCCTTTCTTCTTTCTTGCGCAGTTGCTCACCACACTGCTGCTGATAACGGCTGCGCAGGATGGAAGAAGCGAACCACAACGAGGCAACACAACGCAGCTCGTCGCCGAATCCAGTTTTGGTGTGTCGTCCGCGCAGCACATGTGCCATCACAGCGGATATCGGCACGGAAGCCCTACAGCGGCGACCATCAGCGTCGACGCAGTATGTGGCAGAGCCCAGGGGGCGCACCTCGCGCCCAACATATACGCCGCCGGAGGATCACTGCTGGACATTGGGCACGGTGGCACCGCAGAAATGAAGTCTAACCCTTTCGTCTTTCTTGCGCAGTTGCTCACCACACTGCTGCTGATACCGGCTGCGCAGGATGGAAGAAGCGAACCACAACGAGGCAACACAACGCAGCTCGTCGCCGAATCCAGTTTTGGTGTGTCGTCCGCGCAGCACATGTGCCATCACAGCGGATATCGGCACGGAAGCCCTACAGCGGCGACCATCAGCGTTGACGAATTATGCGGCAGAGCCCAGGGGGCGCACCTCGCGCCCAACATATACGCCGCCGGAGGATCACTGCTGGACATTGGGCACGGTGGCACCGCAGAAATGAAGTCTAACCCTTTCGTCTTTCTTGCGCAGGTAAGAAAACGTTATGGAAAGTGCTATCGATCGAACGATTTGTGCCTACTTGTGCTGCCGTGCCCAAGGCTGCTATGTTTATTTTTGTATGACTTGTCATCTCATATTGTGAACGTATTGTTGCTTGCTGGCGATGTAGAGACAAATCCCGGTCCAGACTTAGCGCACATCGCGAAACAACTGCAGGTAATTGCAGATGACTTAAAAGAAATAAAAGAGGAGAGGCTAACCGCCATAGATAAGAAACTAGAATTGCTGGACTCGCTTCATAGCAAAATAACAATCTGCACGGATCAAGTAACGCACCTGCAAAAAGTAGTTTCAGACCTTGAACTAAAGCTTGACGACCTGGAAAATCGTTCTAGAAGAGGGAACCTGATTGTGTACGGCATTCCCGAAAAGCACGATGAGGATGATGTCTCACTCGAACAAACTGTTAACAACACGATTATTAAGAAAACACTGGAACTAGAGCCTGTAGCAATCGAAAGAATTCACAGGCTCGGAAAGCCAGACGCTAATAAAACCAGGCCAGTTATTTTAAAACTTCTCGACACGCGTGACAAAATCAAAATCCTAAAAAACTGCCAAAAGCTCAAAGGAACTAAATTAGCGATTAGTGAAGACTTTTCAGCTCGTGTTCGTAGCATAAGGAAAAAGCTGTGGGATAGCGCCAAATCTAACAAAGAATCTGGTGACAAAGTATGGTTGGTATACGACAAGATTAGTATCAATCGAGTACTTTACCGCTGGGATGATACCGCGGGCGATAAGGTTGAGATCAAAACAGAACGCAATGCTCCCTCCAATCAAAAGAACCCAAAAAACCAAGAAGGAACACCACCCATGTGCACTCGCCGCCATCAACCACGTCCAAAATAGTTTTTGTCAATGTGAATGCACGCAGCATACTGAACAAACTCCGACTCGCTAGAATCAGTACTTCTTACTGTCGACCCTGACTTCTTGGCTGTGACGGAAACGTGGCTTTCAAACGAGATTGGAGACGCCGAAATAGCACCTCCAAACTACTGCATTGTGAGAAAGGACCGAGCAACACGCGGTGGTGGAGTTGCCATTCTTATTAACAAACGTATTCGATTCACACAGATGCCTGTTGTTGAGGGTGCTGAAGCGGTGTTCTGCAATTTATTGTGCGGCTCATTTTCAATCGTAGTTGGTTGTGTTTATCGCAGTCCAAGGTCAGACCATATCGCTATGCAATCACTGCACGCATACATGCAGTGCAATGTGAAAGGCAAGAGACTAATCCTCTTGGGGGACTTTAATCTGCCCGACATAAACTGGCGGACCATGCAGCACGAGTGCTTAAACTCAGAAACCCTTTTTGATGCAATGCTATCTTTTAACCTCAATCAGATAATAATGGAGCCAACACGGGTGCAGGCGGAGAGCTCCAATATACTTGACCTGTTATTCTTAAGCGACCATTTTCCAAGTGACAAACACAGTGTAGAAATTCTCGATGGGATATCGGACCACAAGCTAATCGTGTGCAGCGCATCAATTTGTGCCAAAAAAAGCCACTGCCACTCGCAAAAAAACGTTCCAGATTTTCAGAATGCAGATGACACCAGCATAATTGATCATCTATCAATGGAATTAGCACCGTTTGAAGAAGATTCGAAACGCGCATCCATAAGTGTCGATGAATTGCGGTTAAAATTTAAACATACCATAACGCACTGTATGAAATTATATGTACCAAATAAAACAAAAAGATCAAAGAAATATAATCCCTGGATTAATCGTGATATCATTCACGCGAAACGCAAAGTTAAAAGACTCAGGAAATCCCTAAAACTAAGTAAAAGCAATTCTAAGACTGCTCTCACAACTGCCATCACCGACATGAAATTAAAAATAAGAACCGCAAAAAAGAACTATTTCACTAACACCCTTCCTAGTTTCATCAAAAACTCGCCGCAAAAATTTTGGGGCTTTCTTAAAAATTCAAAGTCTAGCGAAAACGCTAGTCATCCTCAAGATGGCCTTATTACCCCTTCTTCGCTCAATGAGCACTTCCAATCAGTTTTCACGGCCGATGACGGCAATCAACCACCAATCGACATTTTGAACAAAGAACCATTGGAACTGCCCGTGATAACCGAACAAGGTATCTTTCATCTGCTCCTCCAACTTGACACAAAAAAAGCCTCAGGACCAGATAACATTCCAAATTTGTTTCTCAACCGATATGCGGAGTGGATGGCAAAATATCTGTGCATCATAGTATTTGATAAATCCCTAGCAACATGCACCATACCGGATGATTGGAAAAAAGCGAAAGTTAAACCGATACACAAATCAGGCCCAAAAGATGACGTAAATAACTTCAGGCCTATATCTCTTACTTGCACTTGCAGCAAACTTCTTGAACATATTATCTTAAAACATATCAATATATATCTTGAAAACGAACGCATCCTGTCGCCTTCTCAACACGGTTTCCGTAGGGGGCTTTCTACAGTCACGCAACTAACAGAACTAACCCATGATTTATCCTTAAGTGTGGACAACCAAAAACAGGTGGACCTTATCCTATTGGACTTTGCAAAAGCCTTTGATAAGGCTTCGCATAAAAAACTAGTACAAAAGCTAGAATGTACCTTAGGCAATGGCTCTGTTACGAAATGGATAAAAAACTATCTTACCGGTCGCACACAATTTGTTGATTTCAATGGACAAGTATCCAGAACAGTTCCCGTCAAATCCGGTGTTCCCTTAGGGTTGTGTTCTTGCTCCGACCTTATTCCTAATTTTTATCAATGACCTACCCTGTCAAATTCCCGTCCACGTCAGACTTTTCGCGGATGATTGTATAATTTATCATGAAATAAACTCTGCAGAAGATCATCTTGCCTTAAACAAAGCCCTCGAAATAGTATCAAACTGGTGTTCAGATTGGCAAATGATACTTAATGTTAAAAAATCAGCTATAATGACAGTAACAAGAAAAAGGGAATGGTCAGAGTTCTCATATACCATCAATAGCATCCCACTTCCTAGAACAAGTCATCATAAGTACCTTGGCCTCACCTTTACTAGCGATCTGAGATGGGATGCCCACGTTTCTAACGTTACAGCTACCGCACTGAAACGACTTTTTTTTTCTGAGACGATGCCTTCGACTAGCACCTTCTGAAATTAAACTGTTAGCCTACAACACGTACGTGAGATCTGTTCTTGAATATGCGAACATTGTTTGGTTCCCGTACACAAAAAAACATATTGCGAAGCTAGAAGGCGTGCAAAGAAAAGCTGTTCGATTTATCTTTAACAAGTTTAGGCAAACAGACTCACCAACTGAAATGCTCGAAGAAGCGGGCATGCTAACGCTGCAAAAACGAGCAAGACTAGCACGCCTACGATTCATGTACCAGCTACGCCATAAGCAAACCAACATCGATGCCTCCAGGTACATTACACTTCAACAATCACGACCCACCCGTAAGAAGCACCCCGAAATGCTACAAGAATACGCATTCCGTACGGAATGTTTCAAACACTCATTCTTCCCAGCATCAATAAGGGAATGGAACAGCTTAGCAGCTATGATTACTAGCAGCAATTCTTTAAATATTTTTTCACGTCTTGTTGAAGAACATTTGCGCTTGGAACCCTAATAATGCGCTATTGTGGTCATCTTTGCAAAATCCATTGTTTTAGACTGTGTTATTTTGACTCTTCCACACTTTAATCATTTGGATATAGTACAATTACTGTTAGAACTTTGTTGTTAGAATTTGGTTAGAATTTGTTTGAATTTGATTGTTAGAAATTGTGAGAACTTGGTAGCATCAATGTAACGCGTATCCTAAACGATGTATAACTTACGGATGTTTTTATTGTGTGCTTTTATTGTGTGTTTTCCCGATGTCCTTTCTGCGAAAATCCCGACAAGGGATTGGCAGTATTTTTAAATAAATAATAATAATAATAATATATAGGGTGTGTTTTCAAGTTTTACAGATTTTTTATAAAGACCCTACGAGAGCGAGGCTTCTGTCGTTTTTGCTCAGTAACTCCACGTTCAGATGAAATTACTTTGTGGTTGCAATATGACTGTGATTAATTAACAAAATTCGTTAATTAGCTTTTAACTTACCGTATTGCCATGAAGGAAGGTGTTCTATGCAAAGTTGTTGGGCATGCCAGTTTATGGTATACCTCTTTCTTTTTTTTTTTAGAAATAAGAGAATTTGCATATAGTTCGAGATATTCATCAACGAACTTGGCGGGCGAAACCAAAACTGATCAAACTGGCGCGCACAAAGGACGACAGAACACGAGCGTGACATGCGACAGGGAAGTGGCGAAATTTTAATGAAGGCATCCCAAAGGAAGATCTGGTCAGAATCGGCAAGCATTCTGCTGAAGTATGCTGGCAGAATGCTTTATGTCTGCGTGTGGTGGGTTGTGGATATGTTTCTTACTTATACTATAAAGAGGCGTGAAAACATACTTTGGCTGTAAACGCTGCAGTGGCTGCTCCCAGAGGTTTATGCTTCCCAGACAAAGAAAAAGTTGCTATGCCGGTTTTCTTGAGCACATTTCTACTAAATAGATAAGCACGAAACAGTTCTACAAAAACAGATAAGCACAAAAATAAGGCGATGCGCCAGCCCAATCAAAATGACTTCCCACCCGATGCCGGGATGGCTTCCCCTCTGTCTCCTGCGGCTCCAACCGCCATAACTCCCACAGCAAAAAGGGCGAAGTACGAAGCAAAGGATTTCGCTGCGAAAGTGAAAATATTGAAGGTATTGCAAGCGGGAGCATCTCGAAAAGAAGTGATGAAAAAGTTCAATGTGATGAGAAGCACGCTGAGCACTTACATGAAGAACGAAAAGCAAATTATGCAAGCGTATGATGGGGACATGTTTGGCAGCCAAAGGAAGAGGCTTTGAAGACCAGCGCATCCCAAGCTAGAAGAAGCGCTGTTGCGCTGGATTGCCATTTCGCACGATGCGGGTTTGCCCTTGAGCGGCCCCATTATCTGCGAACAAGCAGAGAAGTTCACAGTGACCATGAACATTGACTCCTTCAATGCGTCGGAAGGCTGGTTCAACCGCTTCAAGATGCGACACGGGCTGGTGTTCCGTAATGTGTGTGGTGAAAGAGGTGCGGTTGACGAAAGTGTTGTGCAGGACTGGCGGTCCGGACTATTCGTGTGCCTTTATACATACGAGTTGTACAACATTTTCAACGCTGATGATACAGCACTGTTCTATAAGCCTCATCCTGACAAGACAATCACGTTTAAGGGGGACCAGTGCGTCAGTGGAAAACAAAGTAAAGAGCGTGTAACAGTTCTGGCTGCTAACATGACCAGCACAGAGCGACTGCCACTGCTGGTGATCAGGAAGGCCGCGAAGCCAAGATGTTTTAAGAATATTAAGCAGTTGTCTGTCGACTACTGGTTCAATAGAAAGGCTTGGATGACTGCCGAACGCTTTCAAGCCTGGCTGCGTCAGCTCGACCGCCGCTTTGCGGCCAAGGCTCAGAAGGTGTTGTTCCCGCTAGACAACTGTAGGGCACAAACGAAGGTGTCCGGGGTCGAGAAAATTGAACTGCTATTCCTGCCTCCGAGCACAACGGCTTCCCTGCAGCGGATGAACCAGGGAATCGTACAGTTTGTGAAAAGCCACTATCGACGACAGGTACTCGTGCGGATGTTGCTCTGCATGGAGTCAGGCAAGCAGTACAAAGTAAGCCTGCTAAGCGCAATCATTATGCGGCATACGTGTGGAACGACACTCAGCCTGCAGTAGTTGCAAACTGCTTTAGGCATAGTGGCTTCGTGCACGACGCTGCTGATCCGGGAATGGTGGCCGATGAGGAAACCGGCAGAAAGAAAGATGGCCGCTATTCGAGCATCATGCCAGCTGATGTGCCCCTGAGCGATTGCTTCCCAATTGACAGCGATGTTGCCGTGACTAGCACAGTGACCGACAGGGATATCGTCCCCGAAGTCTTGGACGGCGAAGGGGAATTGGCTGACGAGGACCTAAGTGATGCTGACGAGCGTCCACACCACACTATGACAGAGGCTGTGCATGCGTTGCCCGTTTTGGAGGACATATGCATGCTTTCCTTGGACAGTGTGCGCGGCCTAAGCCACCTGCAGGAACTTCGCAAAATTGTGACATCGTCGCACATTGCGTCCGTGAAGCAAACCGCGATCCCAGAATTTTTAAAAAAATAAGTCTGATAGTGTAGGAGACATTTTTCGAGTGGTTTGTTCGACTCGCAATAATTCGTACCCTCGGTTAATTCGTACATTTTCTGCGGTCCCGTGAAGTCCGAATTATAGGGGTTTTACTGTAATGGGGCTTGTACTCAGATTTCTAAATCACCAGATTTTGTTACCTGCCTTCCTTAATTCATATACATTTTTATTGTGTTCTTTATACATGGAAACCTGTAGTCCGTGGCGTTGGCAATGTGGCTGTTTGTAGTTGGTAACACAGTCGAACCCACTTGTAACAAACGACAACTGTAGTGGCTGCATTTTTGATGGAGGCGAAAATGCTGTAAACCTGTGCGCTCAGATTGGGATGCACATTAAAGAAGCGCAGGTGGTTGAAACTTTGGGAGCCCTTCACTACAGCGTCTCTCATAATCATATGGTGGTTTGGGGACATTAAATTTTTCAAATCACTTATAATGTTTAGTGCTTTAACAATATACCACCTGCACGGTGGCACGGTGGACATTGGGCACGGTGGCACCGCAGAAATGAAGTCTAACCCTTTCGTCTTTCTTGCGCAGTTGCTCACCACACTGCTGCTGATACCGGCTGCGCAGGATGGAAGAAGCGAACCACAACGAGGCAACACAACGCAGCTCGTCGCCGAATCCAGTTTTGGTGTGTCGTCCGCGCAGCACATGTGCCATCACAGCGGATATCGGCACGGAAGCCCTACAGCGGCGACCATCAGCGTCGACGCAGTATGCGGCAGAGCCCAGGGGGCGCACCTCGCGCCCAACATATACGCCGCCGGAGGATCACTGCTGGACATTGGGCACGGTGGCACCGCAGAAATGAAGTCTAACCCTTTCTTCTTTCTTGCGCAGTTGCTCACCACACTGCTGCTGATAACGGCTGCGCAGGATGGAAGAAGCGAACCACAACGAGGCAACACAACGCAGCTCGTCGCCGAATCCAGTTTTGGTGTGTCGTCCGCGCAGCACATGTGCCATCACAGCGGATATCGGCACGGAAGCCCTACAGCGGCGACCATCAGCTTCGACGCAGTATGCGGCAGAGCCCAGGGGGCGCACCTCGCGCCCAACATATACGCCGCCGGAGGATCACTGCTGGACATTGGGCACGGTGGCACCGCAGAAATGAAGTCTAACCCTTTCGTCTTTCTTGCGCAGTTGCTCACCACACTGCTGCTGATACCGGCTGCGCAGGATGGAAGAAGCGAACCACAACGAGGCAACACAACGCAGCTCGTCGCCGAATCCAGTTTTGGTGTGTCGTCCGCGCAGCACATGTGCCATCACAGCGGATATCGGCACGGAAGCCCTACAGCGGCGACCATCAGCGTTGACGAATTATGCGGCAGAGCCCAGGGGGCGCACCTCGCGCCCAACATATACGCCGCCGGAGGATCACTGCTGGACATTGGGCACGGTGGCACCGCAGAAATGAAGTCTAACCCTTTCGTCTTTCTTGCGCAGGTAAGAAAACGTTATGGAAAGTGCTATCGATCGAACGATTTGTGCCTACTTGTGCTGCCGTGCCCAAGGCTGCTATGTTTATTTTTGTATGACTTGTCATCTCATATTGTGAACGTATTGTTGCTTGCTGGCGATGTAGAGACAAATCCCGGTCCAGACTTAGCGCACATCGCGAAACAACTGCAGGTAATTGCAGATGACTTAAAAGAAATAAAAGAGGAGAGGCTAACCGCCATAGATAAGAAACTAGAATTGCTGGACTCGCTTCATAGCAAAATAACAATCTGCACGGATCAAGTAACGCACCTGCAAAAAGTAGTTTCAGACCTTGAACTAAAGCTTGACGACCTGGAAAATCGTTCTAGAAGAGGGAACCTGATTGTGTACGGCATTCCCGAAAAGCACGATGAGGATGATGTCTCACTCGAACAAACTGTTAACAACACGATTATTAAGAAAACACTGGAACTAGAGCCTGTAGCAATCGAAAGAATTAACAGGCTCGGAAAGCCAGACGCTAATAAAACCAGGCCAGTTATTTTAAAACTTCTCGACACGCGTGACAAAATCAAAATCCTAAAAAACTGCCAAAAGCTCAAAGGAACTAAATTAGCGATTAGTGAAGACTTTTCAGCTCGTGTTCGTAGCATAATGAAAAAGCTGTGGGATAGCGCCAAATCTAACAAAGAATCTGGTGACAAAGTATGGTTGGTATACGACAAGATTAGTATCAATCGAGTACTTTACCGCTGGAATGATACCGCGGGCGATAAGGTTGAGATCAAAACAGAACGCAATGCTCCCTCCAATCAAAAGAACCCAAAAAACCAAGAAGGAACACCACCCATGCGCACTCGCCGCCATCAACCACGTCCAAAATAGTTTTTGTCAATGTGAATGCACGCAGCATACTGAACAAACTCCGACTCGCTAGAATCAGTACTTCTTACTGTCGACCCTGACTTCTTGGCTGTGACGGAAACGTGGCTTTCAAACGAGATTGGAGACGCCGAAATAGCACCTCCAAACTACTGCATTGTGAGAAAGGACCGAGCAACACGCGGTGGTGGAGTTGCCATTCTTATTAACAAACGTATTCGATTCACACAGATGCCTGTTGTTGAGGGTGCTGAAGCGGTGTTCTGCAATTTATTGTGCGGCTCATTTTCAATCGTAGTTGGTTGTGTTTATCGCAGTCCAAGGTCAGACCATATCGCTATGCAATCACTGCACGCATACATGCAGTGCAATGTGAAAGGCAAGAGACTAATCCTCTTGGGGGACTTTAATCTGCCCGACATAAACTGGCGGACCATGCAGCACGAGTGCTTAAACTCAGAAACCCTTTTTGATGCAATGCTATCTTTTAACCTCAATCAGATAATAATGGAGCCAACACGGGTGCAGGCGGAGAGCTCCAGTATACTTGACCTGGTATTCTTAAGCGACCATTTTCCAAGTGACAAACACAGTGTAGAAATTCTCGATGGGATATCGGACCACAAGCTAATCGTGTGCAGCGCATCAATTTGTGCCAAAAAAAGCCACTGCCACTCGCAAAAAAACGTTCCAGATTTTCAGAATGCAGATGACACCAGCATAATTGATCATCTATCAATGGAATTAGCACCGTTTGAAGAAGATTCGAAACGCGCATCCATAAGTGTCGATGAATTGTGGTTAAAATTTAAACATACCATAACGCACTGTATGAAATTATATGTACCAAATAAAACAAAAAGATCAAAGAAATATAATCCCTGGATTAATCGTGATATCATTCACGCGAAACGCAAAGTTAAAAGACTCAGGAAATCCCTAAAACTAAGTAAAAGCAATTCTAAGACTGCTCTCACAACTGCCATCACCGACATGAAATTAAAAATAAGAACCGCAAAAAAGAACTATTTCACTAACACCCTTCCTAGTTTCATCAAAAACTCGCCGCAAAAATTTTGGGGCTTTCTTAAAAATTCAAAGTCTAGCGAAAACGCTAGTCATCCTCAAGATGGCCTTATTACCCCTTCTTCGCTCAATGAGCACTTCCAATCAGTTTTCACGGCCGATGACGGCAATCAACCACCAATCGACATTTTGAACAAAGAACCATTGGAACTGCCCGGGATAACCGAACAAGGTATCTTTCATCTGCTCCTCCAACTTGACACAAAAAAAGCCTCAGGACCAGATAACATTCCAAATTTGTTTCTCAACCGATATGCGGAGTGGATGGCAAAATATCTGTGCATCATAGTATTTGATAAATCCCTAGCAACATGCACCATACCGGATGATTGGAAAAAAGCGAAAGTTAAACCGATACACAAATCAGGCCCAAAAGATGACGTAAATAACTTCAGGCCTATATCTCTTACTTGCACTTGCAGCAAACTTCTTAAACATATTATCTTAAAACATATCAATATATATCTTGAAAACGAACGCATCCTGTCGCCTTCTCAACACGGTTTCCGTAGGGGGCTTTCTACAGTCACGCAACTAACAGAACTAACCCATGATTTATCCTTAAGTGTGGACAACCAAAAACAGGTGGACCTTATCCTATTGGACTTTGCAAAAGCCTTTGATAAGGCTTCGCATAAAAAACTAGTACAAAAGCTAGAATGTACCTTAGGCAATGGCTCCGTTACGAAATGGATAAAAAACTATCTTACCGGTCGCACACAATTTGTTGATTTCAATGGACAAGTATCCACAACAGTTCCCGTCAAATCCGGTGTTCCCCAGGGTTGTGTTCTTGCTCCGACCTTATTCCTAATTTTTATCAATGACCTACCCTGTCAAATTCCCGTCCACGTCAGACTTTGCGCGGATGATTGTATAATTTATCATGAAATAAACTCTGCAGAAGATCATCTTGCCTTAAACAAAGCCCTCGAAATAGTATCAAACTGGTGTTCAGATTGGCAAATGATACTTAATGTTAAAAAATCAGCTATAATGACAGTAACAAGAAAAAGGGAATGGTCAGAGTTCTCATATACCATCAATAGTATCCCACTTCCTAGAACAAGTCATCATAAGTACCTTGGCCTCACCTTTACTAGCGATCTGAGATGGGATGCCCACGTTTCTAACGTTACAGCTACCGCACTGAAACGACTTTTTTTTCTGAGACGATGCCTTCGACTAGCACCTTCTGAAATTAAACTGTTAGCCTACAACACGTACGTGAGATCTGTTCTTGAATATGCGAACATTGTTTGGTTCCCGTACACAAAAAAACATATTGCGAAGCTAGAAGGCGTGCAAAGAAAAGCTGTTCGATTTATCTTTAACAAGTTTAGGCAAACAGACTCACCAACTGAAATGCTCGAAGAAGCGGGCATGCTAACGCTGCAAAAACGAGCAAGACTAGCACGCCTACGATTCATGTACCAGCTACGCCATAAGCAAACCAACATCGATGCCTCCAGGTACATTACACTTCAACAATCACGACCCACCCGTAAGAAGCACCCCGAAATGCTACAAGAATACGCATTCCGTACGGAATGTTTCAAACACTCATTCTTCCCAGCATCAATAAGGGAATGGAACAGCTTAGCAGCTATGATTACTAGCAGCAATTCTTTAAATATTTTTTCACGTCTTGTTGAAGAACATTTGCGCTTGGAACCCTAATAATGCGCTATTGTGGTCATCTTTGCAAAATCCATTGTTTTAGACTGTGTTATTTTGACTCTTCCACACTTTAATCATTTGGATATAGTACAATTACTGTTAGAACTTTGTTGTTAGAATTCGGTTAGAATTTGTTTGAATTTGATTGTTAGAAATTGTGAGAACTTGGTAGCATCAATGTAACGCGTATTCTAAACGATGTATAACTTACGGATGTTTTTATTGTGTGCTTTTATTGTGTGTTTTCCCGATGTCCTTTCTGCGAAAATCCCGACAAGGGATTGGCAGTATTTTTAAATAAATAATAATAATAATAATATATAGGGTGTGTTTTCAAGTTTTACAGATTTTTTATAAAGACCCTACGAGAGCGAGGCTTCTGTCGTTTTTGCTCAGCAACTCCACGTTCAGATGAAATTACTTTGTGGTTGCAATATGACTGTGATTAATTAACAAAATTCGTTAATTAGCTTTTAACTTACCGTATTGCCATGAAGGAAGGTGTTCTATGCAAAGTTGTTGGGCATGCCAGTTTATGGTATACCTCTTTCTTTTTTTTTTTAGAAATAAGAGAATTTGCATATAGTTCGAGATATTCATCAACGAACTTGGCGGGCGAAACCAAAACTGATCAAACTGGCGCGCACAAAGGACGACAGAACACGAGCGTGACATGCGACAGGGAAGTGGCGAAATTTTAATGAAGGCATCCCAAAGGAAGATCTGGTCAGAATCGGCAAGCATTCTGCTGAAGTATGCTGGCAGAATGCTTTATGTCTGCGTGTGGTGGGTTGTGGATATGTTTCTTACTTATACTATAAAGAGGCGTGAAAACATACTTTGGCTGTAAACGCTGCAGTGGCTGCTCCCAGAGGTTTATGCTTCCCAGACAAAGAAAAAGTTGCTATGCCGGTTTTCTTGAGCACATTTCTACTAAATAGATAAGCACGAAACAGTTCTACAAAAACAGATAAGCACAAAAATAAGGCGATGCGCCAGCCCAATCAAAATGACTTGTTCATCTTCATCAAAAAGTGTAGCCACAGCGCACCTTCATTTGAATTTTGTTGCTCTCATGGGACTGGTAGTTATGGTCTGACGTAGCAGAGCTGTCACACTTCGAGTGAATTTTGCATGATTAGTTTTGATTTCACCCTTCAAGTTCGAGGCCAAATATCTCGAACTACGTGCAACTTTTTCGATTTATAAAAAATAGGTAGACCAGAAATTCCTGCACACAACTTTGTAATATAAACACCTGCACTGAGGTCAATAATAAAAAAGGTAATGAATTTTCGCTAATTACTCACAACAGTGTCTATGTTAACTATGACAAAGTATTTCCGGCTTGGCGTGGAGTGCCTGTGGGGAAATGACAGGATCTTTACTGTCACAAATATATTTTTTTAATCTGTGTTTAAAAAAAAAACATCCTGTATAGCTTATAACCAATAAAAGCTGCTGGACCATCAAGTTTTGTATGTTTTCTATGGTAAAATAACCCACTTACAGCAATATGCCTGTTTGCTACATTATTGCTTATAGTGCTAAAAGGTAATGGAGTGCAAAATCAATGAAAAGAAAAGAGAACAAAAAAAATTCTAGCGACTGAACCTCTGCCCTCAACCCCAACACCCCCCAGCGCCCTTTGGATTCACGTTGTGGTTCATCCCACAGCGTGGTAGCATTGTTACGAAAGTGAGTTTTGGAAATTCGCTACTGCGTGGTTGCAGAGGTGGCTTCTGTTAATGCATTTTCAGACATGTAATTTCAGCAAAAAGTTCACACTTGGGAAAGTTCTGTGTCTGAAACTTCAGGCATTGTTATAGATTGGCTCCATAAGGCTTGTTTCTTGAAAGTGTCAGAATTTTCAGACATGGTAAAAAAAAACTGCAGCTTCGTCATTCTTATCACTGATGTTTCTTGGCATATGCCACATGATATTAGTTTTCTCGCAACAGCCTGCTGTCTCTTGCATTGCTTTTTTTTTTTTTTTTCGGGCAGCCCATCTGTAGCAATAATCAGTTATAACAATGAAAATTTCAGGGCACGTTTAGTACTTTTCGAAGTGGATTTGATTGTATACACATTTCTATTTGAGCAGTAATGTGCATAGCATACCATTTTTTTATGCAGGGTGAACAACTGCCTGTGATAATCAAGGTATGTATAAATCCCACATCAGGGTCTTGTGGCTTTAATGGCTTTAAATTATTCAGACTTTAATGCTTACTTTAATTTCAGAACACTCAAGGTACTCGTGTGTGGTTTGTTCAGGATCACACATACAACCTGCCCAAAGCTGTGCTTCATTTTGAGTTCAAAAGGTATGGTGAAGACACTTCTGTTACTTATCCTAATCGTTATGAAAGTGAAAGAAGGCTGGTCTCTTTCTAATCATCAACAAGACAAAACTTCTGGCAACTGGTGGAGAACAGACAATTCAGATAAAGTGTAATGGGTTTTGCGAAGCATTATTTGTTGTGGATAACTAGTAGACAAAGATGGCAGCTCTACAAAGAAAATTTGGCGAAGAAAGAGCATAATGATGGGCTTTAAAGAAATGGAAAGCCCAGGATGCTTGCCTGAGAGGAGTCTTGACACATAATCGTAACACAATTTGACTCCTAATTTCACTGATAAAAACGCACAGGTGGCATCTGTAAAACGCCAGCCACAAATGCGACCTGAATCTACCATGTTTACTTGCATAATGAACCCACCCCCACCTTACTCTTAAAAAAAAAAAAAAATTAAGAATTTTAATGTATCTGTTCATTTTATTTCTGTGCGATAGCCAGTGCCGTGGATGATTGAAAAAACTATAAATCAAATGATTATATCACAAAATGACACAATAGTAATCAAAGCATGGTTTCGCAACCATTCTAAGACTTACGAGCAGCGCGAACGCAGGCGGCATCAATCAAAATTTCAGAGTCACACTGTTTGTGCCATAGCGTCATCTCCCGAATACAGGAGAAACCTTTTTGCTTATACATTCAAACCTCGTTATAACTTAATGGGATATAATGGAATAATGGATATAATGAAGTAAATAAAATTCTCCTGGAAAGCTCCATTGAGAACCATGCATTTAAACCTCGTCATAACAAAGTAAAATTGACAGTTAAATGGACATAATGAACTAAATTACTCTATCAAATCTGTTAAAAAAACCGACCGTAGTGTGTTAAGCATACCGTTTTCTGCGGAGTTTGACGCTTGTTCGAAGCGGCTATTTTAAAACTACCGCGCCGACCTCCATGCCACGTGCGGCCGAGAGAGCCCCCCTCCTCGCGCAGCCAGCAGAGAGGATTGAGGAAGCGCTCAGCGGATCACGTGACCTAGAAGAGGCGCTGTGTTGCAAAGCGATTTCCATCTCCGTTCCTAAAAGACGACGGCAACGACTGCGTCTCCGCTGCTACCCTCTGCACCGAGAAAAGAGGACTCTCCGGGACTTTTTTTTTCCCTCTCTCTCTCCGGATGGGGCCTTAAAAGGAGAAGGGTCTCTAGGTGCAGAGACGGAAAAGGGAGAAGTGTGGCACAGGCACGTCGCAGATCAGCATTTGAGATCAGCATTTGAGAGGGAGCAAACAATCCGTCACAGTTTTTTTTCTTCTTTTCCTTCTTCGCGAGCACCGTTGAGAGGTGCCGCCGCGGGATCGGGCATGGTGCTGAAAGCATTTTTCCGAGCGCGGTATGTTCGAATTGAATCATCGCAAGTGCTTCAACGTTCGAACTACAGGGCGTTTTGGCCCATTGGAAAGCTTTGACGGGACCTCGGTGCGAGTTCAAATTAACTCGAAGTTCGAGTTAAGCGTGTTCCAATTAATGAGGTTCGACTGTGTTTACTTTTTGATGCATGCATGGTCGCGTAGCAGTACATGGGGCCGCGAGGCGGTTTCCTTCTTTGCATGCTTATAGGTGTGCACCCATCTGAGCATGCATTGCCACAAACTGTTATAATCGATATAACGAAATAATGGATATAACAAAATAATTACGGCTTCCCTTCAACTTTGTTATAACGAGGTTTGAGTGCAGCACCATACAAGCACAGCGGCACGAAAACAAAGCAAAAAACAAACGCATGGCCTTCGAGATGGCGGGCGTGCAGCGTAGAAACATGCAACGCACCCGCCATCTCGGAGGCCATGCAAAGAGCCCACCACACTGACAGCGCCTCGCCTGCAACGTTTGTGCGCCGCCATCCAACGCTGCGTTTTTGTTGTCGGGTTTGTCGTAGTGAACTTAGTTGAGGACACCTGCTGCGCAATGCCTGTTCGGCCAGTATGCTAGCTACACAGCTGGTTTTTATTTTATTATATTTATTTATTTCATATTGCCAGCTTGTATTACAAGCCATAGGCAGGAGTGAATTGTACAAAAGAAAATGTTGAACAATCTCTGAACCTAATTAAAAACAAATCTGTGAAATCTATCTAATAACAGTATTTAAGAATCTTGACGCTATGCGAAAACACAGGAGATAAAGCTGTCTTTTCGCTGTATGTTTTCGATATTGCTTATGTTTGATTGGGTCTAAGGGCCCCAGACAGCAGTGGCGTATTCTAGGAGCGGTTGTATGTATGTCTTGTAGGCCAGTAATTTTATATTTTTGTAGACCTAGCCAAGGTCTTTTGAAGCCTGCAAAACGTTTTCGGAGCCTGGAACGTGCAAACTGGAGGCTTGATATACATGACAATTAAGACAAAAAAATATGGAAAGTAGGAGAATATGAATGTTGTGGGCTAAATTAAGATGATTAGCTAATTTATTCAGAAGATGACACAGAATAGCAGAATGTTGAAAAATAGACTATTTCTGGATATTTGCATCTGGTTTTTAAAAAATGAAAGCCCGAATAAAAAAATTGTCTGCAGAATTTTCTCCTATACTAAGGAACACAGTGCCGGAAACCCTGTGTAAATCTGGTGAAATATGGGTGTGTTAGAGCTCTTGACATATATTGTCTCTGCTTGCTTACAGTGGTACACTTTCCTAAGAGGAATTATGAATGATGTCATGTCTTATATTGTGTTGTGTGTTCATTATTTGTGTTGAGCAATTGTGCCTGTAAATAATATCGATATTCTCTCTTTTCAGCCCTGTTGCATACCAAGATCCTCACCACACCAATATGACCCACATGTTTGTGCGGCTTTTCACTGATGCACTAAATGAGTACACGTATGCAGCTATGCAGGCTGGCCTCAGCTACTCCCTTGACAACACCATATATGGGATCGTGGTGAGTGCATTAGTGAGCATGTCATGTTTGTCGTGGCATTGTGTGTTTATTAAAATGTCAAGTCCAGTTGATAGAAGATGGAGTAGGCATGGAGTGTGGCTTTTGCACAAGGGAAATATCAGTTTCTTTTTAAGCATGAAAGGTAGGCTTTTTTGAATATTAAATTTTAGGTTTGAAGCAATTTCAAAGCAAATAGTGATTTGCTCGAATAATTTCAAATCGAATACAAATAGTATATACAGTGTAGATTACTTTTAACAGAGTCATAGGAATCACGAATGTCCACACTATAAGCTGTATCACAATAAAAGAAAAACAACCTTTTTCAAGGGCAGTAGTTGCGAAAATTCTGTCAAGCATGCAGTCTCTTGAGGCCGAGAATTGAAGCATGCATTGCATAGTGTTCAAAACCATTTAAATTTCTGAATATGATAAAAATATCACATCCGAATTCCCACATTGCGAACGAAATATCGTATTCACTCGCGTAATGGACGCACTTTTTTCTAAAAAAACCTGAGCAAAGTTGGGGGGTGCATTTGTTACGCGGGGTAAACTTAATGAAAACTTTTATGGGGGGAGCGAAAAATGCGGTAATGCAAAAAAAAAAAGTTTGGTCGTTTAGCATTTCGCAATTGACATATGCGTACACTGTTTGGAAACAACTTCTTTGTTGCACTTTACTTATCGTGGTTGATGGCGCTATCTTCTGCAAGCTGTCCCTGGGCCACCTACACACGCCATAAAAGCGTTTTGCAGCTATCTTTTCTTGCAATCATTTAACCGCAACAGTGGTATCTGCTGTAATCTCGAGGGGCGCCCAAAAACGTGTGCTACGACGCACTTTGCCAACTTCGCGGCAATCTCGCATGAAGACCGTGACGACACCGTTAACATTGTAGCAAGTAAGAAACATTGTTGCAAGCTACTCCCAAAGCAGAAAAACAAACCGTCAATAACAAGATTAACGACAAAATACGACAGCCACTTCGCTTATATGAGAAGTTCCTCTACGCATGGATAACAAGCGAAGGGAGAAATTGGGGGGTGCTACCATGTTGCGGAAATCGTCACGATCTTTTCTAAACGACAATCATTTTCTTCTGCTTTTCCAAAAACCTGTGACGCGAAAGCGACGAATGACCCTTCGCGACAGCCATTCCTGTCGTCGTCGGTGAAAAATGGCGTGCACGTGGTTGGGCTTTTTCATAGTCACAGAAAGCGACCTTTGATCGGTTGTCATGGGCAGTTTCGTGACCTTCGCTCTCTGTGTGCTTATCAGCTGCGATGCCTCCACACTGACACTGTTTGTGAACCCCCCTGGGGGGCATAGATAAGATGGGGGACATACCACGCATGGATAGAAGAAACTATACGGCGCACGGTAGCGGGCGACAGGGGGGGAGGGGATGAGAGAGGGAGGGAGCCGAGCCAAGGTGGTCGGGGGAGGGGGTCGGCAAAATAATTAAAAACGGAAGAAATCCAACGGGTCAGGGAGCGCTAGGTGTCGGTTAGCGGGACTGCAGTGGATGAATGTAGGGGGTGTGATTATTACGCGGGGGGAAAAAAATCTAAATTTTGATGACTGAAGTTAGGGGTGCGTTTATTATGCGAGTGTGTTCATCACACGAGCAGATAACATAAATGCAAAATGGTGGGGGAGTGCCTAACAAAAGAAAGCACAATCGCGGAAATTCGCCGACTACTTCTCAGATCGCCTTGATTACGCACATTACACAGAAACTATGTTGAATCACATTTGAAATTTTATGCGCTGACAGACTCTGATTGTACGGTTTCACGGCCACGCTCCAGATTTCAAGAAATCGCCATCGAATCACGAACCACCATTGAAGTGCTACATGTGCCACCTTTGTTTTCATTATAACTATATCTTCCTTCCCTTCAAGTGCAGCCATCACAAGGAGTTACTTTGATTCCGTACCAACGCTCAACTTAGGTTGCACACGACTGCTGCCGAAATGCAACCAACACTGATGAGCTTTAAGCTGCTGTTAGGCATGTTGTTGTGGGAAGTTTGCCGAAGACATGAAGATCGGGTGTCGAAAAGATCGCACTCAAGCACTGAACCAAGAAGAGCTTTCATCATACGAAGTTTGCGTTTGCGGCCGGGAGATCACCGATGACAAAAACCTTCCAAGCGTATGTAAGCCGCGCACTGGTAGCAAAGGCAAAAGCTCTCGTCCTAACATCATAAAAGTTTTAAGTTTACAGACAAGGTAAAAACGCGATATCTATTGCAAGCTTGATAAGAATTGTATCGCACATGCCATGTTGAGCCACGCGTGCCTGGCAGCAAGCGGCTAGAGCCATGCTAGTACACTGTAGCAGTGCAGGCACAAAGGCTTGTTCGTCGCCGAGGCAACCGCCCTGCTTCGTTACTTGGCAAACCCGGGCAGCGTGCCACAGTCCTTTTTTCCTACCTCTGCCGTTTGTTTGTTCACTCCCCGTCTCCCACTCCTCCGTAACAACCTCATTACTCATTCCCAAGCAGTACACCCAGCACACCTCCTTTCTGAAACGCACTCGCTACTGCGTTTGTGTCAAAGTTTTTCCGGCATTCGCATTATAACTGGTCTTTCATCTTGACAAGTACTGCAGATTAGGTGAGTTGGTGCATGATGAAATTGTAAGGTTATAGCACAGCTCTGTCTGAGTGTGAAGAAAGTTTGAAAAAGATAGCCCTGAGAGAAAATGTTTGCATAGTGTTCTCGACTTCTGAAAAATCAAGTCGACTATGCAAGTTTACGAATCCTAAGAAGGAGTCGCAACGCGCCTGTGGGAAGAAGTATGTGTCTAGATTTGTTGAATGTGCTCTAACTGTCGTGTACATGTTCTCTCTGTCGCACGACACTGTTTACATAGGACAGACTGGTAGGCGTGTCAAGGATAGACTGCGCAACTGTAACAAGGTAAACAACAAGGTGTCATCTGTTAGTTTTTTGGCAATACATTGTAAGATGTGTGCATGCACTCCATTGCTTGGCCAATGTATTATTTTGGGCCGCAGCCATAACCAGTTGACACTAGAAATAATTGAAGCAAACTCTATCGCAAAATGTGCGAAGCTGTGTGTGATTACGCCATCCGTTTAAACTTAAAGCTATATTTTCTGTCACATGTGCTGCACCACACGCTTAAGGTTTTTGTAATGTGTACGGTACGGTACACATTACAAAAGTATGGTAATGTGTACGGTATACGTGTTCAACCAGGTTAGCTATATAATGTGCTATGGTGTCATACAATAAACAAAAGTTGGAAGTTCAGCACTCATTCTGTCGTATGTATTTTCCTCCTTTACTGGCTTCTTTTTCTTCATGCTCAAACAGACCTACGCTATAACCTTACGCATTCATCTTTGGGGACTGCAAATTAAGTGGTATGCGTATACACGGTGTTCTATGAAAAAGGAAATGGGAGTCAAAAAAAGACCATGTTGTAACCGGTCCTGCACTATAAGTAGTTACATTATAAGTGGTCTGCACTGTATATACATTATGTAGAAAAATAAGCATACTTGTCATTTCCCAACTAACCTCCTCAATATTTTTATGGGCCTGTAAACAACTAGTGGGTTCAAAATTTCGAATGTAGAAGTTGCTGCGCCAGTGAATATGCACAATGTGAATATGCTGCTGAAAGAACTTTGTGAATACTATGTGCTGTAATAAGGAGGTTACAGGGCATGGAATGACCCGCTTTGGCTAGTTTCGGGGTCTCGCTCGTCCTTCCCACCTTTTCTTCCAGTGCAGAGGAGTAGGCATAGACCGTTGTTGTGACTACGCCCACTTTGTCAATGAAACACGAGGTCAGCCATACAACAACAGCAGGCAGCTAGCGACAGAACAGAGGTTTCTTCACATAAGCACAAGTTATAGCGGTGTGGGAGGAAGCCTGATGCAAGGAGGACGCTTCCCCTAGTCGTAAAGTATCGAGACATCTCTTTACCTAGGAGGCTTTCGTTCTGGCAATACCGCTTTTCCCTATAGTCCTGGGCTCTACAAAGCGGCAGAGGGCAGCACAGGAAAATGAAAACGCGGACTGGGCAGCCAGAACTGCATCACCACAGAGCCAATGTGCCATTTCGTAGGGCAAATGACCTTTTGACAAGCGCAGGGGTGTGTGAAGTGCCCATGGGCAAGTTTTTGTCACTGCACGTGCAAGGACGATTGGTCGGTCGAAGGAAAGAAGCGCGGGGATCGTTTTTCAAAATGGAGGATCTGCGCGATATGCAGTGCTGTAATATTTTCAAGATATGTGCGTAACAATATTACCGCTGCATTCTACTGTAACAAGATGTTAAAAAAAGTTGGAACCTGCTTACTGTCTCTTTGAAAAATTAAGGCAACCGTGTACAAATGCCGTTCTTTTTGGTTTCAAGGTAGTGGAAGCAACATGGAATAGTAAGCTGCATTTGACTTAAGATAGAATGCTAGGATAACCTGTATAATATCAGTAAAGTTGACAGTTAGGCGAGATGGTGATAGTTCATGTTTAGGTGTGAAGGAGTGCACGAAGACAAGGCACAGAAAAAAACAAAATGACAGGACAACCGCTGCACTTGCAACTACTTTATTTAGAAGGCAAACATGGTTAATAATATATGTATGAAAGCGTATCACATCTGACCATGAAATAGACTAGTTGTCAATGCAGTAGTTGTCCTTTCGTTTCAAACTGCTCGAATATTTACACCAACTCAATCAAATGTTTCAAGCTCCCATTTTAGGTGGCTGTCAAGTGAACTTGTGTGTAAAGACACTGCCGTTATTTGGGCACACAGATGAGACATTCGGGAATCGTCGCGAGAACAAAGTTTGAATGTTTGGGCACTCGGTCAAAATAAAAAATAGAAATGTAGTCTCTGGTTGGTAACCCTTTATGAAGGACTGCATGACGTACACTGGTTACTTCTTAAACAGGTTACGAAAAATAGTGCTTCTGAGTGCTCCTCACTGTTTGTTCACACTGTCACTGAAGGTGCAACATCTAGTGTGCTGAAATTTCATTTGCACTTTTGAGCAGTAGTGTTCAAAAGGCGGATTCGCCCCTTTTCAAACAGAGCGCTATGCTTGTGTTTTTATAAACACTGCTGGCTGCACCTAGCCAGAGCTAATCAGGAAGGCAACTGTTTCGTGGTGGGGATTACAGCCTCCTGTGAGAAATGGCACTGTGTGGCATGCACCATAGTGCCATACTGGCTAGTATTTTCTCCTACCAATCAGCTTTGCTGGTAGCCATATCATGCTAGCATCTACTCCTGATTATCAGAAAGCCAGCCGTTATTTATATCTATGTCTGTATGATTCATTGCTATATATTTGGAACCATAGTCTAAATTTTACACATACTTCTGCCATGGACTAAGCTCATGAGGTTTAAAGAAAGCAAAACCTCTTAGTGTTTGGAACACACATGCATTGATACATGCACTTCAATTGTGACACGTATGACAGATCTCATAGGCACGGTTAACCCGTTTCTGATGAACACAGCATCAAAACCTGTTGGGTGCTGCAAAAGCCACATAGGATAGCCTTGCTCTAAAAATAGCACAGAAATTAGGTGACAGTCTACATTACGGCACCTATAGTTTCAGTGGCCTCGTTGTTTTGGGCTGGCACTGCCAGCTCATAAAAATATCATGTGCTATGTGACGCCAGCAGGCAAAAAAAAAAAAAAGAACATTCCACATTCGCCTTCCTGGATGAGAGCAGAGCTGACTAACACACCCAGGTTTAAATGCACCATTATGTACACCCAGTAAAGTAAACAGGAGGATGACTGCCTTCGTAGCTTAATTGCTAGAGTATCAGATGCATTATTTGAAGGTGCAGCTTTGGTACCTGCGGTTGGCAAGTTGTCTTTTTGTCAACACTCATTTTTTCAGGTTTATCATGGTTATTACAATTATTGTCCTGTATACTTTCCTAGGCTTGATTGTCTTTTTGTTGTCACTTCGATTAGGTCTTAGAAAAATCAGCCCTTGAATTTTCCTCCTTTTTTTTTTCATGCCTAAAACATACTTGAAGTCAGGAATGGGACGCCAACAACAGAAAAAGCGCCCTAACACTTAAAGGAGCACTAACATCAAATTTATTTATGTCAATATTTTTGCGTCAATGAGTAGCTATCAACCCCTTCGTAGCGATTCACGACCTATAACGCAACTGAGGGACAAATAACAATCAGTTTTATTGATTTATGTCACTGGTATCTAGCACAATTCAAAATGACTGGTGATGCTGCCATTTTTAGCTCTGGGAGCGCTACTAGTGACACTACTGTGTGGTCACCTTCAGACCGCGCCACGGCTGACCACTTCTGCACAGAAAAGAGTGACGTCGTGCCATACTGCTCCGAAAACATTTCGGCTGCTAGGTACACACATTCAGTCTTGTCTTGTCACCTGGATTGCTGTCATTGCCGTATGAAATGTCGACTAGGGTTGAATACGACAGTTTGAAGCAGGGAACTGCCGCGGCGGCGTGAATAATTTTTGCTTCGATCGACCCTTTGTAGGACAGAGATTCAAAGATGGGCGCTGTTCCAAGCAGCAGCGAGAATGTGCCCGAGGATGCATGCTTTGGCCATGCTCGCTCGTGCGTCTAAATTAACTATATTTGTGTGTGTGGTGTGCACAGCATTCAGGTATACACACAAGGGTTAATAAATATAACAGTATAGGGGAAGCGCACCAGCGGAGAAATGGAATACGTTACCTACTGCCAGGTCCTTCTTTGCGCTTTCAGATGGCCCCACCTATTTCAGCCTCTCACGGTGGCGGCGGCAGTAACCCAGTATTACGCGGACGCAAAGACGTCTACGGATGAACTAAAATTTACTGTTAACGATACCTGCGTGTTAGTTGTTAGCGATGATATCTGTCTGTACGTTACTCCACTTCGATAGCCTGTGGTCGTGTTGGTATGTAACATACTCGTAATGAAAAGACACCCTCATTATGCTTTTTCCGCGCTTTGAACCAGACGACTGCAACTGACAATGGTTCCCTGATGCCCTGACTGACGAGCACATGTTGAATCGTGCTTTTTTCCTTTGCCGATCTTCAGCGTAATCATCTGACATGACGGAAAAGTGCGTTTCTAGGCTTCAGCGCGAGGATAAGAACACTCGGATCGTAGTCGTCATCGCTACTAGCGCATCGTCACTCAGGATGGTATACATGGAATGTATCACACCGAACACATAGCGCTAGTGTCGATGTCATAAAGGCACTCCATTTTCTGTTAAACTCTCGTATGCTGTTTGCCATTAAAATAAAATAACTTCCATGCAACGGATGCGATTCAAATTTGGCAAAGAGTATTTACGCACACTGAGCAATCGAATGAAGGGCACATCACTGTTTTGAAAGTTTATGTCAGAACTTAGTCAGCAACGTGAAATCTTACCAAAAATTTAGGTGGTAGGAGGGGTCCTGCATTTTTTTTTTCATCACTGTGTGCTGGCTACTACAGTGCTAATGTTAATCCAAACAATTTTCATGTTACTTTTCGTTTTGAACTGCTAGTTGCAGGGGGTACAGATGACTGCATTTTCAAGTATGGAGTTGAACAATTTTAGCACTCAGAGAGAACTGCAGGCATCTTTGTCCTATTAATGTTGCAATCTAGAAGTGTTTTATGTGTTTGAAGTTGAGTGGACGTGCGAATTTTGTGCTGAAATGAATGTTTGGAGCTTCACGGGCTAGTATGCTAGGTCTCAACACCTTTAGTTAATTCACTGCGCAAAATACAGAAAAAGATTTTTCCTCACGATGACCGAAACATGGCACTAAGGAATGTAGGTATGGCCTACAAAATCGGTTGCAATGAAGAGTGTTGCTCAGAAAACACCCAGCATGCAAAGTAAGTGATTTTGTAACACTTTTAACTTCAACTAGCCTTTCACCTGTAGGTGAGCTTTTGTTCGTGTATATGCGTGGACATTATCTCAGCAAAGCTATTATAGTCAAACCTCGTTAATATGTACCCGCTTTAAATGCACTGACGGTTAAAACGTAGTTGCGACAAACCACCAATAAAGTCCCATAGAGGTCAGTACATTCCGAGACCGCTTAAGCCGTAGCGATTCATCCTATGCCTACCATTTAGTGCATACCAGCTGCACACAGCGATCACTTTTTCTGTCATAAAGGTTTACTGCGCCGCTGAACTTCTGACGCCACAATGTGTCACAAATGGTTTTTGGTCGTTTCGAAACATGTGGAGATTGGTCGATCAGTCATTCCGACTTCCGCTCAATTGTGATGGTGCTTTTGCGGGTGATCACCGGGAGAGAAAGAAGGCATGGTGACGACCACGGACAAACGCTCTGGTATGATTTATTGCTGACGAAAAGTCTTATGACACAATGTATTCTCAGCTGTCCGCTGGGGCACGCGTGTGGCGTAGCGCTACTTTAAGCCTACTGCATGTTTTATTAGGAGACTACCAGAACGCATTGGACTGCCTATCGCTGCAGCCTTTTTGTGCGGGATCGTATTGCACTCACCCCGTTTGCAGAAACGAAAGCAACTCGTCGAGCGTTGCAAGTCGCAGGCACTAAGAAACTCCGCTGTATTGACAGTATTGCGCTAAGCACACGCGTGCAACACAAGTGTAGGGTTGTTGTAATCATGTTTCACGCTTTCATTAGGTGACAGCCCAAATGTGCCTCCACCTGCCATCGAGGCTCATCGCCGCCACATTAATCCAACAGGTTACTCGCCAGATACGTGCATCTCGCCAGTCACTCTCCAGTCACTGCAAATGGCCAGTCACTGCAAATGTCAAATGGGCTAAGCGCTGCGCTGAAGTATAGCCAGTTAATGATCCACTGCATGCAACCTTATTGTGGTAAAGAAAAAATATTTTTTGAAAGGTCAAGTTTCGCTAAGTATATAGATCACGGTACAGCAAAAAAAGTCGCTCTTTTTAGGCTATGCTAAGGGAAGCATATGCATAAGCATTATGTTTGACGGGATACTTTGTAAATTACTTCGACATAGTCTTTTAGTTACACATTGTATCTTCGCACCTGAGGCCTTCTGCCCCTCCCAGAACTTACCCCCTTTGGCCAAGGGATGGTGTCATGTCATGTTGTCATGGATGATATTTAGGCTTGTGCGAGTAGTGAATTTCAGGTTCGATGCGTATAGTGATTTTGGTCGAATGATTTTGAGTCAAATTCAGATAGAATGTATTACATAAGAAAAAATGGGATTATTTGTCATGACCCAACTAACCTGCACAATACCTTTTTTTAAGTATAAGTAGGGGCTCTATGCGAATCTTTTTTTTTTTTTTCGTTCAAAGGAAGTCACAACAACCTTGAGTAGTAGCGGGATTTGAGTTTCAGTAGGATGCGAGTGATAACGTGTAAAATACGTTGTTAAGACGATGGCGCTTCAGACACTGCAATCAGACTCAACTCCGTCTTTAAGGGTATAAGGCAAAAAATACTTGTTTGTTTAACTGCGCTCTGAAGCGCTCTGCTGTCACTTGAGCATCCCCGCATCTCTCTTTTGCTCGCGCTCTTCTTCTTCCTCGTTTCCTTGTCCCAGCCCGGAACGTGAAAAATAATCAACATTCCCGGCCGCACAAAGTTAAACACATAGTTCAAGTGGGTACAGTCTTTGTATCGGCCTGATCGCAAGGTGACCGCCTTGAAACTTGATCTTGCAGGAACGAATGAGACCGTCGGCACTGCGGTACACTTCTGTGACCCTTGCAAGCTTCCATAGCTGGCGTGGCATGTTGTCCGCATGCACGAGAACGATGTCCCCTTGCTTCAATGCTGCAGTTGATTTCGTGTCGGCAAAGTGTGCCGATCATAATTGCAACAGGTATTCTTTTTGCCAACGCTTCCAAAAACTTTCAACCAGCAGCTTTCTGTAGTTGTGTCTGCGTATGGCGTCTGCTTGCTTGGAGTTACTGTTGACTTTGTCAGCGGTCGCATACGGTATGGAAGTCGACCTTCGTCCAAGGAGAAGTTCGGCTGGTGTCAAAGTGCAAGGTTCTCCTGCATCTGTCTCGATGAAAGTCGAGGGCCTAGAGTTTACGACTGCTTCAACTTTTGCCAGCACTGTCGATATTTCTTCGTAGTTCAGACGAGCTTTGTCGATAATGTTTCGCAGCGGAAGCTTCATTGATCGTACGAGGCGCTCCCACCATCCACCCCACGAAGGAGCATTTGGTGCAATAAACTTCCACGAAATGCCGTTGGTGCTGAGGTGAACAGCGACGTCCTCTTCAGAGAACATTCGGTGTAGTCGCTTTATGTCTGCCGATGTCTTGTGAAAGCTTCGTGCGTTGTCAGAATAGATCACCCTAGGTAGTCCTCTCCGAGCTGCAAATCGTCATAGGCACAGCGGTAAAGCCTTGGATGTCATTTCCAAGACAAGCTCGAGATTCACGGCTCTAGATACGGCGCACGTAAAAAGTGCAACGTAGCATTTCGTGTCCCCTTTCTCCGTGCATGCATACAGAGGGCCCACAAAGTCGACTCCTACAACTTCGAATGGGTTCGTTGGTGACACTCGATGACTTGTTAACGGAGCTGTCTCTGCACTTCCTGGGCCCGCACTGAAATGCTTGCACATATTACAGCCCTGCAGTACTCTCTGTACCAAAGAGCAAACTCGACAAATCCAGTAGCATTCCCGAAGCTGCGTAAGTGTATCTCTAACTCCTTCATGTAGGACTTGAAGATGGGCTCCGTTTGCCATAGGTGCCGGAAAGTGGTGGCTTGACGGCATTATGATTGGGTGCTTGACATCTTGTGTGGAATGCATGAGGTATAAACGGCCTCCAACCCAAAAAATTCCGTCTTTGTCTATGTAAAGGCGTAGTTCAGCGATTCGTGATGTAGACTCGACTGGTTGGTTGTTGGTCAAAGCGGTGAGTTCTTCAAGAAAGCCTTGCTCTTGTGTGCATCTTATCCAATACTGTTCAGCCTTCAGGATTTCTGTTGCCACGAGATGTCCTTCCTGTATGATCCGTCTTTTTTCTGCATCGGTCAGTAAATCTGAAAACCCACGCATTGACTCTGAGTAGGTGCTGAAGCCTGCTGTACCAATAAATGTCGATTATCGGAACTAAGAAGCGTGTCATTCGTGCGACGTGGACTGTTGTAACTTCAGCTTGGGTGGCTTCTGCTATGTCTAGTTCACTGAACTGTAGGGGCCATCCAGACATCGGTTTAGTTAGCCACTCGGGACCATGCCACCATTTAGAGCTGCACAGCAGTCTCTCTAGCGTTGCGCCACGCGTGAGTAGGTCAGCCGGGTCGTCCATTCCAGGACAGTATCTCCACTTTCATGGTTCTGTTGGCTACGAACTGTTTCCACTTTTTGACATCACCTTTTATCCAATGCAACACAATGGCGGAATCTGTCCACATCGTGTAGTCAACTTGAACATTCCTCAAAGTGCTTTTCACGTATGCCAAGATTCTTGAGCCGATTGAGGCAGCCAGCAGCTCCAATCGCGGCAGCATTGTCTCCTTAATGGGTGTTACACGGGACTTTGCAATCAACAATTTCGGCTCCTCAGGACTTAACACGGCGTATATCGCTGTTCCGTATGTCGCTGGACTGGCATCGCAGAAAACATGTACTTGAAGCAGATTGGGCTTCTTTGCTCCGCCGCCCAGATAGCGAGGAACGATGACATCTTGCAGTTGCGGCAGCTGGATGACCCAATCATTCCATTCTTTTTTCAGGTCATTGGGTAGTACTTCATCCCAGCCAATCCCTCGTATTCACAGCTTCTGAAACAACATTCGTATGGCAATAGTATATGGTCCTACAGATCCCCTCAGGGGCATCTGCATAAGTAGGCGCTTGGTGCGTAGCGACACCACGGACCCGAGCTAATGGGGGAGTTTCGACTCCCTCCCACGCCTAGCCGTGCGGGGCTTTGCCATGTCTGGGGAAAAGGGAATCCTGGAGGTTGAGCCGACGCCGTGTGATTGGACCTTTAAGGCCCCCCGGCAGAGGCAACACACCCCTTTGGCCCCGGCTTCACGTAGACGGCACCCCTGGGCTGACCCACCCAGGGGAAATCGGCTGTCGCCTTTTCCTATCTCTCTCCCTTACAACTTCGTCTTTATCTCTCACTTTTAGTCTGTCCTGTCTACTTATCTCTTCTGTTTACTTCCAATTTTCCTGGCGGCAAGGGTTAACCCTGTGCAAATAGCCTACCTTCGTCTAGGCGCATTGGGTTATGGCAGTGTTGTACGGCTGACGTCTGCAAGCTTTCAGCACCTGCAAACTTGCAGCGTCCCCTTGTTCGGCTCTGTGGTGGGTGGCCGCCAATGCTGCTGAACATAAATAAGACCGGCATGCATGGAGCATTCCCCCTACTGTCTGATCGTACCGGCCTAAAGCGGGTACGCACGGATGACATTAATTTCTTTAACCAGCCAATAGAAAAATTTCCCCATTTTCACATCAATCACTGTGAAAAAACCGGAAAGCAAGCCAGGACCGTATCTCTTTTCGTAGTTGCCAGGCGTCTTACTGAAACTCCCGAGGCTGGATACAAAGTAACCAAAATGGCTAGTGGAGACCTTCTCCTCGAAATTCGGGACAAAGCACAATTTGTAAAGCTAGACAGCCTCTCAACGTTTGGTGACGTACCGATCACCGTAACACCACACAGATCTATGAAAATCACTCGCGGAGTGGTATCTGATGCAGACTTACTTGACCTGACCGAAACTGAACTTTTGGAGGGGTGGAAGAACCAAAATGTCACTAATGTACAGAGAATTATCATCAAAAGAGATAAAAAGGAAACACCGACGAAATACTTAATACACACGTTTGCATCCAGTAAACTACCAGAATCTATTCAAACAGGGTACACGAAGACATCTATCAGGCCGTACATACCAAACCCTCGTCGTTGCTTCCAATGCCAGAAGTACGGCCATGACTTTAAAACCTGTCGTGGTCGCCAGACTTGTGCACAATGTGGAGTCCTAGGCCACTTGTCTGAGAACTGCAAACAACCGCCACACTGTATAAACTGCGAAGGAAACCATACCGCATATTCACGCTCCTGCACATACTGGAAAAAAGAAAAAGAAATAATTACATTGAAGGTGAAGGAGAACATTTCATTTAAGGAAGCACGGCGAAGAGTAGCACCATACTATGGACCTACATACGCTGATTCAGCATGTCAGGAGGCAATGCCGCACCAGCCCTCGCCACTCCTTTGGCCCGCGCATACCGAGCCGGCGGTTGTGGCACCTGCCCCCAAGGCGGCTGTAGTTTTGGGCCTCGCCAGGCGAGGCCCGAAATTCGAACTAACAGCCCATACGTGCGGGCATCCAGTGCCTCGAGGAGGCAATGGCTACGTCAATACCCTTGGTGCCGAAAGAGCGGCGTGGCTCCTTGGAGCGCCAAGAAAACAAAAAAGCAGATAACAGGGCCTGGTGATGGCCCTGTTACGTGAACTCAAACTCCCTGTCTAAATAGCCACTCACTTTTCATACACACAGTGCTATTTTACATTCACCATGAACACTCAAATTATACAATGGAACGTCAGGGGCCTTCTCAGAAACCTTGACGACATTCAAGAACCTTTACACGAACATTCACCAAAAGTGCTGTGTGTACAAGAAACACACCTTAATTCAAAAAACACAAATTTTCTTTGTAAATACGTTATTTTTCGAAAGGACCGTGATGATGCCATGACATCATCCGGAGGTGTTGCCATCATAGTGAAACAAGGAACTGCATGCACACACTTACAAATACAAACTTCCCTTGAGGCAGTGGCTGTTCGAGCACTTCTTTTTGATAAACTGATCACAATCTGCACTATTTACATTCCTCCTAGCTATCAGCTGCAAAAACGTGATTTACACTTCTTAATTGATCAACTTCCGGAACCTTATGTTCTCCTTGGAGACTTTAATGCGCACAGCAAGCTATGGGGTGACTCTCGATATGACGCGCGAGGTCGACTGATCGAACAGTTTCTTCTCTCGTCGAGCGCGTGTCTCCTAAATCGAAAAGAACCAACCTATTATAATCTCGCCAATAACACCTATTCCTCCATAGACCTAAGCATAGTATCTCCATCTCTTGTGTCTCTACTCCAGTGGAAAGTCGTCAGCAATCTGTACGGAAGTGACCACTTCCCCGTAGTTTTGAGCACAAATACAGTAACTGAGTCTCCACTACGTGTTCCCAAGTGGCTCATAAACAGAGCCGATTGGGAACAGTTTTATACCATCGCTCGTCTAGGTTGGAGTGACATATGTACTTTGAACATTGATGTTGGTGTCAACTACTTCAGTGTTTTTGATTGATGTTGCAACAAAATGCATCCCACAAACAAATGGACACCCTGAAAAACGGCATGTGTCATGGTGGAACTCTGAATGCCGAAACGCATACAAACAGCAAAACAGAGCATGGAGGTTGCTTTGGAACTCACCGACAGCCGAAAATCTTGATACCTTCAAGAAAATGAGGTCTCAAGGCAGGAGAACGCGTCGGCAGGCCAGAAGAGAAAGCTGGCAGAAGTTTTTGTCAGGGATCAATTCATACACACAGGAGGATAAAGTCTGGAACATGGTCGGTAGGATAGCAGGAAAACAAGTACACACACTTCCACTCGTAAACACTCAGGGTGATACCTTGAAAGATCAGGCAAACTTCCTCGATGCACACTTCGAACGGGTGTCCAGCTCGTCCCACTATACTGACAATTTCCAAAAATACAGAACAAGAATAGAAAAGCAGAAACTCGAACACAAATGCACTATATACGAGGCATATAACCAAGCTTTCAGTCTAGCTGAGCTCCGAACATCTCTTAACTCCTGCAGTACTTCCGCCCCAGGTTCTGACCGTGTGGTGTATAAAATGTTAAAAAACCTACCCATCGAAACGCCAAAAACCTTACTTTGTTTGTACAATGCTATCTGGTTTTCTGGGACTATCCCTACCTCCTGGAAAGAGGCTATTATTATTCCCATTTTGAAAGAGGGCAAGGACCCTTCTTTAGCTTCGAGTTATAGGCCTATTGCACTTACAAGCTGCTTGTGCAAAGTCTTCGAAAAAATGATAAACTGCCGACTTGTACATTTCTTTGAAACAAACGATTTGCTCGACCCATTTCAGTGCGGGTTTCGAGAGAGTAGATCCACCACAGACCACCTTGTTCGTATCGAGGCACAGATCACAGACGCTTTCGTCCATAAACAATATTTTCTCTCTGTGTTCCTCGATATCGAAAAGGCTTATTATATATACAACATGGCGCTTTTGAATTCTAAGAGACCTGTTGCACCTTGCCTTGCGCGGAAGAATGTTTCACATAATCGAACTTTACCTGTCAAACCAGACATTTCCTGTCCGAGTGGGCAGCGTTCTTTCCCAAACATTTGTACAGGAAACAGGCGTGCCGCATGGTGGTGTACTTAGCTGCACACTTTTTTTCATCAAAATGAATTCCTTGCGCTTGTCCATCTCTCGCAATATGTTTTATTGTACATATGTCGATGACGTCCAGCTTGGCTTTAAATCTTGCAATCTGGCAATATGTGAGCGGCAGGTTCAGTTAGGTTTAAACAAGGCCTCCAAATGGGCAGAGGAAAACGTATTCCGACTGAACCCACAAAAAAGCATGTGTGTCTTCTTCTCCCGAAACAGAGGCATGCACTTGGAACCGGACATTGAACTGAACGGTCAACATCTGTCTGTTAATGCGGAGCATGAATTCTTAGGCTTAATCTTGGACAAGTTGACCTTCGTACTGCACATCAAGTATTTAAAAACAAGATGTTTAAAAGCCATGAATGTTTGTTTTAAAAGTGTTGTCACGTACTACGTGGGGTAGTGACAGGCAATGTCTCATGAATCTGTATAGAAGCCTCGTTCGCACCAGCTTAGATTATGGGGTCGTTGTTTATCAGTCTGCGACTCAAAGTGCTTTGGAAATGCTGGACCCCGTGCACCATTTGGGCATCCGCCTTTCTACGGGTGCTTTTTGCACCAGCCCCGTAAAAAGCCTTTACGTTGAGTCAAATGAGTGGTCACTTCATCTGCAGAGAACTTACATGTCCTTTGTATATTTCCTTAAGGTGAAAGCAGACAAGAAGCACCCCTCATACTTTACTATTAATGATTTGTCGAGCTCCATTCTGTTTCAAAACAGGCCTTCGATGAGGCAGCCCTTCCCAGTTCGCCTGAAGGGTCTAGCTGAGGAAACTGGAGTGTCACTTGAACGCAGTTTAATGGCTCCTGTAGCATACCCACCATCGTGGCAGTGGCAGACTATAGACTGCGATGTGTCTTTTCTGGAAGTTACAAAACATGCGCCTATTGCCCATATCCGAACATACTTCCCGGAACTTCAACACAAATACACACGTCCTGAGTTCTTTACAAATGCCTCCAAGTCTAACTCCTCTGCGTCCTAGGCTGCTGTCGGCCCATCCTTTTCGGATGCTGGCCCTCTACATCCAGGCACAAGTAACTTCACAGCGGAAGCTTATGTGATACTTGTGGCGGCTAAACACATCAAGCAATTACAAATACAAAAAGCAGTAATATATACAGACTCCCTCAGTGTGGTAATGGCTCTGCAAACCCTTAAAAAACAAGAACACCCTGTCCTCGTCTCACTTTACTCCATTTTATGCACTCTACACACTCAAACAACATGTTGTAGTGTGCTTGGTGCCAGGGCACCGTGAGATCCAAGGCAAAGTGAGGGCGGATCAGCTTGCTGCATCCGTCCACGAAAGCACTGCCACTACACCCATATAAATCCCGGCCCTTGATCTTAAGCCGTCTCTCAAACGAAACCTCAGGGACTACTGGCAGAGAAAGTAGGATGCACACACAAAACAAACTACACATTATTAAGCCACACCTTGGCCATTGGCTGCCAGTATCAAAATCGCGTCATACAGAGGTAATACTAACGAGGCTCAGGATAGGACACACATACACGACACACACATATCTTTTGCCCGGTGGCGATCCACCATTGTGTGACAGATGTGGTGAAGCATTAATAGTTCTTCTCATGTTAATCCAGTGCAAACAGTTAGAAACTCTAAGAAAACAACACTTTCCATTACCCTACCGACAACATATACCTTTACACCCTGCAATGTTCGTCGGTAGGGAACCGCTTTTTAGTCATAATCATTGTTAGCATTTTTGAAAGAAATTCGTAGTTTTCATATCATATACCCGAGCGTTCCGTAGCACGACCTCTCTAGAGAGGTTTTCGCTGTGGTGGCTACAAAACAAAGCACTTGCCTCACGGCCCTTGGACGCAAGGGTATAAACGAGTGAGGCACTTGTGCTAATGCCATACATGTCCACCATCGTTTTCTATTATCACCAACTTTTGTCATCTATTCACACCGCACACATCTTTCACGGCATGGTCATGATTTTATTACTTGTATGTTTTTACCCGCCTTACCGCGAGGAATTTTATGGCCCTTATACAGCTGCTTGTCCATATCTTTAGTAAGATGAACTGGCGCTCTTTGGCCGTAAAATGGTCCTTGCGCCACAGAACATCAAACATCATCATCATTATGTTCCTACAAGTCCTAACGGGTCAAATATTCTTGATGCTGACTGCAAGACAAATCGTTTTGTGTTCGTCTGTGCTGTCAAAAACCGAAGTAGATTTTCAACTGAAAAGTTGAATTCGTCCTTTGCAGGATTCCAAACCAAACCCAGGACCTTGGCTGCCATTTTGTGAAGAACGACCATCTCATTACTAGTAGATTCTACTTGATTTTCAAGCGTGCGCATCAAATTTCCTGAATTTGTTGTCCATTTCCGCAATGTCATGCCAGCCGATTTAATTATTGTGCGCACTTCTTGGCAAAGTTTAGCGGCTTCCTTTTCTGTGTCGGCATCAGTGACTAAGTCACCCACGTAAAACGACTCGGCAAGAGTTTGCGCTGTTTGTGCTATGACAGCCGGTGCTCTTTTCACGTGGTATAGAATAGTTGCTGTGAGCGAAAATGGGCTACATGTAGCTCCAAAAGGCACTCGTGTCATCCTCCACTCTTGCGGCTTGCCCTTGGATAAATCTCCTTCTGCAAACCAGAGAAAGCGGAAAGCGTCTCTGCCGTCCTTCCGAATCGCAATCTGAAAGAATGTCTTTTCTATGTCCGCAACAACTGCCACCGGGTGCGTTCTGAAGCATAGCAGAATTTGCTGAGGTCTTGGTATAAGTTGTCACCTTTTTCAAGGCAGTCATTAAGGGACTTGCATTCTTTGGCATGTGTCGAAGCGTCAAACACCACTCTCATTTTCGTCGTCAGTGCTTGTTCAAGCATGACTTCCTTGTGCGGCATGTAATATAACTTCGTTACCTCTGCATGTACATTACTGACTACTTCGGCATGTCCTGCCCTCAAGTACTCTCCTATGGTACGATCATAGGTTTCGAGCAGTCCTTTCTTGGAGTCGAGACGGTTGACAAGCTTGTCCAGTTCCCCGCAGGGGTGCCTGCACAAGTAGGCGTTTGGTGTGTAGCGACACCACGGACCCGAGCTAATGGGGGAGTTTTGGCTCCCTCCCACGCCTAGCCGTGCATGGCTGCGCCGTGTCCGGGGAAAAGGGGATCCTGGGGGTTGAGCCGGCGCTGGGTGATTGGACCTTTAAGGCCCCCCGGAAGAGGCAACACACCCCTTTGGCCCCGGCTTCACGTAGACGTCACCCCCGGATTGACCCGCCCGGGGGGAATCGGCAGTCGCCTTTTCCTGTCTCGCCTTCACATCTTCGTCTTTTCTCTTACTTTAAATCTGTCCTGTCCTCTACTCTCTTCCGTTGACTTCCGTGTTTCCTGGCGGCAAGGGTTAACCCTGTGTGGCTATCCTACCTTGGATATACCATATTCGGTTATAGTGGTGGTGCACAGCTTGCGTCTGCAGGTCCCGTGCTTACAGACCCTGCAGCGTCCCCTTGTAGGACTCCATGGTGGGTGGCTGGCGCCGCTGCCGAAAATAAACCTTTTCTTATGGCTTGTTCCTTCCCCCCACTCCCTGATCGCCCTCAGAAAAGAGGGCGCACCGATGAAGTATTCCAGTTTTTTGGTCACCAGAGAGTATCCTTTCCCCGATTCCACGTTATCCACGCTGACACACCCGGCAAACCAGAGAGAACTATTTCACCTTTTCTTGTTTCGAAGTCTTTGACAGAAATCTTTGGCCCAGGATATAAAGCATCGAGAATGGCAAGTGGTGACCTCCTGTTGGAGCTCCGCGACCAGAAACAGTATGAAAAATTGTCTAATCTAGGGAAATTTGGAGATACCAAATTAATAGTAACCCCACACCGAACCATGAACACCACCCGTGGCGTTGTTTCTGATGACGACCTGTTAGGGCTGACGGAGGCTGAACTCCTGGAGGGTTTTAGCGAACAGAATGTCATCAACGTGAAACGAATTAGGATGAGGCGCGATGGCAAAGAAATCCAGTCTAAGCACCTGATGCTTACTTTCAATTCAAGTGTACTGCCCGACTCCGTTGAGGCAGGGTACATCAAGCTTCGAGTGAGGCCATATATACCGAACCCTCTCAGATGTTTCAAATGCCAGCGGTTCGGCCACAGTTCTCAGAACTGCCGAGGCCGCCTAACTTGTGCGAAATGCAGTGCTGATGAACACACATCTGATGCTTGTGAAAACTCTCCTCACTGTGCGAACTGTAACAGGGAGCATGCCGCATACTTACGGTCATGCCCCAGCTGGAAAAAAGAAAAGGAAATTGTCACGATTAAAGTAAAACAAAACATTTCATTTAGGGAGGCACGAAGGCAGGTGTCCTACCTGCCAGAAACCAGCTTTGCCGAAGTGGCGCGTCAGGGGGCAGCGCCACGACGGCCCTCGGCGCCTGTCTGGCACACGCGTAGCGAGCCAGCCGTGACGCCATCCGCCCCCTCGGCGGTTGCAGCCGGTGCTGCTCCGCCATCGAAGAAGGACCCACCAACCTCCGAGCTGGGGGCCGCGAAGGCCTTGTCTTTAGAGGCGAGGCCCTCAAAACAACTGCAGCGCTCGCAAGAGCGCTTGTCCAGTGCTTCGCTAGAGGTAATGGACACAACTCCGAGCGTGAGGGCGCAGCAAGCGCCTAAGGATCGGCGTGACTCCGTCGACCGATCCAAAAAAGAAAAATCTCGTGTCACGGCCCCTGGAAAGAGTCCGTGAGCTAATTTTTCATCCTTGAGCACACAGCACAAAACACATCTAAAATGGACACGCAGATTTTACAGTGGAATGTGAGAGGACTTCTCCATAACCTCGATGATATTAGAGAACTCCTTAATAAACATACTCCAAAGGTGCTGTGTGTTCAGGAAACACATCTTAAGTCCACTCAAACAAATTTTCTAAAACAATGTGCCATCTTCCGCAAAGACCGTGACGACGCTGCCGCCTCGTCGGGCGGTGTCGCTATAATAGTTGATAAAGGTGTTGCCTGTAAGCAATTAAACCTCCGAACTTCTCTTGAGGCAGTTGCTGTCCGAGCAGTGCTGTTCGGGAAGCTACTAACAATTACTTCTATTAACATTCCTCCGTGCTATCAACTTTCGAAGACAGAATTTCAAAGCTTCATTGATGAACTTCCTCCGCCATATATAGTCGTTGTTGATCTAAATGCACATAATCCTTTATGGGGCGACTCCCGTTTGGATGCACGAGGACGCCTAATAGAACACTTTCTGTTTTCGGCAGGTGCGTGTTTACTTAACAAAAAAGAATCAACATATTATAGCACTACGCACAACACATACTCTTCTATAGACCTGAGTATTGTCTCGAGTACACTAATTCCTTATCTGGAGTGGTCTGTTCTCAAGAATCCCTTTGGGAGTGACCACTTCCCGATAATGTTAAAGTTAACAAAAGAAGATACATGCTCGCCTGACTTTCCTCGCTGGAACACCAAGTCAGCCAACTGGGAACTGTTTCGAGAAATTACATTTTTAGACGGAGATGAGATTGCTGATTTTAATATAGACGATGCTGTAGCATTCCTAACAGGTTTTATTATTGACGCTGCAGTGAAATGTATCAAGCAAACCAACGGAATGACCAATAAACGTCGCATTCCATGGTGGAACGACGATTGTCGGAAAGCGCGCAATAGACAAAATAAAGCTTGGCGACTACTCCGAAATTACCCAACAGCTGAAAACCTCAACAATTTCAAACAGGTTAAGTCCCAAGCCAGAAGAACGCGTCGTCTTGCAAAGAAAGAAAGTTGGAATAGGTACATCTCCGGTATAAATTCTTACACCGACGAAACGAAGGTTTGGAATAGGGTAAACAAGTTAATGGGTCGGGAGACGCACCCCCTACCTTTGGTAAGTAGCCGAGGGGAGAGCCTTGAGGAGCAGGCGGACTGCCTAGGCGAACACTTTGAATACGTCTCAAGTGCATCGCACTACACAGAAACGTTCTTAAGATTCAAAGAACGCAAAGAGCGGCAATCCCTTAAATGTAAACGTCCATCCAGGGAGGCTTACAACTGCCCATTTTCATTAGCTGAACTTAAGGCGTCTCTTGTGTACTGCAACAATTGAGCGCCAGGTGGCGATCGTATAACGTACGAAATGATCAAGTATGTTCACCCAGAAGCACTGAAAACGCTCCTAACCCTCTTCAATACAATGTGGGAAGCTGGATATATTCCATTGTCATGGAAAGAAGCGATAGTCATCTCGGTACTTAAACAAGGCAAAGACCCGTCCTTGGCCGCCAGCTACAGGCCAATAGCGTTAACGAGCTGTTTATGCAAACTATATGAGAAAATGTTAAACCGGCGCTTAACCCACTTCCTAGAAAGTAACAGTATACTAGACCCCCTTCAGTGTGGTTTCAGAGAGGGGAGGTCGACAATAGACCACCTTGTTCGCATAGACACATACATCAGAGATGCATTTATTCATAGGCAGTTTGTACTTTCGGTATTCTTAGACCTGGAGAAAGCGTACGATACCACATGGCGATTCGGGATCCTACGCGATCTTGCCGCCATGGGCATCCATGGAAATATGCTAAACACAATTAAAAGTTATCTGTCCAACCGAACCTTTCGCGTAAAAGTGGGAAATGCTCTCTCTAGATCATTCACCCAAGAGACTGGTGTTTCGCAAGGGGGCGTGCTTAGTTGCACACTCTTTCTTGTAAAAATGAACTCCCTGCCATTCCAAGCGCGATGTTTTATTGTGTGTATGTTGATGATGGGCAGATGAGTTTCAAATCATGCAATATGTCTATCTGCGATCGACAAGTGCAGCTTGGAATGAATAAATTTTCTAAATGGGCGGATGAGAATGGTTTTAAAATAAACACCCAGAAAAGTACTTGCGTACTCTTCGGCAACAAACGAGGGGTAATGCCAGTACCAAGTATTGTGATCAAGGGAGACCAACTCTCTGTGAGCAGCGAGCATAAATTCCTAGGAACCACTTTAGATTCTAAGCTCACGTTTATTCCCCATATTAAACATTTAAAAATGAAATGTCTGAAAGAGATGAACCTCCTAAAGCTCCTATCACGTACAACATGGGGTAGTAATCGGAAGTGTCTCTTGAACTTGTACAAAAGCCTTGTTTTGTCACGCCTTGATTACGCCTCTATAATTTATCATTCTGCAACGCCAAGTGCTTTGAAAATCCTAGACTCCGTTCACCATCTGGGTATCCGACTTGCAACCGGTGCTTTCAGGACAAGTCCGATCCAGAGTCTCTATGTAGAGTCGAATCAGTGGTCACTTCACCTGCAGCGATCCTATAGCAGTTTTACTTATTTTATAAAGGTATGTGCAAACATAAAGCATCCTTCTTATTCAGCTATAAACGATATGACCGCTGCCACCCTCTACCATAATCGACCCGCAGCGAGAAAGCCGTTCTCTTTGCGTGTGAGAAGCTTAAGTGAGGAAATGGGTGTTTCGCTGCTAGAACTTTGTCCTATGCCCACAACAAAACATTTACCGCCGTGGCAGTGGCAGCTAATACATTGTGACACTTCCTTTACCGAGATCACTAAACATGCACCAGAAGCACATATTAAAATGCATTTCCGACAACTCCAGTCCAACTAGTCATGCATTGAGTTTTATAATGACGCTTCTAAGTCGCATGCAGGGGTGGCTTATGCAGCCGTCGGACCATCCTTCTCGGAATCCGGTGTGTTGCACCCGGAAACAAGTATATTTACGGCTGAGGGTTATGCACTATTGTCGGCTGTGAAGCATATACGGAAATCAAACATACAAAAATCAATTATATTCACAGACTCGTTAAGCGTCGTAAATGCATTAAGATGCCCTTTCAGATACAGAAATCCGGTAATAATTGAGCTGTATTCCGTTCTGTGTACAGCGTATATGTCCAATCAGCATGTTACTATTTGCTGGGTTCCTGGCCATAGAAACGTCAAGGGCAATGTGTTAGCTGACCAAATGGCCACGTCAGTTATATTGCGCGCTATTAACCCCACAGCTACTGTCCCTGCAACAGATTTAAAACCCTTCCTACGTAAGAAACTGCGAAACCACTGGCAACGCTTGTGGGACACAGAAATAAATAATAAGCTTCACTTGATTAAGCCGCGGTTGGGTTACTGGCCCTCTGCTACAAGAACACGGCGAACTGATGTCCTATTCTGTCGCCTCAGAATAGGGCACACTTATGGTACCCATAGCTTTCTGCTGACTGGCGATAAACCTCCTACTTGTGGTAGATGTGGTGAGAGGCTAACCGTCCTCCACGTCCTCCTGGATTGTCCGGAAGCTGAAAGTGAGAGAAAGAAATATTTTGCTTTAGCATACCGCTGTAATCTTCCTTTACATCCGATGATGTTTCTCGGTGAAGAACCGCTTTTTGATGCAAAATCAGTTTTAAGCTTTTTAAAGGATGTAGTATTGAATGTTTTTAGCCCAACAGGTTCATAGCGCATCCTCTGTTCAGAGGATGCCGCTGCGATAGCAGCTTTCAATAAGCCCAGGCCTCCATGCTCTTGTTTTAAGGGCTCTGTCGAGGCACTGGTGCTCCATGCAAAGTTTTTATTTCACATACATATCAATTTTAAACCATTTCATGTCTCTATAGCACACATCATTTGTCATTGCCATAATTTTACTATGTATATATTTTTACGCACCCATAGCGACTGTTTTTAGGCCCATTTACAGCCACGTCACATCTGTTTTATCTACATTGAACATCGCACAGTTTATTATCATCGCTCTGGCGCTCTTTGGCCACATGTGGCCCTTGCGCCAATAAACTCCACTAATCATCAAGCTTGTCCAGTTGAGTAACGGCGACTTGCTTGTTGCTTGCAAGCTCGAAATTATTCTTCCAAGGGAGGGCCACTTCATATCTTCCGTTCATAAAGCTAATCGTTTGTTCAAAATGCATCATGGTGTTGCTCATTTCAGGTGCCTTGTTTATCGTGTCCGTAATTCCTATGTTTTCAAGTTCCCAAAAGGAGTGCACGATCTCGTCGGAAGCAGTAGCTTGAGCTTTTAGCACGCACACCATCATTTGTGAAGTAGTTGGTCGGGACACCAAGTGCGATGTGCTTCCCTGGAAGGTCCATCAAAGCTTGGAATTCAGTGCGATCAATGATTCCTTGTCTTCGCATTGTGAAACTTCGCCGGTCAACACTTTCCACATCTGATCTGACCCAATAAGTACGCTGATGCCACTCTTAGTGATGATAGATGGGTGTTTGAGCTCATTGGCGACATCCTTTCCCAGCTTCTTGAAAGACGCGACGAAGGCTACGTTCATTGCAGTCTCTGCGATGTCCTGGCAGATGCTTGGGATCTCTATTGCAGTCAAGACTATTTCCGTGTCGGAAAACTGACTTCGCAGTTGTAGGTCTACGATGCGACGCCTCTTAGCCTCTTGGTCCGATGCACTTGCGAAAGTATTGAAGGCTATTCGAGTTGTTCCCACACTTTTCAGCTGGAGGTGCTTGGACAGATCTTCTGTTACGAAAGTCCTCTGACTGCCACCATCGAAAACGCCTCGTATGTAGCGGCAGGTGTCATCATTCATGGCCCATGCTCTGAAAGTCTGAAGAAAAACGGAACTGGTAGAGTCTTCCTTGATGGGTCTTCTTCTAAGTGATGCGCAGACTGTCGTAGTTTTTTCATTGTTCTTGTTAGCATAGTCTGACTTCCGCGAACATCTATCGGGATCGCACATGCTTGTAGCGTGTCGAGCTTGGCATCTGGAGCAGGAAATCTTCTTTTTGCAGTCCCGTGCCCTATGTCCTTTGGTGGTGCAGCAGAAACACCTTTTGTCGTTGGAAAGCAGTTCCTTCTTCTGCGTCAGTGACAAGTCAGCTGTGCAGGCTTCCGATCCGTGATGACTGGACGAGCAGAATACGCAGTTGTACTTTTTTTCTCATACTGAGTTGCTGTGAAGCACAGATGACGTCGGTTTCCCACGCCGAGAGTACGTCGACTGACTGGCCACGGGGAGTGCTCCATGTTCTCGTCCTCTGGCATCCTTAAAATCACTCTTCTCCAGGCTTTCCAGCTCGATACACAGGAGGTTGAGCACACGGTCCAGTCCCACGGGTGTAGCTTCAGCTCTCGAGTCATTTGCCAACTGGACGGCACACGATCGATGATACTGCACGACTCTATCCCGTGGAAGATCACGCAGTAGGATGTCGCAGAGCATTGACGAAAAGGACGACTTGTGCACACCCAAAGTCTCTAAGCCTCGGATATTAACGAGAACTTGGTCGTACAAGCTGCGTAGCGCTTTAGTGTCAGTCGATGAGCGGAGAGGGCTTAACATCCGTAGCTTGGTAAAATATTCTTGCTCCAGGCACATCTTGTCCCCAAATCACTTCTGTAGCATGTTGATGGTGTCGCTGCAGCAACTTTCTGTCGTCGGAAGGCCCGCAATTACTGATGCATCGTCTCCTTTCAGATACAGTCGCAGGTAATGAAACTTCTTTGTGGCAGTGGTGCGAGTGTTACTATGAACAATTCGGTCACATTGTTCCCGAAATGCGGTCCACTTGCTTTGGTCCCCAGAGAAAGGAGCTATTGTCAGTTTAGGCAATTTAACTCCAGTTCTGTCTGATGGTGCTGTGACTGTCTGGGCAACTGTTTCTTGAGTTCCGGTCGATGTCCTTAGCATGCGATCTTTCTTGCTGAGAATCTCTGCGAGAATGCGCGTAGCACTGTCCTTGTATTTTAAAACAGCGTTATACCCGACTTCAAACTCCTCGTCAGGTATATGCTGCTCAAACTCGTTGTTCAAGTTTTTAACCTCTTCGTTATTAGCCTTCAGCCTCTCATATATAGAATTGAGCTGGTCATAGGAGGCAGAGTTGTTAGTGAGGAGAGCATTTGCCTCGTTTATAATCCTCGTGTTCTGTGCTCGCCATGACGTCCACTTCGACTTCAGTTGGTCCATGCCGCTGCAGATGACTGGTAGTCGTCCGTAGGGTCCTGGTTTTCAGTCCCAGTTCTTCGGCACCAAATATTAAGACGATGGCGTTCCAGACACTGTGATCAGACTCAACTCCGTCTTTAAGATATAAGGCAAAAAATACTTGTTTATTTAACTGCGTTCTGAAGCGCTCCGCTGTCGCTTGAGCGTCCCCGCGTTTCTCTTTTGCTCGCGCTCTTCTTCCTCATTTCCTTGTCCCATCCCGGAACGTGAAAAATGATCAACAACGTAACATCTTAAAATTTACTATACTTGGAGCATGTAAGTCATCATAACAAGCTTTTGAGCTTAATAAAGTGATGAATTGATTTTTAGAGTCAGTCCAGTATGAGTGGAGTTCCAAAGATTTGTTGTACATTGCAATTGCATTCTCTCTTCTCATCCCGACGAAAGAGCTGGAAGCTATGCAGGGAGTGATGGCATAAAGAAAAAAAATCGTCACGTGCACGTCGAGACCTTAAGCACTTTCTCTTTTATTTTTTTCTTGTAATCGTCGGCGGCCTCCCTCAGTAGCTTCAGTAACGACCGAGTGCGCGATGCTCAAATCGGCTAATGGCTGTGACAAGTGTTTTTTGAGCTTGTAGTGTCATTTGTTGAGAGAAGAGAGCAATTTTCAGCTGACTTTGAGTAATAAGAATTGCAGGCAGCGTGCTGTGCTATATTATTTTGCTCGCGTGTTCTCGGTAGCCTCGACTACCGATCGACAGCGTTTATGACCATGCTGAGTAAGTGTTGCAGGGCCCCTTTAAGTTTGATGGGAGGCATCGTGACAAAGCGGATTTTTCTTTGGTAGGTGTTTTTACTGCTTAGCATCTCTACACTGCAGTGAAACCACCTTTACAAGAGGTTACATGCAGAATAATGTACATCTATTCGTTCACTGCGAATACTTAGAAATTTCCAATAATTTAAATTCCACTCGAAGCAAATTCAAATACTCTACGAATTGTTGGAACATTTGAAGCTTTTAAATATTTTCACTAGCGTAATGATGAAGCGAATTCTGGCCATCTGTATCGTTGTTGCTGGCATCACTGATGACATCATGTGACATAATTTTGATATTGTTCATGTTGTTAACACTTGATGCCAAATTTTTCATCTTGTATGACATATAAGGCTTTAACCTTAATAACTCTGAATTATGCAAATATAGTATTGCAGTGTTCCATTCTTGACATTTTTGCACATCTCACAATGAGGGTATTGAATGGTAATTAGTTCTAATTGTTTTTGTAGAGCAGCAAGGGCAAGGTGGTCTTTGGGGGCTATTAAAAATGGGGATTTGGTAGTCTGCGAAAACCGTCTCAAGGTACCTGGTTTTTTTTATATTTCTATATACTTTGTTTGCCCTACCAAATCTCAACTTGATTTAATTTTCTTTGGTGCTGTGATAGCAAAATTTGAAGTTGTTGCTAAACTTTGCTGGTGAGCCAGATAATAATAGATATTAGTGCCATTTAAAAATGCATAACGCTTTTTTGTTATTGTAATTGTTTGCTAATTTTAATTATATTAAAAAATAAAGTGTTTAAGATACTTATTTTGGACATAATGAAATACAGTGGGTGTAAAATAGGTCAGAATATTTGTGAGAAGCCCATTTGGTTCATGAAGATTTGGTGTTTCACTTGTGCAAACTTAATGAACCCATAGTTACCATTGCTTTTTTTTTTATCCTGTGTTGCGAGTGGATAAATAGAAAAATGGCTGTGCAGAAAATTATCTTGAGATAAAAAGCAAGCTAAAGAACATTTAGTCAGAAGCTTTTGTCATGGTCACAGTTCATGTGGGTCCATGCTTATGTTTTCTCTGAATGTATCTTCACAACATTGTTGCAATAAACCAAGTTGTTTAAATATTGATCGCTGTACTTTTTGTTTTTCAGCTGAGTATTAGGGGCTACAATGATAAGCAGCATGTACTTTTGTCCAAGATTATGGACAAGTTGACAAACTTCGTAGTTGACCAGCAGCGCTTTGACATTCTCAAGGAATCGGTGAGTGGTAATTGTTATGAGTAAATTATAAAATTGCAGTAAATAAGTAGCTTTGTCCAGGTAATTATAGAATCAAATAGTGAACTGGATATGGCTAGCACCATTTGCTACTCTAGCCACAGCCACTTAATGGAACACACACGCATGTGGCCTGCTTCACACGCATGTGGCCTGCATGTAGCCAGCTGTGAAAAAAAAAAGTTAACAGTGGCTGCCGCTTTATGGTGGGGGCGCTAATATAGTATGGGACTGCTCTCTCTCGGGAAGCTGGCACGATTCGGTAGCAAACAATGTTTCTGTGAATGTGTTGGAGAAATCTCGCTTCCCCCTGCACGCCTTTCGTGCACACATGTGGTAGTGTTCAAGCGTTGAGATTTTCATTTTTCATTTCATTTCTTGATTTATTTAGGCCAATGGTGTTGCAGGAGACCAAGGGAAAAAGCTGATAAATTAGGTTGAAGGTGTTGTGGTTGCCCTACATGTATGTCAGCATAAAAGTTAGTTATAGTGAAATTTCGGTACAGCGAATCTCAAAGGACCTCTAAAAATTATTCGTCATATTGAAAAGTCGTAGTGGAAGTGTTAAACATTTACGCAAAAATTTTAAATGTGAACATGTGAGTCGCCTACCTGTACTGTGTATACACTCGCGACCACGTTAGCCCTAATAAAGCCCCCCCCAAAAAAACACGAAAATACTACGGTACCAGTACACATTTATTTGAGGAAGAGCGCGATCTATTCAGATGTGGGCAGCGTGACTGCTGAAAAGATGAACCCTTAAGCATGCGCATCGTTCTTATGCACTGAAAAGCATCGGTGTTGAATACCGATTCTTCACGTTGCTTCGCATGCGCCGTTTCAATGTCGTCTTTGCACTCGTCGCCGTTTCCTTACCACATCATATAGTATGGATCATATCGGTCATAAGCTACGCTCACGAGCATGCTTTGTCATCGCACTGCGCGTAGTGTTCGAGCATTAGTGAAGCATGCACGGGTAATCATGGATGACTTCATCCCATAGGTCACTTGCATTGCATTTTTCACTGACGTAGCATTCCTTTCATGCTGCTTCGGGAGCTCATCTTGAACATTCAAGCTCCAACCAAAAGGCTAGAACATAGCCTTGTAACAATCGCACAGATAAAACTGCCCGACGAAAGCAAAGGCAACGGGGCGAAACCTGATTGCGCAAAACAAGTAACAGGCGATGACGATGGTGATGGGACTATCGCACGTTTGAATAAGGTGGGAAAATAGAGGTATATGCAGGCATTCTGATGATGATGTTAGTGGCGGGTATAGAGCTAGGCATTATTTTTACAGCCACGAGTAACTTTTTACAATCGCTATTTGTTATTTTGAAGTGTTGTGAAGATATTCTCTGATTTTAGGAGAAGACATTCTCTGATTTTATGTGCTGGCTGTGGTATAAAACCGAACACTTGAAAAATGTGAGTCTTTTGCTGGCTCGTACTTTTCATCTAAGCGCAGTGTAAGCAAGGGTCCTCGCATGCACTGCAAGTATCTATGAAAGCTTTTGCAAAATCAGTAGTCATGAAGGGGGGGGGGGGAGTGGTTATGTTGTAAGAAGGAAAAGAAAAGTGAGCCCTGTAACTGTCTGCTTCAGGGAGCGACACCACAACAGTAGCTCACAAGGGATGGGGGTGAGGAGGGATTAAAAGGATAGGAATAAAGGTGTAGAGAGAGAGAGAGAGATATGAGGTAAGCGTGAAAGCGTGAGAGTGACGACATATCGAGGGGATAGGAGAGATAGGAAAGATGAAAACACGATCACAGAAGTCCGAGGACGGGGCGCCACTTGAGAGAGTTCTTGTCGGCGTCAGGAGATGGCGTAGGGCGAGCCTAGTCGACCAGAGCTACGCTGACGCCGAAAATCGCGAGGGCACAACCGGTCGGCACGGAATTCAGCGAGGAAGCGTGCCGTTTCAGTTAAGCGCTTTACAAGGCATGCAAACACTCGCCGCCACCTGATAGCTGCTGATAGTTTTTTTTTTTTTTTTTTGCCCAGTGTCGAACTTTTTCTTGCCGTGTTCAACCTATGCATGATCATGTAGAAAAAATAAAATGTATTTGCAGAACCGGCTAGATGCATCGTACAAGCATTTTTTTTTTAAACAGCCAGAAACTCTTTTCGGATATACTTAGTGGTTGTAGAATGACCAAAATGTAGTGTCGTGACATGCACCATATATAAATGTTACGGGAATGTAGCCCCATTCGAAACATTCAAGTTAATAAGAACTGTTAGGGTTTAATGTCCCGAAACCACCATATGATTATGAGAGATGCCATAGTCGAGGGCTCCAAGAATTTCGACCACCCGGGGTTCTTTAACGTGCACATAAGTGTCAGCACAGGGGCCTCAAGCATTTTTGCCTCCATCGAAAATGCAGCCATCGCAGCCGGGATTCGATCCTGTGACCTGCGGGTCAGCAGCCGACTGCCTTAACCACAAGATTACTGTGGCAAGTGAACGAGGCAACAACAGCAAAAAAAAAAAGTTCAGAATGTTGTATCTAGGACGGACGCCCAACACAGAAATTGGCATAAGAAACAATGGCTTCTGTCACCCGCTCTTCCCCTGGTAACTCGATAAAGTTTCTCCTTTGCGTAACATATGAGGAATTAAATAGGCAACGAATGCATGCCACTCCACCAGCAAAATTTCAAAATATACTAGCTGCACCAGCGCTCTAACAACCCCTCTGAACGCGCTCCCAATGCGCGCAGCACCACCTAAGCTCACCACCATTTTTAATTGCTCGTATGTACACCTGCTGGCCCCTGCCCGTCGCACTGCCCCTTCTATCCACCATAGCTTCAATAATACTACATCATAGACAAAAATGATGCAGGCTACTTGACTGTACAAACAGCATGGCGGCTCAGCAAAGCCGTCGGATAGCTCTGATCTCACCGGTATGGTCGTCGGCACGCAAGCACATGCTTTTCCAGGCACTCAATGGGAATAGTGCTAAATTTTTTGTAGATTTGAAGAAAAAACTAAAGAAATAGCAATTATGCTTGCTTCTCTTAGCTTTCTCTTCTTGACGCGAGGTGGCATCACATTGCGTAGACATCTTTTAGACGCGTTTTATTTGGACAACATGGACTTGGTGCTGTCTTCTAAGCTGTCTGCATAGACTGTCTATGATGCTGCGGAGAATTGGAACAGAGCCATAGAACATAGCCAAAGGAACGTCGTCATCCGCGTGGTCTTGTTCTGCAGCAGCAGCACCACTGCAGTTGTCCCATCACGGTGGTGTAGTGGTTATAGTACTTGACTGCTCACCCAGTGGTTGTTGAGTCAATAACTACCACTGCAGCTGCATTTTTGATAGTGGTGAAAATTCTTGAGGTTCATTTACTTCAATTTTGGTGCACAATAAAGAACCCCATGTTGTCAACATTTCTGGAGCCCTTTATTATGCCGTCCCTCATAATCACATAGTGCTTTTGGGGCATGCAACCCCCACAGTTAGTTATACTATTAATGTTTCACCTAGGAGTGCACACCATGCCATTGCAGTGGGCGATTGGGATAGACAGATGGCGCATCATTAATAAGGGCATAGCATTCTCTAGATGCATGCTGTTGCTAGAGGACTGTGTGTGTAAATATGCTGAAACAAGTAGAACACTGCACAGGTAGCCCATTTTAGGCACTTTCAATAGTGCTGCTTTGCCATATCAAATTCTTGTGTTGAGCTACCTATTGAATGCCATAATGCAAAGATTACTTTGTGATGCAGTACATCCGTGGTCTCAAGAACTTCAGTGCTGAACAGCCTCATCAGCATGCAGTCTATTATACTTACATGCTCCTGGCCCAAAAAGTGTGGTCACACAGTGAAATGCTGGAAGCCACAGAAGGTAAATTCGTGTTGCTATAGTGTTTTGGAAAAAAAAGTTCAGAGCTTTTGTCATAAGTATGGGGGGTAGTCAAAAGATCCCAGGTTACTATCCCATGTATTTCTATGGAAGCGTGGCCTGGGAACTTTTGACCAGGACTGAACATACTGAATAGTGCAGATTCGACACAGTGCGGAGAAAGAACAATGTGCAGGACACGTTCAAGTGTTTAGTGTTCTTTCTCTTTTCTGTGTCAAGTCTGCACTATACAGTGTTATATTATGAACCAACTAGCACAGCAGCAAGTTTTGTTATACTTCTATACGTGCACTGACTGATCGGAGGATTTTTTTCAGCCAATCTCTGCATCTTATGTGTTCAGCAAGGATGAGGAGTGTAGTCTAACACTTTTTTAATGATGCATTGTGGGACAATTGCACAGTGGCCATAAAAACGATTAGGCAGGTACCATGTAGTAATAATGATAATAATAAAAAGTCATGATACTGATTTTTATTTGCACAACATTGTGAACCCGCGTGTGACATGCAAGGGTAGATGGAAGAAAGATACCCTTGCGTTTGTGGATCTCCTTGCCCGTCACTAGAGCTGCAACACTCGTTCAGTTCAATACTCGTGAGTTGACAAGTAGCATGTGAGATATGACAGCATCCATCAGTAGTGGAATAAGCCAGTCATTTTAAGGGAGGCTGTTGCTTGAAGTAGAACCTACGGGTGGAGTGGGTTCACGATTATCTTTTATTTTTAATTAAAGGTCCCTGCAACAGTTTTTGCACATGCATATTATGCTTCTATAAGTGTTTGTTTCGAAATAAAAATTTTCAGTTGCTAGTAAGCGCTCGTTCTGTGTCTTTTCTGAGTGTTTGTACTATTTGACGCTTGTTTCATCATGAACTCGTACCAACATGACCAACTGGCAGTCATTCTAAAGGTAAACATTGCAGTAAAAAGAAATTTGAGGCCAATTCTTGTGTCAGTACCCCTTTAATGAGAGTTCTCACCCTACATGGCACCTGCATAAGGCTTTTCCTAAAGCCGTTGAGGGAATTGAAGAGGGGAGTAATGAGAATCTGCATACAATGCTCTTTCAAATGGGTTCAGTTCTGAATGAGCCAATAACAGCAAGTGACATTGATGTTTGCCATAGAGTTAAAACCAAAAACGATGCTTCCTGCTCGAACATCATAGTGCAATTTAAGAGTTGCTCAAAGCGTGACGCCTTCTTGCGCAAGAAAAGGAAAACTAGGCTATCAACAAATGACATTAGTCACTCAACAAATAAGTCAGTATTTCTTAACGAGCATCTCTGTCCTATGCTCAAAAGGTTTCTTGGTATGGCAATCGGCAAGAAAAAGGCATGCGAGTGGAAATTCGTTTTGGTCAAGGGATAGGAAGATTTTCGCTTGTAAGGACGAACAGTCCAGGGTACTTTGCGTGAACAGTGAGAGTGACATTGCAAAAATGGTAATATGCCTTTGACCACGACTTTTACCCAAAATGGCACTGCAACCCGAAGATGTAAACAAACAGACTCACAGCTTCCAAAGTTATTGGTGGACTATTGTGCTTCCATCTAAACATCAGATCTGCTTGTCATAAACAGGACTTGCTAAACACTTTCTTAGACCAATTTTGTTTTGAATTTGACATAATTATGCTAACTGAAACATGGATGAATTCGGACTGCGAGGCTATAGTATATGACAGTTACCACACTTTTCATCTAAACCGCAAGGAGAAGAGTGATGGTGTGGTGCTGCTAAATATCAAAAAGTGCACCGCATGTGACCTACTTCCTGAATATTGTATTATAATGCTGGATGCAGAGTGTCTTGCAATTGTATCACAAAAATATATCATAGCTGTCATGTACATACTACCCTCCAGATGGAATCGTCGATGAATTCATTGTATTTTTTGGAAGGTCTATAGAACTATGCAAGCGAAAACGACCTAGTGCTAATACTAGGTGGAGATTTTAACATAGACATGTTATGTTACTCAAATTCTAAGCACAAGTTATACACCATGTTATCTTCATCCTGCGCAAATATTGTGATTAGGGAATGCACTCAAATGACAAAGACAACGAAATTATTGAATTATTTTTAACAAACCTATCAGAGCACAAAGTTATCAGTGGTGTATTGGCATCAAGCATTGGTGATCACTTATCTATTTGTTTGTTGATGAAAACACCTAATTCTAACTATACAGCTATCATTCATCATCATCATCATCAGCCTGACTACGTCCACTGCAGGACAAAGGCCTCTCCCATGTTCCGCCAGTTAACCCGGTCCTGTGCTTGCTGCTGCCAAGTTATACCCGCAAACTTCTTAATCTCATCTGCCCACCTAACCTTCTGTCTCCCCCTAACCCGCTTCCCTTCTCTGGGAATCCAGAAAGGGAAGCGGGTTATTAAGGGTAGTTACCCTTAATGACCAGCGGTTATCCTGTCTACGCGCTACATGCCCGGCCCATGTTCATTTCCTCTTCTTTATTTCAACTATGATATCCTTAACCCCCGTTTGTCCCCTAATCCACTCTGCATCCACTCCCCTAATGCACATGCATATACAGTTATACTGAAGAAAAAAATTCAGGACATCAGCGAAAAAACCTTGCAGAAGTTTCGCAATAGCTTTACAGAAATAGAATGGGATACTGTGTACGAATCTAACACCTCTGACAGTGGATATGATGAATTTCTGCACCTATTTCCTGAATCATATTTGAAATCGTTTCCATTAATCATGCATAAAAAAATTTTAAATGTGCGTAAGCCCTGGGTAAATAAAGAGTGCCTTCAGATGATTAAAAAGAAAGATAAACTTTTTAATAGATTCCTGAAAATGCGTAGTGCGGCTGACTTGGATACATTTTAGCTGCATAGATACAAACTAATGCATTTCTGCGTAATGCTAAATGAAACTATCTGTACAACTAGGTACTTCGAAATTGGGAATTAAAAAATGGATCTAATGTGGAAGAAAATCAATAAACTACTAAATAGAGTATCAAGAAATGAGAGGTTCATCAACTAACACTGAACAATGAAGTTAAACAAGGAGCCAAGTTCGCAGAAGACTTAAATAATTATTTTGTGAGTCTAGTTTCAATCTCATTCCCCAGAGGCAATAAATGGCATTTGCAGAAACTCAGCAAGCATGTATTGAATCCAACAACTGAAAGTGAAATAGATAATTTAAGATTGACAACATTCAAATCGGGCCAGTCAAGTATGTTCTTGACATCATACTATCTCAACTCATGCATATTTATAATCTTGCTCTCTCTACAGGTGTATTTCTGAAGAAAATGAAAATAGCAAAAGTTACATTATTTAAAGGTGGAGACGTGAACAATTTATCAAATTATGGACCAATTTCTATACTTCCCACGTTTTCTAAAGGCTTAGAAAAGGTCATTTATACCAGAATAATTGGGCTTGCAAACAAGCCCCGCCGCGGTGGTCTAGTGCTTAAGGCACTCGGCTGCTGACCCGCAGGTCACGGGATCGAATCCCGGCTGCAGCGGCTGCATTTTCGATGGAGGAGAAAATGCTGTAGACCTGTGTGCTCAGATTTGGGTTCACGTTAAAGAACCCCGAAGTGGTAGAAATTTCCGGAGGCCTCCACTATGGCGTATCTTATCTCATAATCATATCATAGTTGTCGGATGTTAAACGTTACAAATACACAAATCAGCCAATCAAATCGGGTTTGCAAACAAGTACAACTTAATCAGTCAGCCCTACCCAATTCGAATTCAGAAAAGGTAGATCAACAGAACTTTTGCCCTTGTCATGCAAAAAGAAATCATTCTAAAAGCATTTGACGAAAACAGTTTAGGTATGTATATTGATTTTTTTAAGGCATTCGACCGTCTAAATCACTTGACACTGGGAAAAAAAAAAAAAAAAACTTGAATTATATGGAATCAGAGGAACACCAGTTGAACTTATAACGTCCTATCTGCAACATAGAATGCAATTTGCATTCAAGGCAATTTATCTCTGCACAAAGCAATTGCCTCAGGTGTACCTCAAGAAAGCATCCTCAGACTACTGCTATTTACCTTTTACATAGATGACATTTCACAAACTGACCACGGAGCAAAATACATCACTTATGCAGATGATACAACCAATTTCTGTCGCAGAAATTTTTATGATACTCTTCAAAGTATCATTAACATAGCTTTCGGTGACTTGCACAAGCGGAGCGTAATCAATTCTCTTGATATCAACACACCAAAACAGAAGCCATTATCTTCACCTCCCGACAACCTGAACCACACATTTTGAATCTTACTTAAGGAAACTCACGTATAGAAATTGTTGACTCATTAAAATCACTCGGCGTATTTTTTCAAAAGAATGTATATTGGGACAATCAGATTGATCATATTGTTGCACAGGTAGCTAAGGTAGTAGGATTATTGGTGAAATTTGAATTCTACTTGCCGATAGCCGTCAAGGTTCATATTTACAATGCACAATTTTTTTTTAAAATTTAAACTATTGCTGTCTAGTTTTGGGCACAACAATGTGAACGAACCTCAACCAGCTGATTATATTACTGAAAAAGCACTACTTCACACTGCGAGTATTGAAAAAACTGCGCACACAAAACCCTTGTATATCGAATACAATATTACGTCAGTTCATAACTTGCACCTATTAAATCTAGCCAGGAAGTATAAGCATGATACAGAAGGACTACTTTGTACATTATCCAAATTGACACCGCTTACAAGGGCTTACGATTCCGGCAATGGTGATATCTGGAAAATGCCATTTTCACGCATCATGTTAACAGAACAAATGCTTCGTCATGCACTTCCAAAACTGTTAAATGAACTCCATAAATGTGGTATTCATTTAAAAACGACTGCAAACCATGCAATCAAAGTGTTTTTTGTCACCAAGGATTAATGCATTTCCTTTTTGTAAAGGGTACAGCCTCTGTTCGATACACTTCCAAATTTTACTGTTTTTTTTTTTCTTTTCGTTCACCTGAAAATCGTGTAAAGGAAAGCTCATTTTGTTGTCATAATTTTCGAAGGATTTATCATTGTATAAATATCGTATTATATGGTATTCCTTGCAACTATTGTATTGTTCTCTAGCATTAGTATACGTGTTATGTTCCATAAAAACTTTATATGTATTGTGCGCTTTCACTGTATGCCCTGTAAAACGGGGGTTTAAAGCTTCTCAAGTGGATAGTTTCACTTTTTCTCGAGCCCTCGTGTTCTACAACACACAAACTTGTGGACGAAATAGTTTTATTTCATTTGAAGCATCAGTGTAGTTTTGTAGCAGTCAGGCATAATGCCTGACTGCCATGCAGAATGATTGGGTTCAATGCCGCCTCGAACCTCCGATTTTTATTCTTAGCATCAGCCATGATTTCTCATCAACGGACAACGCTGCTGACGCAGACGCCAACACCAAAATTTCTGCGACAGGGGTGTTTTAATGCTATCGCAATCAAAGTTTCACAGTAGCTAATAGGCCACGGTGTTGAGAAAGTGCTCCAATATTCAAGTGTGAGAGTATTCTGGAGCACACATAAGTATGAGTTTCAGTGTTCTCTGAGCCCATTATTCTGTTCTTAAATAACGTGCCCTGGTGGTGCTTGGGTGCTGACCTTGAAGATGTGTGTTTGCTATTGGTCTTCTTTCACTGTGGGTGCCTCGTAATAATGTTATGGTTTTGGCATGAAAATTGCAAAAATTATTAATCGTATTGCTTAGCACAGTGGTTCTCAAATGGGGGTACGCGGGTCCGCGAAGCTATTTTATGATACGTGATACACTCACTTTTCCTTAAGCGTGACTTTGCCAGGTATTGATGAACTGTCCAAAATGAAGCGATGTGGCACGTTTATTGATGTTTTCGGCAGCAATAAAAGGCCCCTGTTTCACGCTTCAGTTGTGTTAATTTATCTACGTACTCCCCTGCCTACCCTCCATTGCAAAGGGTCCCCCATCACTTCCACCAGTTCACAAGGGGTCCCCGACACATCCGTGGCTGAGAACCACTGGCTTAGCATATATGTGCAGTTTTTTATTTACAGATAATGCAGGCCCTCTTCGGGCCCCTGCAGAAGTGAAGTACGAGAATACAGTCAGATCATATATAGTTATAAACTTTAAAGCCCAGTGAATTTGAGGTTAAGGTAGAGTGTAGGTGAGCCTGCCTGAGTCTGATTCTGACAACTCTGACTAGTGAGCTTTGGCTGAGTAGAATTTTGACAAATCTCAGCAAGGCTTTCAAAATACTTAACTATATAGAGTTTAAAGCTCTGGGCAACAAATACATTCCGAGGGAGTTGTGCTCATTTCACTGATCTGAGCAGTTGCATGTTCGGTCATTTTGCTATACCAGTTTTGAGAGAGAGAGGCATTATTGATTAGTGCAATATACCCAAATACTTCGTTTTTGGAAGTTATTTTTGTTTTCTTAGCACAGTGGTTGATTTCATGCCCTCAGTAATTTTTCATAAATAGCTGCAACTGTGGATATTAATCACTGCATATTCTCTTGTTTGCATTTCTCAATTTGTTCTTATTTTTATGTGCCTCACTTTACGAATAAACGCTGGCGAGTATCCTCTGGTTAGTTCTTGCTTATCGTGTGGCATCGGTGTCTCTCTTCTTCTTTTTTTTTTCAGAGCTCACCAGAGAGAGTGTCCAAGACATGATTCCGAAGCTGCTGTCTAGGATGCATATTGAGTGCCTTGTGCATGGAAATTTCAGTCAACAGGTATGGTGAATTTAGGCCTAATTGTGCTCTTTGCTGGCTGTATAGTAGAAAATGAAAAGGCTGCTAGGTTCATTTTTCGTGTGTTGTGTTGGCATGATATGCAGCCTTGTGAAAACAATGCTGGTATCGTGACTAGGTCATCTAGATCTTCCGACATAATCAGAGGTGGATCCAGCCACTCATTTTGTTATATATTAGAAAGGGGGGGGGGGGGGGGGCTCTTGGTTTTTTGTTTTAAGTAGTTAATGGATTCACAAAATCTTATCACATCATAATGTTAACTCACACTCAGTCTCACGCTTTAGGGAGGGGGATAACTTCTAGGGCCGGGGGGGGGGGGGGGGGTTTGCTCACTTTTCCCCCTCTTTAATTCGTTCCTGCGGCTTGATTGCAGCACATAACTCTTAACTCCATGGGTATTTGCCAGGAAATGGAAATTATCTCATCAGATTTGGAGCTTTGCAAAGGGTTTCGTTATATTGAGTTTTAACTGCACTTATTTTGCTGTGTATTGTTTGTTTATCCTGATTCATTAGTTCTGCTTGAAGGGTAGATGTTTTTAATCTTAAGGGCCACATAAACAGATAGTGCCAAGGTACAAACATTGCTCATATCCGGCGACAGTCACACTTATGGTGTGAACGTGCATGCATTACAACACACACAACACATACCAGAAGATCGCGCGCTGGATGAGCCAGAAGACCAACAGCTGCTCATACAGCACGCGGTAGAGGCTGCAGTATCCCAATGGATCCTGGCCGACCTTCTCTGAAATAGCGCGACCAGTCTCTGTACTGGTCCCCTACATTTAAAAAAATTTGGAGGGGGGGGAGGGGAAATAATAGAATCACTACCACCACCGCCACCAAAGGTAACCGCAAGCGCACACAAGGCACAGAAAAAGATTAAACAAAGCAATGTTGTATTGTGTCCCTTGTAATTTTGCAGTTAATATGCTGATTATGATTAAACAACTAGTATGTACCCGCACACTGTTAGGCCACAAAGTGCCTGGTGCAGAAATGCCAAAGTTGGCAATCTTGCAAGGGATCGAGACAAAAATCGCAAAAAAAAAAAGAACTGACTTTTACATAGTTCATGTATGTTTACTACACTGAATTCCATGCATAATCAGAAAGCTTTAAAAGCATGTGCTCAGCTTCAAATAACAGTCTTCATTTGCACTTGAGTTCCTTAGGCTTGTAATATCGTGCGTTCGATTTCTGTGTTGTGCACTGAACTGGTGCTGTAAACAGGGGTGGAAGTGCTGTGCCAATTGCGCCATTCTGCGGCAACATGACCTGCTGCGCCCGGTTGCACTTGTGGTCCAAATGGTGGTCCAAATATTCGGAGCCTTCCTCTAAGGTGTCTCTCGTAATGATCTGGTGGTTTTGAGACGGTAAACCCTAACAATCAATCAGCTTGTTAACTCGGAGAGGGAAAACGAAGAGATTATGCGTTATACATTATGTTGTGTTAAGTCGGCGTTTGTCATGTTCACATGAACCAAACAGGATTTGTAACTGCTACAACAACATGGGAGCAGTGGGCATGAAATTTGAGGCAACAGTTGATGGCACTGCAACTGCTGCTACTTTTGATTGCACCAACCTTTGTTCTGGGACTCCTATGCTTTGTCCACTGCATGCTCTTATATACCTAAATACGATAAACACAAGTTTACCATCACAATTCACCGTTGATGCACCAAGTGACTCAGTCACTCACTAGCCATTGTAAGTTTTGCTCTGCCATCTGCAATCAGTGCATCATTCTACTCCACCACGGGAAGTAATTCAGGATAAACACCATAATCCCCATATCGCCTGCTTTCAAGCTACATCTTGACGGTACCACTACACAAGAAGGCACACAAGTTCATTGCACTGCAGTGACACCATTGTGACACTGCACTGAACAGAGGACTATGGCGCAGTGCACCATCGTTTCGTGGACTGTGGTTAATCCACAGTCCTTGAGTCCACAGAAAGGCATGCATGACTGTTTCCATTACCTGAAAACTAAACACAGGCTGTCATGGATGATATGGGGGTGTGTAGGTCGAAGCTGGTTGAGCCAAAAATGTAGCCTCTGGCTCGATCAGCTTGCACTGCAAGGCACCAGCGAAGTGCCTTGCTGAGTGCCTAAAGACTCACTTGGTATACTGACTGACATTTATTTGAAATTAAAAACAAGTGCGATGATTGGCTGTGGAGTTTAACAGTTTATATCTACCCAGGAACGATTGGAACAGACATTGGTAATTTAAATACACTAGTGTTAAAACTGACATCTACAGCGTTGACCCGATGAATGAGAAGATTAAATATCAGGGTCTCAGCAGGAATTGAACCCAAGCATTCTGTGTGGTGGTGAAGTATTCTGCTACAGAGCCACACCAGCTCTCAGAACCACTTTGGAAAAAAATTCCGCCATATCCACGAAGTGAATGATGATGAGTGGGCGAAGCTCCGGAGGTAAACCTGGTAAACCATGAATCCTCTGTACATTTTGCCCACTCGATTTTATTACATCGCTCCCCCTAGCGTACGTCGCCGCAGTAAATCGAACGATTGCCTTCAACCAATGACACGCGCCATATGTGACATCATTCCTATTTTATAAGATCTCGCGTCTTTCATAAACTACAAGTACCGCTTTCTAGTTTATAATATCTTGCATCTTTTCATCATCAGCTACAAGTACCACCATCTAGTAAACACTACAAGAACTAAACGAGAGGTGGCTACATACAGGAGACGGTACCGCCATCTAGTGAACACTGCAAGAACTAAACTAGAGGTGGCTACATACAGGGGACGGTACCGCCATCTAGTGAACACTGCAAGAACTAAACTAGAGGTGGCTACATACAGGCTACAGGGGACGCACAGCCCACGCCCTAAGGAGCTTCGCCCCTAAAAGACCCTATGCAGGCATAATGTTGGTGACACATCAATTGTGGTTGCAGTGCTGGCTACTATCTGATTTTGAAAACATTGCATATGTACTCTTGTGATGCAGGCATCGCGTCAGCTTAACGCCACTTGTTGAACATATTGAAGACAAACTTTCGCTCAGCAGGTGCTAGTAGCCAGGGGTTGGAACATCAAGCTGCGTCCCTCGCCCTGTTTTTCTCCATGTTATACAGAGTGAAAAATGACCAAATTAAAGGTGTGCCCCTCCCCCCTCAAAAAAATATTTCTGCCTATGCCTCTGTTGCTCAAGGAGACAATGCAAACAAGTGGATGCTTCATCATGATGATGCACCGTGTTGCATGGCCCTTTTCATTGCTGGATTTTTTATATCAAAGCCGATTACTGTTATTCCCAAACCTCTATTCACCTGATTTGAGTCTTTGCGGCTTTTCTTTTCCTGACATGTCCTAAGGGGACGTCATTTCGTAACTCTGGAGAACATTCAACAGACTGTGATCGACCAGTTCAAAGCCATATGAGTTGTAGACTTTCAGTGCTGCTACCAAGAGTGGGAACAACTCCGCCGGTGTGTATAGCTTCCCAACAGAGCTACTTTGAAGGGGATAGTATCGTTGTTTGATAGCAAAAAAAAAAAAAAAACTGAAGACTTTAGCTAGTACAAACTCGGTCTCATTACTTTTCTAACACACCTTGTATGCATAGCACATCCATCTGAAAGCATTTTCCCTGCAAAGTACAAGCCCTGAAAGCTTTGCTTGTGTGCATTTGAAGCTCTTGAGTAAAGTCGTCAAGGGTGGTAAAGTGGACGACACACTGGGAACTTGGGCATTTCTTTGTCCATCGTGCCTTCTTTTGTCCCATCTTCCTCTGTGCTCAACCACTGATTTCACTTAGACTGACATAGCATCTGTACAATTATCTGATGTATTCTGTTTTGCTAATTTTTAAAGATCTATATAAAGATGAAAAAATGCTAATAATTCATAGCTTTAGATCTGGATGTATAGCCTCTCTACTTTTCTGAACAAACAAACAAACAAACAAACTTGGTTTTGCCTTTTTAAGGATGGAAAGAAGTTCCTGACAGTGCCATTCTAAATCATATTTTTTTGTGGGACGTAAAATGACAGGTAGCGCTTGAACCGGTATAGCTTTTTTTGTGTGTGTGAGGTAGGTTATGCCAAGTAACATTCTGGGCTCTACAAAAGCACTGAAAATTTTTAAAAATAAGTCTCAGGTGGCTGTGCACCAACATTGGGACCATTGATGCAGAATGACCTTATATACTTTCATTTGGATTTCTTAATGACACTGGGATCTCAAAGGTGTTAATGACTGCTCATTTGGTTAATGCATGATGAGGCTGCATCAGTGGTGTTGGCAGACTGTTGCACGATGTTGTGCGCACATTGGAGCAAGAGTAGCCGTTGCTGCTAAGTCAGCACAATAAACAATTGCAGAGGATGCTGCTCTGCTGTTGCTGTAAGCATGCTTTCTCGAGACGTGCACCCTGCTTGATGACCAAGCGCCTAAAAATGATGGCAAGGAATAAGGGAGAGCTGAGCTAGTTTGTAGGTTTTCGTTCTAAAGAGACAGGGCATGCAAACACGGGTACTTCCCAACTTCCTTCATGTGTCCGTATTTGCATGCCTTGTCTCTTTAGAATGATGGAAAGGGTCGCAAGCATAATGGCAGTACTTATTTTTGAAAAAACAGCAAGGCCAGTGCATGCATTGTAGCTGCCACCTGGTAAATAAGTGAATCTTTTTTTTATTGCGATAAGAACTCTATGGACACTCAACGAATTTTTGCCGTCGCCGCCATGTTCTACATAAACTACAAGTTGGTAACATTCTCCGCGCATCGTACGTTCTATCCGCACGTAAGATTGGGCAAGCTAGTGTGGTGAGTGCTGCTCAAGCAGAGATTAAATGAGGCGGCCAATTTCCGTCACTCGGACGGCGCACATGATAGCATCCCACCGCGTGTTAGACCTGCCGTCGAATGCTCAAGCAGAGATGAAACATGCTGCTCGTCTTGAACGAGAATGTAAAAAGACGCGAGGGAAAGGGGATGTCGCGCGAGAAGCAGCGATGAACATTAATACTAAGGGTGTCGTTGCAATAAGCTGGCGCTCGCGCTATCGGCAAGCATCAGCATATGGCTCATAAGCCGCTTTACGTGGTGCGCTCTTAACGAGAAGAGATTGTGCGATAACAGCATTTCTCCCTAGAGTAGCCGTACTTATTTTCTTACACCAGCGTTTTGCAGAGTGTCGGGATGTCAAATTCAAAAGCGTTAGCTTTCAACCTTCGTATTGCCACGGGCTCATGAGGTTGACGAAGGCAGCAGCCGCTGTTTTCATGAGGGAACCTTATTTGGGCGAACCTGTGCCCGGAAAACAAAACGTCGCTCTACAAGCAATACAAGCTGTAGACTGATAGTAGCAAACCAAAGCATCGGCCGTCAATAATCTGCCAAGCAGCAAAGTGTGTCGGCATTTATACATGTTACATGTGCCATCGAAGATATTGCCACCTACTTCTTGCTTGTAGTGGGTCGTATGCCAAGGTGAAGGCACACACCACAGAGAAGAAAGAAATGCGCATGGACCCCCCCCCCCCCCCCCCCTGCTCTGGCAAACTAACCCAACCGACGCGCTTGGTTAGAGCCCTGTTGCTCGGACATCAATAAACCTTGTTGTCGACACCCCCTGGAGCGACGTGACAATTGGTGGAGGTGCGGGGTAGCCCCTCACGGATGTTTCAGACCCCTCCTGGAAGCGGCACCACAAGCCCAGTGCGAGTCCACACTCCCGTTCATCGGACAAGCCGCAGGATCAGGGGATTGCCACTTGAAGCTGACCCTACAGTTCACACAAGTATGATGAGCACGTCCGATCAAACCACTCTAACAGGTACGAAAAACCCCCCGGTGACTCGGTACACCCTCGAAAGTCCACAGGTTCCGACACCGTTTCATGGGACCGAGCTCGAAGACGTCGAGGACTGGTTGGTCGGCTTTGAACGCGTGGCTGCTTTGAACGACTGGAACGACGCGGCCAAACTACGGCGTGTTTACTTCTATTTGGAGGATGGAGCACGTACTTGGTACATGAATCACGAGGAACAGATGACATCGTGGCCCGAATTCCTCCGCCGGCTGTTGGACACTTACAGAAGTGCTGATCGCCACGAACGAGCGGAGCGAGCGATCCAGGCCCGCATCCAGATGCCCAACGAAACTGTCATGACCTATGTGGAAGATATGACGCGTCTGTTCCGACGGGCTGATCCAAGTATGACAGAAGAGAAGAAGTTGCGTCACCTAATGCGGGGAGTTAAGGAGCAGCTTTTCGCTGGCCTTGTACGGAGCCCTCCGAACACGGTCGCCGAGTTTTTGTCTGAAGCCGTCACGATGGAAAAGATGCTTCAGCATCGATCCACCCTGTATGAGCGGCAAGTGAACACGTCCACTGCTCAAGTTCTCACGACTTTTGGGAGCAACACCGAGTGTCTGCGCGACCTTATTCGCTCTATAGTACGTGAGGAGCTGCAAAAGGCTGCCACACCACCACTACCTACAGTGAGTTCTATTGCAAGTATCGTCAAAGACGAGCTGCATCATGCCTTGCGTGACGCTGTGAGTCTGGATAACGCCACACCCACCCTGGCCGACTACCACCGTGCGACTTATGCGGAAGCCTTCAAGTGCCCAGCTTCCTCTTCCCCGCTGTTTGTTCAGGCACCTCCTACAGTTTCACTTCAGTCGGCGCAGCCTCTACGGTACTACGAGAACACACGCACGCCCTCACCCCTCGTTTACGCCAACCCTGTGCATCTTGCGGAACAACCAGCACACTACCTTGACGACAGACGTGCTTTGCCTCGGAAATCGGATGTTTGGCGCACTCCTGATCGCCGACCTTTGTGCTTCCACTGCGGTGAAGCGGACCATTTGTACCGCCAGTGTCCATACCGGTGCCTCGGGCTGCGCGGCTTTTCAGTATATTCAGCGCCTCCTCGGTATGGCCAGCGACCCCGGGACATTGAGGATTACCTGGCTCAACAGCGCATGCCACCGCCTTCTGGACGGCAGCCACGCTCACCGTCGCCGAGGCGCTTTTCATCTTCGCCACAGCGCCATGCTGGCTCACGGTCCCCCAGTCCCCGCCGGGAAAACTAACGCAAGCGACCCTTGGAGGCGAGGTCGCTGGCAGTCGACGTGCTGAAGACCTCCGATCGACGCTAACAGTAAAGGGTGTGGATTCGACTGAGCGATATGTGCGGCTTTCTCTGGATATACCGGTGCTGATAGACGGCTATGCAGTAGGTGCTTTAGTTGATACCGGGGCTGACTACTCTATACTAAGCGGGAAAATGACCAGACTACTAAAGAAGGTAATCACGCCCTGGCATGGCTCTGTGATTCGAACGGCTGGTGGCCACACCGTCTCTCCGCTTGGAACCTGCACGAGTAGAGTTCGGGTCTGTGGTTATACTTTTGTAGCAAGTTTCCTTGTGCTCCGTGAATGTTCACGCGACGTTATTCTTGGTGTTGACTTCCTGCAGGAGTATGGAACTGTCATTGACCTTCAAGAGAGTCGCATCACCTTCTCAGCCGACCGAGCGATCGACAAGCAGGACGACCAACAACGTGCCGACATTCTTCGTGTTTCTGCTGAAAGTATAACGCTTCTTCCAAGAGCCAGTGTTATTGTCGACGTCACATGCTGTGGATTGCGAAATGGTGAAGCGATTCCAGAAAGTAATTTTGAACACCTGCTGACTCAAGGTGTTTGTGTGGCTAGGAGTATCATACAGCTACGTGATGGCCGATCTCAACTGCTCGTTACAAATTTCAGTAACGAACACCGACACCTTTTCCGTGGCACTTCGTTAGCGTTTGCAGACGAATTAGGTACCGTTCCCATCTGCTTCTCGTCGGATGCCGTGGAGGCCGCCGATACGTCTCTAAACAATATCGATATTAATTCTAACCTCACACCAGAAAACCAGACAGCACTGCGAAAACTCTTGCTTGAATTCAAGTCATGCTTCGCTACTTCCTCTAAGGTGCGCCAGACTTCGATCACTAGGCACAGAATCATCACTTACGAAGACGCCCGCCCAGTACACCAACAGCCTTACCGTGTGTCAGCGAAGGAACGAGAAGCCATTCGTACGCAAGTTCGAGAAATGCTTGACGACGGCTATCATCTACAGTGATAACCGACAGAGGAACAGCGTTCACTTCACAGCTAACGTGGTTGCTTGGGCGAGTTGGTACGACATGATTCACATAAAAAACAGCGCCAATAACGAGAGACGAGAAAAAGAAGGAGACAGACAGCGGCACTGAACTTACAACAAGATTTATTTGCCAGAACCGCACAATATATACTTGGGCAGTATCTAACAAAAAAAGAAAATACAAAACAAACAAAACAGAATCCACCTAACCACCACATAGTCATCTTCACAACGCACCATGAGCAGCAGGTGTGCTAACGTGCCGAAGGAAATCTATTTCTTTTAATGATAGCGCAATCGAAGGCCTGCTGACACATGCACTGCCCAGCCTTTCTATATCTGAAGCCTCATAAATTTCACGTATCAACTGGTCCCGATGCCGCCTAATGACGGTACAAAGCTGAAAATCAGGGACACAGCCGCAGTCTCGGCAATGAATGCCGAGGTGGCCCGAAACTGTAGAGGAGACGTTGTGAGCGTGCTCTTTCAGCCGCTCATTTAAACACCTGCCTGTTTGGCCGATGTACCACTTGCCGCAAGACAGGGGTAGTGAGTACACCACTCCTTCAATGCATGGAACGTACTTCTTTCGATGCTTGACTTTGCAGCCTCGCTCGCCCCTCGAACCAGGATTCACGGCTCTGCACAACCTAGCCAGTTTTTCTGGGGCAGAAAAAACCAGGTCTACGTCGCACCTGCTGGCTACTTTTTTGAGATTGTGGGTGACGCCGTGGATATAGGGAATAACGATGAAGTTTCGTTTCCCACGTCCCTTATCCTTTGTACGGTTCTGAGCATTATTTTCTGGGCTCGTTCTGATTTCTCTGTAGCTAATACTTGCTACACAAACGCTTTGCGAAAGTCCTGCTATCACACAATTCTGTCCAGCTTTAATAAGCAAACTAAACGCCTTACAGAAGCTGGTTTCCCGATGTACGTTTTGACCGCCGTTGCTGAGTGTCTACTCAAAGAAATCAGAACGAGCCCAGAAAATAATGCTCAGAACCATACAAAGGATAAGGGACGTGGGAAACGAAACTTCGTCGTTATTCCCTATATCCACGGCGTCTAGATGGTTCCCAGTCATCATCTAGATGGTTCCCAGTCATTTGGGAGTGGTTTGCCCAAGGCAGCATTACACGCATAATGGTGCGCTAGCACAAATAGAAAGGAAGGAGCGCAGCGGCATAAGAAATTCTTGCTATTGCAGTCATCGCTTCGCTGTTGAAACTGATTTTCATTTTTTTTTCTGTTTAGATGGTTCTGCCTGCTATAAGTTTATAGTGCGGGCTGAAAATGTTTTACTTTTTTTACCTCACAATAAAAAATGTTTAGACAGTTCGGCTAACAGCTTTGCTTTGAAAACATGTATAGGGTCGCATAATGAGGTATGCATGCAAATGCCACCTTAACAAGATCTATGCAAGAATGGAAATGCAGTGTGACTGAACTAATTTGATATGGACGCAATTGCGTCCTTTGTGTAGCTCACACGTGTTCCACTGTCGATGATAAAACTCTACTAAATTTGGCGTTGCACACACAAATGGCCGTTTAGGCACAGACTGGCAGAAATGGTGCAGCATTCCGCAGTGCTCTTGGTTGTGCGTATTACTTCCTTGGCTTTGTCAGCATTTTTTGAGAGCTGTAGGCCACTGCTGCCACAAGCTTGAGTATGTCCCTACACCTGTTTGAATTTTTTTCTCACTGTGAAGTTTGGCATTGTGCAGCATGCCTTGGAGCTGGTCAGTATTGTGGAAAGAAGCCTGCAGGCCTCTATGGGTAGGAGGTCTCTTCTTCCAAGTGAACTGGTGGGACACAGGGAGCACCAGTTACTAGAGAGTACGTATATCCCTTTTTGTTTGAGCAACGCCTGACATTTAACCTAAAGGAACACTGACAGAAAAACTTTGTACCTTGTTTGTCTTGTTGCAATAGGTAGCTTATAACCCTCTAACCACGGCTGGAAGCCTTGTGTGCACGAGTGCGTAGCTGTTATTTACTTACAGTCGTTTTTTAGAGTGCCCATAGGTAGTTTCTGTTTTAAGGAGAAGAGCTAAGCAGGAGCAGTTATGGTAGCAAGGTAAACACAGCTGGCAATGTAACTGCGCAAAACTGTGACATGGGAGCCACGTGCAAGTGGGCCCCACATTGACAGCTACCACAGCAAGCACGCACAAAGCCATGGACATGGAGTAGAAAACCACAGGGCACGGGCCAAGCAAACAGCCAACACAAGCACATCGCATCAATCTGTTTACCCTCCCCCACTTTGATGTTGGTGTCGCGAGAGCCTCCACATCTCACTCAGTCACGTGGCATGCACTAATCGATTTTAATTATGTTCTAGGCTCTATTTGCCCTTGAATTTTCGAAGATGGTGTGTATGCCTCTAGAATAATCTATTTCGCTGATTAATCTCACCTTCAAAATTTCGTGTCAGTGCTCCTTTGAAGCACAGAGTTGTAATCAAACCTCAAAAGCCGCCCCGCCGCGGTGGTCTAGTGGCTAAGGTACTCGGCTGCTGACCCACAGGTCGCGGGATCAAATCCCGGCTGCGGCGGCTGCATTTCCGATGGAGGCGGAAATGTTGTAGGCCCGTGTGCTCAGATTTGGGCGCACGTTAAGGAACCTCAGGTGGTCGAAATTTCCGGAGCCCTCCACTACGGCGTCTCTCATAATCATATGGTGGTTTTGGGACGTTAAACCCCACATATCAATCGTCATCAAACATCGAAAGCCACATATACACTCTACTAGTGTCATTCTGTGTAGAGCTGCTTTTCTTAATTTCTATCGATGCTTCCAGTGACACTGCTAAATGCAGAGATAAGGCTTAATACCGTTCTGTTCAACAGCCGCCGCCCCCCCTTGTTTTCTTGTCTTCCAAGCTGTGGACAGTCCGAAGGAAGTGGCTGAAAATGTTTTAGATAAGCAAGGTAGACAGTCATGTGAAGCTATTACCTGACAGACAGATTACCAGTATGCAATGATGCAGAGAACGAATATGCAGTGATTGTGCGAGCTGGTCGAGTGATAAAGAATGTTCAGGTGATCAGTGCTGTGTGTCACATAAACTGTGAAATAAAGTTACTAAAGCAACATCTACCACCTCAAGCACCATCCGGCATGAAAGAACACTACCAACTCCCGAAGAGTACTTTGTTTCGTGCATGGGAGTAGCATACAGCCTAGCTAAACTAAAGCTAGGGCTGCAACTAGTGTGCCTAAATGTTCGCTCCCTGCCTATGGCATGTTGTATCTTTGTCCACTCTACTTGCTTCATGTCTATATCATAATTACTACTATAAAACTTAAACCCATGCAAATATTGTTCCTATACCTTCCTTGGCTTCATTGTCTTTTAGTTCTCATTAGGGCATACCAAACAAATAAACAAGCCCATAAAATGCCCTTTCTTCGCTTATTCATAGGAAGGGCCTCGTTACGGCAGACCGAACAGTGTGTGGATGCACGCCAGTTGACCTATCCATAGTTAAAAAAGACACCACAAGGTAAACGCTGACAAGAAGCTCACAGTACTAGCGCTGACTGCCAAGTGTTTGGTTTATTGTGAAACGTGTAGATGTACAGTACATTGAAATGGGGTACAAGGGGGAGGGGAAATTCATAAAGGTTCTAGTAGAACTGGCCCATGCATCCAGTGGCACAAAATTGTTCAGTTAACAGAGATTAGGGTACGGATAGCCGCACTCCTTGTCATATTATTCAAGGGCACACTAACACTTGCTGTGTCTTTACACTTGCATCCTAGAGGCTTTGAACAATTTACATGCTTTCTGGTTTTCGTATTAGCACAGAACCCGGATCTCTTCAAAATGTGGTATACAGCCACACTTCGAACTGTAGATGGCCAATTGCTGCTGCTGCCTGTCTTCAGATTGTTGGCGTTTGTGGTGACTTCTTGGTCACCACGAAAATCAACTTCAACCAGCTATGGGTCTCAAGTTCTAAGGCTGAAGAAGAGGGTCTACCTGGAGTGTCTGCTGTTTGCATTGACGACAGCTCTTTTGAGAGAGCTACGAGTAATGTGAAATTGAGGACTAATAAGCAGTTATGTAGTATTCTACAGTGCTAAGATAGTACAACGGAACCCAAACTAAGATATAGCGCATTAGCCTAGCATGCAAGAGGTTTGTGGTTCGAATGCCGGTGCTAGACAATTCCCAACCATATATTCAATCACAACGTGTGATGACGGAACCGTTAAAAGAAAAAAAAAAAATAGGGGGCCTGGAGTGCGGCCTCACTGCGATCACCTGCAAGCAATGCACTCCCTCACCAGAGCAGGATTGGCCACCCTGGTGCAGTACTTGGCCACTACCTCTGATAAAATTACCGATTAGCCCTTAGCTTTAAGTCGAACAAACTGTAAGGCGGCAGTCAGACCTGCGACACAGTGAAGGGTGCTAAGAAAACCTAGATCTGGACAGGCCGCCATTAGAATCTGAACTTGGCTACGTTCAACGCTAGAATGCTATCTAGTGAGGCTAGTCTAGCTGTGCTATTCGAGGAACTAGAGGGTGTTCAATGGGATCTAATAGGGCTCAGTGAAGTTAGGAGGACAAGTGAGGCTTATACAGAGCTGAAGAATGGAAACGTCCTATGTTACCGTGGATTAGTTGACAGAAAAGAACTAGGGGTGGGTTTTCTTGTACACAAGAATATCGCTGGCAATATAGAGGAATATTATAGCATCAGTGAGAGGGTTGCAAGTATCATAATTAAGTTTAACAAAAGGTACAGGGTGAAGGTGGTACAGGTTTATGTGCCTATACATTGAGCCATGATGATCATTTGGTTGAACGCTTTTATGAAGACGTAGAGTCAGCCATTAATAAAGTAAAGACACAGTATACTATTCTGATGGGCGACTTTAATGCCAAAGAAGGCAAGAAACAGGCCGGAGACCATGCAGTGGGGGAATATGGCATCGGCTCTAGAAATGCCAAAGGGGAGTTATTAGTAGAGTTCGCAGAACGTAATAATTTACGAATTATGAAATCCTTCTTCAGAAAACGGGCTAACCGTAAGTGGACGTGGCGAAGTCCTAATGGTGAAACTAAAAATGAAATTGACTTCATTCTGTGCGCCCACTCAGAGATTTTACAGGATGTAGAAGTAGTTGGCAAGATCTGATGCAGTGATCATAGAATGGTAATAGCTCTAATTCACCTAGACCTAAAAAAGCAAAAGCATAAACTGATTAGCAAACAGCCTATTAATGAGCTAATGTTGAGAGGGAAAGTACAGGAATTCAGAGTTTCGCTTCAAAATAGATTCGCAGCTCTAAACGAGGCAACTGATGTTACTATCGACACAATGAACGATAATCTGACTAGCATAATCAAAGAGTGTGCAATGAAAGTCGGTGGTGCATTCACTAGACAGGACACTGGCAAACTATCCCTGGAGACGAAAAATCTTGTCAAGAAATGTCAAGCCATCAAAAAAACTCAAACAGCAGACATAATACAACTAGTATTATTTATTTATTTATTCATAATACCCCTAAAGGCCCTCGTGAGAGGGTATTACATAGGGGGGGTTACATGAGCAAAATTACAAACAATAAACGTCAAAAATGAAAAAAAGGTCAAAAATTCAAATTAAATACAGACTAAGGTTCAGATATATATTATAACAAGTAATTGGTAAAGACAGCAAAAATAGAGAAAAGAATAGGCAACAAATCATTGGAATACAGATAAGTACACAGTGAACAACCTATGAAAATGCAAGAAAAAATAATCAATACACTTGATAAAAAAAAAAAAAGCTTTCGAAGTCAATCTATAGGCCTAAGGTAGCCGACGTAAGAAGGTAAAACATGGAGAGAATCGTACATGCAGTAAAAAGCGGAAAAAGCCTGAAAGCTGCGAAGGCAAGCTTGCGTATAGGCAAAAATCGGATGTATGCGTTAAGGAGCAAGGATGTCAATGTCATAACCAATATGGATAGGATAGTCGAGGTCGTGGAGGAGTTCCACAGAGAGCTGTGCAGAAGCCAAAACAACCAAGATGATAATAAAGAAGCAATAATAGCCCAAAAAAATTCGACATTCTATCAGTACCGACAGGGAAAGTGAGGAAATCCCTTGAAGGAATGCAAAGAGACCAAGCCGCGGGTGAGGATAACGTAAGAACGGACCTGCTGAAAGATGGCGGAGAGATTGTGTTAGAAAAACTGGGCACCTTATATACGAAGTGCCTCTTGACGAGAAGAGTACCCCAATCTTGGAAAAACGCCAACATCATCTTAATTCATAAGTAAGGAGACGTCAAGAACTTGAAAAATTACAGGCCGAAAAGCTTACTCTCTATTCTTTACAAACTACTTACAAAAATAATAGCTAATAAAATTAGGGCGACATAAAAATTCAATCAACCAAAAGAACAAGGAGGATTTTGTATGAGCTACTCCACAATAGACCATATTCATACTATCAATCGGGTGATAGAGAATTGTGCGGAATACAACCAACCCCGATGCATAGCCTTCATAGATTCGAGACATCAGCAGTAATCCAGGCACTACGTAATCTGGGCATCGACGAACTCTACATAAACATATTAGAAGAAATTTACAGTGGATCCACAGCTACCATAGTTCTCCACAAAGAAAGCGACAGAATCCCAATACTAAAGAAGGGTGTAAGGAAGAGAGACACAATCTCTCCAATGCTATTATTGCAGCAGTAATCCAGGCACTACGAAATCTGGGCATCGACGAACCCTACATAAACATATTGAAGAAGTTTACGGCGGATCTACAGCTACCACAGTTCTCCACAAAGAAAGCGACAGAATCCTAATACTAAAGAAGGGTGTAAGGAAGAGAGACACAATCTCTCCAATGCTATTCGCTGCATGTTTACAGGAGGTTTTCAGGGCCCTAGATCGGGAAGAGTTGGGGATAAGAGTTAATGGAGAGTATCTTAGCAACATGCAATTCGTTGATGGCATTGCTTTGATAAGGAACTCATAGGACAAATTAGAGCTTATGATTACAGAACTGGTCACGGAAAGCAGAAGAGTAGGCCTGAAAATTAATATGCATAGAACTAAAGTTATGTGCAACATTCTCGCCAGAAAACAGTGTTTTGAGATAAGTGGAGAGTTGTTGGAAGTGGTAAAGGAATATGTCTACCTAAGACAGGTAGTAACCGCTGAGCGGAACTATGAGAGTGAAATAACTAAATAGGCATGAGGTGGATCACATTTGGCAAGCATTCTCAAATCATGAATGGTAATCTACCACTAACCCTCAAGAAGAAGGTATATAACAGCTGCATCTTGCCTGTACTTATGTATCTATGGTGCAGAAACCCCAAGGCTTACAAAAAGGGTTCAGCTTAAATTGAGGACGACGCAGCGAGCAATGAAAAGGAAAATTATAGGAGTAACCTTAAGAGACAAGAAGAGAGTTGAAATCAAGAAGAATAAATCGACATGGGCCATGCACGTAGCACGTAGGCAGGATAACCGGTGGTTATCAAGGGTAACTGACTAGATTCCCAGAGAAGGCAAACGCGCAAGGGGGGAGACAATGTAAGGTGGGCCGATGAAATTAAAAAGTTTGCAGGTATATTGTGGAAGCAGAAAGCACAAGAGCAGGTTGGTTGGCCGATCATGGGAGAGGCCTTTGCTCTGCAGCGGGCACAGTCAGGCTGATGATGATGATGATAGTCACCGAAAGAATGTTGTTGGCCAAGCCTGAAACATTACAACTTTGTGGTTATTCTTTGCTTGCATAGTGTCTCCCACTACATTGAGAAGATCACTGGGCAGGCAGGAGTTCATATTGTACTCTCAGCTCCCAACAAACCGAGTTCCCTTTGCAAGAAGGTTAGAAGAATACAGACAGCAAGCGTGGTGTAAACAAGCACTTGACAACTATGTCTCATTCAGATGCAGAGTGGAGTATGAGATCCCGATATTATGTGGAAGTTCTTATATCCGGCAGATGAGCCTTTGTTTGAACCATAGAGTTTTCTATAAATACACTGGAGGGAACTCTGGCGCTAGTGTCTGTGGGAGCTGCAACGCACTTCATTGAGCATGGAAATGATGCTTAGTACACAGATCTCTCTAATCTTCATACTTCCGGCTTTATTTGGGTTCGCGTTGCTTGAAGCTGTTTTGTCATGAAACAAAAATCAGCAAATGTTCAGCAGTTGCGCTTCACCACCTTAATCTTTCAGGCTTACTATTTCAAATCAACTCACGAAGTTCAAAAGAATTTGTTCTTTCCTTTCAAACAAAACCGAAACAGAGCAATAAACGAAGCACAAGTTGTTATTTGTTTGATCTCGACCGATGTCTATCAGAAGCACTAAACTTAACATGTGCACATTTACGCCTTAGTGAAAATTTGCACTTTCTCCTAGTGGACACAGGTGAACTGTCGTCGCAGAATAAAGGATCTACAGTCATTATCCATGGACAATTCGGCAGCTGGTCCTATTTTTTCGAAGCCTGCCTACTCGACCACACCGAAATCGGAGGCGTTTTCGTCGAGTTCGCTGGTTAAATTAATTTGTTTTTATTGGTTCTACTGCACATAAACTTAATCAAGTTAGCTTGAGTTCCAGGGTGCAAGGGCTTAAATTATGAAAAAAATGACAGATGCTCCAGCTATGTCATCTTTGAATGGCCCGGTAATTCAGGTTTTGGCAGCAACCAAATTCATTATAGGTGCTAGATTTAGGAGAAAAATTGTTAGATGATTTTGCCGCACGGTCATTCACGACCATATTAGATTTCCAGCATTTAAATCATCAGCGTGATTTGAAGTATGGCTTGAATGCCATAAGCAACGGAGACTAGGGCAAATTCATTTCTGTCTCTATGAAGTAGGGTCGTAGACGGCTCTGGGCTCCTTCTACTAGCATACAAGTATCCACTGTAGAGGAAAAGATTGGGCGTGCTCGACTTCTGCATCCTGGCATTGATTGCCTTGGACTCGCGCGCACCGGCCAAAAGTGGTATTGGGGGGGGGGGCGGTGCTTGCCTTTATCAATTAATCAAAATGTTTTAATCGATCAATTGAAAGACAGAAATCAATTACAATTATTTCATTAACTGTGCACCCTTAATCGATTAATCATTAATCTATTTTACCATTGCTATTACTTCCAATAACATCCTTTATTAATAGTATTGTTTTGATACCTGTAACTTGCGACCATATATAATGCCTCATCGAAATGCACATTTTACACATTGTGGTGAAGCCAGCGTATACCCTTATAAATGATGAACCCCAACCAACTGGCCCGGCAACGTGCCTTAGCAGCATATAGCATTGTGCTGTGTAGAGAAGAAGCTCATTATAGGCTGCTCTCTGGCTTGTTTCTTTGTTTACATAGAGCAACATTTCCTGTTTTCACTGCAATGGATGTACCTACACAGTGTAGTCATGCACTTACTGTTGTTATACTTCTCTAAAGCACAATTTTTACTGCTCAGGATAACCTCCAAAACAGTTTTCCAATTATTGCTTCAAATCCTAAATTGGCCGGACATGTACTGAGCAGTCAAAGCACACTTAATGTATATTATGCATCAGTGAAGCAATCTGTTAGTTTTTGTCATGATTCTAAATAGCTTTCTGTCCAAGTTCTTTTTGGCACTCCTCAAATCTAATTAATTAAAAAAAGCAAGCTAGACTTAAGCTCCTGCATGTTTATGATGTTGCAGGGGGCGAGTACGTCTACGAGCAGGTGAATGAAGTCCACCACACATCATCAATTCAGACGTATTTCCAGTGTGGACCCCAGGAGACACGTGCTAACATGCTGGTGGAACTGCTTTGCCAGCTGATTACAGAACCTTGCTACAACATCCTGCGCACTCAAGAGCAACTCGGTGGGGCTTTTGATGTTTTATATTTTTGTTTAAGATGGTAGTGGTGGTGGGGAGGGGGTGCTTTTTAATTATAAAGACAGCTTGTGAATAAAGTATCGTATTTACGCGAGTCTAGGCCGACCCCCAAAAGGCCTAAGCCCAGGAAGGAAAAAAAAAGCTTACTGCGAATATAGGCCAAACGAAACAAAGAAGACAGCCTTCACAAAGAGAAAACATTTATTGAACATAAAGATGAAACAAAGTAGTTGGTTCCTAATGCAAATAACTCGAGGAACATACAGCCGCTAGTCCTGTTGTGTGTGTTTCTTTGTTGCTTTGTTCGTGCTGCGTCTAGTTATTTGAATCGTAAAGATCTAATTCCAAGTCGTAATATCTGCTTCTCTCGTCACTGACTTCTTTTTCGTGGTCTTCAAACAGTGAGTAATTGCCCCGCCACGGTGGTCTAGTGGCTAAGGTAATCAGCTGCTGACCCGCAAGTCGCGGGATCGAATCCCGGCAGCGGTCGCTGCATTTCCGATGGAGGTGGAAATGTTGTAGGCCCATGTGCTCAGGTTTGGGTGCACGATAAAGAACCCCAGGTGGTCGAAATTTCTGGAGCCCTCCACTACGGCGACTCTCATAATCATATGGTGGTTTTGGTACGTTAAACCCCACAAATCAATCAAACAGTGCGTAATTCTCGGTGCCATCAAGGGCATAAAAAAAGCACGCAATCAATTTTCCTCGGATGACGTCCCACGCTGCAGCCCCTCCAGCGACGCACATATTTTTTTTTTTTTCGTTCACTCCGAAATCTCTCTTGGCTTAAGCGTTGGACGGTGACTCCGCAGCTAGGACAACTTTTCTTTTGTACACGGCACTCTAATGACACCACCTTTTTGGTGCCATTGAGCTACGCCACACAGAGACCACTCGAAATGCGACTCGAAATGACAAACAGCTCACCTGAACTTTCGGTACAAAGGTGAAAATGACGGCCTCACGTGTGTACTTAAGCCACGTGTTGGCTTGGCTATGAATGGCTACACTACCATGTAGGTGGCGCTAGTTATGCACTACTTTTCTCATTGAAAAATGGCATGTTTTTCAAAATCCTCGAATCTAAGCATACCCTAGTGTTTGATAAAAATAAACTTGAAAAAAAAAAAAACTGTTGGCCTAGATTCAAATAAGTACGGTAAATACGATCAGGCTTCGATTCACATGTATGCTGCTCACACATGTGAAATTTTCGCTCAGGTGGCATTAATTCTTTCTAGGACAGTGGTACAAATGTTTACCACTTTCTCAGTGCACTTGAAATGCCCATAATAAATAAAATAGTGGAAATTGTCGCCGCTCTTCATTGTAGTACTATCTACGAAGGTATAGATTAAGGGTGTTATAAATTTTTCTTTTGTGACAACGTGGCACATGGATGGCAAACTGGATTTTGTACTTGTGCATGCCTTCAATACTTCTAGCTCTCTACTGCTGTGGGCTAAATGAGCACCTTGAAAATGTCTCTTCAACGTGTCTGCGAAAAATCTCATTCTACCCATTTACTATACAGAACCTAAAGATTCACTTCCAGCACAGAGTTTTTTGTTGTTGTTATTCACTTTTCTTCAACTAACCGTTTTTTCGCTTTATTTTGGCTGATGGCTTTAGCCCTAAAACAACAGTTATTGCACTGGTACATTTGCGCATGGGCAGCACATTTATGTATTTGCAGCGGAACTTTTATTTGAACAAGTGGCATCAATTGCAGTCTGTTTTAGGTGTATCTAATCACTGTAGTCTTCAATCACGTGGGCGGATGTATGCATGCTGCAGGTCGCCTGTGTGTCCTCGGCATAAATGCACAGCAGCTATTTGTGCAGAAAATACCAAGTTTTGCTGTGCATTGAATTCTCGAAGCAACTCGAAAAGTAAACAGCTTCATTAAATTTATAAACAATGTTCCTATTCAGAAATTTGTTTGTAGTTGGCACCGCTGGAGGACAGCGGTACATATGGGTCATTCCATGCCGAATCATCCAGCGTTGTTCCGACCATCACGAATATGGCTGAAAAAATTTCCACATGTTTCTCGAAGTTGGAAACTCATCCTGGTCGTTTATTTCTGTTGCCGAAAATTTTCCTCTCTATTTATGAGAGTCCGTAGTATGGTGCTGGCTGAGCCAGAGGGCGTCAAACAACAATTTTTTTTTCAAAAGATGTTTTACAAAAGCACTTGATAAAATAGTATTTGCGGTAAGGTAATGAAAAGATCTTACTGTAAAAATAATGACTTACTTGTATATATCAATTTTTCGAGGGCTTTTCGCATGAGCAATATTGAATAAAATTGGCAAATTTGAGATTTTTTTCAAAAAATTGGCAAGCTCAAAGGACACAAATGAAATATGTGCTGGTTACCTGTTTAACATGCTGCAAATTAAAAATAATTTTAGACGCTGAAGTTACAGCATATAGCCTGAAAAAAAATTGTGAATATCACATTTCTGGGAGAAATCTTTGCATTCAGCGTGAAAAAACTTGCCTTGGTGGTAAGACTAAAAGTATGCTCAATATCTCATTTGAAAGCCCAACGTATTAAACTAAAAATAAGTGAGGTTACTAGAGGGTATTATTTTTTAAGCTTGTTTTTGAAATTATATATTTCCACCAGTTTTTTGCCTACGTAACCCTAGTGGCATGATGCACTCACAAGAGCAATCTTCAGCAGAAGCCCACTAACCTGGTATGCAGACAGCAGACTTGGTGCTAGCTATAAGGCAACCGAAAAGGAAATTGGGCCATCATCTAGGTTCCATTGCAAACAGAGGTGCGCCACAAGGAATGGAGTCAGTGTGGCGACTTGCAAATGAACTATTCAGCTTTAGAGATATAAATTCACAAATTCTACTTTTCTGGGGAGTTCTGCAAATGCAGTGTCTTTTATACACTTAATAAACTGGTAGTCGAGTCGACAGTCTTTATGTTGTGAGTAACATATTATATTATGCTGTATACTTTTTAACAACTTGATGGCTCATGTGGGAGTCCTCACCAGCGGCGTATCCAGGAAAGAGGGAGCAGCTGCTTAACTCCACCCGGCAGTCGAGGTATATTGCAGTTCTGCATGTGCATACATACGTGCACACGTACAAACACACATGCGAGCGTACAAAAAGTATGACTGAGATCACCTCTGCCCTGACACAACACCGCGACCCGAAATGCGGAAGAAAAGGAATGTGTCACACTCTGGCCACATTCTTTGTAGCACACCTCTGTTGACAATGGGACGCAGGGCCTGAGGAGGCATACTTCTGTCTTTCCGCAAATGCTGCATCAGTAATGCATTAGATGTAACGGAGTACAGTGCACTCTGGGACGTTACTAGTGAAAAACAGTCATCGGGCTCAAGTTCAGGCAAGTCTGAGTGACAGCACTTTGTGGCCTTCTGGCGCTTAACTACATAAGATCAGTGTCCAAATAAAAAGAAATGTCACCACAGTGCAGCTGGTTGTGTTGCGTATTTACCAAGATAAGGGTGCACTGTGATACTCTGTGGTTTTTAAAAATTTATTTTTGGGAGATTCAAAGTTTGGAGGGTCAATCTATATTCCAGTTTTGTGTATGCCATGCTATGAAGACTGCGATACATGTATGTATTACTTCTCAAAATCTATTCTGCAGTCTTTTTTGAGAAAAGTGTGAAGCATTTTCTTAAATCATCCTAAATGTTGTTCTGTGGATTTCATGAAAAAATATTAGTTTGATTAATAGATGTCACAATTCGAAATAATTACGGGATATTTTTTTTTTGTCTTTCTGGCCATCTATGTTTTAAAGACAGCCAGTGTGGGTTTTTTGGGGGGGGGAGCGGGGGGAGGAATGCCTTCTCACCTGCCATATGGCACACTTCTGGTTGGGTTCCGGTTAGTGGTTCAGAGGCCAGGAATTGTGGAGGAGCACCAGAGATAGTATTTGTTTTACATGTGGGCTGCTGTGTGATTTGTCATAGTTAATTAAATTTGCAAGTTCAGTCTTGGGCTCTTTTCAATTGGCTCTTTTCAATTCTTATTTGGTTCTTGCTTACTATCAAAATATTAATTATGGCAGAGCACTTGTCATCAAAATTTTATCATGTCTCTATATGAGCCAGTGCAGCAACTTTATGGTGGCAGCCCTGTCGCGATGGTCTACTTGGCTGCCGACCCGCAGGTCGTGGGATCGAATCCCGGCTGCGGCGGCTGCATTTCTGATGGAGGCGAAAATGCTGTAGGCCCGTGTCCTCAAATTTGGGTGTACGGTAAAGAACCCTAGGTGGTCGAAATTTTCAGAACCCTCCACTACAGCGTATCTCATAATCATATGGTGGTTTTGGGACTTAAAACCCCACATATCAATAAATCGGTGGCGATTCTCTCTGTCTTTCATTTCTGATCCTCTTTCTATATGTGTGTGTGCGTGCATGTGCGTGTGTGTGTGGGAAAGAGAGACTTACCTTGCTTTTTTTGATAGTACAAGAGTTTTTCTTTTGTGTTGTAGAAAGGACAATAATTTATTAATACATCTTATATAAATTTCTCCCTGTTGTGCCCCTTTTGTTAATGCAAAGTCTTCCTTCTTTTTGTTTATGATGAACTTCACTGAGTCTGATGCAAATTGTCCATATTTATAAACATTTGGTAGTGCTTATAAAAAGGTTTGAGTCCACTAGAAAAATTTTTGAGGAATATTCACCTGGCTTGACGTGAGTGTAAGTCCATCAGAAAAGGGGCAACTGAAAATGCATTCCCTTTATGCTCACAAGAAAAGCCATATGAACAATAATGAGCAAAAGGGATTCACTGTAGGTATAGACACATATGGCAAAACAAATCTTATCAGAAGTTCAGGTTTCAGAGCTCATCTTGCACTCATCTGTGCAACATTTCATCATGGTCAGCTTGCAGCTATAAATTTTTTCCACTATACACTCAAGCTGTCGCACCTAACAGTGAGCTTATTCACTGATGTGAAACAGTGTGTGGGTTGTAAGCACCTAACAGTGAGCTCATTCACTGTGAAACAGTATGTGGGTTGTAAAACTGTCATCCTATAAGTACTAAATTCTTTTGTATTAGAAGGTATACTCATCAGCAACAATGAATTATTATGTCTGATTTACGTTTCACTTGTCCCCTTTTGTCCAAGGCTACTTGGTTGCAAGTGGACCGCGTCGATCGAATGGTGTTCAAGGCATACGTATCATCGTCCAATCAGACAGACCACCCCTCTTTTTGGATAGCCGTATAGAAGCGTTCCTTGTGTATATTCAGGTAGGTTGATTGATTGTCACAATACAATTGTATAATTACCTGTCATAGAATTTGAAGAACTTCTCAGACACGTTTATTTATCATCAGTAAGAGTGTGTTGCAAGCACTTTAGCACTCAATATAGATTAAAAGTATGTTGTTGCTGGTAATCTTGTTTCGTTGATGTTAAGTCAATCATAATTTCTGCAGAATTACATTCAAGAAATGAGTGACGCAGAGTTTGAGTCTAACAAAACTGCCCTAGCAGCACGGCGCCTTGAGAAACCCAAGAAACTAGCTCAGTTGGCCAGCAAGTACTGGATGGAGATATTGTCTCAACAGTACAACTTTGACAGAGGTGAGTGGCAGTCTTCTGAGATTTTATTCCACACATGCATGCACAAATACATAGCTAAGGAGAAGAGACTCAATCGCGACTGGAAAATGCTCCCTTTATATACATTGGTATTGTGGTATGCTCAGAAAGAAAACTACACATGCTAATGGTGTTTCAAGACAAACCCAGAAAAAATATATTAGAAAACCACTGCAAAATAAAGTGGGCAATGCTACAAACACAGCATATATCAGGATACAGCATACCGTATTTACACAATTGTAGGTTAACACATTTTTTCTTATTTGAAATCTGAAGTTGGGGGCTTGACCTAGTATCGAAAACTAGTGTCTGTGCGAAAGTCTTTTTGAAAATGATTGCTGCATATTTCTGCGAAGTTAGCTTTTCTGCGCAGCTTCAAGCACTATCGTGAAGCCACCTTGGCACACTGGAGTTCGATTTTTTTCTTCGGAGACATCGTAAATAATTTTTTTTGTGTGAAATGTGCTTGTGGTCTCCTCTTTTGTTGTGTTATTTTATGGAGTCTCCGGCTGAGGTGCATTAGCACCGTGCCGGTCGAAGGGAAGTCAAGTCAAACGCTGCTCAAGTTTCACGCCTGCTACTAGCCAGATAAACCTGTGAACCACAAAACGCGAATCCATGACAGCAGTGCCATCTGTGAGAGATGCCATTAAGCAGACAATTTCCAGCATTCTGTTTGCACAGGGAATAAGAGCGCAATCAATGCAAAACCAAACAATGAGACATACTTGCGAGATGCTACGTGTCCAGTGGATGCACGTCTGTTCTCCAGGTGGTTCAGCTACATCAGTTCTGTTCCAACTGGAAGATGGTTACGGTAATTTCACATCGCCTTCAATCTTCAGTGCAATCCCGGAGGCAAAAGTAAGGCATTTACTCGAGTAATGAATGCACTTCCTTTCTCGAAAAATCGGAGCAAAGTTGGGGGGGGGGGGGCATTTATTACGCGGGGTAAATTTTATGAAAACTTTTTCGGGAGAAGAAAAGAGTGCGGTAATGCAAAAAAAAAATTGGGTCGCTTAGCCTTTCGCAATTTACATGCGCGTACACTGTTTGTAAACAGATTCTTTGTTGCACTTTACTCATCTTCGGTGGTTGATGGCTGATGGCCCTATCTTCTGTAAGCTGTCCCGGGCCAGCCCCCGCCATAAAAACACTTTGTGACTATCTCTTCTCGCAATCGTTTAACCACAACAGTGGTATCTGCTTGTGATCTCTAGGGGCACCCAAAAGCGTGCACTCATGAGGGAACGGGGAATGAAAGGACAGAGTAAAGAAAAAAAAAAGTAGGCCAAAAAACAGGGGGGGTAGGGGGTTCACAGGAAGCGATGGACGACGTGGGTTGGGGTGGGCAGTTTGACGACCTTCACTGGCTGTGTGCTTATGAGCTGCGATGTCTCTACACATGCACTGCTCCTGAACCGTGCTGTGACGCACAGATAGAAAGAAAAGCACTAAAAGCAATAGGCATGGGGCAATGGGCGAGGGGGCAGAAGCGAGCCCATGTAGTTGAGGGAGGACAGCAAAGTAATAAAAAACAGAAGAGAGCCAACGAGTGAGGAGGCGCCAGGTGTCTGGGACTGCAGGGGATGAATGTAGGGGGTGCAATTATTATGCGGGGGGGGGGGGGATCCATATTTTTATGATTGAAGTTCGAGGTGCATTTCTTAAGCGAGTGCGTTCATTACGCGAGTAAATACGGCAACCATCTGAGAGTACAGTCGGACGATGTAGGCTCATGCATGTTTTCCTTCTTGTCCGACTGTGTTCTGCAGCAGCACCAGCTGCAAATTACGCCTGCAATGATGGAACGTCTGGCGGGCTGATGGGATAGCCCCACGCTCCGCTGTCGACCTCCGCGGTTCCGCGATGGTGTGCACTCAGGTCTTGGCCAGGCCAGCCGAACGTGCGGCACCGCATTCGTGGTGCCCAAATGAACATACAGAACCGCACGAGTGCACTGAAAATGCCACCGGTGCCGCCAGGCCAAGATGCCATTAGGGGGGTTGACCTACATCCGAGCCGACTTATAATCGTGTTAATACTCATTGAAATTAGCCTCCCTTCACATGATATGCTTTCATGTGGGGTGTGACGTAAGTGCATTCATGGTTACTGTATGAAGTCTTCATTAGATAAACCAGCCCTGCTTGAGTTAATAAACCTTGCGAATTCTACAGAACATGGGGGAATATATCAGTGTGCTATTTCATTTGAAATAACAACTGATAATCTGCGTATATTGTCTAAAACTGAAATGTTAAATCGGATGTGCTGATTGTGTTGTAAATGAATGTTTTGGGTGATTTCTCTAATGGTTATTCAGTTTTTATTCTTTCCTGCATTGCTTTGTTATGAATATTTTTGTGTGTATTTTAGAGTTGTGATTCTATTATTTGCTGTCATGGGCCACATGCGTGTTTCTTTTTGTATTGTTGCTTTACGCTGCCTGTAATTTTTGTAACTTTTTGTAAATTTGTAGTTTAGATTTTTTTTCTGGGTAAAGGGGCCAGTCAAGCTGTGAAATGCAGCTTTTTTCTCTTCACACCAAACCACGTATACAGCGTATTTTTGTGTACTTGTCACGTGGTTGAATAAACTCAAACTCAAATTGAGCAATGCTGCTGTCTGAGCTCCTCTTAAATGTTATTGCTGCTGGAATCGTCTGGTATTTTTTATGGTATTTTTTTTATGGCTGTAGCACTGTAATAATAGCTTTCAAACTTTTTTTTATTATTGCATACTGCAATTGACTCCTGTGTCTGCACTGCAATAAACTTATTTTCTGCATTTACTTGCTTCACTTCTTCACAGTACATACAGCACACTTGAGGGAACCTTAGTGTAGAGAGGAGTGATAGAACTCAAAGTACAATGTTATTTCATGTACAGGGAAAAGTGCATGCAGTGGTGGCCCCATTGTGGGGCTTGTGAAATTTTTTGTGCCTTGCTGTAACCATTTCTATACAGCTTGCACCACCTATATCAAGGTTCTCTACACTGCAGTGGTGCCATTTTTTGTCCAAAACAGTTTTTTTTGATAAGGTAACCAAATGGGCAGATGAGATTGGGTTTAATCTTCACTCTTTGCGGTCCTAAACTTTTACGCACTTTCCATCTCTACCGGTCCGAAACTATTTTGCCAGTTTCTGGCACCGCGAAGAAAAACAAACTGCGAAAGAAAAACTCGCAGGATATTTATTTTTGCTTTTGCATTCTGCTGGCAACTCCTTTAGCGACATTTAAGCAGCGTGTAATACTGCTCAAAGCATTCTCCTGGGTGCAGCCAGGGTTGTTACTGCAGGTTTTGCAAAAAAGCAGTGTTTTCCTCCTGTCTTCTTTAGTTTGCCTATCGCTACAAACAGCGCAGTCCTTGCTGCTTTGCCCTGGGAGCTTGTAGATGAAGTAGCTCCTTCCATTTAGCCTTTCTTAACAATCGTTCCGTGCAGACAGGCCCCGCTGTCGGGCTCCAGCCCTCACGTCACTCACAAGCTGATGAGGTTGTGGCGGTACTGCAGGTGTTGCTGTTCGTGCTGGCCATGTATCTGCAACTGTGTGCACCTCAAAGTAGAACTGTTGACAATAGAAACTTCCAGAATCCAAAAAAAAAAGCTTGCACCATCATTTCATCGTCTTGCGACAAAATGCGTAGCTGGCACAGTGATGATCTCCACGGTCAACTGCACCCATGTTTTTTGTGTAGTCGCATATAACCACCGGTTTTTTCGACACTTTCTTTCCTCCTGCTTGTGTCCTTGTGACTTCTATCATAGATACATTGTGGGCAGAACTAAGCATGGTGACATGACGTTTGTCTCTCCAAGCAAGCACCATGTAGGAGTCTCCTTTCCTGTAAGCCGCCACTTTACCTTTCTTTAGCTTCTTCCTGACCTGCTGTGGCATTTGCTTCGCATTTGCATTTGCATATCATTTGCATTTGATTCGGCATCACGGTAGCTGTCAAAAATATTTTCTGTCTTGGTAACTCCTCGGCAAGCATTAACGAAGTGTAAAATCTGTCGATGGAGAGGTGGTAGCCACTCCCCGGTTTATCTTGCTGCACATTCTGGAGCAGGTGCAAAACAATCTGGCAGGTCAAGGGCAGCTCGGGGCAGCTGAGACTGTCAGTTGTTATGCTGCCATAGTAGGACTCAAATGCCGCAGTATACCCCGTTTGGCAGTCGGCAGGTGCGTAAATACGCATGCCCCATTTGGTCGGCTTCTCTGGATTGTAGCATTTGAAAGAGACACGACTCTTTAATTCAACGATACTCTCGTCAATGCAAATCTTGGGGCCGGCTCTCAAATGCTCTCGGTATTTCGCGTCAATGTATTGCACAATGTCTCTGATTTTGCTTCCACGAGTTGGCAGCTGATTTGAAAAGCATCATGGCATGGGGCAACGTGCAACAGTCAATAAATTTGCAGAAATCGCTTTTGGCAAAAAACGTGCAGGAAGAGAGGTGTCTTGTTTACAATATCTTGGCTAAAATACTCCTTCAGCACCGCTTTTGGAATCAAGGCCATGTTTATAATTACACCAAGAAAGGCTTTGAATTCTGTCAGTCAGATTTTCTCAGTGCTTCCAAACTGACTACTTTGGAAGCTCACCGGCACTCGAAATTTTTTCACACGCATAGCGGTTTGTTTCGCGCACAATATTGTCCATCAGCTGGTCGGTAAAAAACAGGTGAAAATAATCCAGTTCATTGGTGTGATTGTAAGCACTTGTGATCCTGGGTTCGTGACAGTGAAGGGAAAACGAGTGAAATGAAACAGTGAATTACTCAAGTAAACCTTCCAGTCCGCAGCACGTGGTCGCGCACTGTTCCCCTGTATGTCAACAGACGTGTTGTCTCCACCACCGTCGTCGTCGTCTTTGTCACTCACTTCGGTCGAATCACTGTCTGATGGGGGCACGTAATTCTCTTCCTCACTAAAGTCATCTTCGCTTTCGCTAAAAACGCCATCGTAAAATGCACACGGTGAAAATGTGGCCATGCTTCTCAACGAACCATGTGCGAGTGGATATGCTCTAGGTTCCATGCTAAACATAGTGCTGCATCATAGTGTAAATAAAGTAAACATCAACAAAGCTCACTAATTTCTCGAGAGATGGCGCTTCATGTATTTTTAAAAATGTGCGCGACTTGCAGTGAGAAAATCTCGAAATTTAAACGAGGAACACGCTCGTCGGGCATTGCTCGACAATGGACCGCTACGGCCGTGTGGGATTTTCAACCACAAAAAGTTAATCTCCAAAAAAGTGTGGTTATTCTCCAGAAAGAGAGGCTCCCACCTTGATATGAAGATTGACGTGAAGGGCCAGCGGCTACCTGTCAAAACTGAACACAAATTTTTAGGCATGACTTTAGGCACGAAATTGATATTTTTACCTCATTGTCGCTCACAGCGCTAAAACCCAGACATAAAATAGAAAAATCTCAAAAAAACAGAAAAATCTCAAAAACAAGCTCCTGAAAGCTATTATGAATATAGGTTTTGTCATGATATTTTTACCTCATTGTGGCTCGCAGCGCTAAAACCCAGACATAAAGTAGAAAAATCTCAAAAACAAGCTCCTGAAAGCTATGAATACAGGTTTTGTCATTTACATCATGGAGTAGTGATAGTGAAGGTCTTAAGTATCCCTATAAAAGCCTCATACACACCCCCAATTGATTATGGGGTTATAGTCTACTAGTCTGCGGCAATAAACCCCTTGAAGACACTTGACCCTGTTTAGGCATTAGTCTTTCTGTGGGTGCTTTTCGTACCAGCCCCGTACAAAGCCTTGACGTTTAGTTGAACGAGTGGTTGATGATACACCTGCAGAGATCTTACATGCTCTTTCTTTATTATGTTAAAGTGAATGCTGACAAGGAACACCCCTCACACTCCACAATCAATTATCTGCCCTGTTCAGCCCTGTTTGACGACCATCCTTTGTTGAGACAACCCTACTCACTTCGTTTGAGAAGTCTAGCTGTGGAATGGGGTGCTGACCCGCAGGTCGCGGGATCTAATCCCGGATGCGGCGGCTGCATTTTTGATGGAGGCGAAAATGCTGTAGGCCCATGTGCTCAGATTTGGGTGCACGTTAAAGAACCCCAGGTGGTCGAAATTTCTGGGGCCCTCCACTACGGCGTCTCTCGTAATCATATGGTGGTTTTGGGACATTGAACCCCGCATATCAATCACATATCAATTAGCTGAAGAATGGGATTAGTCACTACATGAACACCAATGGCTCCCGCTGCACATCTCCTGCCATGGCAGTTGCAGCTTACAGGCTATGATAAAGCTCGCACTAGTTAAACCCCTTTAAAGAAGCATACTCTGGGCAACAATACTTCTCTTATAAGCAGAGTACTATGTATGCATTTTCTTATCAACCCGTATTTTACTGTAAGCACAGTGGTGCCTGTTATACCTATTTGTCTCTTATATTAAGGTCTTTTATAAAGGGGTTCAACTGTATCCATACATGCTTTCTTAAACTCCAGCACAAATACGCTTGGTCTAGAACTTTTTACGGATGCTTCGAAGTCACACACTTCTATGTCCTATGCAGTGATCAGTCCATCTTTTTCAGTTGTCAGCGTTGTGCCCCTCAATACAAGCACCTTCACGGCAGTGGCCTATGCGATATTTGCGGCCGTCGAACATATTACATGATAAATCTGCAAAGTGCAGTAACATATACACTGACTCACTAAGCATGGTAAAAGCCCTGAAAACTCTGACAAAACACAAAACATTCACAGCATATTCACAGCACATGTGTGTTAAGCAAAATCATTAGAAATTGTGTATAAGGACAGTGTTTCACTATTTGAATTTTTCAACTCTTGCAGACAAGATTGAAGTTGCCTGCCTAGAAGCTTTGACAAAAGACGATTTGCTCACATTCTTCAAGGTATATTTTCACTCTTCTCCTTTTTCTGCAACTTTTCTCAACTTGCATTTAATATTAGAATGACAGGAAGTTGTGTTAGTTTCTAAGTATTCATTATGAAAGCGAGTGTGCATGCAAACACAAATGCAGAAGGAGAGAACAAGACAACAAAAGCCGTGCTTGTGCTGTTTCGTTCTCCTCTCCTAGGTCTGTGTTTCCATTCCCACCTTCTGTTGTCAGGATTGCATCAACTCACCATTTCAGGGCAATGTGACTGCATTCACACCTCAATATCAAAAGCCTTGGTTTAACGAAATTATGTATTCAATGAAATATATTTAATCGTCAATTTTTGTTTCATTGAAAAATGTGCTTTTCTCCACCATTTAACAAAGCAATGTCACCAAATATTGTCAATTTAACAAAGTTTTCAGCTGTTTCAGCCATTTACACTTGGAGCCTCTGGGGCTAGTAAACTAAGCAAAAATCTGGATAAATTGGGCTGATTCCAATGTCACCTGTACATGTCCTTTTGCATGAAACGTTCGAGCAGCAAAGAAGCTGCCGTGCATGTCTTGTGAATAAAATTACGCAAACAAGAAACTTGTGCCTAACAAATTAAACGAGCCTTCACCCCTTTCAGATGCTTTGTACACACTTTTGTGCATCACTTGTTTTTGCTTGTGTCGACTAGGGGCTAAAAAAAGTGCAAGATACAATGAGGTTTAGATGAAACGAACCTCCTGTCTAATAAACTTGTTTCATTTAACTTCAGTTTTCATCGTACTGTTGCATATCATCACTTTGCTGACAGCACTATACCTTCAGCAAAGTGATGATATGCAACAGTAGACCGCCGCTCCACCGTAGTGGTCTAGTGGCTAAAGTACTCAGCTGCTGACCCGCAGGTTGCAGGATCGAATCCCGGCTGCGGCGGCTGCATTTTCGATGGAGGCGAAAATGTTGTAGGCACGTGTGCTCGGATTTGGGTGCACATTACAGGGAAGCTGAAGCACTTTTCTTCTAAAAAAAGTTACTTAGGAGAAGGTGAGGACAGTTTGGTCCCTGCTGATCTCGAAAAACAATGTGAGAGTTCTCAAAAGTGAATGCTAACAGCACTTTTTGATGAAAAAACAATGGCTGTGGCCGCCGGGCTTCTTTAGACGCTGAGCTAACACAGTGACGTCATTTTCGGATTCCGCGTCATCTGCAACAGTAGCACAGCTTAAGTGTGGCCTCTTTGATTAGCTCCGGCAACGGCATATCATGGTTTAGTCACGTAGGCCGTGGTTGAAGATAAGAAAGAACACTTGCTCTAGGCCAGAGGAAATGAAGACGATGTATGTTTCCACGCCCAGACTTTCAGCGCACTCGCAGGGGCGGAGCAAGACAAGCTTTTATTTCACCTGTTCTAAAACTCTTGCCGCTACAACCGCAAAAACAATTGTGACATCGTAAATAATAATGTCAGTCCTTCCTAAACATGAAGTTTCATTGAATTCTAAAATTTCTTCAGTTTGCCTCTAAAGAACTCTAGGTGGTCGAAATTTCCGGAGCCCTCCACTACAGTGTCTCTCATTTGTTCTAATTATTCCCGTACTGCTAGCATATCAGAAATGAAATCTAACCTTGACCTACCCAATTTAACAGTCCGGAGGAAACTGGCGCGACTGCATTTTTTTCATAAGATATTTTTTCACAATCCATCAATGAAGCGAGACCTCATTTCACAACCGTCATACCACTCATCGCGCATTGATCATCAGCATAAGGTTGCCATTCCGTTTTGCCGCACCAAATTATTTTTAGCAGCCTTCTTACTGAAAACAGCCGCCGATTGGAACCACCTTCCCTCTTCCGTTGTATCAATAACAGACCCTTTGTTATTCAAGACTGCAATTTCTCAGCAATGCTTGTAACTATACGCAGTTTCTATTATCTATCTTTGTCTTGTATGTGCTTGAATTCTTATACATTTTTAGTTGACTTATGTTGCCTTCCTGATTTGCGCATCTGATACTTGTTTCTTTATTTTGTCTTTTTTTTTTCTTGTGTGTTATATATGTTGTACCCACCCCCTCTGTAATGCCCTACGGGCCCTGAGGGTATTCTAATAAATAAATAAATAAATAATCTTATGGTGATTTGGAATGTTAAACTCCACATATCAATCAACCAATCAAGGCACTATACCATGGTCGATGAGTCGTTCGACTTGGCACTTCTCTGTAGCCACCTGGAAATACATTTTTTCTTTTCTCAAAATCAACAAAACCAGAAACCAATTTACGTTATGTTTCTTGCCTGAGATTTGATTCTATATATGCAAGAACACAGCATGAATGTCTGCAGAATAAGTAGATATTTAATCCAACCTTCATTTTGATTAACTGTTATAAAATGCATAAATTAATGTATTATAAAAATTGTAGTTGTTGCTGTAGACTATCAAGTGCCTTGAGATCATGCTGTGTCAAATTGATGCATTTACAGATAGTTCTTCGTAGTTGGCATTTGAAAGGGTTAACTTTACACTTCTTTCCTTTATTTATAGCAAAGGTCTCCATTTGGCCTACTTGATGCCTTCAAGTAGTATTTGAGGGATTATCAATCAGCTGCCAGATTGTAATGAGATCACATGCTGCAGGACGCGAACATACAAGAAAAGGTGGTTCCACACTTGCAGTCATGGCTACTGCTGGTGCTGTCTAACACTCCCACGTTTAAATGCACATATATACCCGATAAAGTAGGTGGGAAGATAGCCGCCATGGTAGCCCAGTTGGTAAAGAATCGGACACGTTATTCGAAGTTCACAGGTTCAATCCCTGCCGGCGGCAAGTTATCTTTTCGTCCACTTTTCATTCTTCACAATAACATTACAGTTACCTACTACAGTCGACTTCCGTTAATTGAAACTCGAAGGGACCTCCGAATTTTGTTTGAATTGTCAGTTCTCGAATGACTCTGGGTGTAGTGACACGACACATTATGATTAGGCATCAATTTTATCACATTTGAAAATTTCTTAAATGTTTTTAAGCCCTAACTGCACACAGTGAACGGAAAGCTGAGGTGTAAAGCCCCCAAGTTTATTGGAAATTTACTGCTGATCAGACCATTGAGAGAAATCTTGAAATGCCAACTGCTTAATTGTTATAGGTATATGCCTTCAGCACAAAGCTCTCTATACCAGTTGAGGAGCATCATGGTTTGCCATGCGTGTGCTTCGTTTGAAACATTTGTTTACTTGCAAATTTTTTTTCCTTAAGGCCTCAGGTGCTATTTTTCATTTTTAGGATTATAGGATTTCATTTTTAGGACTGTTAGGATTATATAAGCACACAAATTTTTAAATAGTAGTGGGAAAGCAGCAGATATTTTCTGGTATGGGCCTGCAAAAATTATGAATTTACCAAATGATGGGGTTTAAATTAAGAGGCTTTTAAATACATTGAAAGAATTGAGGACCAACCAAAAAATTGAATTTTATTTGAATTAACTGAAAGTATGAATTATCAGAGTTGAAATTATCATGAGTCTACTATACTAATGACATTCTCTATACTTTCCTTGGCATCATTGTCTGTTAGTTCTAATTAATATTGCGACAAATCGGAAATGGCATGTAGCCATCTGTGATGGCCATAAAGTGGCATTCCCCCACATTTTGCCGACCAGAAGCTCATAAAACTGCCGCAAAAGCTAGTAGTAGGTGAGGTCAAGCATTGCATCCTAGATTTGCAGCTATCATGCTTAAGTGCGCACAGCAATTGGGTGGGCACTGTGTGTCATGTCAATGCTGTGTGGCTTGGGTTGAAATCTGTGCTGCAGGTATCATCATTCCTACAGATTCACACAATTAGGCACAACTTGCCTGGGAAAAGAAGTGTATAGGTAACTTCAAAATATACTAGAAGTCCAAAAAGGCCCTGCTCAGACGAACAAAGCACGGCAGCCGATTGCCTCCGTGACTAACAAAAAGAGAAAAAAAGTGGTACCACTCGTGCACTCGGCAATGTTCATCGAAGGGGGGTCACAGGCCGTCCAACTCTTGACGTCAGTCTGGAGTACGCGCCAAGGGTGCAGGCTTGTCAGAATCTGCATTTGAGAAGCAAATGCCGCATATTTCTAAAGTTGTATCTGATGATAAATACTATCGCCTAACCTTGAGAGCTATGGTGTTCTTAGAAAGCAAAGTATTTCTTAGCTAACCTCGGCGACTTTGAGCGTACTTGTCTATCTGTATGCAGTTAAACCTGGATATAACGAAATCGACAAATTGCTGGAAAAAAATCACTACTAACAAGTTTTCGTTATATGGAGTTTCAGCACAAAAATTTAAAAAATGCACAGATTGAACAAAAGGACAGCTGAAGCATAGCTAGCCGAGAACACTTATTTAGCTGTAGAAAAGTGTGTTATTATTGCTATAGCAATTATATGGAAACTCTTGACTGGTTTTTGCCATAACCATTATGTTCTGTAACAAGTTTAAATTGATAACATACCCTCGTGCATTGCGAGTTCGGGGGACGAGTGCTCCTGAAGCAAAGATCAAATGAGCTACCCTATCTCTATCCCCTGCAGGGTGCATGCAACAACATCACCCCGTAAGTTAGACCTGCCATCAAACTCTCAGAGAAGAAACACCTCACTCGTCTTGAACGAGCATGAAAAAGTGTGGAAAAGGGGGGTCGCTCGGGTAGCAACAATGAACTTTGATTTCAAGGGCACGATCACTGGCGCGCGTACAGTCTCGAAAGACATTAGTGCTCTTTCAATGCGAAAACACTGTGTGAAAAGATTACTTCTCCCTCGAGCAGCCATACGTCAGCATTTTGCGCCGTTACGCAATATCAGATCCAAAACAGTTGGCTGTGAGCCTTACTTCGTATAACATGGCATTTTGTTGCCACCGCATTCATTGCATTGCATTCATCGCGCCAATGTGTTGCCAAAGCCAGTCGGCTAATCGCGAAGGCTATGGTCTAGCAAACTCACGGCACGGTGCAAGACAGCAAAGCGTGTGACGAGTTGACCTCCGAAGATTCGTCGTCACCGTGGTATCGGAGAGTGCCCATCAGCGCCTAAACTGACAACTCCTCGGTAGAAATGACATGATTGTCCGCATTAAAAAATTTCTGAAAATTAAAAAAAAAAACTCTAAACATCGTCGGGGACCACTCTATGCGCACAAACTGAAACCATGCACGCGGGCATGGCATCGTAAATGAAGAGCAAAGAACACGGACATCGTGGAATATTATTCAGTAAGGCGTGCTTTATAGGCAGCACAGCCCCACATGTGATGGTGACTAAAAACGTAATGAAGCGAGACAAGATTTTTTTAAAAGCTCTTTTGTTACCATGCCTATTCGAGTCGATCACCCTTCATCGACGCTTTGTATCATCAATTTTGGCGTGTTGAATTTGTTTCTCATGCACCCAGCACTTTCAAGTAATTAGTCCAGCCACTCAACTTTCAGAATCAATTTGAATTTGCCCGTTTAGCCTACATAGTGATTTTTGACAGATCTATGCGCAAACCAATGTGCATGTGTTGTTGAGAAAATGCACTTGGCTCGCAAAAAACTTTAAAGAAGTGTGCGCTCCTCGTCATTATGCTATCATATAACATCAAATTCGGTAATAAAAAGAACCTTTGCAAGTCAAATATCAAATTAAGGTGTCAGATTCGCAATCTGACTGTGCTAAACAGTAATAAATTCCAGAAATATGTGCCAGCTATTCAATAGAGAGCTGTTACTAGGAGTCAGGAAAATTTGTTCTACAAAAAAATATTTTCAAAGGTCCACCGTATATATAGTGTAGAGGTGGCCTTCTCAGCCAGTTTCCAGCACCTTTGGTTTCGCTTGTATTGCTATATCAGACACAGGGTCTCATCTAGTGTCACTAGACACTTCTATGGCAACATTATCGAGCATGCATGGGTGAACACCTGCACTGCAAAAAACATGCGCTGCTCAAAACTGTCTTGCAACCGCACCTGAATTGAGTGAGGATGGGCTTAGGGTCCGAGGATGACAGTACCTGGGCTTCAAGTTTTATGGCAACATTGTTTTGCGTCAGCCCGAGTCATCTTCAGTCGTTCACAGGTTTGTTTTGTTTACGGCCTCAAGTTGTCTCCTCCACCGCAAGTGCGTATAGCTTCTGACCTTTGTGCACAATCTTAGAGCTACTCTGGTTACGTTCGCTGAGACACACTTAGCCAGAGTCGCTCCAAGAGTAGCTCTAAGTAGCGCGGTGTCCTGGCGCTGACTGCTGAGCTTCTCCTAATGACAAGAAGGCCCACAGAGCACATGTTTTGCACTCGGCCCTGACTACAGAGCAGTGTGAAACATTTTAGAACAGTGCATGAGATTGTTCTTTTTTTTCAATACTATATGTGCAAAAATGCAAAGAAATATGCTTTGATGCATGTATTGAAACGCCGACTTATGCGGAGTGAGGTTGCTAATGGAAGGAGGTGATGCTAGACAAAATAGCGAAGTTCATTGGATATCTGATTCATAGAGAGATTATGCACACCATGGGCATCTATATATACTGAAATGCCGGCAGGCTCTTATCTAAAAAAAAAAAAAAAAAACTGAATTTTCTGAGAAAAATGTACAAGTTCATTTGTGTCTCTCGAAAAGCCAAGCAATGCTTCACCTCATAGCACAAACAATGAAGCGTCATATTGGTTCCAATTTTCTATGTCTGGCCCCGCCGCGGTGGTCTAGTGGCTAAGGTACTCGGCTGTTGACCCGCAGGTCGCGGGATCAAATCCCGGCTGCGGCGGCTGCATTTTTGATGGAGGCGGAAATGTTGTAGGTCCGTGTGCTCAGATTTGGGTGCACGTTAAACAACCCCAGGTGGTCCAAATTGCCGGAGCCCTCCACTACGGCATCTCTCATAATCATATGGTGGTTTTGGGACGTTAAACCCCACATATCAATCAATTTTCTATGTCTATGTGAATAGAAACATTTTGTACATACAACATTCATTATTTTTTGTACTGTTCCGGGGTTATTTATTTCAACATGTACATTATGAATATTGTTTGTTTTAAATATTTTTCCATGTATAGTATTTTTTATTGCACTGTTTACCAGCTGGCAACCAAAAGTCACACACTTTTCACGTTATTATTATCTCAAAATATCTTTGTTTCTCTACAACATATATTTTTTGAAGAGAGCATTTCATTGTGCGAAATTTAGTATGCTGCAATGCGGGCTGAAGTTCTTTTCAAACTGGTAAAAACCATCTTCCTGAGGCATGCAAAAATAACCGTTTTCATGCGGTAATTAAAGAGTTAAGTGGCATCGCATTTTCATGCGGTAATTAAAGAGTTAAGTGGCATCGCGTGTTTAACAAGTGCAGTTCAAACATCTGCAGTAATCAAAGAAGTCACTGCCAACGCAAAAGTCATTTTCTTTTTTATTTGTTACTTTTTTGTTTGGAGGGAGGAGAGGGCACATTCGCGCATGCGCCCGTGGTGGGAAAAATGGCGGCAATGCCGGCTTGAGAAGCGCAGGCCCACCTGGCCGCCTCGCGTGCACCCACGTGCAGCAACGAGCATAGGTCGGCGAACTCACTCACAAGTCAACTCACTCGGTATCAGATCGAGTCGTGAGTACGAGTCTGAGTGAGTCCGGGTGAGTAATATTTTCGTGAGTCGGAGTGAGTTTGGCTGAGGAAATTTTTGGTGAGCCTGAGTTCAAGCGAGTCCAAAGTGCAAAATATACTTCTCTAGGTAGTCTGAGTGAGTTCCACTTTCTTTTGCCGATCTACGGTCCTATCTAGTCGTTTTTTGCATTGCTATTAGCCTTACTTGGATTCACATTTATACTCGCGTCTACTCGCAGGTATTTAACAAAGCAGTGTCGTTCATACACTGTCGCAATATTTATTAATTAGAGGTGTGAATTACGTAGGGGGATGCTTTGATCTTCCCATCCAACTCTTCCTGGGAGTTTTTTGATTATTATATCTTGCTCTGTCATCTCTTCCGAGAAAAATTGCCTTAGTGGTTTGGAAGCATTCAGAATTTGTTTTCGCAGATACAATTTTAAGCAGCACCAAGAAGAGCACCGATTGCATGAGATATTTGTATTAAAGAGAATTGACACCATGGTCGAGCAAGCTAATTCTAGGCTGACGAATTCACTCAGACTCAAATTGAGCCGAGAGTCTGAGTGAGTCCTGGTGAGTAATGTCCTTGTGAGTTTGAGTCTGAGTGAGTCTGACTGAATAAAATTTTCGTGAATGTGAATCTGAGTAAGTCTAAAGCTCAAAATATATTTCATGAGTGTGCCTGAGTAAGCTCCACAAGTTTTGCTGATCTATGGTAACGAGCGCTCACTCTCGACTTGTAGTCGACGATCAAGCACATCGTGCATGACAACACCACTTTGCCCTTTGTCGACAGCGGGGCAATTACGGAAGATGCATGCTTGTCCCCAAATGGCAAAATCCTGGGAAATTTCTTGGATCGTCCATGACGAAAATTCATTATATCATGGGTGTGTCCCTCTGTTACTTTGTTACATAGAAGTTGTAAATACATAACTTCTGTGGAGTAATGGTGGGGAATAGAAAAACTTCGTAATATCGAGAAATTCATTATATGGAGGCTTGTTATAGGCTGGTTTAACTGTATCTATCCAGCCACCTATGACTTTGTGCTCTCTTGGCCATTTGGTATAGCACGACATAACTGTATGACATACATAAATGATGGGTCATAGCATGAAAATCACGGGGGTGGAAGTGGACTTCAGTCGTTTGGAGCAGCTTTGGGAGCAGGAATATTAGTTTTGGAGCAGACTTAGAGCAGTAAAAAAGGAGTTTTAGAGCAGCTTTGGAGCAGATTTCTCAAGTCACTCATCACTGTTAATTAGAATTTTCGCTTTCTCATAAACAAAAAAATTTCAGTGGTTTTTACTAAGCATTCGATGCTGATCAAGTGACCAGACTTAACCCAAATTTATATATATATATATAATAAACCTTCCAACATCAAAGCTGAAAGTATAGAAACTCAAAGAAAAAAACATAAGCGGCACTCTGACAGCTACTAGACCTCATACGAGTAAAAACATTTGATGTTAAAATGTAGCAATGCTCAAAATGTGAATAAAACACCGCATCCAACATGAACAGCAACTCAATTAGACTAGACATGAACTAATATAATAAATGTTATTTTAATAAACATTAGGACTCTATAAAAATAAATGTAAAAAACTTATGTTCCAGTCATTGAAGTGCCACAGTCGTCATGAGAACCGCGAAAAAATTTATATCAGCTCACCTCGCTACTGCTAGGCAATTAAATGAAACTTTTTTATTGCGATAAGAACTCTATGGACACTCGACGAATTTTCGCCTTCGCCGCCTTGTTCTATATAAACTACAAGTTGGTAACATCACCGCACATCGTACTTTCTACCCGCGCGTGAGATCACGCAAGCTGGGGTGGTGAGCACTGCTCAAACAGAGATTAAATGAGGCGGCTGATGATCTTCATCGCTTGGGGGGATGTACACGATACCATCCCACTGCATGTTAGACCTGCGGTCGAAGGCTCAAGCAGGGATGAAACACGCCACCCGTCTTGAACGAGAATGAAAAAAGACACAGGGGAAAGGCGGGGGTACTCAAGCAGCAGCGGTGAACTTTGATTCTAAGGGTGTGGTTGCGATAAGCTGATGTGCGCGACTCGTAAACCGTTCTACGTTGTGCACTCTCAACGGGAAGAGATTGTGCGATAAGAGCATTTCTCCCTGGAGTGGCCACACTTATTCTCTTACACGAGCGTTTTGTAGAGTATCGCGATGTCAGAACCAAAGAATTAGTTTCCAGTCTTCGCATTGTCACGGGATGGTGATCTTGATGAAGGCAGCAGCCGCTGTTTCCATGGGTGAACTTTTCGTTTGGGCGAACCTGCGCCCTGAAAAGGTCACTCTACCAGCAATACTGATACTGATAGCAGCAAACGAGAGCGACGGCCATCGATAATTGCGGGAGAATCTGTTGCTGGGCCTGTTGGTACATACTTGAAGAAACAGAGAAACTAGCTTAGGGACGCATACAGAAGAAGCGTGTGTGTGTCGTCTTCTGTTCTTGTGTACGCGTCCCTAAGTTGGTTTCTCAGTTTCATCGATAATCTGCCAAGCAGCAAAGTGCGCCGGCATTTATACATGTTTCATCGAAGATTCCAGCGTTATCGCTAGAGGCAGCGTAAGTTCCAGAACAAACTCTAATGTACATGTGCGCATAATCTTATCGGAAAGTTCTAAGATTATCTAGATTGCTCCCACTCATTTGGGCGCGGTTTGCGCAAGGCAGGATAGCACACATAATAGTGCGGTAGCAAAATTAGAAAGGAGCGCCTGCGGCATTACCATTACAAATTGTTGCTATTACAGTCATCGCTTCGCCGGTGAAACTGATTTAAATTTTTTTTTACTTTATATAGTTCGGCTAACAGCTTTGTTGTTAAAACATATATAGAGTCGCATAAGGAGGTATGCACACAAACACCACCTTAACAAGATTCATGCATGAATTGAAATACGATGGGACTATAGCGAACTAGAATCAATAGACGTGACCGAACTGATTTCATTCAGACACGGTTGTGTCCTTTGTGTAGCACACGCGTGTTGCTCGGTCGATGATAAAACTAGACTAAAGTTGGCATTGCACATGCAAATTGCCATTTAGGCACAGCAGGTCAAATTGGTGTAGCACTTAACTCCTGATATCATGACATGAATGTCATGAAAACATGATATACATGCCATCTTGGTGCTCTGGCACCCATGTCATATATACCACAACTGGTGTCGGGTGACAAAAATTAGGGGACCCTAAAGCTAGGGTGGCTAGAATGGGGAGGTGCGGTGAGGGCCCTTCATCGCGTCAATGTCGCTAGGGCGCGGATAGCAGTGACGCGGGTAGTGAGCGGCACACTTCGCTGCGTTTTTGTCCGGTGCCCTGTTATTTTCTTTACAGGCATTCGCTGCTTTGCAAGCATTTAGTAAATCAGTGCTTGCGCTGCTGTGTTTCTCTGAAATGCATAAAATTTTCAACGACAAAAAAAAAAAAAAAAAAAAACGGCGTCAATGCATTGTGCCTGTGTGCGACATTTGATGCCTCAGCTCAACCTGGCTAAGAGTCCCAAGGGTGGCAATGTAGCGGCCATAGCGGTGGAGTCTTTTGTCTGTAGAAGAAATATGGCATAATACGGAATATAGCGACAAAGACAACAAAAGACTTTCATATGATGATCGTGGACTGCTGAACGGGGAACGGTCGCCTTGTATACCGCATTTACTCGTGTAATGAACCCACTCGCATAATGAACCCACCCCCCCAACTTGATCCCTGGAAAAAGAAAAAAAATTTTTAATTTATCTTCTCATGTTATTTCGATATGATAACCAGGTGCTGTTGACGGTTGAAACAACGTTAAATCAAGCCATTGTATCATAAAATAATGATGCAATGAAAGTCAAAAGATAGTTTAACAACCATGCTAAACATTTACGAGCAGCGCAATTTCGGACGACGTCAATCAAAACTTAAAAGTTGCGCCTTTTGCGGCAAAGCGCATCTATCCTACGCAGGAAAAACATCTTTGCTTACAACGCCAAGCAAGCACAGCGGCAAGAAAACAAAGCAAAAAACAAAGCGCATGATCTCCTTGACGGCGTTTTTGCTGCATAGAAACACGCCACCATAGAGTTCACGCCTTGTGCCCTCCATTTTAAAGGCTATGCAACGCACAACCGTGCTGATGGCATGTTGTGCTCCCACAACGTTAGTGCGCTGCCGTCCAAGGCTGCGTTTTCGTTGTCCGGTTTGTTGTAGTGAATTTAAATGGACACCTACTGCGCAAAGCGCGTTTGGCTGGTACACTATCTGCGTGGCTGGTTTTAAACGATCTGTTCATTATGATAAAAAATAAGAGGAGCTTCGAGCTACGAAAACTATTTGCCACGCATTTTGTGGACCAAGACAAGCAAGACCGCCATGCAAATATTTCGCTGTTATAACTCCCATGACTTTTTATCCTGCGTAATGAACCCTCCCCCAAACTGGAGTCAACTTTTCTGAAAAAAAAAAAGTGGGTTCATTACGCGAATAAATACGGTATTATGTGACAGACTATGCTGCGAGAAAGCTTGTACTAATTAGTAATAATTGGGATCAGAGAAAGAAGGCCCACCTTGTTCTCAGTGTCTGCGGTAACTCATTACAAGTACCACCATTATTGTATAGCATGTTACTTTTTTTGGTAATTTAGCTACTAAAGTACTCGTTACAGATACAGAGGTGTTGCCTAAAATCTGCAAGTTGAAGTTTTCAGAAAGTCGTCACATCAATACGTATACGGTAGCCCTATTTATGAGTCCTGTTTTTAAAATAAAATTTGCTTCTGCTGCTGCCTACAGGTCACGGAAAAGTTGTTGAACACTTAGGAAAGCGAGGCTCGCCTTGAACACTTTCGCATAAATGGTGTTAATTCATACATTACCTGAATTAAAGGCGCAAAAATTATTTATGCTGCAAATATCTTTTTGCGTGTGGCTAGATAAGTTAGGGATATCTTTATTCAAACAATAACTGCGCTTATGTCTTGTCTGCTCGTAGATGCACGCAGCCAGAATTACTGTAAATTCATTAAGAGATCCGTGGTGATTTCTTTTCGGAGAGTGCTGACGATAAAATCACATTTTCTGCTTGGTTTGACAAGGAAAAATCGATTTAACATGTCCCACGATGTTATGAGCCATGACATAAAACTGTACGATAAATATTACACCTCTCATTTATAATATGTCTAACGTCTTTTGTTAAGTTTCCTAGTTATATCAGTAATTCGCCTAAAATAGTTGTTTTGGTCAGAGGCTTTATGTGAATTATAAATATGGGATGGTTATTCTGGCTCCCACAGTGAGGGTGCACTGATTCAAACTTCTGATATTGGAGTAATAACAGAAGTAACGTGCGCTACTTTTCTTTCGGTAATGGCAAAGCCCTATTTTTTTATTAGGTAACGTAGGGTAGTTATCCGATTACTTTTTGTTAGCCTAATGAGTAATGTATCTTTTACTTTTTTTTTGGTTACTAAGTAAATGCGCCAAGAAATCTTCCAGCGCAGACAACAGTATTATCTTGTGAAATTTCGTATCTGTCGAATATAGCCTCATCCCGAGCCTTGAGAACACAATATTGCTCGTTTATTTAGCACATCCCGACTTCACGCAAAATCGACCATAGAAATGCTGAAAGGGATATGCGAGACGCAACAAATTGACTGTCCAAAAAATGCTTCTGCCTTGACATAAAGTGTGGTGAAATATTAATACATCACTGGGGTCCACTTTTGTTTTGAAAGGCATGAACCAAACACAAGATAAAAAAAAAAGGGTGAAGAGTAAACCTGCGTGTGCTGTATTGCACGAACACCTATGCATGTAAATGAAGTGTTTTTGTACAAAACTGTTTGCTCAATGTCTCCTGAAGGGGACATGGTTATTGCGCTCATATGAGTTGATGAGTAACTGTACGCCGCTAAAATTGCTATACTCGGAAAACTATAATTTAATGCTAGCTGAATATTCAAGTTGCGGCTTACACATGACTATGTCTACGGTCATCAAAACTGGGCTGTGGTACAGAAATTTCTGCTCTTGGTTGAATGAGTTTAGCATGTTCAAATTAAAATGAAGCCTTCCAGTGATTTAACGTCCTTTAACACACCTGCTGCTCTACTGCGAATATCACTCATATGTCACCTGCTCGAGACTACCTGTGCCAGTGCGGGCAGTACGCGAAGCGGCATCGGCGTGCTTTTGGGACCAGTTTTGGCTTCCCCTTTTCACACCTTCTCATTCTAGCCACCCTACTAAAGCTCTGCCTTTATTAGTTGAACGCGATAGCGACATCATGTTCCTAGTGCGTACTTCAAACAATTAGTGCATGAAACCTTTTCGAATTTGCTATGCACCCACTACGTGGCTTTAAGAGGATAGGCGCAGTAGCGTGTGAGCCTTTTGTAGTGAGGTACCAGCATTCAGCCACAGAGCCATTATTATAATGTGAATAAATCACATATTTTGACGCCTGTTGGCAATGGACGCTCGTACCACATATTATTACTGCAATATTTCATGTTGCATTGTGAAGCACTTATACAGGACATGTGCGTTTGTGAAGCATGAAAGCTACTTTAACTGCATTTCCAAGCGGAGGAAGTTATTTTCACTCTTTTCACAAGCAGAGGCGTGGCCGTGTGGTAGAACATCCGCTTGCAACGCAAACGACCTGGGTTCAATCCCCACTTGAACCCAAGCAACCCTGGTTCGGTCCCCACTCTGCTCCAGGATTTTTATCATATATTTATTTTATATGCATCGTTCTCGATTTTTCGGTCACGCATAAGATAATGATTTTTAGCTCACAACCAACGACTCTGACGCCGGAATTTCTGCGAAATGAGCTCCTCATTGCTATCGCGTTAAATTGTTTGACGAACGTAAGTGACAGGTCCTAATGTGAACATCATGACACTCATGCCGTACATACGGTGTGATTTTCATGACATGGTCTTGGGGCACTTGTGGCCCAAGACCATGTATATATACCAAAATTCGTATGATGGGACATTTCTGTATGATGAACATAAATGATAAGTGGTGACAAAGATGATTACATGCATGTCCTGTGCCGCATGACTTACTTGCCATTCTCATCTAACGCTTGCGGCGATTTTACTAGCCTGATATACAAGAGAATGAGTATTACGTGACGTACAGAATTATGAGGAACAGAATTGACAGATGGTAACCTGAAAATCATACATGCATGTCATGTACCACATGCATGCCTGCCAACTCTTCCGATTTTTCCGTAAAATGTACAAATTTTGACCGCGCTTACGATTTTACGAATCTTGCCTGAAATATTAGGAAAAACATTTCATTTCTGATAAAAAATAAAACTAGTAAAATAGCGTAGTCTCCGTGATTGGCTACAGTGCATTGCCGTAGCTATTCCCGAAGGCGACAAAAAGGATGCCACCAGGAGAGAACAACATGTATTGGTATTATCATCATCTGCCAAGTCTCCCGCATTGACGAGGTGATTCCCGGATTTCTATCATTTTTTCAGTTTGTCCGGTTGTTATGAAAATCTCCCGGAAATCGTATTTTGTGTGTGAGATCTGGCCGCTTCGACAAAAATGCAGGTCAATCTGTTTCGGGCTTTCTGCGAGCCAACCACATTTTATTATAAACGAATTTTAGAGGCGTTAATCTAAACGTACAGTAGAGTTTGTTATGCGAAGCAGCGGCAGTACGATTTTCGTGAAATTCCCCAGCCAATGTCATGTGCCTATTAGTCCGAAATTCAAATGTTCCGAAGTTTTTTCCTGGTTGCGACGTGTGATACGAACTTTAGAGTACTGAAACCGTCAAACAAAGGCCGATCGAGAGCAGCGTGCTCAAAGCTTCGGAAGTAAGCGTGCGACCGCCGCACGTGCTGTCAAACCTCGTTGGTGCGTACCCGCTTTAAACATGCTAACGGTTAAAATGTAGTTGCGGCATTCGCGGACCGCTTAAGCCGTAGGGCGCGTTCACACTTGAGAAGTGAAGTGAAAACGAAAACGCCAAAGTAGCCTGAAAAACAACCGCGCGTGTCGAGGTTCACATTCGTACTGCCCCATCCCGCCGCCGTCGCTACCTTGACAATTAATTCGATTTTGCCTACTTTCTGATAACTAAAGTTCGTACCAAATTCTAGTTATTCACGTAAAGTACTGAAAAGAAACAGCTCGCACCTTTTCAAACGTTGCTTAGGAAGACATGTCAGCAGAAACGACGCAAGCAAACGCACTGGCAACCGTAGCGGCGAATTCAACCGGCTGTACACAAAATCGATCTACGTTGGGGCATGCCATCTCACTGCTGCTACACCATCTAATTCCAGAGTTCTCGGCGATCGTAATCCAACTCTCGATGAAGGCGTCCTCGTTGAGGCCGTCAAGCTTCGTCGTTTTGCGATTTGAGCCGATGCAAGTCACCGCCGACGCCTTTGCCGCCATGTTGAATCTGCGTCAGAGAACGCCCAATCACGGGCTGGTTAGATCGTGTGGTTTGATCTAGCGCAGCCAAAGCCGTGAAGTGGAAACAAGATGCGCTTTCGCGTGGCGGGAAAATTGGTCTCGGACCGATTCTTGCGCGTCGAATGCGCGGCGTAGTTTTCTGGCTGCTTGGGCAGCGAAGCAAGCCAGTTGCCGGAGGGTTTCGCCACTTTCGCTCTCTTCAAGGCCAAGTGTGAACGCACCTGTAGTATAGTGCCTAGAAATATATTTCTAGACACTCTACCCGTAGTGTTCGGCTTATGCCTACCGGTTAGTGCGCACTAACTGCGCGGCGGCGATGAGCTTTCCGCAAGCAATGCGCTCTCCGCGATGCTGTAGCAGTTCTGGCAGCGGAGAGGCGCATTTGAGCTGTCACTAAATAAAAGCGTACAGCATGGTAACAACGGCGCTACGCACTGTGCGGTGCACCTGTTGGCATAATACAGCAAGGTTTGTCGTGTCCGCGACTTCGCGAACTCCGTGACAGTGCGCTGCTGTGTGTAAAACCTTGCACGCTTGAACACGGTCCCGGAAAACAAAGTGGCAGTAATCGGCGGCCCAGCGCGTTCAGGTAGTAGCAGTAGGCTTAAAGTGGCGCTAAACCACACACGTGCCCGAGCAGATAACCAGGGATTCTTACTGTGATAAAGCTTTTTGGCGGCGATAAGTCTTACCGGCACGTTTTTCGGTGGTCGCTACCTTGCCTTCGTTTTTTTCCGAATGATTCCTGGCAACGTCATCGCTGCAATCGCGCGGAAGTTGGAACAACTTATCGGCGGACCTCCTCACTTATCAACATGATGGAAAACCGTTCACGGTACATTGTCGCGTTTACTCACCGAATATGTGCGTGGCCAGAAGCGGAGATGGTGTATACAGCTAGCGGATCGGCAGTCACGGTGGGCGCAGAGTGAGCGAAGGACTACACGCTCACTCTGCGCGATTGGCTTTCTGCGACTAAGTAAACGATTTGGCTCTCTGCGACTGTACCGCGAAAAAAAAAAAGAAAGCTGCTTCAGTTTCTGCTAATATGCAGACCGCGAAAAAACTATCACGGACAGCTGATCGTGTCCGTTTTGGGGCTGTACGACGCTGCCTATCCCGGATCCCGCTGTAGTTTCAAAATGTTCATCGGCATCGTCACCGCGTGCTATTGGGCGGTAGTGCGAGAGTCGGAAACTTTTCTGTACTTTGGCAAAAAGAAATAAATGGCTTTGCGGTGGGCACTTCAGGTAATATTTTCTTTGGCACTGAGTTGTTTCTTTTGTTGACGGCAATGACGCATTGATTGATTGATATGTGGGCTTTGACGTCCCAAAACAACGATATGAGTATGAGAGACGCCGTAGTGGAGGGCTCCGGCAATTTGGACCACCTGGGGTTGTTTAACGTGCACCCAAATCTGAGCACACGGACCTACAACATTTCCGCCTCCATCGGAAATGCAGCCGCCGCAGCCAGGTTTTGATCCCGCGACCTGTGGGTCAGCAGCCGAGTACTTGAGCCACTAGAACATCGCGGCGGGGGCAATGGCGCATGTCAGAATATGCGAATTTGTGCACGTCAGGAGAGGCAAACTTGTAGCTGGTGATTGTGTAGTACATTTAGTGCGTATTTATGCCGCCGTACCCCGCAGATACGTATTAACGGGTTTTCGCTGTATTGTGAAATGTGACTGTAGACGAACATAATGAATTACAAGTGGTAACGTGAAAACGATGACACGGGTCATATATAGCATGCCATACTCACATTGTATGCTCGCAAGCAATCAAATGGCTTGAGGTACGCCAAGATTCGTGTTTCATGACCTGACCGTATGGCGAGCATAAGTGACAGGTGGTAACATGAATATCATTAACTGCATGTCATACAGTACAGTTAAACCTGCTTATAACGAACTCTTCGATATAACGTTTTTCTATTCCCTGCCATTGCTCCATAGAAGCATATGTATTTGTGACCTCTATGTAACAAAGTAACAGCGGGAGGCAAACTTTATACTGTCACGACGCAGACACAGCAGGAGTTCGATATAGAAGAGCTCACTTTAATTAAAAATGAAAGGCGCTCGGAAAGAGGACCAGGCAAGAGCTTCGTCTTCTTCTCTGGCTGTGCGAGCTCCCCTCTGCAGGTTGAATGCGACATTTGCCTCCCTCTAGGAAGAGCATCGACCCGATGCTCGGCTACAGAATACGCGGTGTATCTATAGTTTACGTATTACGCAACTAGCTCAGTGCAATATGGCTTCATCCGCACAACGTGTACGATTTCAGATTTTTGAGCTCGCGAAGAACTGTCAGGGATGACCTCATAATTCACGTCACTTAGGCGCCGTATAACATTGTAGGGACCAAAGTACTTCTTCAGTAACTTTTCACAAAGGCCGCGTCGGGGAATAGGGCTCCAGACCCACAGTTTCTCGCCTGGTTGATAAGTGACGTATCGGTGTCGCAGGTTATAACGTTGTGCGTCGTAACTCTGCTGTCGGGCGATTCGCACGCGTGCTAGCTGCCGTGCCTCTTCAGCTCGTTGGGTAAAGGCTTGAACATCCGTGTCTGTATCCTCGCAGTCGTGCAGCAGCATGGCATCAAGCAATGTCGTCACTTCACGGCCATAAAGAAGACTAAATGGCGTGCTTCGTGTAGTTTCCTGCTGCGCCGTATTATAGGCAAACGTCACGTATGGTAGAACGTCGTCCCAATTTTTATGATCCACATCGATGTACATACTAAGCATATCAGCAATTGTCTTGTTGAGGCGTTCTGTTAAGCCGTTGGTTTGTGGGTGGTAGGAGGTAGTTTTTCGATGCGCTGTTCCACTAAACTCAAGCACTGACTTGAGGAGCATAGCCGTGAAAGCGGTACCTCTGTCTGTTATTATAATTCTAGGAGCGCCATGCCTCAGAACGATATTTTCAATGAAAAATCGTGCCGCTTCTACTGCGGTTCCACTTGATAAAGCCTTTGTTTCTGCGTAGCGAGTAAGATAGTCCGTAGCGACAATTACCCACTTATTTCCAGTATGCGAAGTCGGAAATGGTCCAAGGAGATCCATTCCGATTTGTGCAAAAGGCATGGTGGGCACTTGAACGGGTTGCAACAATCCGGCTGGTTTTAAAGGTGGTGATTTTCGTCGTTGACAATCGAGGCACGTGCGGACGTAATGCTTTACAGTGCCTGGAAGCTTCGGCCAGTAGTACTTTTGTTGGATTCTGGCCAATGTGCCAAGGTGGCCAGAGGTTGGCTCATCGTGGCAAGCGCTCAGGATCTCATCGCGAATGGATGTCGGGACGACAAGTAAGTGGGCATTTCCGCTGGGGGCAAAGTTCTTCTTGTATAGGACACCACTGCGCAAGCAGAATGATGGCAGGCTCCTTGCAAATATCTTGGGAACGCTTGTAGACTGGCCGTTAAGAAAATTAATAAGATGGAGCAACTCACTGTCTTCTTTCTGCTTAGACGAAATGGTGACCGTGTCGACCACTTCTAAAAATGCCATGTCATCATCTTCTGAGACATCATCTTGCTTTATAGGCGACCTGGATAAGCAATCAGCATCAGAGTGCTGTCGTCCCGACTTATAGACGACCGTCATATCGAATTCTTGTAGGCGTAAGCTCCAGCGCGCTAGCCGACCGGATGGGTCCTTCAAGTTGGTCAGCCAGCAAAGAGAGTGGTGGTCGCTGACTACGTGGAAGGGACGGCCGTAGAGGTATGGGCGAAACTTCAGAACTGCCCATACTACAGCAAGACATTCCTTTTCCGTTGTGGAATAATGGGACTCGGCACGGGAAAGCGTCCTACTTGCATATGCAATCACTCTTTCGGCTTAGTCTTGCCACTGGACGAGTACAGCGCCTAAACCTACGTTGCTGGCATCAGTGCGGATCATGGTTGGAGCGTCCTCGTCAAAGTGAGCAAGCACAGGGGGTGTCTGCAGGCGCTGTCGTAGACCGTCAAATGCTGCTTGTTCCTCTTCGCCTCATAAAAATCGAACATCGTCTCTCGTTATGCGTGTTAAGGGCGACGCTATGTGCGAGAAATTGGCGATAAATCTGCGGTAGTAGGCGCAAAGGCCAAGAAAACGTCTTACGGCCTTCTTTTCCGTTGGCACCGGAAATTTTCGGACGGCGTCGATCTTGTCGGGGTCCGGACGAACACCTTCATGGTTCACCACATGTCCTAAGAATCGGAGTTCCTTGAAACCGAAATGACATTTCTCAGGTTTCAGCGATAAGCCAGCGGACCGTATTGCTCGAAATACTAAAAGCAGCCGTCTTAGATGTTCCTCGAATGTTGGTGAGAAAACAATGACGTCGTCGAGGTATACCAGACACGTCTGCCACTTAAGGCCTGATAGGACAGTATCCATCAGTCTCTGAAATGTTGCTGGGGCTGAGCACAATCCGAAGGGCAAGACTTTAAACTCGTAAAGCCCGTCAGGCGTAACAAAAGCAGTCTTTTCTCTGTCCCGCTCATCAACCTCGATTCGCCAATAACCGCTTTTCAGGTTCATTGACGAGAAGAAGCGTGCATGCCTCAGCCTGTCAAGTGAATCGTCAATACGCGGTAGTGGATATACGTCTTTCTTTGTCACGCGGTTCAGCTTGCGGTAGTCCACACAGAAGCGTAAGCTGCCGTCTTTCTTCTTAACTAGCACTACCGGTGATGCCCAAGGGCTTTTTGACGGCTGAATGATGTCATCATTGAGCATTTCCTGGACTTGTTCTTGGATTGCTTCGCGTTCTTTCGGTGCCACGCGGTATGGGTTTTGTCGAATTGGTCTTGCCGTCTCTTCCGTTATAATTCGGTGCTTTGTCAGTGGCGTTTGATTTACCCTCGAGTTCGACGAAAAACAATCTTCAAACTGGCCGAGAATATCTAGAAGACTGTGCCTCTGCGCTGGCGATAAATCTGTGCTCACGTCGACAGGCAGTGGTGTTGAAGCGGCCGGTGTCTCTGCCTGTTGTACTGCGAAGCACTCCCGGAATTCTACAATTTCTTCGAAGTATGCAACTTTGGTACCCTCTGCAATGTGTCGACGCTCGTTGCTGAAGTTTGTCAACAGGACCTCTGCTTGCCCAGACACTACACTGACGAGACTTCTGGCAATAGCGATTCCTCGAGAGAGTAAAAGCGTCGATATTTGTTCCGCGACACCTTCTCCACTATGCTGCGTGTTACACGTGACAGAGACGAGGCGGCATGACAACGGTGGCATGGTCACGTCGTCAATCACGCGCATGGGCTTGCGCTGCAGCACTGCGCTATAGTCCGCTGAGAAGGTCAGTACACCGTCCGGTATATTTATAATGGCACCGTACTCCCGCAGGAAATCCATACCCAAGATGGCCTGTTTACAACACTCAGCAAGAATAACGAAGGTTGCCACGAATGATGAATCCCCAATCTTGATTCGTGCGGTGCACTTTCCGGTAGGTGTCAGCAGCTGGCCTCCGGCTCCTCTAATTTGCGGCCCCGTCCATTCCATTTTTACCTTCTTGAGTTGGTCGGCCAGATTCGCACTCATTATTGAAAAGTCCGCACCAGTGTCGACCAGTGCAGTCACGTCGTGACCGTCAATTGAAAGTATAATGTCGGCGGTGACAATCTCGTCTTTCGTCGGTTCATTCGAAATGTGCGGCACTTCATGCGGCGGTAATGGGGGATTTTCAAATCTTCGGCAATTCGCAACCTTCCCCCCTAAGGTCGCTGCTTTTAGTTTCCCCGGCGTGGACTGGGAGACCTTCCTCTCGCCATGTCCGTAGTGCTACCCCTATTAGATCGGGGAAAATGACCTGGGGAGGGCGAGCGTGACCGGAACCCAGGAGAAACGTCTCGCGGGATATTCGCGCTCGTTTCAACGTTGCGTCTTCCGTCAAAATAGCGCCGAGGGGTAGTGGACGGAAATCCTTGATACCCGGCAACGCGATGAGGACAATACCGCACGATGTGGCCTGCTTCCTCACAATGGAAGCACAGGGGCCTGTAGTCAGGGGTACGCCATATGTCGGTTTTGCGGAGTGGGGGTCGCATCGGCGTCGACGTTTCCCTGTAGTACCAAGGCACTGTCGGTGGCTGTTGCTGGTGGTACTGTTGAGGTGGCGGCACGTTAGATCTAGGCTGTCGACGGAGAAGATCTGCATATGTTGGCCTAACTATTTCAGTGTTCGGCTCGGGAAGTGAAAGCACTTGCCTTATTTCTTGGGAACAACTTCTGTGACCGACGCAATCGCGCAGTCATTCGGTGTGGCAGCGAGCTTCTTCACCTCTTCTTGTACAATTTCGCGTATCAGGTCACGCAAAGAACGCTCGTCAGGTGTCACGGTGGTCACGGCGGTTGCGCTGATTTGTCCGCTGTTGTTTGGACGGTCGTACTGGCGGTACCGTAGCTGTAGTGCGCGTTCTATGGCGGTCGCCTCCTTCGAAAATTCGTCGACGCTTGAAGGTGGGTTTCGTACGAGACCAGCAAACAGCTGCTCTTTAACACCACGCATGAGGTGGCTGATCTTTCTGTTCTCGGACATATCGGGATCGGCTCGATGAAAGAGACGAGCCATGTCCTCAACAAACATTGCAACAGACTCGTTGGGCTTTTGTATCCGTGATTCAAGGAGTCGTTGTGCCTGCTCCCGCCTTTCGGTGTTTGCGAAGGTGTCCAGGAACTTCCGCCGGAACTCGTCCCACGTTGACCACACGCGATTCGTGAACCACGTGCGAGCCCCGTCTTGAAGAGGGAAATACACGTACCCCAACTTCTGTGCGGCGTTCCACCCGTTAACGTTGGCTGTGCGCTCGAACTCCTCAAGCCAGTCATCTGCGTCCTCATATGTGTTGCCATGAAAGTCCACAGGAGTTTTAGGGGTGAAAACAGTCACCTGTGTCGTGCTTGGGCTCGTCATGGTGGGGCAACTGCTTCCCGGCGCGGTCATGTTTTCCGTCCAAGGACCGAACTCTGGGCTCAGGCCTAACAGGCGGCGGCTGGCGCGGTGAACGGGTGTTTCGACGAGCGGAAGTCTTTGTGGACTAGATCCCGGGCTGTTGGAAGGTGTCCTGGACATGTACCCAGCTCCTCCACCAGTGTCACGACGCAGACACAGCAGGAGTTCGATATAGAAGAGCTCACTTTAATTAAAAATGAAAGGCGCTCGGAAAAAGGACCGGGCAAGAGCTTCGTCTTCTTCTCTGGCTGTGCGAGCTCCCCTCTGCAGGTTGAATGCGGCAATACAATGAATTTTGCCCGTGGACAATCTAGAAATGTCGTTCCGCATTTTGGTACGAGCATGCGTCTTCGGCGGCGGCCCCGCTGCCGACGAAGCGCGAAGCGGCGCTCACGGCGCACCAGGCGAGAGCGAGCGCTTGTTCACGTGGGTGAGCACGAGGCGGGCCTGCACAATCTGCACCCCATGAGCCGGCGTTGCTGCCGCTCTCGCCGCCGCGGGTGCATTCGCGGGTGTTTATCTGATATCGCGGAACTCCTACAAAACGCTGGTGTGAGCAAATACGGCTTCGCCAGGGAGAAGTGCTCTTTTCGCGCAGTCGGATAGGCCTAACACCGTCACCGAACCCTGCGACAGTGGTTGTGAAATAGCCGCTGCCGTGGAATTCGTCAGTGCATCCCAAAGGAAGATTGGATTCTTCGAGAGTGAACGTAGACCGGTAGATGCTGCTACTGCGAACATGCTGCTTTGCGAAATCGATGCGCTGACGGCCCTTGTGGCGGGTGCGCAATGCCCAACCTGCCGCGAACGGAAGCTCGGCGTGCGAGAGGCAGCTGGAAAGCGCAAAGGACTTTCGGCATTCCTCGAACTGTGCTGTCAAAATTCTGATTGCCCTGAATCTGCACTTTCGTTCACGCACACGTCGAGACGTACTGCTTGGGCCGGGGACCAAGGAACGAGCGCTCGTTTTGACAGCGGCAGCTCGCGTGACAGCTTTGCTGTAAACGTGAAGGCAGTTCTGGCAGCACGCGCTATAGGCGCAGGCCACGACCAACTTTCACGATTTTGTGCGATTCTCGGTCTTCCGAGCCCGATGCATCACAAGACATTCAACGGCATTTGCAAGAAGCTCCATGGTGCGGCGATGACGGCAGTGAGCAAAAACTTGCACCAGGCACGAAACATCACGAAGGACGCAGTCGGCGGCAGAGATGTGCCAGTCATGTTTGATGGCACCTGGCAGAAAAGAGGTCATAAAAGCCACAATGGAGTGGGCACAGTCGTGTCCCTGGACACAAGGCTCTGCCTCGATTTTGAAGTTCTTTCGAACTACTGCCATGCTTGCAGTATACACAGGGACCTTGGGGAGGATGAAGAGATATGGCGAGCTTTTCATCTTCCAGTTTGCCAAAAAAACACTGACTGCTCATCCCATGCAATGGAACCTGCGGCAGCTGTCAATATATGGCAGAGGACCTTGTCTTATGAAACTCCACTGCGATTCACCAGCTTCCTAAGTGATGGTGACAGCAAGGCCTACACTGCAGTCTGCGAGGCAAATGTATACTGTGACACCCCCATTGACAAAGAAGAGTGCACGAACCACGTTGCAAAGCGCTTGGGAACTGCCCTACGGAAATTGGCAACGCCACTGCCACGAGGCGAAAAACTGAAAGATGCGACAATAATAAAACTACAAACATATTACAAGATCGCCATCACGAGCAACAAGGACAGTGTCCGAAATATGTACACTGCCATATGGGCATCGTATTTTCATTGCTGCTCCAGTGATGGTGCCAGTAGCCACAACTTTTGCCCCACGGGACCAAATTCGTGGTGCAAGCACAAGCGTGCGGAACACTGGGGGAGCCTGCACCACGCCACACCCCACTGTTGAGGAAGGCTCAAGGATTGGCAATTATGCCTATCTACAAGCGCCTTACAGAGGAGAAACTCCTTATTCGGTGCCTTCATGGCAAGACACAGAATGCAGCCGAATCGCTGAACAGCAAGATATGGCTGCTATGTCCAAAAACAAAGTTCGCCTCCAGAACAACTGTGGAGACAGCCACCGCTCTTGCTGTACTCTGGTACAACAAAGGCCACAGGGGCTTTGAAGAAGTGCTCGAAGGCATTGGAATTCTCCCCTCACAAGATCTGGCCACACATGGTGACCACTGTGACGTCATGCGCATCAGGAAGATGAACCTGAAGCAAACTGCAGAAGCGAGGGCACACCGTCACAACACAGCGAAGAGAGCTTGTGTTGAGGACACTGACCGCAAGAGCCGTGAAGGACCAAGCTATGGTGCAGGGGACTTCTAGACACTTGCAGTGCATTCAAGGCAAGGTACTTTTCATTGTGCCCCAATTTGATGCAAAAAGAATGATTTCCTAATAAATGCCAACTTTGCGAACTTTCAAACTTGTTTTTCTCATTTTCATTTTTTCTGACAGTTTCACGTTTTCCGGGCAGCCTTTTAGAAACTTATATTCATTGTATAGTAACGAAACTTGGCACACATATTCTTCAACACATGCAGAATGCAAATATCTACTCTAAATTGCAATGCCTACCAGCATTAGTTGTGAAAATATTAGCTTATTGTTTCAAGGGAGATTGAAAATAAGTCATTCAATACAATTTTTTTTCTTGGTTCCAATATTTCTGTGACATATCTATATAGATATTTGCACTTTTCAATCTACCAAGAGTCAAATAAGATCAGACACATTGCTTTTACTGAAAGTTTAGTACAGAAAAGAGTGCCCGCAAAAAATGTAACATTTTGTTATTGTTTATGGCATAACTCAATAATTATAGCAGCTACACAAAAAATGATTGCATATTTGAAATCTGCATGAAAAACTATACTAATAACAAACTTTTCAAGTCTCTATTACTAGAAATAAAATAAAAACTTTTTCGAGGAGCGTCTCCCCTTAAAATCCAAGTTTATTATTTCTACTCGAGCGATCCCCCCCTCGCCGTGTTATTTCATGCTTGTTCAAGACAGGTGCTTTACTTTGAGCATTCTACGGCAGTTCTGACATGCGCGAGATGTTATACTATGCACTTTTCAGGCCATAGAGATGGGCTGAGTCGTTTGATTTCGGCTTCAGCAGTGCTCGCGCGCCTTTACCCGCTCGTAAAAGTTACGATGCGCGGGGGCATGTTATCAATTTCGACTTGTTACTGAACATGGCGGCGACGGCAAAAACCCGCTGAGACTGTCCGTGCAATCGCTATCGCAATAATTACGTAATTCTTACTGTGAAATAAGTGTTTTGTGTTAGCTCTGCCTTCAGCCCCCTTTTGCTTAATTTGCACAATTATTTTCCGAATTTTCGTACCAAACCTGCATGTAACGAAATCCTCTTTATAACAAATTGTTCCGGGAATTTGTCAATTTTGTTGTATGCAGGTTTAACTGTTTAACCTGGTTACAGTGGATTTGCTTACAATAGACATTCAAACATTACATACCAATTGGCATCGTTATGCTGGCCTCTCTATTTGTTCCATTGATTGAACTTCATCTACTACAGATACTGGTACAACAGCCGTTCGCATATAAGTGACTGAATGGTTAGGCGAGCAAGGTAATCAAGACACCATTACAGGAGACTTTTCTACCATGGGCATTATAAATTCAATAACTTCAAACATTGCTTTTTATACTTTCGGTATGGAAACACCGCGCTGTGGGTATTGACGTACCAATTTAAAAATGAAGGCCACCAATTCCTGGTTCGTTAATAATCAGTTATGGCTAACTACGATGATGAAAAATGCAGCATGCTTGGTCTTGCGTTCTTGGGCGCTGACACGCGACTTGCTTGCCGTGGCCACCGCTGCTCCGAGTGGTCGCTGCATGGTGAGCTTCGCTGCTGCCAATGTGCAAATGGCCATCTGCAGTTTTGAGGGACCCATGAGCAATATAATTCATTGCTTTCGATGAAGCACCTTATGACTTCTTCGCTTTCGCATGTCCGCTAGCGCGATGGCGTTGTCCACGAATTTCGGAGCCTAGCCACGACTTCAAGCAAAAAGCTCAGTTGCAATGTGCGTAACCACGATGCCCGATGATTCAAAATACTTCATGCTTGATCACGAGTGTGAAGAGTTGTCCTGTGGTGGTTTTCGTCAAAAGGTCTGAAGAGCTGATAAGCAGCACCTTTAAGAGCGGGACCAACAAGGCAACTCTATTCGCAATGCCCGCAAATTATAGGTGGCGTGCTGCACGATTCAAGATGGCGCCCCGAGGAGGGTTAACTCGTGTGCTAGCATAGGAACAGAAGACCAAGGTACTTTCTAAAACCATGGAAGCTTGCAACCTGAATATTTACCATGGTGTGAAAGTTTATATTTCAGCTGTAATACTACACTCAAACCTCAATACAGTTGAACCAACCCCTTTATAAGAGACAAATGGGTATAAGAGGTGTTTCAGAAGGACCAGAGACACCACAGAACCGATATGTCTTCAGTTTATTGTTGACAGAACAGGAAAAAAAAATGCAGAGCGTGACCCTGGCTGCTTCTTCTTCCTCGCCTCCGAGCTCCATTTTCCATCTGTTTTCTACATCTTCCCGCCGGCCAGATTCAACCGAAGCAACCTTCGAGCGAATACAACAGTTGAATCGGCCTCTTGACTAATTTTCCTTCAGGTGTACGAAGCAAGCATGTTCTTACTAGTCCATCCTTGCCTGGGAAAATCTTTTTAACCTTGCAGAGTTTCCACCGTGTTCTTTTTCGTGCTTCTTCAAGCAGAAGTACATCTCCTTCTTGGATATTTGTGTGACCCTCTATTTTTCTGCTGGCACACTTAAGCTTCCTCAGGTACTTCTTTTTCCACCTGATCCACCATGTTATCATTGCCTGTTTTCTCGCACTCCAGTAATTCAACAAACTGTATTCACCGAGTCTGTTTTCTTCCTGCTTGTTCCTTGCTTGCCTGCCTCCTATAATGTCCGCCTGTGTGATGGGTTGTGGCTCGTTAGGATCGTCATACACATAAGTAAGAGGCGGGTTGTTAAGTACTCCTTCTGCTTCAACAACCACAGTCCGTAGTTCTTCTTCATCCAAAAGTCGAGCACCTATAGTTTTTGCCATGGATGTCTTAAAGCTTCTGATCAGTCTTTCATAAAATTCTTGCGTTATGTCATAATCAGGTCTTTGTTTTTCATTCTTGATCCACGTGGGGCCTTTCCACCATAATTCACTTTCCAGCAAACGTTTCACCTTCATCCCCCTTGTCATCAAAGTTTTTATCTTCGGGGTTGGCATATCTTCGCTGGGTATTCTTTCCCACCACATGAATCGCAGTGCGTCTCGGTCATTTTCATGTATCTTGATCTGCAAGAATGCTTTTTCCACGTCGGCTGACATAGCGATCTTGTGATGTCGAAAGTTCATCAGCAAGCTTGTGATGTCGGGGTTTAGGTTTGGCCCCTTTTCCAAGTTGTCATTCAAGGATTCACCTGGATTCTGGCCTGACGATGCATCAAAGACGATCCGTATTTCTGTCGTTGTTCGGTCCTTCTTAATTACTGCTTGATGCGGCATGTAGTATATAAATTTGTTCTGTATATCGGATCCAGCATTTTCTTCGACGTTTTCTGCTATTTCTTGCTCAAAGTACTCTCGAATAGCTTTGTCATAGGCTAGGAACTCATCTTTATCCTTGCATAATTTCTTGGTCACCTCGATAAGCCTCTTCTCTGCAATGGTGTTGTTGTCGTCCAATGTCACATTTTCCTTAAATGGCAGCCGCACTTGGTATCTTCCTGCCTTGAACTCCATTGTTTGTCGGACGTACTCTAGCACATGTTCATCGCTCATCTTTGTTTCTGGGTTCTCCTTGATGCCCATGTTTTCCAAGTCCCAGAATCTCTGCAGTTCGTTCGCAGTCGTGTCCGACTTGGCACTGACCTTGAGTACCATAACCATCGATGATTTCATTGGCACACATTGAAGTCCTACAGGACCTTGGACCGTCCATCCCAATATTGTTTCTATTGCCATTACTTTTGGATGAATCTCGCAAATGCGACCAGTGACGACAGTCCAGTAATAATCTGCTCCAATTAATATAGAAGTTTCCATATTTTTTCTTTCTTTGTCCGTCTTCTGGTTGTCATCAGCCAAACGAATTCCCATCGATCTTGCTCTTTCGTGTATTGTCAATGGTGGCAATGGTAGCACGTCACAGGATATAACTTCTATCTCCAGTGCCTCAATCGTGACTGGCTCTGATGTGGGATCCTTCCTCACGCTGACCTCGACGACTTTCATGTCTAGTTCCATCTCTCCTCCTCCAAATGATCCTACAGTAATCCTTTCACATCTTTTTACCTTGCACGCTAGTTTTCTTGCCAATCTTTTGAGGATGAATTTCCTCTGGCTCCCGTTGTCCAGCAGAATCCGTGCGTAGCACCCGCTGTCTTCTCCCTCCGTCCACGAAAAGGCTGTCTGCAGTAGTATGCACTTGTGTTCATCAGGCTGCTGTGCGTGCATGTTGCAGGACTTGCTGGTGTCTAACCGGTCAGGTTGCGCGCTTTTAAGCACTTGCTCAACATCCCCGCTTTGCTGCTGTGCTGACTTTCCTGCAGGCATACGTGGTCGACACATGGATGTCGCGTGCCTTCCCTTGCATGTTTTGCAGCGTACGTTAGCACGGCATATCTTCGCCGTGTGGTGAGGTCTGGTGCATCTGAAGCACCTTCGTTCCCGTTGTAAGGCTTCTTTCTTCTGTTGCATACTAATGCTTCTTCTGCAATCTTCCGTGTAGTGTCCAGTCATCTCACAGAAGATGCATTTCTTAATCGATATGCTTTGAAGCGTAGATGTTCTAGTCCGCCTTATACTGTGCGGTGACTGGGTCACGTCGTATTTTTCCTCTCGAGTTTCTTCTCTGCTGCGTATATATATGTTTAAAAACTCCATAATTTCTTTCAAACTGCTCGTGCTGTCTCTTGACGCTGAGTCTGATTCCGTAGTTGCTGGTCTGTTGTCACCTTTCTTTAACTTCTTCATCTTCATCTCAATCCTCATATTCACCGGTAGCGCAGATTTTACAACAGGAGCTATCACTGTGGCGTAACTATCCATTTCCACTCCTAACGACTGCAGTGCTCGTGTGTTCACTTGCAACTTTTGGAAGAGTTTCTTCAACCCATCTACATCTTTAGGACTCTTCACTGCTTCCAAGTTTGCAAGCTCTTTTATGTAGGTTTCTTTCAAATTATCTTCTCGTCCGAAGGTTTCTTTCAGAAGAGCGACTGCATGCTCGTAATTCTGTTCAAAAAACTGCAAACCTTCTATAAGGGACGCAGCCTGCCCGCTCAGAGACGCCAGAAGGTAATTAAATTTTTGATTCTTCGGCATGTTCACTCTGTTATGCACCGATGTCTCGAACTGATGCCAAAACCTTGGCCATGCTGTTTTTTTCCCATCAAACTTGATCATCTCAAGACGTGGCAACTTAACAAGCTCTTGCGTCTCCGAGATTTGGTCAGTACCTTGCACTGAACTCGCTTGTTCTGTGACTATTCTCGTAGTCAGTTGCGTCGCTTGTTCTAACTCGCGTAATCGCTCCTCTATTTTGGTCGTTGCAGCGACGATCTTCATCTCATAATGCAAAACTCTTTCAAGTTCTGCCTCCGCGTCGTCTTCTTCAATGAACGGTTCTATCTGTTCGTTAACTTGTCTTTGCGTCTGTGATACGCTCTTCATCTGGTTCAGAAGCGTCATAAGTTGCGCTCGATCGGCGTCTTTTTCTATCTTCTTATCGATTTCGCTCGTAAGCGTCGTCACATTTGCTCGAAGCGTCTTCCGCTTCTTCAATAGGACCTCTTTATTCATGCTAAAATGTGTTGAAAGAGCTCTTGCCTTTTATGTGCGTCTCCAACAGTCGTCGGTCGTGGTCCTTCTCTCGACGGTTCGTCCTTGAGCCAGACGCCGCTGCTTCGTTCTTCAACCCGTTGTTGCGAATGGGGTTGAAGTCTGTGCGTCTGTCTTCAGATCCTCCTGGTCACGGCACCATGTTTCAGAAGGACCAGAGAGACCGCAGAACCGATACGTCTTCGGTTTATTGTTGACAGAACAGGAAAAAAAATGCAGAGCGTGACCCTGGCTGCTTCTTCTTCCTCGCCTCCGAGCTCCATCTTCCATCTGTTTTCTACAAGAGGCACCAGTGTGCCTATACTGAAATACGGGGGATAGGAAAATGCATGCAAGGTCCCCTGCTTATAAGAGACATCTCGTATAAAAGACAAGAACTGCAGCCCGGAGTAGGCCTCAATTAAAGGGGTTTAACTGTATAAGAAACACGAATATAAGGAAATATTGGTTATAACGAAGTAAATGAAAAACAGTCTTGCAATAGATACAGTGTTAAGAATAAGGTTTCTTACTAATTTTGTATATAATGAGCTTATTTTCTTGTAATATGCAACTTTGTGATAATGAGGTTGGAGTGTATGCTTAAACGATGCTTCGCAAAATCCTGTGCGTGCTACAGAAAACTGCATCAACTAGAAGTGACGTAAGGACTGAATGGCATTCAGAAATAGTATGTATCGAGCCTACCTGACAGATTTTCCGCATTAGTATACTGCTAGCGAATAGCGTCAACTCGCTACCGCACGGAGACTGAATGATTAACACGGTGATAGCGTGCAAACGCATGCCATCGCCATTACTTGGGCTGTCAGGACACGGAGTTGCTTCGTCAGCGGAACTAATTATTTAACATTCTATTGAGTCGCGCTTGTCTAAGCCATGCTCAGACTCTAGCTGTACACCATTCACTGCACTCTGATGTTGCAGGTTCGATCAACAGGTTGGAAATGTGAATACTGAAAAGAATACACATGTATACACTTTGGAACATAGAAATTGAAAAAATTCAATGAACAGCACCATTCAGAAGGTACCGGTAGTACGGAAGTTAGCAGAGAGGCATGGATTGTAGCTGTAACTACGTGTTTCATCGCTGTAACCATTTCGCCTTGCTGGTTGAGCTTGAGCGTGTTGACGGTATGCTGCGCTCCATAATACCTACAGTAATTATGCCACATGCAATGCACAAGAAAAACTATGCTTTCATTTTGACCTCGCTGAAGGAAACTATGCATTAAATACAATTAAAGTGACTTTCGAACACTAAAAAACATTAAGGCTCGAGGGGACGTGACGTGCAACTCGCTCCTTGTGAGTTAGCAGCTGATTGTTCATTGTCGCTGTCACTCTTGATGCATTCACAGCCTTCTACATCCAGTAAAAAATCTTCGTCGTCATGATAGCTTCTTTGAACATCACTGCTGAAAGCAATCGGAGAAATTCCCTCCGCCGAAGCACATTGACAAAACAATCAACACCACATCACCATGTTCAGTTGGGTGAGGTGAACATTTTGCCAATTTCGCTGTAAAACCCATCAAGCAATCTGGTTGTGGTGTGCTGCCATCTATCAACGAATATACAAAACCAAGCGGTGCAGCACTGGCTTACTTCAATATTACTCAGTTATAAGAGAGCAAATCGCAAGCCCACATGACTTTCTTCGTACAATGTTATGGGATTCATGCACTACCAAAGCACAGACGAATGCTATATGTAAGCAAAATAAGGCGAGTGTCAACTGAAGAAGTCGGGCAATAACATTTAATTAACCTGCGTGGCTACAGAAATCCTCCCAAAGCTGATATTTGTACTCGGTGGGTTATCATCAAAAGTGCGAGTTGCCAGTTATTTTCATGAAAATTTCGCATAACGCTAAAACTAATCAGATTTATCCCATCACAGAGGGTCTGGATTGTTCGCTGATGCAATATGAGGCTTGTGCTAGTCCAAGGAAAGCTCTCAGCTTAAACTATTTTAATGAAACACATGGCTTAGATATACAGCAAAACCTCATGAATATGTTTTCAAAAAAAAAATGCGCAAAATAACCGTATGATTTGGAAAATGTACGATCCGACTTGTATTGGAATGGGGTTAATTTAATTTGTACGTTTCCGAGTGTAGCAGCCAGGAAATTTTATTGGGCAAGAACGTATCAATGAGGTTTTACTGTACATGGCTAGGCACGTTTTCAAGCCTCAGCATCAATGGCTTCACTGCTCGCCCACATTGATCTCACAAGCGGGGGCCACTGTGACCAACTGTTTAAATGGTTCCCACTAAGCGCGTTATTACATTGCTCACATTTCACCTCTCCCCGGCCCCGCCGCGGTGGTTTAGTGGCTAAGGTACTCGGCTGCTGACCCGCAGGTCGCGGGTGTCGAATCCCGGCTGCGGCGGCTGCATTTCCGATGGAGGCGGAAATGTAGGCCCGTGTGCTCAGATTTGGGTGCACGTTAAAGAACCCCAGGTGGTCGAAATTTCTGGAGCCCTCCACTACGGCGTTTCATAATCATATGGTGGTTTTGGGACGCTAAACCCCACATATCAATCAATCACCTCTCCCCGGATGACCAAGATTCTTGGTCTCACATGGTGTCCACACAGTGAAGCACCAAGTTGGCGGGTGAGGATAAGCTGGAGCAAATGCGCCAGGTGCTTGGGCTGCGGCTAGTCAAAGTTCCTCATACTAGCTTCTACTGGGGCGGAAGTGGAGGCCATCTACTGGCAATAGAGGCCTCCGGTAGTGACGAAGCGTGTACACACTCCTCTCACAGTGGTGGTCTCTGTGGAAAATCATGTTGCTGCAGTAGCGTATTCTCTTGTCTTTTAACCACAGCTACATCTGTTGCTATTTGCAAACAGGTTTGAAAAACATGCAGAACTGTAGAAATTGTGACATGGGAATGCACTTTGATGAGCATGTTGCAGTGCAGATGCAGGTTTGCATGTAGTGATTGCCGTAGAAACAGTTTTCGTAATTGTAAACGCATATCCACCACTTTCATCCTTGCCTTAAAAAAAATCTAAAACTGCCAAAAGACATAACATGGCCACCAACAACAAGAGGAAGTAAACAACAGCGCCTGTTTAGCTTGGACGCTGCTGGGGATCATCTATATGCTTTACGTGCTGTTCTCTAAGCTTCAGTGGAAATTACGGCTCGATAGACATCATTTGCACCTTGCCCAAGACTTGGCTTCAGCACAGCATTCGAGTTCTCATCTCTAGAGACATGCTGCTATTTTGTTTTGCATCTTTAGTAAATTGGTTATGAATTATTGGGCTAAAGTAATATGAAGAGTCGGGCTAGTTGGTATTGCTGCTTACTGAAACTTTAGTATGCACACACGAGGACACAAATGAAAAAGGTTCTTGTGTCCCTTTCGATTGTGTCCTCGTGTGCGCGTGCTCAAGCTTCAGTATGAATTATTAGGCATTTTATCTTATAAAAATACACAGGGTTGTGTTGGGGCCAAGGCGTCACTTCGAATCAACTGTAGGTTTCAAATTAAGAGAGTTCGAATAAACAAGCTATTACTGTATATATGCACTTAATTAAACGGCCACAAGCCTTCCGAGGTCACATCATGAAAAATGTGCTGTACATCATATGCCTGTTAAAACCTGGCAGTTATGTTCGTCATACACTCTATCACACGATAAATTATACATATCCAGCTAACGATGTGGCCACCAAAACACCAAGATTGTGGTATGTTAATCATGTTTTCTATGACATGCATGTCTTGATTTTCTTCTTAGGACCTGTCATTTATGTTTGTCATATAGTCATGTCATTTCATACAAACTGTATGCATTCATATACCGTATTTACTCGCATAATCCTCGCACTTTTTTTGCCGGAAACCTGTTGCAAAGTTAGGGGGTGCGAGAATTACGCGGGGAAAACTTTCCACGAAAACGCAGAGAGCGAAAAAAAAAAAAAACGAAGTGGCCGCAAATCGGGATTCTCACACCAGCAACTTACAGTAAGCTTTACAAAGTACTAATTAGAACTTACCTCAACAATAAAAGCAGAGGTTCAACACAAGGCAAGATTTATTTGAGACATAAAAATTGGAAGCAAATAGTCGAGAATTAGAATACCATACGCGAAGCTTGTGGGCGTTGTGGGCGTAGCGGTAGCGGTCGGCGCTCAACAGGAGCCCTCAAAAGGTAAGCGTAGGTCGTCAGTATTGGGCTGATGGCTATTTAACAGAATCGTCCGCAGTTTCCTTCTGAAGAAATAAAGTTTACCATCAATCCCAGTTTTAGGCACACGGCAGGCCCAACTTGTCTTGGTGGCTTTCAGCTGCCGTCAGCAGTAGCGAACACAAAACTCGTAGGCTCCGAAGGGCCTACCGGCATCCCTGTTGCCGTTGTTTAGCGTATGATCTATCGCTTGCAACTTGAAGCAGCCGTGTGGCTTCAGTATCGCCCCATAACGTGCCAAGATAACCAACACAACATACAAAACACACCGCAACGCGCACTGGCCACTTCGGCTTGGCTTGGATTGAATTGAATCTCTGTGCAATAGTACGCTTGATGCTTAAGAGATGGCGCCAAATGGCGCGCGCTATTATCATCAGTGGCTGGAACGAGCAGACGACATTATTGCGGCAGTTTTCGGGGGTGCGATAATTACTCGGAGGAAAAATTTTTTCCGTATTTTTCTTGGCCAATGTGGGGGGTGCGAGAATTATGCGAATGCGAGGATTATGCGAGTAAATACGGTAACCTAATGGTCAGGGGAGCACAGTCTTAGGCAGTTGCACTGACTGACCGGCCCAACCCGACTGTTAATGTCAATGGAATGTGCTATGGGAAAGACGTGATTGAAAATTAATTTACCATTTTATTGAAGTCATTTATCATGAGAGCTTAAATGGTATGGTTGCTATGCAAATGCATACATTTTCACCACCAGCCCCAGTGCTTCTTTATGAAAAACAATGTGTGACTTGTGCACGTATTCTCCAGTGATGCCAGGCTAGCTTGCAGAAAAACGTATAGTAATCGGTCTTGCCCTGACCGCCGCCGAGTCCCAAGAGATTCCGGTCAACGGCTAGGAGGATGCAAATCACTCATTCATTTGCATCCGTCACTCGACGGATGCAAGTAAACGTTATTTCTCCCTCTCTTTCTGTTAACCTTTCCTTTCTCTAGGAATAAATCTTGTTTCATCTATTTCCCTTTAATGTGATGAGTATTGTTAATAGGAGCAAAGACACACTGCTAGTTTCCAAATGCTGCTAAGCTACATCCTACTACTGCCACCATTTAGTTCAGGCTTGAAAGTGATTGATATCATTACACCTAGCATCTGAAGAGCTTTAAGTATGTGGGCAGCTGAATTGTTTCATAACTGCACAGAATTGCAACTGAGAAGACTTTTGAAAACTGAGAGGTTTGTGTGGTAAGGATTGTCGCTTCTGGACAATTTTTACCTGCAGCATTCTTTATACATATTTGAATTGCCCTCGAGTTTTGAGTAGAAGTTTCTGTATAGATTTTGTATTTGTTACTTTTCTTATTACTGTTAAGCCTAAATATTTCAGTCATTGATTTTTAAGGCCTGTCAATTGTTTAACAACAAGTGTGTGTAGTATGCAACTAATACAACCTTGCTTTTCTTTTTTTTCTTTAAACAAGGAGCACATTGCTGCTGGAGCACCGTATAGAAAGAAACTCTCTGTACACATCAAGTGCAGTGGACAGGGTGACACGTCTGAAGAAACAAGCCCAACTAATGTATGTAGTTTTGGTAATCAGGCTTTTTGATAAGTTTAGCTCTATGAAGTTACTCCACTGATGTCATGACATAGGGGTTTTCTGTGAACCAGACATTCCATAGATCCACTGTGGCTAACAGCACAAAAGCACAGATATAGACTAGAAGTGCACATAGCACAGCGCTCACTTTCAACTGAATGTTTATTGAAAAACAGGAACATATATAGCATACAAACAAAACACCTCGTGACTCATCCATCCACCCACTCCACCAGTTCAAAGTCACCCAGTTTTCCATCTTACTTAATGTTGTTCTATATGTATATAACAATTTTAATTTGCTTGCAGGCCGAGTGGCTCATCCAAGAAATGTTGGCCTGTGTTTCAATTTCCTTTTGTTTTTATGGTTCATACATAGTGTATTACTTTGCAGACATGGCAATCTCAACAAAATTTATGCACCCGGCTAGTCACTTTTCAGTGTCCAAACTGGGTATGTCCAAACTCACTTTTGTTGAACAGTGTCATGTCAGCTGGAGAAAATATGTCCGCTTTGATGTAGATTTACTGTGAAAAAAAACAAAAGGAGCCTTACTGTCCTGGGCTTTTTTATAAAAGATCTGTTTAAAAAAAACTATATGTGCTGAGGTGGAAACAGTGCCATAGCTTCTTTCTGCCCATACTTTATTGTGTGAAAAGTTATGTATGTAAAATGATTCTCAAAATTTTAAAAATTGTTTGCCAAACTAGTAATTGTCATTGATAAGTAATTGTCATTGATAAGTAAACTTGCTGCAGTGTACAATAAACAATAATTTTTTAAAGGAAATTGCATTGGAATTTCAAGCCATTCTGGTAAATTTTGTCTTAACTCGAATTTCAAACCCTGAATTAAACTGCAGTCGATTCTCAGTGAACAGAAATCTGTTAAACGGAACTGCTGTTTAAATGAAACAAGTGCTTGTGGTAAGATTGGTTTCGGGCTTGTATTCTCCATCCGTGTTCATCTTTCAGTAAATGGAACTCCCATTAAATGGAACATTCTCGTCCCTTCAGGTTCAGTTTAATGAGAGTTCACTGCATTTTTAAAAGTCATATGGCACATAGACAAAGACAAAGGAAGAACACAAAAGACATAGCGCTGAACTACTGGTGATACTTTATTTCTAATTGAACACACTTGTATGGGCTTAACAAGCCAGTGACAGCGTCTCAAGGGGGAACACGGATCTTAGAAAGCCGAAAATCACGAAAAAAGTGACTTTTTGAAGGTCAGTGCAAATAAAAGCTAAAATCGCGCTTTGTCTGCGCCGAACTGTTGCCATTATGCATGAGCTTTCGTGGCCATCTTAGTCTAGCTTGGAAGGGTCTTTCTTGATCTTCAGTTTCCCCCTGCCGCTGGCTCATCTTGCTCATTGGCTTTTCAGCAAAAACGCGTCATTAAGAAGCACCAACGCGCAATTCTATTGGCTTCTTGGCACACATGACAATACCAGTGGCATTTCTGGCATTTGGTTCATCGTCGAGACGTGCACGGGCATGTGCGATTTTGTCGTAGTGCTGTCAACTGCCTGCTGCTTGCGAGATGGTCCGCGCTGCACAAGTTTATGAAGCCTGTGCGAGGATCGCTTGCCAAGAAATTCAGAAAGAGCCCCAATATGGCTCAGGACAATGAGAATAATGAACTCATGGCGGTCAACTGAGTGGTCGCCAGCAATGCTGAGATCTGATTTTTAATGTGCAGCTCCATTTTCGTTTTAAATGTAAAAAAAAATGTGTTTGGTTACATGCAGACAATGAACTTTATTGTGCTGAAATTTGAGATGTACTTCAATTTTTGATCAGCTTGCAGTGTTGCCTTCCTTAGGCTTTCTAGTATCCATATATGAGTTGATGACGGTGTAATTTTATGTACATAAATTTTCATGGTTTAAGCAAACAATGTAATGTAGTTACTAAATATCTCAGAAAATAATTGGCCTGCATAAAATTAGTTGGACAGTTAAAATAAGCTCAAGAAACTGAACAGAGATGTGCAGCTTCACCTAATATGCTGAAGAAATAACGCACATTATCTTTTAACAGGGAATAAAGTTAGAATTGAACACTCATCATTTTGCACTCTGCCTATGGCCAATCAGCACTCGAAAATTCTATCTCCATTTTTGGGACTGTCGCTGATGAAGTGCTCATGCAATTTTCTTTGTGATTATCAATTTCATATGCTTCTGTTACCTTTTAGGTTATGTTATCCTTCTCTTTCCTGATCACCCAACACTGTCTCACTCTGCCCAATAGTGTAACGACAAGTGGCCTGAAATGGCAGTTTTTCCAACAATGTTCTTGTGCTCCCTAAGCCTGTCGTTCAGACTCCTACCAGTCCCATGCTGTAGAGATGACACTATTTGCTAGTGGCCTACAACTGCCGCAAATCTGTAAGGAAGGCTCGGTACATACGACCTTGGGGGGCCATTCAGTTCATACGTCAATTCTAGTTAATACAGTTTTCTGTAGCAGGCATAGGATTTCACAAAGCATCATTCATGCACGATAATGGAGCTTAAATATAGCCTCTTACACCATGGAAAATATCCAGGTGGCGAGCTTCTGTGGTTTCAGAAAGTATCTTGGTCTCATACATTTCAGTGCAGCTCATGACTTTATTCAGTGAAAGTGACACAGTCCATATGTCCGTGCGACCTATCTATTTCTATGCTAACAAACAAGTGACCCTCCTCCGGGCGCCATCTTAAATCATACAGCATGCCACCTATAGTTAGTGGGCCTTGCAAATAGGTGAAAGCGAGTGCACACCTTAGGCCACTGGCTCCCAAGGATAGCTTTCTCCACCCGAATAAGGGGACAAAAGTGGAAACAGCTTTACTTTGCCACCAGAGGAAATTAGTATAGGTGGTGAAGAAAGGTTGGAACACACTAGGAGAAAAATGAGAACGTTCATAACTACCACGGGGCAGCATGGTCATGTAGCAAGAAGATTGGGTCTACATGCAGTTTCCCGCAGCGCAGGTCGAGGGTGGCTTTTTGTACGTGTTCCGTGGCAGAACAAAACGAAATGTCACGAGAAGCGAACAGGCGAGCTGAGGAATTCAGAAGTGCTTTTAACGCATGAAGAAATATATATTATAGCTGAACATCAATATTGGCAGGCACTGCTTGTCAAAGCTTGAAATTGAAGAATGTGATGATCAACAATTTATTCGTGTTAGTCTCTAAAGTGGATGCTAGGTGTTTTTGCAATTTGACGAGTCGTTTGCAGGGGGGGGGCGTGAGGGTGTATGGATGCTTGCAATTTTGCAAAGTATCAGTGTGGGCATGTAGAAAAAAAAAACTAAAAGGGAGCATCAGGTGAAAATTTTAAAGTAAGGCCATAAAAAATGAAACAGGAGCATGCTAGAATTGAGCCCTGTAAACAAGGGGAGAAGCAGCATCCGAGGACGTTGGTTTGTGGATGATAGGTATATGCTCTCTTCAATGTTTGTTTTGGTTCATGAACTCACCAGAACAGGAGATGGAACAGGAGCATCATGGGAAACGAACGCAAAAAGCAAGGGGCTTCAGAGAAAGTTGGCTTGTGGACGCTAGGTGTGCTGCTTCCTTTTTTTTTCTTCCATGGGCACATGATTGAAGTGAGCCAGACTCAAATCAGGCTAACATGATTTCGAGCTCCAGCATTTACGTTTCAATCCAATGAAAGTCATCCGGAGACTGTTTTACATCCTTTCTATTGGTTGGAATTGGGTCTCCATCCTTTTTGTGCGAAAATGTTTGACAGCACTTACTCCCGGTCGCTATTCTCGTGCCTTACCATCAGAGAGGCCGCAACCAACTTTGTGCAGCTCTCTCTCAATCTCTTGTAATGTTTAATTTCATTTCCCCATAGAATGCATACAAAGTACACCCCCCCCCCCCCCCCCCCCCGTCTGAGGAGACCAATTAGAGTGGCACATCCCAGAACAAAGACTGAACAGAGGGTGGAATTTCATGCTGCTCCGTAGCTCGGTAACTACCACAGCACCTTGCCGCCAATCTTTGTAACTGCATTTCTGCAGCAGTGTGTCTGTGCTGGCAGTGCAAATTTTTTTTCTGTGAGGGGAATAGATGATTGAAACGAGCGCTTGATTGGTAGGTTGTGTACAATTTGGGGAGCAGCCATTCTGTGGAGGTTCAAAAGCATGGCCTTAACTAGTTTACATTGATGCAGGTACCTTCACTTAGACTAAGAATGTCTAATACCTCATGAATATTCCTAAGCTCTTGAATGGTTGTTAAAAATCTGATTATACTGCTTGTAGGCAGTTTAGAAACGGTAGTCTGTACTGCCTGGTTAATGAATTCACTTCCTTTAACTGAGCAATAGATTCCATAGATACGTACCATTGTTGACCACAGGTACCGGGGTCACTTTTGACATTTGGAAGTGATAGTCTTTATGCATCATCAATTCGTGAGCATACCACATGGTTATAAGCAAGTTACGGTAGCTTGTGCTGTGTTACCTGTTGCAGGGACCCATGTGGATAACGAACATCACAGAGTTCAAAAGGAGCCTGGGCTTGTACCCATTACCAAAGGCATGTGTCAATGTGCAGCCATCTCTATCTGGAGCCAAATCAAAGTTATAGACAGTGATAAAAGGAGTTTGCAAAATCGTGTGAAAATTTTTTCCAATAAAGAGATTGTGCCTTGGTATTGTGGTTACATACTTCTTATGTGTCTGTAAACAGATACAGTTTGCCGATAAGAAATACCAGGAAAGGTTTGTTGTCACCATTCCAAATGTGCTGTTCGGCTTCAGTGCCAACACTGAATAATAGTGACTTGTGGACATGCTCACATCAAAGAACCAGTAAAAGTACATAAACCTCATTTTCTTATTTCCGTGACAGTGCAAAAAAGAGCCAATGATGCTCATGGTTTTCGATGTTTCAATGAGCATCGAAAGTGTGTGTCAGTGGAATATAATAGGCACGCGTCAGCATTCAGATCACAGATTAGAGAGGACTAGGATTGCCTTTAATCTGAAGAGAACTAGAGCAAAATTAACCACCAGAAGATCCAGCAGATCCAACGCATTGGTGGGAATCAATGTAATGTGAAGCAGCCAGCAACGAGCTAGATACATGGCCTTGTTTGTCTTAAAGGCTAATGAATGAATTCATGTTGGGATGTCTACTTCATTATAATATAACATGTTTACCTTGCATGCATGTATGATAGGGTATATACCATAACTATATGAATTTATATTCTGGTATACACAATGCATGACCTGTCATTTATAATTGTCACGCACTCATGCCATGCCAGTTTAGCTGGTGTAATATGCATTGTGACGCGCATGTCGGGATTTGCATGTTGGGATCTACCATTTGTGCTCATCATATAGCATCATCGGATGCGTTTTTTTTTTTATAATCAAGTTATGTGACGATATGTGGGGTTTTGCGTCTCAAAGGGACAACTTAAGAGAGATGCCATAGTGGAGGGCTCCGGAAGTTTTGACCATCTGGTGTGCCTTAACGTGTGCCCTGACATGTACAATACGTGGGCCTGTACCATTTTGCCTCTGTCAAAATGCGACTGCTGCGGACGAGTTGTTAAGGTACGGTTCCTGCCGGCGGCAAGTTATCATTCCATCCACTTGATTTACATTTACATTACAATTCCTACTACTAGCATCCCTTATACTGTCTGTTAAAATCTCATTCATATTGTGTGTAACACAAAAAAAAAGTCTTTAAAACTACCATTCTTTTATTTGTGTTACCACATGTAACTTATTTTCATCATTCAGTCACATCTCGCAGTACCAATTTTTGTGGTACGTAAACCTAGCAAACTGGTGGCAAGTGCACAGTGAGCATGGCATGTAAATCATGCCGTATAGTATATGTGTGGTGCTAGCATTTTAATTTCGGGAACTGATAATAACGTTCATTGTACAGTCACGTCGGGCAATATATGCTAGTTATGGTGTATACCAAACTAGCAAATTGACCGTGAGCAAACAATGAGCCTAGCATGAAGGTCACGCCATGTATGTCATTCTTTTAACACCAGTTATTTTTATTCCCCATACAGTCGCTATGAGCGTAGCATGCAAATCGTGCCTTACATGACGTGCGTTATGATCTACATGCTACCACCTGTCATTCATGTTCCTTATCCTTACACAATTACATCCCACAATACCTATCTTCATTTATATGAAGCTAGCGATACGGCCGCTGCGAGTGCACCATGAGTAGGGTAGCTAGAATTGGGAGGTGTGAAAACCGGCCGCTCCAAGTTGACCTCATTTGCGATACGCAGTGGTGGCACTGTTGTCGGAGGCGCTGCCAGCTTTTTCCGTGGCAATGCACTGGCATGTGTGTGGTACGATGCAGTGGATACAAACATTCATATGTTTCTGCAGGCATACGCAACTTGGCACGGCAAGGACATTGTGACACCTTAGATGCTCATATAAGTGTGGGCTTTTCATCTTTAAAATGATGCATTGTAGGAGCCACTTCTTATCTTATTTGTACCCGGGCATGGAACACTGCTTTGAAGCCTTAGAACAGGTTCACACGGTGATTTGCTGCTTTTTTTCGAAGCTGCATGATCGGAAATGAAACAAAAAGCTAAAGTAGCTACATGGGAAGTGTACTATAAAAATATTGTTACGTAAAAATGACACGAGGCGTGTCTGTTTAGAATCAATATTGACACTGATGCGTATAGCATCAACTAAGATGGAGGACAGCACGCACTACCGACAGACCACTTCCTCGTTGTCGTCTTCTGACCGCTGATATGTCGGCTACGTAGCATTACCCCCGGCGGTAAAAGCGCCGTCTCGGTGCACATTAATTATGGTCTTCAGAAGGCAGGTGGTAAGGTTTTAGCCTGCTGACGTGCGCAACATCACTGGGTGTGGTTGCAGGCAGGCTTGTGGTCTGTGATGCAGGAATGATCTTATAGGTGACGTCGGTTACCTGGCGGATGATACGGTAAAGACCCATGTAGCGAGAGAACAACTTCTCAGTTGATGGCGTTGCAGTGTTTGGAAGTAGGGTGTTGAGTGGTAACTTCAGATCACGGCCATAGAGCAAATAAAAGAGTGAATAACCACTGGTATCGTGGCGCGTCATGGTGGTCGGAGGACACATACATCGCGAGCATGTCTGTGAGGGTGTGATTTAGGCGTTCGGTAAGGTCATTTGTTCGGGGATGGTAGGAAGGGGTCAACTTGTGCTGCGTCGAAGAATAGCGCAAAAGATCGTCTATCACTCGGGACAAAAATGCGCATTGTTCATCACCAATCTGAAGAAACTGGGACATTGACATGATGCTGAGGCTCGGCTAGATGTCTGATTTGTCAAGCTGATCAACAGGATAGCGGGACAAGCAATCGGCGTCCAGATGGAGACATCCAGACTTGTGAGAAACTGAGTAGGAATACTCCTATAGGCATAATGCCCAACGGCCAAGTCATCCAGTGTGGTCCTTCAGAGAAGAAAGCCAACACAGCATGTGATGATCTGTGATGACACGGAAAGGGCAGCCATACAAGTAAGGAAGGAATTTCGAAACCGCCCAGACAAAGGCGAGACATTCCCGTTCTGTTATAGAGTAATTGCATTCAGACTTTGAAAGCAGACGGCTTGCATACGCGATTACACTGTCGTTGCCCCGCTGAATTTGTCCCAAAACTGTACCAATTTTATGACCACTCGCGTCTGTTCGCTTTCTGTAGGAGCATCGCGGTCAAAATGTGCAAGAATAGGTGTCGTTAGAGCAGTGGTTAGCTGAGAGAAGGCGTCATATTGAAGAGGGCCCCAACAAAACGGGACGTCTTGTTTGAGAAGGTCGGTGAGTGGCCGTGCGAGTGCCGCAAAGTTTTTTATGAACCGTCGAAAGTAGCAGCAGAGGCCCACGAAACTGTGAACATCAAGGACAGAGCATGGAATTGGGAAGTTTCTTACAGCGCGTACTTTCGCCGGGTCTGGTCGTATGCCGGCAGCGTCGTCAACAAGGTGACCCAACATGGTAATCTGACGAAGACCGAAGTGGCACTTGGAGGAATTGAGCTGCAGGCCGGCCCGCCGAAATATGGATAGAATGGTCGAAAGGTGTTCAAGGTGGGTTGCGAAGGTAGGGGAGAAAATGATCATGTCGTCCAGGTAACACAAACATGTCGACCATTTAAATTCTTGTAGGAGAGCGTCCATCTTTCTCTCGAAGGTCGCTGGAGTGTTGCAGAGACCGAAGGGCGTGACCTTGAATTGGTAAAGACCGTCAGGAGTAAGGAAGGTGGTCTTTTCTCGGTCCATGTCATCTACAGCAATTTGTCAGTAGCTAGATCGGAGGTCGAGAGATGAAAAGAAGGTGGCGCCATGAAGGCAATCGAGGGCAACGTCAATGCGTGGTATGTGCTACACGCCTTTTTTGGTAGTTTTGTTGAGGTGGCGATAATCAACGCAAAAACGCCATGAGCCGTCTTTCTTTTTTTACTAATACCACGGGAGATGCCAAAGGGCTTGATGATAATTGAATTACGTTTTCGGTAAGCATTTTGGCCACTTCTTTTTAAATCACTTCTCACTCGGGCGCCGACACGCGGTACGGCTGACGGTGAATGGGCGCAGTCACCAGTGTTGGTTTCCCAGACAACACTCGACGACCTGAGGTCGTCCTCATATGGTACAAACGTCCTCGGCAGTTTCAGGACGTCCTCATTTGGTCCTCTAGTCGACACTTGCAGGATTATCCCCAAAATGCCCCTTTGAGACCTTTTTAAGGACGAAGAATTGTCCTGATATCGTCTGCTCGAGGACGTTTTGAGGATATGCATGTTTCGTAGGTGCATGCAGCTTTCGCAATTCGTGTTTGGTTAATTTTCTGGCTGTTAACGAATAAGTCCACGGGATTTCGTATGCCTACTTTCGAGTCATAATAGTAAAGTACTTCTCGATCATTAAAATGAGATAGTTACACGAGGAAGCACTTCAAGCCAACACGAGAAAGACGTGTTCTTTTATTTATTATTTATTTATTTACTTTGTAAGTGATCGTAGGCCAAACTTTCTGCCTGCACGTTTTCGTTGGTCGTGATCTACCGCCGACGTGCATACGGAATTATATCGCACTGACTGTGGTCTGACCCGTTTCCCCAATGAACGCACGTGCGGCAGACCAAGTTTGGTGCGAGTATAAACGGTGTCGGCTCCAAAATGAATGCAGGCGTGAAAACTGTGAATAGCGAGCACGTTATTCTCGAGTGTCCAGTGTTGCAATGCCGCACGGTCCCATCGAGCAGACGACAACTGACCATGCTGACGACTGGGCTGGCCTAGGTTATCGTGAATAGAGCAGCATTGGAACTAGAACGCTGTGGGAAAACGAATGGGCGACTGAAGTTGTGGTGGTGCTAACAAAAAAAAAGCAGTACCTTAATGCGGTCACCATGCGCAGTCAAGGTGCTTTTAAATCTGGATGTCTACGACACTGTTTACCCATTTTAAAGTGACGCAACTATCATCATCATCATTATGGGCCTGCAGTAAGTCAAGTCGAGTCATTGGTCGAGTCAACATTCCAATACAACACTTCTCGCCATAGAGGAAGCTTCTCGCAGAAGCCCTCAAAGAATCGTAAGCATGCCAGGTGAGTGTCTTCTGTTAAATTTTCATATTGAAGTTGTAAGCCGCAAAGGTAAATAAATAAAAAAAGAGAGGACAGTTGATTTTCAGCCTCGCGCTGTATATCTTTACTGCTTATTCATGTATGTATGTACAAACCAACTGACTAGCCTAACAACGTGTTCTGGTGGTGGGTGTTCTTTGGTCTAGCCACCATTCTACTGTGCTCTGTGCTGTTCAAGATGGCTGAGAGCGCGGATCGCAAATTTCGGCGTGAAATTAATCGGCGCGTCAATGCTAGTTTTCAGCTTATTGACAGTGAGGCCGATGTCATAAATGACACGCGGTACGTTGACCGAGATTCCCGCAACGCCGAAAGAGAGAGCGACTTGCCCTCCGAGGCTTGTGCGGTCGACCTCGAAGACGGCCATCGTCGCCTTTGTGTTCATGACAGAGAACGGCCTTCGGCACACTCCTCGATCGTTCCAGAAACGGATGTGCCCCAAGGACACGTTTTGATTTCTGGCGACGCGTGCTACCCCAGCGGCTGCAGTGTTTCTGTGCCTCACGATCACACAGACTTCGAACGGCGTGCCTTCCATGACAGCAGCGCTGCGGCTTCGACTTCGGCGACCTCGCAGGTGAGGCAGAGGGATTCTTTCGAATTGGCACCGACTGGGAGTAACGAAGAGCAAGTTTGTGAACGCGGCAGTGTGGACAGCTTGCTGGCCTTTCGTGAGAGACTGCAAGCGTGGGCCTTACAATCTCGCGCATCGCACACTTCAGTTACATCGCTCTTGAGAGTACTACAGTCCCACGAATGCTTCAGCGCGCTCCCTTCAACTGCAAGGGCATTGTTACAGACGCCCAAGAAGTGCCTGGAAGTGTTGCAGCTGGCCGGCGGGAAATACCATCATTTCGGCCTCAGTGCAGGCCTACAGCGAGTGCTGCAAGATTGTGCAGAACTACCAAGAATTTTGAAGCTTAGCTTCAACATTGACGGTCTGCCGGTTTCAAAAAGTTCACGGGGCCAATTTTGGTGCATACTGGGACGCATAAGTAATTTGGAGGACAAAGCACCATTTATAGTGGGTGTTTTTTTCGGAAGCAGCAAGCCCAACAACGCGAATGATTTTTTGCGACCATTTGTTTGTGACATAAATGCTGCTATCACAACAGGGATTACCATTGGAGAAACTGCAATTCCTGTTAGCTTGTATGCCCTCATATGTGATGCACCAGCAAAGGCATTTGTATTATATGTCAGAAGCCACACAGGCTATTACAGCTGCACCAAATGTGACGTAAAAGGTGTCTACTGTGAGGGCAGGGTGTGCTTCCCAAACGTCAATGCTCGCAAGCGAACAGATGACAGCTTTCGCTTAAAAGTCCAGGAGGAGCATCACACAGGCGAAAGTATTCTTGAGGAACTTCCTTTTGACCTAGTGAAAGATATACCATTAGATTACATGCACCTTGTGTGCTTGGGTGTCATGAACAAGCTCTTGACACTGTGGGTACGTGGCCCAAAAGTGACCAGACTTGGAAGCAAAGTGCGTCTTGAGATGTCGGAAAAAAATTCTCAAATTGCACGGTGTGTTCCATGTGATTTTAGCCGAAAGCCGAGGAGCATTGCTGAACTTGATCGGTGGAAAGCGACTGAGTTTCGCTTTTTTCTTTTATATGGAGGACCCGTTGTTTTGTCATCACTGATTCCTGCACACATGTACAAGAACTTCTTAGCTTTACATGTGGGGATCTCTGTTCTTTCCACACCAGCTGCACCTGCAAGTGAGATAGAGTATGCCGGAAACATGCTCAAGTTTTTTATCCGGACATTCATAAGCATTTATGGCAAAGAGCATGTTTCACACAATGTGCATGGCCTGTGTCATTTGGCAGATGATGTTACACACCTTGGCCCCTTGGACTCATGGAGTGCCTTCCCATTTGAAAACCATATGTCCTCGTTAAAGAGAATGCTGAGAAAGCCAGACCTTCCCTTGGAGCAACTTTGCAACAGGCTTGCTGAGCAGGCACACCGTCCTCTGAGGCATAAGAAAACTGAAAGCCATGTCGTATTTGCTGCAGAGCATGCTGACGGGCCACTTGTTGCTCCATGCCGAGGCCCCGAGTTTAAAAAAGTAACATTGCCTGGCAATGTCATTCTTAGAGCTGAAAAGAGAAATGGGTGCTGTAGGCTAAGTGATGGGTCAATCGTCGTTATTGACAATTTTGCTCATCTCCCGTGCGGTGAGCCATGCATAATTGGAAGGAAGTTCCTCAAGTGTGAAGATTTTTATTCTCTGCCATGCCCTTCCTCCATACTGGGAATTTACTCAGTGTCTCAGCCTTCTAGTCTGCGGTATTGGCCTCTGAAGAACATCTCACAGAAATGCCTGAAAGTGTATTTGAAAAGGAAAAGCATTGTTTTCCCTCTTTTGCATGCTACAGTGCACATGTAATAAACTTTCACAACTGTGTCAGAATGTATACAGAATTTGAATTTGGCTTCTCTTTCTTTTGCAAGGTCAATACGTTGTCGTTCTCTTCCCAGAAGAGGATGATACATCTGGGATCATCCTCAAAAGTTGGCTGAAAGGCGACGGCTGCCTGTGGCCTCGACAAACTAAATATGTACATAGTTTGTTGAAGGCGAAAGCGACTCCAGGGGCTGACTGGATAGAAGTGCCTTGCACTGTTGTCCGAGAATTTGGTAAATTATTCCTTATTTATGCTGTTTTACTGCACGTTTTTCAGCGATTTGGTCAGCAATGAAGTAAAAGGTATGTAATAAACTGCAATTTCAGCATTGTAACTCTAATTGCCACTTTAGATCAAAGTAACTTCTTAAAAGTTTAGATGGGTTCGAGAATATCAGGAAAAGATATCAGAAGATGGCTTCGAAGAATATCAGAAGATAGCTTCGAGAATATCAGGAAAAAAAGAACAATTATGCGAAATCAAGTATCTCATATTTTGTGAATACTTGCATGTCAGCTGTCATTGCAGCAAAATTTAAATGATCCATTTTAATATCATGGGTGACTCTTAGTACCTGCTTGGTAATGACTTATGCAAAGGAATTGGAGTTCTACTTGTTATGTGTGACAGATCTGAGAAATGATCATGCTTATCATTTAATTAGTAGTTGTTGCCCTTCTTTCTGCAGATACATATGCCGAAGCACGGGCAAATCTGCCAAGGGTAGAAAATGGATCCAACTTGGACGGCGAGGCAGAACTTGGGAAAGGCAGAAGAAAAAAAAATAAGAGATCCTATGAGTCTGAAGATGATGAAGGGGCACCATCACCTCCAGCTTCAATGATAAGACGTATAACACCATTTTTGAACTTTACGTAAAGTGAACTGCTTGTACTTATGTTTTTTAATAGTATTGAATCTTTTTACATCCTGCAATGCCTATTTTACAATGATAGCCCCACGGAATTGCTCACACTGTTTTCTGTTATCTACCGCCAAAAGTAACACTGGGTTATCTGGCTTTAGGGCTGTGAAATGCTGATTCTGGCTTGCTTTCTTAGGGAGAAAACACAAGCGACCAAGAAATTTAGAGAATCGGCCACTGCCCACCCAGCCACGGTCATTGGAACATGAAGGTGATATGCTTCTGGGATAAAATCCTGTTTTTTTTTCTTGCTATTTTATTTATCTCTCCTCTTTACAACCCCTTTTTCTACACCCCTATGCAGGGTGGCAAACTGGTTAATAACTCCATGTTAACCTCTATTTACTTTTCATTTTCCTTTCCAAAATGTCATGTCAAATAGCATATGACATGCTTCTGACCTGCGATAACTGAGAATGTCAGCACGCATTTAAGTACTCGCTTCCAACCAAGAGTTTTTGCCAAAGGGGATATTGTACGTAAACCATGCACATCAGTTTTAGAGCAGCTCTTGAACACCCGTTCTTGCATTGAGTGGGGTCGCCATGGCCATCAGTGGCCTGATGGACATGAAAAAGTAACTGATAGACACAAAAAATTAAAACTGAGAAGAGAAATACCCAGGGTCGTATCGAATTTGGACACTTGCCCTTTGCTTGGTGTTGAGTATTCCACGACAGAGTGATGCTAGCGCTTGAAATTCATTTTTTATATCATTCTCACTGCACAGATTTGTAACTTTGATTATGTTGTAGACGGAGCTGATTTCATGCAAGGTTTGCAGGTTTTCAGGAGCCATGAAGAAACAATGGAAAATTTGTCTAATCTTCACATGACTATTCTACTGTCCCATTACCCGCTGATTTTTTCTTGCCTCTGTTTTCTAACAGGGTATGCAGACAAGGCAGGGCGGCAACCACTGCAGCAGCATCGCACCACAGGCCAGGAAGGGGCTTTATGTAAGACTATGTTTGATGAACAGCTCAAAGTGCATGTGTAGAATTACATTTCAAAGCTTCACTTATGTTTCTGCAGTGACTAGATCCAATATCAGTGAAGTGCCTGCGTTCGACTCCAGTTCACCAGCAGGCATTAGGCCATCACAAAGAGCCCCTTCACCGAGAATGGCATCACCTGAGGGTCAAAATGTTTACAGAGGTTCATACAGCAACAACTGCAGACCTCTGGGTAAGTGATACAAAAGCTGCCTTCCATGGGTGTCACTTTACGTGTGAAGTCTACCTTCATATTTATTGTGTGTTATGTATGCAAGTTGTTATTTTACTTTAGGCACCAAGTTTTCCATATGCTAAGCAATATGTTTAGTCTAAAGCTATGGTAGAGCTAAATGGCATGGATGCTTCTTTTCAGTTTTGGAGCAACTTACTAACTGTAGTTGGTGTGTCAAGTGTAAATGTAGTTCCAGCCTTCTAAACTCTGGAACAACTAAAGCTTTGCATCACTTTGCAACTAAAGCTTTGCAGCAAGTGTTGATGGAAAGATGGTGGGAGCTTCGCGTAACTGGCCAAAATAACTGTCCCATCACTCTGATTCTTGTCCCTTTTCTTTTTTATGCAGACAATCTTGAAGGGCCACCATTTCAGCAGCATTACAGCAGTCAGCAAGGGGCTTCATGTAAGACGGTATTTTTGATAAAATGCTCAGGGGCTGTTTTTAGAATTGTGCAGCTTAAAAGGCTCATCTATGCTTCTGCAGGGACTGCACCCAATAATTGCCACGAGCCTGGCTTAGGCTTTCCCTCAACATCATCTATGCCTGCTCAGAGAGCAGGATATAATGAGGGGCAAAATGTCATCAGGAATTCTCCTACCAGTAGACACACACCTTCCAATTCCCCTAGCACTAGAAGCATACCTTTTGGTAAGTAACATTAGAGCTTCCTTAGATCGGCACCTATTGTGATGCAGACTACCTTTATATTCATTGTTTGGGGAATACAAAGTGTTTTTGCCTGTACGTTATAAAGGTTTGCAAGTGCTAAGCAACACGTTTCGTCTGATAGCTGCACCAGTGGTAAACAACATAGGGTGCTTATTTGCAATTTCGGAACAATGTACCAAATGTAGTTGCTTTATCAAGTGTAAATGCCTGTTGTCTCAGAAAAATTGAAGCTAAGGTGCCAGTAATTAAAGCTTTAATACATAAACAACTGTTATCACCTTTTTGGTGTACAGAACATGCCTCTTGATCGCAGTGGAAATGAGAAAACTGCGTGTCACTTCGATGGCAATGAGCACGCTTTTACCCCATAATCAAAAAAAAAATATTTTTTTTTCAGTAGACAGAAATGACAGTGGCATCACTTTGTAGCAAAAACAATGGCAACTGTCACTTGTAGGAACTGTCACTTACAGAGCATGCAGACAACCTTGAAAGGCAAGTGTTGCAGCAACATAACAGTAGTCAGCAAGGCCCTTCATGTAAGAATACTTTCGATGAAATGTTCAGAGCTAGTTTTTAGAAGTGCATCTTAAAACCTTCATCTATGCTTCTGTAGGGACTGCACACAATAATACCCATGGGTCTTCATTAGGCTTCCCCTCTAGCAATAGAAGCTCACCTCCTGGTAAGTAACATTAAAGCTTTCTTACCCGGGTGCCACTTCAGAGGTGAAGACAATCTTTGTATTTATTGTCTAGGGAATACAGTTTTTTTTCTCTTTAGATTAAAATCTTTGCAAGTGCTAAGCAAAACGTTTTGTCTTATAGCTGTGCCAGTCGTAAGCAGCATAATTGCTTATTTGCAATTTCGGAACAATGTACTAACTGTAGTTGCTTTATCAAGTGTAAATACCTGATGTCTCAGAAAAATTGAAGCGAAGGTGCCACAATTAATACTTTTAATTCATAAACAACTGTTGTCGCCTATTTAGTGTAGAGAACATGCCTCTTGATCACAGTGGAAATGAGGACTGTGTGTCACTTTGATGGCGATGAGCACGCTTTTACCCCATAAATGAAGAGTTATATTTTAAACATTTTTTTTTTGCTTTCGTTGGGAAAGTGATAGTGGCATCACTTTGCTGCAAAAACTATGGCAACTGTTATATGTATGGTCTGGTCACACATTGTTTCAGTGCTTAAAACATTAAAGTATCTGTTTCTGCTTATTCTATTTTTCACAAATTCACTTAATAACCTAACTTTCAACAATTTTTCTGAACTTATTCCAAGTTTTTGTTGAAAACTAGGTTGTAAATATATGGGTACACTGAATCACAGCACGCAATGAAGGTGCTTCATCTCAGTGTCAACTCTGCATGCGTATTCAGGTCCTAAAAAGGCATCACTGAGCATGCTAACAAAATAACTGAAGCCATGTAGGCACAAATTTCTAAAACCGACAATAATGTGCAGAGAAGCCATAAACAACTGTGTGCTTGTTTTGCTGTGTTTAGTAGCACTTCTCATTTTCAATGTTATCTCAGCTTTTGCCATTTTATATGTTGCAATTCAGCGCTATTACTTCATGAACACGTCTTTACAGAATACGTGCGTCAACTCATGCGAATTTCGCAAACTATCCTGATGAGGCTAGAGCAGCTGGGACGACAGGTTGATGCCATGCAGCAGCACCTTTTCAACACAACAGTGAGGCTTCAAGATGAGACAAATGATGATGTGGTTTTGACACCGGTCAAGGATATTGACCAATTTCTAAGTCTTGAGGGGAGACTTGCTGCTGATGGCAACATTAAGCTAAAGCTTGTACGTCATTCATTATATTTTTCTATAATTTTTTTTTCTAGTCACTGCATTAAGCTACTCTTCTAAAAAAAATAATGACCTCAAAACTGTACAGATACAGCAGCTTGCTGGCCTTGGTGGCTCAACTTTTGGGGCAGCAGCCAGGAGGATGCTGGAGCTTCTGCTAAGCCTTGAGGTTGCTGTGCAGTTCAGCTGGGCAGGCCAAAAAGGCAAAAGGAAGTTTGTGGATCTAGGTGTCACAGATGTCATTTGCAGTGAGTAATTTGTTTCACAACACCATGTGCTGCAAGAGCCGTGTTTGAGTACAGACATTTCTAAGTCTGTTATCCACATTATCTTTCATTTGAAGTCAATAGCAAAAGAACAATCTTTTCATGAAAGCATTAAATTTTTTAGGATGCTTGCTAATTAAAATTATGTGCTTAAACGTGGAAAATTTTTAGCATGAAATATCTGTTGTCAGTAAGAAACCCTGCAGCTTCTTCAAGCACACTAGTATACTTGCATGGCACACATACGCAAGCATTCACTACTTGCAGAAGTTATTATCAGGTAGCACTACTAGGCATTCTTAACTGTAGTGGAAATCTTATGTACAGATGAAAACTAACAGATGGAAGCTCATAGTGATCACTGAGGATCTCTAAACAGGAATAAGTACCTAAGACAAGCTGGTCAACATTTTCATACATGGACGTATTTTCGTCAAAGGCGCCTCATCATTCTTTGCATGCTAGGTTTCAAAAAAGTTACAATGATGTCTTCTTCGTGGTGTTCTTCTTGTAATGCAACACATAGTGTCAATGTCAGTACTCTTGAAATTAACATGGGGAAGGATGGCAAGGACCTTTAATGATGATGTGCCCACCTATCAAAATGTCGATCATGCTGACTAGAGGTACTTCTTCAAACAACCTATGTAGCATTATATTAATGTATTATGTTTGTGTAATTCCTGTTTTATGAACTTTGTACTTTTTCAGAGGCCGTGAGGCGAAATTTTCCGGAAACAAAAAAAAATGACATCGAGTGTGTGATTAAAGTGTGGCTTCGGCATGCTGGGGAAAAGCTCCAGAAGCAGCGCTTAAGAACTTCTCGCACTCACCATGAGGGTGAGTTTTATTATCTGTGCTGTTGAAGCTATCATAACATATGATACTTTTGCTGTTATAGTTTAAATAATTTTCTTGCCTTACTCGAATTTTGATGTGTATGCAAGCATGAACTATATAAATCATTTTCACCATTATATAATGGCTAGTTCGTACCTGCACATTATGGTAATATAATTTTCATTTTATGCTTTCAAATCTGGCATGCTGTTATTGTCTTAATATTCTTATTGATACTCTAAATTCACTTGTGCTTCAAGATATGCTGCTTTCTATTACTACAGAATGTCTTCAAAGTGTCGCGTTGTCAAGCCCATCGGATGAAGACCTCTGAAGGCACAGGGCAAGAAGTCTCATCTAGTGAAAACTGCCAAGTTTCATTCCTGAAAATAAACATGTTTTCTGTGCATTGCTGTTTTTATTGCTATACTTGAAGAAATTGTTACTGAAACCTCACAGGCAGTGCTTTAAAGAGTGTGCATGTTCAGGCACTTTTGATTGATCAGTTGTCATTTCAGCGCTCCAAAAGAAGAATTAGAGCAACTTTTCGTAAGGTCTGATGAGTGCCTAGGTCTTGTATGCTTCGTCCTCAAAAAGTACTAGACTCATCATAATGTGCTCTTTTCTGGATGCCCTGAGGACGATCTGAGGCCGGACAAACGGACTGGTTTAGGACCACTTGAGGTTCATTTGAGGGCTTCCTCAGGTCATACTTTCGTACGGTGTAGGTCATCCTCAGGACAACCTCAGGTTGTCGGAGCGTTGTCTGGGTTGGTGAGTGACAATTTTAGTCTGGCCCAAGAGACAATCGTGGGTGTCGAAAAAGTCATTGTATGAGGTCAAAACCTGGCAGAGAGCATCGGTCTGGTGAGGCGAAAGCTCCGATCCAATCGTCTTTCGAAAAATAGCATAGTCTGAGCTGGGTGACCGCGAGACTGCACTTCGATCAGAAGCAGATACAGCGACAATACTGACATCGTCGTCTGTTATGGCAGTTAGCTGGGCTAGCGACATCTGGCAGGGCAACACTTGAGGGGTGAAACCAAAGTTAAGGAGTGGAAGGAACACACAGTTATCCACTATGGTCGTGATGGTATGGGGTACAGTAACATTGCGTGTCAGCCGAACGTCAGTAATCGGCGTAATGGTATAATCACCGTCAGGAATGAGAAGGGCCGATGACAAAGACCACTGATGTCACTGTTATAGGACGGTAGTTGTTTATGTCAGCTTTGTCCCCCATTCCTTTATAGATCATGCTCATCCTGCTAAGTTTCCATCCATCGGGGACTTCACCATCGATTATTGTTTTGCTCCCTGCCTCTCTCAAAGTCTGTTTAGTCTTCGGACCCAGTGTCTTTATCAGCATAATTGGAATGGTATCTGGGCCTGTTGATGTACTACTAGGAACCCTCTTTTCAGCCTTTTCCCACTCTCGTTGTGAAAATGGAGCCATTGCGCCACTTGATCCATCCTTGTCTATTGTGGTGCATAAGGCACTTCTTTGTTGAAATTTTTCTGTCACTCTTGTTCTTATATGTTCTATAGCTTTGTGCTCTTCTAGCCTAGCACCTTGAGCTGTACTTATAAGCCATTGTTCTAGGCTTGTCTCTTTTCTCAGGAAGTTTAGATGGTTCCAAAATTTCGCAGCTGCCTTTCTATCCTTTTTATGTACTTCTGCCAGCCACTGCACCCCCTTTCTTCTAATCTTTTCATTATCAGAAGGGATGCTTCCCTTCTTCAGCTTGGAAAGATGTCCCATTTTCTTTCAACATAACCCCTTGCTTCACCACTCTGCTTAGCATGTCTATGTTTCCTAGAGGCTTCCTGACATTTTTGCGATGGCTCTCTTAACTTCCTCATCCCGCCAAAGCTTGGGTTTGTGTCTTCTTTTCCGAGGGGACTTGTCACAAGCCTCAGCAAGCTCCAGCTCAGTCTAATTAGATTGGTGTATGTCCACACTGCTTTATTATCCTCAGTGATTACTTTCTCAATTTGTCTAGTGGCTCTTTCATTTTGCCTTTCTGAATAAAAATTTTCCTGTGGTTGCTCATCTTGTCTCCTTCCCACTTTCACTGCTCTTCCAAAACTTAGCTTGATATGTTCCTGATCACTACCCAGACTTCTGGAGCCACCTCCATCTATGTGCATTCCCCCTAGCTTATCATATATCCTATGTGACATCAGTGCGCAATCTATCGTCGACTACAGCCTTCCTACCTCCCATTTTATTTGCCCTTCACACTTCTCAGTACTGTTGCAAATGATGAAATCATGCCTTTCACACATAGCCATGATCAATTTGCCTGTTGGGTCAGTATACCCATCTATATCTTCTATGTGCGCATTCGTATCTCCTAGTATAATTATCTCGCACTCTCCTCCTAATTCCTCAATGTCCTCTGATATACACTCCACCATTGCCTGGTTTTCCTCTCTGGCCTTTGCTCCCGTCAACAAGTACACCAAACCAAAGAGTGTCATCTGCTCAGCTACTTTCCCTCTTAACCATAAATGTTCCATGCATCACTGCTTGACTCCATGCCAATCCATACTTTTATCTATGAATGCACCAATTCCACCCCCCTTTTTGCTGTCTTCTGTTCCCAATATTTCAATATTCCCCTACGTAGTCCGGATTGCAAGGTGGTTGCTCCATGTCCCGAAGATGTATCCCCACAACCCCATATACCATCAGCTCCTCCTGCCTCAACTGCTCTTCCCACTTTCTTCCACTTTAACCACTTTCTCCCACTTTAACCTATTCCTGCCACGCTGCATGTTAATATAGACTACATCTAACTTGATTGATTTGATTGATTGATTTGTGGGGTTTAACGTCCCAAAACGACTATTCGATTATGAGAGACGCCGTAGTGGAGGGCTCCGGAAATTTTGACCACCTGGGGTTCTTTAACGTGCACCCAAATCTGAGTACACGGGCCTACAACATTTCCGCCTCCATCGGAAATGCAGCCGCCGCAGCCGGGAATCGAACCCGCGACCTGCGGGTCAGCAGCCGAGTATCTGAGCCACTAGACCACCGCGGCGGGGCAACCTACATCTAACTTAGCTCGGCCCTTGTGCTTACGCCAATTTCTTCTCTCATGGACTCTGTGTGGCTTGAATATTTGTGCCCCTTTAGAACCGTCTTTGGTTACGCTGTTGGCCTCAGGGCTCTGGGTCCCCCTAAAAAAGCTGTTGGCCTCAGGTCTGGGGGCCAAAAGCTGTTGGCCCAGAGCCCTGTTGGCCTCAGGGCTGTGGGTCCCCCTAAAAAAGGGGTCGTTAAACGCTCGCTCTAAAGCGACAATGCGAAGCCACCGGCATCCACACGCACTAACTTGGTGACGTCATCATAAGTAATGATTTGCCTATCTAGGAACACGGGACTCTTCGGAACTTGCGAGTGTGTGAAACCGGAACACCCATCAGCGTCTTTGCCATACGCAATCTGCACTACCTTGAACTCTGACGTCATATTAGGCAGCGTTCTTGTGGGACGCGGATCGTGCATGGCAGACGCCGATGAGCGCCTCTTCCGCGCGCTCGATATGCCCAATATAGTTCCGCGTACCGAGATAGGCAAAGCGTCTATGCAGGTCCACTCGGACTGATGATATAGTCAGCACATGTGTCTGCCGATGGTGTTGCATTGTCGTTGTAAAGCAACCGTTTCACGACCCCTTTAGGCGGGTATCTAGAAGGAGGCTATGATGTTACGGGGAATAAAGTATACACTGATGAACAAATGTGTACTGGCGAATATACTGGCGAGCTAATGCGTACGACGCTGCTGCAGTCCGAGCACGTTCCCGTTCAGCACTTCGTCGTCGTCATCCTCAGGCATCTACTTAGCCCGTGACATTACCCGCCGGCGGCAGAAGCACCGTCCCGGTGCGATCAATTCTCGGGGCGTGAGAAGTATGGCTTGAGCCGTGAGACGTGCACTATATCGGTCGGAACTGAAGCTGGTACTGACGTGGTATGGAGTGGAGCTATCTCATAGGTCACGCTGGTGACCTTGCGTATGACGCGGTAGGGGCCAACGTAACGGGACATCAGTTTTTCGCTGAGACCAACACGACGTGATGGTAACCACAGCAAGACGAGTGACCCCGGAGAGTACTGTACGTCGCGGTGCCGGCGATCGTAAGCACTCTTTTGGTTAAGCTGCGAGGCACATAAACGATCCCAGGCGACTTGGCGGGCGATGTCAGCTCGGGCCAGGGCATCACGAGCATAAGCAGTCGATGAGGCGGCGTCAGATTGGAGCATGGTGTCCATGGGCAAAGGCGGGTCATAACCGAACAGTAGGTAAAAAGGGGAAAATCCAGCTGTATCATGACGTGAACTGTTGTATGCGAAGGTAACGAAAGGTAAGTGGATGTCCCAATCTTTGTGATCCTTGGAAACGTACATCGCTAACATATTCGTCAAGGTACGGTTGAGGCGTTCCGTGAGGCCGTTGGTTTGCGGATGGTACGCTGTAGTGAACTTGTGGTGGGTAGAGTAGGATCGCAGGAGCTCGTCGACTACTTTAGATAGAATACAGCTGCCGCGGTCGGTGATCAACTGACGAGGAGCACCATGACGCAGAATGATGTCATGAAGAAGGAAATCGGCTACATCAGTAGCGCAGCTGGTGGGGAGGGCGCGTGTAACGGCATACCGCGTTGCGTAGTCGGTAGCAATAGCAATCCACTTATTACCGGTGGCCGACACGGGAAAGGGTCCTAGAAGATCGAGGCCGACTCGGAAAAATGGCTCATCTGGTACTTCAATGGGCTGGAGGGTACCAGCAGGTCTCAGAGCAGGTGTCTTGCGGCGCTGGCAGAGGTCGCATGCCGCAACGTACTGTCGCACAGAACGGTAGAGGCCAGGCCAAAAGAATCGGCGGCGAATGCGGTCATACGTGCGTGACACCCCTAGGTGTCCAGCGGAGGGGGCATCATGCAGCTGGGCCAAAACGTCTGAGCGAAGATGCACAGGAACAACGAGTAAAAGCACAGCACCATCAGGGCGGGTGTTGTAGCGGTGCAAGATGTCGTTGTGAAGAACGAACAGTTGTAAGGAGTGGTCAGGGTGGGGAGAGTGCAGACCATTGATAATAGCACGCAAAGAGGGGTCGCGGCGTTGTTCAGCAGCTATGTCGGTGAAGTCGGTAATTGAAAGAACGAGGGCCTCTTGCTCATCTTCCCTCGTGTCAGGGGGATCGACTGGGTAACGGGACAAGCAGTCGGCATCCTTGTGAAGTTGTCCGGATTTATAGGATACGGAAAAAGTGTACTCTTGTAAGCGCAGCGCCCAGCGACCAAGGCGTCCCGTAGGGTCCTTGAGCGAGGAGAGCCAGCAAAGCGCATGGTGGTCCGTAATAACTGAGAATGGTCGGCCATACAGGTACGGTCGGAATTTCGCAATGGCCCAGACGAGAGCTAAGCACTCGCGTTCTGTGATGGAATAATTTTGTTCCGAGCGCGACAACAGACGGCTTGCATACGCGACGACGCGGTGCATTCCTTGTTGCCGCTGCGCGAGCACTGCGCCTATGCCGTGGCCACTGGCGTCAGTACGAAGCTCCGTAGCAGCAGATGGGTCGAAGTGTGCTAGGACTGGTGGATTGGTGAGAATGTCGACGAGCGACGAGAAGGCGTTTGCTTGCTGTTGGCCCCAGGTGAATGCGACATCCGTTTTGAGGAGGCAGGTTAGAGGACGGGCTACTTCAGCGAACTTCTCGACAAAACGACGGAAATAGGAGCACAGTCCCAGAAAACTTCGGACGTCCTTGACTGAGCGGGGTGTGGGGAAGTGGCGAACTGCTCGGACTTTCGCAGGGTCTGGTTGAACGCCCGCAGCGTTAACAAGATGGCCGAGTACGCAAATTTGGCGTTGCCCAAAGCGGCATTTGGACGAGTTAAGTTGCAAGTTGGCACGTCGAAAAACATCAAGCACTGCGGACAGACGGGTAAGATGGTCGTCGAAAGTAGTCGAAAAAACAATAACGTCGTCAAGATAGCAGAGGCAGATGGTCCACTTCATGCCTCGAAGGAGAGAGCCCATCATGCGCTCAAATGTCGCGGGGGCATTGCATAATCCAAAAGGCATCATCTTGAACTGATAAAGACCATCAGGAGTCACGAAGGCCGTCTTCTCTCTGTCTTTGTCGTCCACAGCGATCTGCCAGTAGCCTGTGCGAAGGTCTATTGAAGAGAAATATTTGGCACCGTGCAAGCAATCGAGTGCATCATCTATGCGCGGTAGGGGATAGACATCTTTCTTGGTAATATGGTTGAGATGGCGGTAATCAACACAGAATCTCCAGCAATTGTCCTTCTTTTTAACAAGTACAACGGGTGAGGACCAGGGACTAGATGAGGGTTCGATTATGCCCTTATCAAGCATTTTATCGACTTCTCGCTGTATAATAGCACGCTCCGGGGCTGACACACGGTAGGGTCGTCGGCGAATGGGTCGAGCGTCACCGGTGTCGATGCGATGGGTTACTACAGATGTCTGGCCCAAATTACGGTAGCCGAAGTCAAAGATGTCCTGATAAGGAGCAAGCACACGGCAGAAAGCAGAGACTTGTTCAGAGGTGAGCTTGTCAGATAGCATTGGCTTGAAAAGGTCGGAACAGGAACGTGACGAGAACGACGTTGATGAAAAATCGGGTGGCGAATTGGTGGTTAGAGCGGAAACTGTGTGGTCGACCAGTGGTGTAAGATGCGCAAGTGACATGCCGCGAGGAATAACTTGCGCTGAGAGGCCGAAATTGAGGACGGGAAACGAAGTTCGGTTGTCCTTAACGGTAACCACCGTGTTGGGGAGTGCAACATTGCGTGTCATGGCGACGTCAGAAATCGGGGCAGCAACATAATCACCATCGGGTACTGCAGGATATGGCGAGAGTTGGACTTGGACTGCGGCTTGCGGCGGAAGTCTAAGGAAATCGACAGAGCGTAGACGAGGTGGGCTGGTAGAGACGGTCTCCGAAAAGGATGGTAGTTCGAGCTGAAGAAGACCTTTGGAACAGTCAATGAGCGCAGCGTGTGAAGTCAGAAAGTCGAGTCCAAGGATTAGGTCATGAGGGCAATTTTCCAGTACAGCGAACAAAACTGAAGTTTGATGCTTAGAAATTGTTAATCGCGCAGTGCACATTCCAAGCACAGCAGGAGTACTCCCATCCGCGGTACGAACGGTAGGTGCAATCGCAGGCGTCAGAACTTTTTTGAGGCGGCGGCGGAGGTCTGAGCTCATCACAGATATTTGTGCACCGGTATCAATAAGAGCCGTTATAGGTAAATCATCAACGAGAATTGTTAGGAGGTTGCACCGCTGGTCGGGAGTAATCAGAGGATTTGCAGTCCAAGTCGTGTATGCAGCGTCACCTCCGGGGGCTGCACCGGCTAGTTTTCCGAGCGACGGTCGTAAGGAGACCGAGAACGGCGGGGTTGGGGCGAGCGGGACTGACGACGCACGGGCGATGGCGAGCGGCTGGTCCGGCGTTCTGGATTATACTCTGCACCTGTCTCAGCACGGTAGGACGGGGCATAAGGTGCACGTTCAGAGCGAGGCCGCCAATCATAGAAGCTCGGTCGAGGTGATGAGGTCCACCGGCTGCGGCAATGGCGAGCGATGTGTCCTATCCGATGGCACGTAAAACATATGGGCCGATCATCATGAGTGCGCCATTCAGCTGGGTTTCGTCGTGGCGCGAACGTGCGGTTCGGAGTGGCAGCCGCAACGACTGGAGCCGAGCTGGAAGTAGCAGAGGCATTTTGATGAGGTGGCGAAATGCCCATATTCGCGATCTCTTGGCGAACCACGGCCTGTATCATTGAAACAGCACCGAGGTTGTGTCCTGGCGCGCTGACGCTAGACATAGCGGGAGCCATGGCCTCGAGTTCCCGACGGACTATTCTGGTGACGTTTTCTGGCGCTGGTGGTTGGTGTAGTGTGGGCAAATCTTCGCAAGAGGACGTAGCCGCCGTGTTGGGAAGGCGGTCAAATCGGTGAACTATGCGCCTACTTTTTGCCTGTTCGAAGCGACGACATGCTTCGATGACCGACTCCACCGTCGAGCAGTCCTTGCACAGGAGAAAATTGAAGGCATCATCCGCAATTCCTTTCAGGATGTGTCCGACTTTGTCCTCGTCGAGCATGTCCTTGTCGACCTTGCGGCACAAAGCCAACACGTCCTGGATGTACGCGATGTACGGCTCCGTGGATGTCTGGGCACGAGTCGCAAGCTCTTTCTTTGCGGCCACTTGACGTCCGATGGGTTTCCCAAATAGATAGCGCAATTTCTGCTTACAGACGTCCCAGCTAGTCAACTCTTCTTGATGTGTCTCGTACCAGAGTTTTGCCGTGCCATGCAAGTAGAAGATGATGTTCGCCAGCATAAGCGTTGGACCCCAATGGTTGCTGCTGCTGACGCGCTCATATTGAACAAGCCAGTCATCGACGTCTATGCCACTTGTGCCGTTGAATGGACCTGGGTCACGAGGTTGCACCACAACGATCGGCTGCGGGGCTGACGGATCTTGTTGACATTGAGTAGCCTGGTCAGTCATCGTGGTAGCTGCAATGCGCCGTCCGCTGCGAAGATCCAGCTCGTTGGGCTGTATAGCGAGTGGTACCCCGCACCTTCCACCTATGATGTTACGGGGAATAAAGTATACACTGATGAACAAATGTGTACTGGCGAATATACTGGCGAGCTAATGCGTACGACGCTGCTGCAGTCCGAGCACGTTCCCGTTCAGCACTTCGTCGTCGTCATCCTCAGGCATCTACTTAGCCCGTGACAATATGATTGGTGGCTAAAATCAAGGCACGAGTGTAAATTAAACCATTCACTGCGAAGTACTAGTCCTATACTTCATTTAGAGAAAAGGAAAAGATAAATCTTGTTGTCTTGTTAGTGGTTCACTGAGTATTACGGCTAGGTGGCTTTAGCCGCCGCCCGATCTAAAGGGTACAGCCACATCCATCCATCCATCCGTCCGTCCGTCCGTCCGTCCGTCCGTCCATCCATCCATCCATCTGTCCAACCGTCCATCCGTCGATCCATCCGTCCATCCATCCATCCATCCATCCATCCATCCATCCATCCATCCATCCATCCATCCATCCATCCATCCATCCGTCCATCCGTCCATCCATCCGTCCGTCCGTCCATCCATCCATCCATCTATCCATCCATCCGTCCGTCCGTCCGTCCGTCCGTGGACATTTCCCTCGGTGACTCCGAATTGTCGTCCGGCCGCACTGTTGCCGATTTCCTCGGCAGCTTCGATGACCTTTCTTTTGAATGCAGCCGAGTACTGGTTGCGATGCCCTGGCATGTTGCACCTTTGCGAAATGATGCACAGACCACAGCGAGGTTCATACGTCCGCCCGTACGCTGTCCAAGCGCCCAAAAACTCAACAACAAAGAGAGAAATGGCGCTAGCGCTCACTTTTGACACGCGAGGGCGCGAAGATAAAAAGTCAAGTCAAAGTCAAATCAAAGGACTGTGGGACGCCTCGCGTTGGGTGCTCACGGGAAGACGACAAACGAGGCTGTAAAGGGCGATATGGGGTGGGCAGGTTTTGAGGCGAGGGAAGCGCAGAGCAAAATAAGGTTCGAAGAAAGGCTAAGAAATATGAAGGAGAGTAGATGGGCAGAGAAGGTGTTCCGTTATTTGTATAGGAAGAGCGTGGACACACAGTGGAGAAAAAGAACTAGAAGACTCACTAGTAAATATACGGCTGGTATTGTGAGCCATATGTCAACAAAGAGCGTTAAGGGAAAAGTCAGGGAGGCGGAGAGGATTTACTGGATGGCAGCTATGGAGAAAAAACCGGCTTTGAGTAACTACCGAAAGGGCAAAAATGAAATAAGGAGGGAGGCATTTTACGATAATTCAAGGGGAAGCGCTTTACTGTTTGAAGCGAGATCGGGTTGCCTTAGAACGCGTAGTTATAAAGCAAGATTCAGTAAAGAAGAAGAACAATGCACATGCTGCGGGAAAGATAAGGAAACGGCGGAGCATGTTCTGATTGAATGTGGAGATATCCACCCAGGTGTACGTTTGGGCACGAGCCTACAGGAAGCCTTGGGTTTTAGGGACAACAATGGAAAGCTGAACACACCCGCGATTGAAATAAGTAAGAGACGGTTAGAGTATTGGTGGCAGATAATTAGAGAGAAAGGACAAAAATAAATATTGGAAAAATAAAATATGGACAGTGTGCCGTAAATGGCAGAGAACTTAAGCTGAAAATTTACCCTTTTTTCCATTAAGATAGAATTTATCGAAGTAGAGGCATTAGGCCAACATAAAAAAAAGAAAAAAGGTTTTTTTTTTTTTTTTGTCGAGCCTGGTGGCATACTTGTCACCACCCCGTTATAAAGGGGACGCTCATAGCATCCATCCATCCATCCATCCAAGTCGTTGCCACTCGTAGACAAAACGAAGCCGTAGCCAAACGGCAGTTACGAAACCAAAACTTGAAGCACAATTTTTGTTTTTTGGGCAAGTTTTCGTTCGGATCCGCACATAGTACGAAGCGAACATTTGGAACACTAATATTAAAAAAAAACATCGTCATATACGCGGGTATTTATGGCACATGAACAATCCAGGTTTTTTTTTTTTTGCCGCCGCCACCGCCGCCGTCATTCACCGTATATGTGAACGTATCTATATAACGAACACTCAATGAAAAAAAAAAGCCGCCCACACTCGGCGCTCAGCTCATCGCGATGCGCCGACGCGTGCTTATCTCGCATGCACGTGTATGTACTTTGCCCCATGGATGGATGCCTGTGCGCGAGCGCTTATGCTTTGGTGGGGGAATCGTGTGCCATCGGCTTTCACTAGAACGAAAGCGGTGGTTGCCGGCCCACAAAGGTCACTTTGGTCTTTGCACAGGCCCCTATTGAGAAAACAGCGCGCTTTTCATACACAATGAGGTGTAAAAACTGAGACACTTGTTAGTTTGTACGCATCTGTACCTGTGATTACGCATCGTGCATCGTTTTTGTTTAAACAGCGTGTTATGTGTCGAGCGTTAAACGTTCTTAGTTCGTTCTCGTCCTGCGAGTATCGTTTTCGTGCGTCATTTTTGTGTGAGCAGCACGATGCACGTTTCGATCTGCTTGCCGTTTTCAGCGTTACATTCCAAGTTGTTGCTGCCGCATTTATTGCTTCGCCCTTGCGGTGAAACTGGAACTTTTTTATTTTTTACGTGTTTACTGCCTTTAACCTACCGCTGCGTTTTCTCGGAGCTCGTAGATGGCCATCCTGATGGAACCAAACAATTTTAGGAGCACTCTCTATCTCAATTGATGATGCAGATATAATGTAATGATGTTGAGCAATCTGGAAAAACTTGTTCAGTGACTATTTTCATAGCAAATAGACACAATACTGGTCGAATAAAATAGCAAATCCTGAATCCCAGCAAATACATTTTTATAGGACAAAAGTTATATTATTTTGACCTTAAAATATACTCTGCAATATAATTTGAACTTGGCTGGTCCTCTAGCATGTGCCCGACCTCAAGAGGTTACCAGTAAAAAAGCGAAAGATTGTGGGATGCATCGTCTGCTGCCGGCTTCCGGTTCGAGGAGAGTAGACGACGGCGAAACGCTCCACCGCAAGCCTCACATTGTTCAGAATTCGCGCTCGCGGTCGCCTCTTTATCTTTGTCCTGCTAAATTATGGTCGGTTGTTCAGTCGTTGGCTGTTCCAACTCGAGCGTGAAAGGCAAACGCATGTTTGGATTCCCATGGAACGGAGATGGAAAAATGCGGTGGACCGCAGCTGTGAAGAGAGCCACAGCGGCAGCCTTTGAATACGGAACGTTGAATAGAGTGTGCGAAAACAATTTTATCACAGATATGTGTGTATTCCACAATAATAAAAACCTTGCGCATTAATTTGATGCGAATGCTATGTTGAAAAATAAATAGTCACGCAGGTGCGCCTAGCAAAGATATTAGACAGTTATAGTTTAGCGTTAGCGTGATAGCGTAGTTTAAGGGAATGACGCTACCGTGCAGCAAACGTTCGTTGTAGGCAGCGTCTTATAGTTTAGCGAAATAGTTCTTACATGGTTTACGTGCCCCCAAGTGGGATGGTTACGCCACCTATTAGATGGTTAATAAGTTAAACAGTGAAAATGAAAATAAAACGAGAATGTTTGCCTATGCCACCGCGCGAAGCATTGTTAGAAGTTTATTTTTGTGATAATAAAAGTAAATAATTATGAACCACGTACAAAACGCGAAAACATCTACGTTGCCGATTTGTTTACATTGATCTTGTAGTTAGGCCTAGGCACGTTCGAAATGGGAAGCTATCTCAAAAAAACTACGTCAACTTATTCGTAATACTCAGTCATCGAAGCTAACTGAAGGCAAGCGAAGCTACTTTGAACAGTCGTTTGCTGCGAACAAGGTGAATTTTTCAACAACTACGCCAAAATCACTTCGAAGCGGGCGTCCGAGAGCACCGCCATGTTTACCTACACTACGTCCACCTACGCTACCTTAAATCTGAAAAAATACCGTGCGTACGGTCAGCGGTACGCGTAACGTACGTATCTGCGCATGCGCACTTCGATTCCGGTATCACGGTACGCCCGGTATCACGGTAAACCTGGTATACTATGACTCTATATTATGGGAATGCACGGATGAAATCTACCTGTCATATGAGATGAGCGCGGAGCATTGCTTCCATATACATGATTGATTTGTGGGGTTTAACGTCCCAAAACCACCATTTGATTATGAGAGACGCCGTAGTGGAGGGCTCCGGAAATTTTGAGCACCTGGGGTTCTTTAACGTGCACCCAAATCTGAGTACACGGGCCTACAACATTTCCGCCTCCATCGAAAATGCAGCCGCCGCAGCCGGGAATCGAACCCGCGACCTGCGGGTCAGCAGCCGAGTACCTTAGCCACTAGACCACCGCGGCGGGGCCTTCCATATACATGACAAAAAAAATGCGAAAACTTCACTCAAGAGTAAGTTTACACAAAGCAGCCCCGCCGCGGTGGTCTAGTAGCTAAGGTACTCGGCTGCTGACCCGCAGGTTGCGGGATCGAATACCGGCTACGGCGGCTGCATTTCCGATGGAGGCGGAAATGTTGTAGGCCCGTGTGCTCAGATTTGGGTGCACGTTAAAGAACCCCAGGTGGTCGAAATTTCCGGAGCCCTCCACTACGGCGTCTCTCATAATCATATGGTGGCTTTGGGACGTTAAACCGCACAAATCAATCAATCATCAATCAAGTTTACACAAAGCACTGGACGGGTTCATTCGTGCTTATCTTGGTCAAACTGTGCGCCAGGATGGATCCCAAAGGAAGAAGTGCGTTAAACAAGCGCAGGGTTTGGATTCTTCGGCGCCGTCTATGTCTGATTGTATTGTTTATTTGCCGCCATGTCACGCAGCTTGAGCAAGATCAGCGTTCAACTAATCATAGGGTTTCGACTAAGAAATGCATCTTATCGCGCGCTGATGATTTAAAAAAAAAAGATATCTCAACGCGCTCGATAAGTGCTGTGCTTCATGCCGATCGACCGACGATGTCGGCCGAAGCAGCGATCCCGAAATGAACTCTTAGCACACTGCTACAGTCATCCCTATCCCCTGAGATTTTTAAAATGGTGACTTTTTATCTGGAGTAACGTATATCATACAATGAAAGCTGTCTTCTGTATCGACTGATAGCCAAACTGACAGTACCCCCGAGCAGCATAAAAGCATTGCAGAACATTTTGGTGGGATAAAAAATTTCCTAACCGTTCATGGCTTTCGTAGCTTGTCATTGTCGCAGTCACGGTTTGCAGAAACAAAAAAAAAAAGACAACTTCTGAAGCACTGACATTGCATGGAGAGGTGCTGTTTTCAATGGGGGGGGGGGGGGGGGGGGTACAAAAATAAGGCCGTGCCGCCCGCGTAGTGCGTCGAACCGGAAGCCGTTGTATCCCACAGTTCCCAGCGATTGCCTATTTTACCGGTAACTATAGGGGTTTAAACGATGGTTCTGATAGTAGCAGCAGCATCCAACTCTCCTGCATTTACCGTAGGTGTGCACGTGTTCTTCGTGCCTCCTTTTGTCTTTGTGCTAAGTTTGCACTGCAACCAGCTGCTTGACGAACAGTGAATGCATTAATCACACATCATCTGCAATCGCTTTCTTTTTACCTGCCCGAGGTAGATTTTAGTACAATAACGAATATGCTCACATGAAATAATGACAGGTTTTGTCCCATTATAAAGCATGCCTTCTTTTCTTTTCTTTTTAGGTAACATTTGTTCAAACACACCTTAGGCTGCGCAATTTGAGATAAAACAAACAATACAAAAGCAGCGTTCACAGTAACCTAGTCGGGACCAATCTTACTAATGTTTAGCACCATCGGCGTAAAAAGATGGCGACCACATAGGGCAAGTTAAAGCAAATGAAAACAATGACACACCACTGTAAGTCTAATCAAGAGTGCACCTGCAAGCGAAAATTTTTATTACTTGTTGAACTAGTGGCAAGAAGCTGCTTGACATATATTCTCAGCATTACACAGAATCACATGTATAGCAGGACAGACAGGCAGTGGTTCATATGATATGTGTCAACATCCCATTCGAGGTTACTGAGAAGTCCTTCGATCAATGGAGGACAGTAAGTGCGCTGGCAGTTGTATGCAGGACATATTTTCTTCTTTATAGTGCTAAAGTGCTGCATAAGAGGGTTGCGTAACATCAAATGAAAAGTTTATTGTTTTCTGGCTTCATATTTTTTTATTACCAGAAGTAAAGATGGAATAGTGTATTTCCTGCTTGAAAAGGGATGTTTGTCTGCTAAGTTTAGACAGTAAAATTCAATTTTCACCCTTTCAACACATAATATATGAAGGACACGCTACAACTAGGGCAAATGCTGCTAAATGAGTAAGCGATGTACGTTCTCCCCTTTAACCTACGGGATATACCAACTGATTTTGTCTGTCCCTTCAGGGCGAAATTCACTCAAGTGAACTATTACACACACACAAAAAAACTCTTTACCTATTGCTGAATAATCTTCAGGAGATCTCTTTGTGCTTTAAACATATGCTTCAAGTATTCCCGGTCATTGAAAAAAAAATAAAAAAATACCACAGAGATGGAAGTTTGTTGTCGGAAAACTTTATTCTGAAAGTTCGAAGGCATGCGTCATTGTAGTGATGGAAGTAACTTTTAACATTTTACAGGAAGGGTAATAATTTGGAGCAGCCATTGCGGAGCAGAAGAAAATGCTAACTAAGAGTAGCCACTGGTATTTTAGCAGGAGAAAATCGCCCACACTATAAAGAAGTTGAGAGCATTGTCGAAGCATCTCGTAAATGCTAATATATTCAAGAGGCAATAATAAAGCTAAATTTCATGAAGGATATAATCGCAGGTGGTCAAAAATGTGCCCCGAAATAAGCCACAATTCGAAATACTAGTATTTGTGGCAGAAATCAAATCAAACCAAAAAAAGCTGAGTGCCATATTTTAGAAGTAACCACAGTCCCATATAAGTGTTGCCAAAACAGCAGTAGAAAATCAGTACGAGGTAAACACAATCCTGCTAATTTTCACATTTTACCACACTAGCCTGCATGTCTAACAGAGAAAAAGAAAGAACAGCCAAATGAGATATATGCTTAATATGCCAGTTTTTGTCACGCAAATGAGATCAGAGCTGATAATGCTGCACACATGTAGCACACTGGGATGATAGTACACATATTCTTTTCAGTTTTTCTAGTCGGTCAAACACAAAAATTCGTCATTCTCATTCTATAGGTGTTATTTCGGAGCAGGTTCCGAGCGATTCCTAAGGTAAATTAATATTTGGAGCAGTTTAGACGAATCGGAGCAGCACTTCCATTACAGCCACCAGATCTGCGCGGAACACGCAACATATTCACGGCGAAGACTGGAAGAGCGGCCTGTCAGAGCCTTTTCTAAACACTCTTTCGGGTAACTACTAGAAGCACAGCGCCCGTACGGTAAGCGGTATGGGTAACGTAAGGTAAGCGGTATGGGTAACGTACGTATCTGTGCATGCGTACTTCGATACCACTCGCCATCACGGTACGCCCGGTATACAACTGTCTATTGTCTAGTCAAAAACTTCGACCTGTGCTGGTGTGGGTTCAGTGTAAGTGTGAAGAAATAAAAGTTATTCGAAGGTCGGAGGTTCAGTTCCTGCTCATGGGAAGTTATCTTTGCACCCACTTTTCTTTCTTCACATTTACATTACAATTGGGTGTAATAACTTCCCCTTACATTCCTTGGCATTATTGTCTGTTATATCTCATATATATATATATATATATATATATATGTGTGTGTGTGTGTGTGTGTGTGTGTGTGTGTGTGTGTGTGTGTGTGTGTGAGATATATCTAGATATATCTATATATAGGCGATCTGCTACAAGTGGCGTCACGCGATAATTCACTGGTGAAGTCTCTTCAAGAACTGTGTACGCCCGATAAACCGAGGCTGAAATTTTTCACACAAACCAGGTGTGCGAACAGGCGTCAAAAGGAGCACTTCGTCTCCAGGTTGGAAGGATACAGCGCGATGCGATTCGTCATAAACTAGCTTTCTGTCTTGCTGTCGGGCTTCAGTGTTTATTTATTTTTATTTATTTACAAAATACTGTCAACCCTCCTTGAGGGTTATTACAGGAGTGGAAAGGATACAAACATTATACAAGCAAGGCAATATAGTGGCAATACAAGAAGAGTACATAAGAAACGCGCGATCATGATAATAAGTAATGTATACATCATACAGGCATAGTTGCCTTGAACCAAATGATGAAGAAAAATAAAATAAAATGTTACAGTGTGGATGCTTTCTCCCGAACGCAATTAGGTTAACACCTGGAACTTGGGAGCACAGACATGAGTTTTTCAACGCTTTCTAAAAATTTTTGAAGTGTTGGCTGTGCTACAGTATCTGGATCAAGCGCATTCCATTCTCTTATTACGCGAGGGAAAAATGAAAACCTGAAGGTATTGTTACTGCAGAAATATTCTTTGAAGATGAGGTCGTGTTTTTGGCGCACTTTCCCTTTTTCTTTTATAGTAGTGAAGACGGAGGCATTAGTTTTAAAGTGGCCGTGCAACAGTTGATAAAAGAACTTCAACCGATGTATTTTTGCTCTATCGCGAAGCGTAGGTAGCTCTGCTCGGAGCAGAAGCTCGGAAGGGGAATCCGTTCGCCTATAGCGGTTAAAGATAAATCTTACCGCCTTGCGCTGTACGCTCTCGAGCAAAGCTATGTCAGTATTTGTTGAAGGAAACCACACTATATTCGCATATTCTAGCATAGGTCTTATAAAGGAAATGTAAGATAAGCGCTTGGTATCTGTGGTAGCGTAGCGTAGGGTCCGTTTTAGAAAAATCAACTTGTTTATTGCCTTTTTCGTCACCTGATGTATATGCGCAGTCCATTTGAGGTCAGATGATATTAGAAGCCCTAAATATTTATACTGAGTTGCTGTGCGAAGGGTGACACCATTAAGTGAGTATGGAAATAATAGTTTGTTTTTCTTTCTGCTTATGTTCATCACGACCGTTTTTTCGGAATTAATAACCATCTGCCAATCATGGCACCACTGGGCTACGTTGTTTAGGGAATCGTTAAGGGCAACCTGATCGTCAATGTGTTTGATTTCACTGTAAATCATGCAGTCATCTGCAAACAGTCTAATTTTAACGTTTACTGATTCAACAATGTCATCTATGAATAACAGGAACAAGAGCGGAGCGAGAACGGATCCCTGCGGAACGCCCGAAAGAACTTTAACAGTGTCAGAATTTTGTCCATTATAGTGCACAAACTGGTAGCGGTCTGAAAGGTAATCACTAATCCATTCAACTATTGGACCATTGCCTAGTTTGTCTATGAGTTTAGTGATGAGTTTAGAGTGGGACACGCGGTCGAAGGCCTTAGAGAAATCTAAAAAAATTACATCGATTTGTGATTGTTCATTTATTGCCAGCCCGAAGTCATGTATAGCCTCTGCAAGTTGAGTGACAGTAGATAGCCCACTTCTGAACCCATGCTGAGAAAGAGAGATGAGGTTGTTTTCTTCTACATGCTTGGTTAATAACTTTAAGATAATGTGCTCGAGAATTTTGCAACTAGTGCAAGTTAAAGAAATTGGCCGGTAGTTCGTTGGGATAGAAGTATCACCAGATTTGTGCACTGGCACAACTTTCGCGATTTTCCACTCCGCCGGAAGACGGCAATCGCTAATTGACTTTGTAAATATGAGATGGAGGTACTTGCTAATGGGTTCAGCATAGCGTTTAAGGAAGGTGTTTGGTATTTCGTCTGGGCCACTACTTTTCTTTTCATCAAGGTCTAATAGCAGTGAAAGAATGCCAGGTACTGTCATATTTAACGACGGAAGTGATCTGCCTTGGTCATCGTGACGGGAACCCGGTGTAATCTTTCGGAGGTTATCAGTGCTAAAAACAGAGTGAAAGTAAGAATTGAAATTATTCGCCTTTTTCTTGCCCTCTTCAGCTGGAAACACCGATAATGTCGACCGTTTTACGCTTATGTAGCGCCAGAATTTATCGGGTGCGCTTTTAATAAACTTTTGTAGGGTGTATCCATAAAAATGCCGTTTTGCGTCTCGTATCTTTCCTTTTAAGGTCGATGTCAGCGTTGCTATTTGTGAGCTAGCACTTCCTAGCGTTTTTTTTGCCTTCCTTACACGCTTGATTTTGCGCTTAAGGTGAATTATGTCGCGGGTAACCCATGGGTTGTGCTTTCTTGTAACCAGTTTTCGTTTGGGAATAAAGTTAGAAATACAATGCATGATATGATGCTTAAACTGTGCCCACACTTCATCTATGCTCGTGTTATCTGCACATAGCTCAGAAAACTCGGGATACTCGTGCGACAGGTAACTCATTATCGCCGCATCATTAGCTTTATTGAAGGAGGGCACATATTGCACTGGGCCAGATTGCCGTATTGGAGTTGCTAAAGGCAAAGTACACAAAACTATTTTATGATCCGATATGCCATTAATTGTTTCAACACTTGCACTGTCGGTGGAAAAGTGATCACTTGCAAATACAAGGTCTAACACTGAGTGCGACTGTCCTTGTGTTCGTGTATTTTCGACAACAAGCTGAGTTAGGTTAAAAGCAAATAAGAAGTCGATGACTATATTATTCGACAGGGGACCTGGACTTAATGAGGACCAATTTACATCAGGTAGGTTGAAGTCACCTGCCATGATAATCCTGCCACCGAGCATATGTAAATTCATATAATCCAGAAGGGGGTTTAGGTACGACGCATCGGCGTTCGGGGGCCTATAAACGGCGCCAACATACACGTAGCCGTCTTTCAGGAGAAGCTTACACCAAACCGCTTCGACACTGTTCACCTCTGGCATGACCGTGTAAGCGATTCCCTGCCGTAAAACAATTGCTACTCCTCCGCCTCTAGTGTCCCTATCTTTGCGGACAATTGTGTAGCTCGGTGGCACAATTTCATGGTCATATATATTTGAATGTAGCCACGTTTCACTCACAGTAACAATATCAGGTTTTTGGGCCAATAAAACAGCTTCAAATTGTTCTGCCTTGTTCACAAGACTTCGCGCGTTTACATTTAGAAGGGTTATGGGCGTTGTCGTCGAGAAGACTGCGCCGTTGGTAGTTGCTCTTCGTTTTTTTTATTTACTTGTGCGATATTTTTACTGTCTTCGTCCCAAGTAAAAAGACGACCGTTTATCTGAACTTTGTCAAAAATAAGCCTTACCCTTTCCCCTCTATCGCGGTTTTCTTTCGTGATTTTCCACAGTTTTCTTCTAGTTTCACGCACGCCAAACGAGTAATCCTCGCTTATTGAGTAACCGCTCCCTTTCAGTTTGGAACAGGACTGGAGTATTTTAACTTTGTCGCGATAATCGAGCAACTTGAGAATTATTGGCCTGTTTTTCGGATCGCCTTCTCTAGTTCTACCAAGTCGGTGGATACGTTCAATGCCTGCACTCTTTACGTCTAGTATATCTTCAAATATTTCCTTTGATACGAGGTTATGAAGCTCTTGAAAGGACTCGTTTTGTTGTTCCTCAACTCCGTACACAATCAGGTTGGACCTCCGACTTCTGTTCTCTAGTTCTTCGATTTTCCTATTCATGCCTTTGATGTTATTTTCTAGTTCCACTATTCGCTTTACGCAATCAGAAACCTGCTTTTCCAGTCCACTAATTTTTTCAAGTTTCTTATCGATTGCAGTTAGTTTCTGATTTGTGACGGATTTTTCTTTCTTGATTTCCTTTATGTCGTCTGCGATTGCCTTTAGTTGCTTTGACCAATCGCCCTCTGTAGGCCCTGGATTAGTTTCTACGTCGCCACTAAGTAACAACAGGTAGCGAAGAGAATCAGTCACGTTAGTAAGCATTTCGCACATTGACCATGGGCATGGCAGCAAGAATAAGCAAACGTTATTGCTACGGTGACACTTTCCGTATCGTTTGCTCACCTGTACGAAAAACATGATCGGGTTTGAAGTCCGTATCATGGCGTTGCCGCCATGCCCACTGTCAGGTGCCGCGGTGAAGAGCCGTTTTATAGTCCCGTTGACGAATGCATCCGTTAACGCCCCTGGTGGATCCGATGACGTCATCTGTGCTCCTCCGGGAACGATGTTTAGCCGATGAAAGACCACGGGCATCGGCTTTTCTTGATCGGTTACCGAGAACATAGCTGGCGATGAAGGGGCGTTGTTCATCGGTGATAGCCACGCTGGGACAAACAGCAATCCAAGCAGAACCTGTACGAAAAACATGATCGGGTTTGAAGTCCGTATCATGGCGTTGCCGCCATGCCCACTGTCAGGTGCCGCGGTGAAGAGCCGTTTTATAGTCCCGTTGACGAATGCATCCGTTAACGCCCCTGGTGGATCCGATGACGTCATCTGTGCTCCTCCGGGAACGATGTTTAGCCGATGAAAGACCACGGGCATCGGCTTTTCTTGATCGGTTACCGAGAACATAGCTGGCGATGAAGGGGCGTTGTTCATCGGTGATAGCCACGCTGGGACAAACAGCAATCCAAGCAGAACCTGTACGAAAAACATGATCGGGTTTGAAGTCCGTATCATGGCGTTGCCGCCATGCCCACTGTCAGGTGCCGCGGTGAAGAGCCGTTTTATAGTCCCGTTGACGAATGCATCCGTTAACGCCCCTGGTGGATCCGATGACGTCATCTGTGCTCCTCCGGGAACGATGTTTAGCCGATGAAAGACCACGGGCATCGGCTTTTCTTGATCGGTTACCGAGAACATAGCTGGCGATGAAGGGGCGTTGTTCATCGGTGATAGCCACGCTGGGACAAACAGCAATCCAAGCAGAACCTGTACGAAAAACATGATCGGGTTTGAAGTCCGTATCATGGCGTTGCCGCCATGCCCACTTTATATACGAGCACGTTTATACGAGCACGTTGGCGGCACTGTGCGAGTCGTGAAACGTATTCCTCTGAAGAGGATGGAGACGAATTCGCTTGGCAGGTAAAGAAAGAGACGTCCAGGAAAGAAGTAGGGGAGCGCCCATAAACTAGGTAAAATGGCGAGTAGCCGGTTGTCCGCTGAATGGCCGTATTGTAGGCGAAAGTGACGAATGGTAGAACTACGTCCCAGTTTTTGTGATCTGGTTGAATATAGGCGGCGATCATGTCAGCAAGAGTGCGGTGGAATCGCTCAGTGAGGCCGTTCTGGGGATGATAACTAGAGGCAGTCTTGTGAGTTGTGCCGGGGGCGTGAAGAAGTTCGTTCACTAGCTGTGAAAGAAAGAGCCTTCCACGGTCACTGAGCAACACATGTGGAGCACCATGACGCAGTATAATGGCTCGGAGGATGAAATCGGCAATTTCAGAAGCTGAACCACTAGTAATGGATGCCGTCTCGGCGTAGCGCGTCAAATGATCAACGGCTGTTACTATCCACCGGTTTCCAGCAGCACTAACTGGGAGGGGGCCATAACGATCGACGCCTACAACTTCGAATGGTGTGGCTGGGCACGGAAGAGGCTGTAGTGTACCGGCGGGAGCAGATGTTGGTAGTTTTCTACATTGACGAGTAGTGCAGGACCCGACGTACCAAGCTACACTAGTGGTAATGATTGGTCAATAAAACCGACTTCGAAGGCGATCGTAGGTTTTATGGTAACCAAGGTCACCAGCAGTCCAATGGTCATGAAGCACTCTGAGGACTTCGGACCGAAGTGATCGGGGTAGGACGGGAACCCAGCGCTGACCGTCAGGATGGCAAATTTTGCGGTACAGCACCGAGTTGTCCAGCTTAAATTGCGAGAGTTGGCGACGGAGCCTTGCATTAGGTGGACGGGAACTGCCAGTGAGGTAACATATAATACGTCGACAATATGGTTCAGCCAACTGTCGAGAAGGAAAATCGTGGAGGTCGTCCGAAGGCAGCTGGTCCATAGAGGCGAGAGAGGAAACCGCCGTAGACGTGGACTCCGAGGGCGTGTTGTGCAAATTGATTGCGGAAACCCCGAGTGGAGTCGCATGGTAGTGGGCAGCGAGAAAGAGCGTCGGCGTCACTATGCTTCCTGCCACACTTGTATACGATCTCAAAATCATATTCTTGGAGGCGTAGAATCCAGCGTCCGAGGAGTCCCGACAAGTTCTTGAGTGTCGAAAGCCAACATAAAGCGTGGCGGTCGGTCACAATGGTGAAATGGCGGCCATGCAGATATGGAAGAAATTTCTGTACTGACCAAACGATGGCGAGGCATTCCTGCTCGGTGATCGTGTAGTTCCTCTCGGATGCGCAGAGGACGCGGCTGGCGTATGAACGACTCGCTCTCGCGAAGAATTGTCGCGTTGCAGGAGCACGGCTCCTAAACCGAGGCCGCTAGCGTCTGTGTGCAGGAAGGTCGGTGCATTATCGCGAAAATAAGAAAGTACAGGGGCAATCGTGAGGGCACTCTTCAACCTGTCGAAAGCCAATTCACATTCCTGAGGCCACTGAAAGGGCATACCGAAGTGGTGCGGCTATGGAGGCAAAGTTTTGTATGAATCGCCGAAAGTAAGAGGCGAGACCAAGGAAACTTCGTAAATCTTTGTTTGTCAGGGCGAGGAAAGCGAAGCACTGCAGCAGTTTTACCAGGGTCTGGACGAATTCCGTCCTTGCTCACAACATGACCGAGTACCTTGATTGATCTGCTGGCGAAATGGTACTTTTTGGTGTTAATTTGAAGACCAGCGCCCGCAAGACAAGTCAGGACCTCGCCCAAGCATTGCAGATGTTGAGGAAACACCGATGAAAAGACAACAATGTCATTGAGGTAACATAGGCAAGTCTTTCATTTCAGGCCACGCAGCACGGTGTCAATCATGCGCTCAAAAGTTGCGGGCGCATTGCATAGACCGAACGGCATAACATTGAATTCGTATAGGCCGTCCGGGGTTGCAAACGCAGTTTTTTCTTTATCATCTTCGTGCATGGGGATTTGCCAATGGCCGGAACGCAAGTCGAGGCTTGAAAAGTATTCAGCACCCTGTAAGGAATCTAGGGCGTCATTGATGCGTGGCATGGGGTATACGTCCTTCCTAGTGATCTTATTGAGTGCTCGGTAATCGACACAAAATCATACGGAACCGTCTTTTTTACGCACCAGAACGATGGGCGACGACCAAGGACTGGTTGAGGATCGGATTATCTCCCGTTGGAGCATATCGTCTACGTTTTCTTCAATGATTTTTCGTTCGGCTAGAGAGACGCGGTACGGACGGCGGTGCACAATGGATGATCCGTCGGTCTGAACACGATGTGCTGTAGCGGTTGTCTGACCCAGGGTGGATGAATAAACGTCAAAGGAGTTTGCATGCTTTTCCAACAAATCAAGCAGCTGCTGCTTCTGTGAGTCTGTCAAGTCTTTGTTGATGGCTGCTGTAAAGGCCGAGGAAGCAGCATGATCTGCAGGATGGCCTTTAGAGGAGACAGGGGTAAGAGGCACAACGTACACAGGCTCCAGATCGGCAACGCAGGTGACAGTAGTGCCCCGTGGCAAAAAATTTTTATCTTGTGTGGTGTTGGTAGCAGCGAGGACAGTAGATCCATTGTTGAAGCGAGCCACACCTGATGCGAGAGCTATGCCTTTATTAAGGCAACGCGGTGACGGAGTGACTAAAATGTCACCAGAGTCGACGTCGTTGGACAAAACTGTGACTAATTGATGTTCGTTTGGTGGTAACTCGATGTCTACAGCAGCGATGAGTCGAAGTGGCCTGTAGGTTTGGTTGTTGAGCAAGTGGTCCGTGTCAGTAAGATGGACGACACGTTGTGCACAACAAATAGCCGCAGAAGCAGAGGAAAGAAAGTCCCAGCATAAAATGAGTTCATGGGAGCACGGGGATAGCACAGCAAATTCTATATGATGAAGAATTTCGTCGATTAGTACACGGGCAGTACAGAGAGCGGAAGGGCGAATCATTGTTCCCTGGGCTGTAACCAGTGTCCGTCCATCATAAGGCGTCGTGACTTTTTGAAGAAGGGCACACAAATCAGCACGAATAGCAGAAAACGCAGCCCCAGTGTCCACCAAAGCATCAACGTCCACTCCCTCAACTGTGACCGCAATCATATTGTAGGTGCGTGCTGGAGGAATTGGAGTCCTGTGTTGGAATGCAGTTTGTCCTCCAAAAACTGCATCGCTTAGTTTTCCGGACGCCGATCAGAAGTAAGGGAAGCAGGCTGAAGAGGAGAAGAGGACCCTAACGGAAAAATTGCCATGATGGATACTGGAAAACATGGTGGGCGTAGTGGAAATAATAGTGGGCGTGGGGGAAATTATGATGGCTATGGTGGGACGTAGTGGAAAATATGGTGGTTATGCCGGGACATACTGGGTGGTATGGTGTACAGATGATGGGTAAAGTGGAAGTGATGGTGGAAAGCAGAGGCTAGATAGTGGGCAATAATGGGACACTCTGCCCACCATTGCGATAATGCTGGGAAGCTCTAAGCATATGGTGGGTGGTGCTCATTATGTGGGCTACATGGTGTACCAAGCTGAGAAACTCTTCCCACCATTGCGATAATGCTGGGAAGCACTAAGGAGATGATGGGCGCTGCTTGTTATGGTGGGCCACATTGTGTACCAAGCTGAGAAGCTCTGCCCACCATCGCGATAATGCTGGGAAGCAGTAAGCAGATGATGGGTGGGCCTATAATGGCGGGCAATTTATATAGTGTACCAAGCTGGGAGCTGTACACTACATGTTATACCACCATGATTTCCACCAAAGGTCAGGCCTACCAACCGAGCCCGTAAAATTGGTTTATCCGGGCTTCCGGGTTTCAGAATACACGATTTTCACGATTAAGTATGACAATACAGCGCAGCCATGGCATCAATTAACCTAAATGAAGCATTTTTCATTGTGTATGGTATCCGCTCAAGAAGCAACAAACATCGATGCGACGCGAATAAAGCACTCCCAGAGAACGTGTCTTCTCACTGACAGCCGCCGGTCGCACTCGCCGGCACTTCTCTAGCTTTTGTACGAGAACTCAGACGTGGCAATTCGCATGCTTCGTGAACCAATATGATGGCGTAATGTTTCCGGCACACTGCATTTGTTTCGGTCAAGCCGTTATGTAGTTGTTGCTTTAGCGAAAGAGCTACAGCATTGCGCTGGCGCAACCGCCCTCTACATTACGCGAAAAGCATCCCAATACTCAATCAAATAAATTAGGCGGGCGTATCTATGGAATGAGCCTAGAAGCGTCATAGAGCGTGAGCAGATGTCGCCCTTTAGAACGAGCGCGACACGGATATTAAACTTGTCAGACCCCGCCGGCAAACTGTTGCTGCTCCTCAGTGCACTTGGTTTTTTTTTTCTTGAAGTTGTGAATTCTAAAAAAATATAGCACTAGTGCCATTAACATAGTGGCAATCGTTACAGGCCGCAGTTGCTTGTGTTTAATAAATGTGCAATTTTTAGTAGCAGGTGTAGATCTTGTCCATGTTGTGTACACGACAAACATACCTTAAGTTGAACCGTAAGTTTGTATGCCAACTAAGTATTTAACACAAAATCAACGTCATGTTGGTGTGGCGCAGTGATCAATCAGAGTTTCTAAATCTTTCGCCGAAGTTACAGGAAGCCACATAAACTGGGGTAAATGCCTCGGTTTATGGCATGGATATTGGCCTTCAACACCAGAATTTTTTGCAGCCATTAAATGGACAAAAACGCCAGTTAAATATCTCGGTGTACCGCTCGAGTCATACAAAAGTACTGATGAATATTGGACACAGCAAACGAAAGAAATTAAAGAGAAAGCGAATAGGTGGAATGCAACCTATCTGTCCATGTTTGCTAGGGCTACTGCATGCAACTGGTTTTTTGTGTCTAAGCTGTGGTATGTGATGCAAGTGCTGTACTGTTCCCGGGTCAATGTGCAAAAATTACGTCGGGTGTTTGCAGTATTTGTGTGGGGTTCTAACTGGGAAATGTGCAGTCGCACGAATTTGTTTAGATGAGTGAAGTGTGGAGGCCTTGGGCTAGGACATCTGTTTATCAAGCAGTTAGTAAATAGGTTTTTCTTTTTTCGCGAGACAAGAGATTCTTTCCTACTAACAGTGTGTCAAACAAGACTAAGTAGAGTGTTGCCCGAGTTTGTTGTGAGCACTCATGTTACCACAGGGGCTGTGCAAGGATACATGAAGGAAGTTGTGGCCAGCGTGCGGTTTTTGTGTGTTCTACTTGTGGCTACCTGTGGCTACCTAACTGACTACCTGTGGTCTGTTGGAAAGAAAAAACTGTACAAAGATTTATGTGACACGATGCTCCCCATCCCATTGTACAGAGCGCTATATACAGCACGCGATGGTCAGAATGTACTTAAACGAGTTAAAAAAATGCCAGCAGCTCGAAGTGCGAAAACGTTCTTTTTCAAATTACACACTGGAACACTTCCTGTAAGAACCTTCCTAGAGGAGCGTGGGTTTTATATGCCTTGGGGATCTCACTGTCTAATCTGTAAGAAACCGGAAACTATTGACCATGTTTTTCTGCACTGTTGGGAAGGAGTTTATTTTTGGGACGTATTACAAAGGACAATCAAAAAAGAGTTCCCGTTAGATCCTCATGGGATCAGGTATTTGGATATAGAGAATGAGGATGGATTACCTTTCGATTTTATTATGATGACTGCCTTGCACAGTATATGGCGCTCTATAATGGCTGGATTTCATTGTGACCCAGACAGAAGACCAGCAAGAGAGTATTTTAAAGAAAGCATCTCAAGATTACTCGAGGTAGTAAGAACAGACGAATGTGTACCTTTATGGGTAGAAAGGGTAGAAGCCCTACTGACCATGAAGGAATTCTAGAACGTGATGTGTTATAGTAATGCTTGACGGGCTTAGTTATTTTCAAGTTTTTTGTATTGTTCGTTGTGAATTGTAATATATTAGGCGTAGGAACCCGTTTGTGAAGAGTACCGGAAATAAAGAAAAAAAATGGTGTGGCGCAGTGGTTAGCGTCTTCGAATGGGAATCCGCAGGTTGCACGTTCGATGCTCCGTGGCACATTTTTTTTACGGGACGGGTGTTTTTTATACCGTTTTTATAGAATTCTTTTTTATTTTTTGTGGCAGCTCGTCACGGTGATTCTGACGTCATTTCGCGCTCAAGCTTTGCCGGCACTGCAGCACCCACCATATATCCCACCATGCGCCATGGTGGGCGTGTCCCACCATTCACCCACTACAATAATCCACTAGTTTACACCATGCCCACCATTCGTTTTTTTCCGATAGGGGAGCGACGGTAGGGCGACGGTGAACGGCGTTGGTTTGATCGGTGACTACTGCGCAGTTCACCCGATGATGGCGGAGATGGAGACCGACGCGGCGGTGACGAATAACGGCGGCCCTGGTACAAGGCTCTTGTGGTATAGTCCCGTTCGCGTATGTCATACCCTCAGCGCTCGTCTTGCTGGCGCTTGCGGCAAAAGCGTGAAATGTGACCACGATAGCCGCAATAATAGCACGTAGGCCGAGTCGATCGATAAGGAGGGTAGTAGCTTGCGCTAACTGCACTGGGAGAGAGAGCAGTCAGAGGGACAGATGACGGCTCAGGCGGTGGTGATGAAAAGCTCGTGGGAAAGCTTGTGGGAGGTGCGGCCGCAACCGACGCGTACGTTCGTGGCGGGGACGTCGAGCTGACGGTGCCTGGTGGCGCGGCGGCGGTGTGTGAGAACGATGGGAAAGTACGAGAGACAGTGGGCTGCAGGTTGGCCATGTGGGTCATAGACGTGAGCTCTTCCCTGATGACATCCCGCAATGACGTTGAAGAAGACTCAATGGGACACACTGAAGGTAGTGTGAATCCTATTGATTCTAATTCTTCGCGTATAATCGCCCTTATCGTGTCTCGCAGGTTTGGATCTGTCGTAATACGGGCCGCGTCACTGTCTAGTTGTAGGCGCATAGACTCAAGTTCTTCGAGGCGCTGACAGGTTGTCGCAACGTCAGCAACAGTAGCCGGATTCTGGATTGCAAGGGCATTGAATGCGACGGGTGCAATTCCCTTAAGAAGCTGGCGCACCTTGTCTGATTCTGTCATTGGTGTGTCAACCCGGCGGCAAAGTGAAAGAACACCCTCGATGTAGGATGTATACGACTCCCCGATGTGCTGTTTCCGAGTCGCGAGAGCTTTTTTTGCGAGAGCCGAACGAACAGCCGGTGTGGCAAAGACATGGCGAAGCTGATCTTTGAAGGCTGACCAGTCGGGGATGTCGATGAAGTGGTTGAGGAACCACGTCTTGGCGACACCCGTGAGGTATAATCACACGTGTGCGAGTTTGTAGGTGTTATCCCACTGGTTAGCAGCACCGACACGTTCGAAATCGTCCAGCCATTCCTCCACATCGTCCCCGCGCATTCCAGCGAAAGGATGGGGCTCACGCTGGAGGCTGTTGATGACGTGAGTAGGCGCCGGCACGCGGTGGTGGAGTGGGAACGGCTGCAGCACCGGCCTCATCTTGGTGCGACATATTTCCGGACACCTGGCCCAAGCGGCGACCTGAACGTAGCTCTAGGGGGTAGAGTGGTCGAGAGGATGGCGGGGGATCTAACAGCATGCTCCACCACGTATGAAGTCTTGGTTTGGATTACCTTTATTAGGCCCGAGGAGCCGGCAGCCGACAGCTACGATGAATGAGCCAAGAGGACGATGCTATACGACAACGATGAGGATGCATGAGCCACACATGATAATGATGATAATGTACCGGTGAAGAGGATGCGTATAATGGAATGGAATGAAAAAACTTTTTTTCGGTCCTGCAGGACGCGCTTAGTGCGTAGCGGGCGTCTCCCACGTAGGGACCGACAGGGAGTACCTGGCGGCCGCTTCGTGGGCCTGCTGGACAGCCCATTGCTGGTCGGCGAGAAGTGTACTAAATGGCCACAATATATATATATATATATATATATATATATATATATATATATATATATATATATATATATATATATATATATATATATATATATATATATATATATATATATATATATATATATATATATCCCTATCAGAAAAACTACAATGGTGGATACTGGAAAACACGGTGTGCGTAGTGGAAATAATAGTGGGTATGGTGGAAATTGTGGTGCATATGGTGGGACGTAGTGGAAATTATGGTGGATATGCCGGGAGATACTGAGTGGCATGGCGCAGAGAAGATGGGTAAAGTGAAAACGATCGTGGAACGTAGAGGCTACATAGTGGGCAATCCTGGGAGGCTCTGACCACCACTGCAATAATGCTGGGAAGCACTAAGCAGATGGTTGGTGGTGCTTATTATGGTGGGGCACATGGTATACCAAGCTGAGAAGCTCTTCCCACCATTGCAATAATGCTGGGAAGCACTAAGCAGATGATGGGTGGTGCTTATTATGGCGGGCCACATGGTGTACCAAGCTGAGAAGCTCGGCCCACCATTGTGATAATGCTGGGAAGCAGTAAGTAGATGATAGGTGTGCTTATAATGGTGGGCAATATATATAGTGTACCAAGCTGGGATCTGTACACATCTTCTACCACCATGATTTCTACCAAAGCTTAGGCCTACCGACGAAGCCCGTACAATTGTGTTATCTGCGCTTCTGGGTTTCAGAATACACAATTTCGACGAGTAAGAATGACAATACAGCATCAAGTAACCTAAATGAAACATTTTTCATTGTATTACACGAAAAAACAACAAACATCAATGCGACGCGATTCCAGGTCATACTCGCCGGCAGTTCTCTAGCTTACATGCGAGAAAACAGGCTGGGCGATTGGTATGCTTCGGGAACCAATATGATAGCATAATGTTTCCGGCACGCTGCATTTGTTTTGGCCAAGCCGTTATGTGGTTGTTGCTATAGTGGTAGGGCTACAGCATTGCGCTGGCACGACTGCACTCTTCGTTGTGCGAAAAGCATCCCAATACACAATCAATTAACTTAGGAGGGCGTATAGATAAAATGAGCCTAGAGGCGTCATAAAGCGTGAGCGGATGTCGCCCTTTTGAACGAGCGAGAAACGGATATTAAACTTGGCAGACCCCGCCGGTAAACTGTTGCTGCTCCCCAGTCCACTTGGTTTTTTTTTCTTGCAGTTGTTAATTGTAAAAAAATAGCACTGGTGCCATTAACACAGTGGCAATCGTTACAGGTAGCAGTTGCTTCTGTTTAATAAATGTGCAATCTTTAGTAGCAAATGCAGATCTCGTCTATTTCGTGTACACGACAAACATAACTGAAGTTGAACCGTAAGTTTGTATGGCAACTAACTATTTAACACACTACCAACCTCATGTTGGCATGGCGCAGTGGTTAGTGTCTCCGAATGGGAATCCGCAGGTTTCTTGGTCGATCCTCCGGGGCAGCTTGTTTTTTTTTAAATGGGGCGGGTGTTTTTTTAGACCGTTTTTATAGAATTCTTTTTTATTTTTGTGGCGATCATGGTGATTCTGACGCCATTTCGCGCTCAAGCGTTGCCGGCACAGCAGCGCCCACCACATCCCACCATGCGCCATGGTGGGCGTTTCCCATTAATCCACTATAATGGTGGTTGGTGGTTTACACCATGCCCACCATTCGTTTTTTTTCCAAGAGGGTATATATATATATATATATATATATATATATATATATATATATATATATATATATATATATATATATATATATATATATATATAATATATGTGTGTGTGTGTGTGAGTTGCAGTGGGTTTCCAAAGTGTGTTTTTTTGCGTTCTTGCCTGCCTGATTTTATGAAGTGAGTTTAATGTGTGCTTGATGCTCTGGTGGAGCGTTCGCACAGCGCGTGCAAGCACTGTGTGCTGTTTTGGAAGTCGCGGGCTGGAAAGACTGCCGGCGTCTCATTTGACTAATTTCATGCGAATGAGAAACTATGTGCGAAGTGGCAAAAAAAAACGTTCCCCGGGAAAATCTCGTGTATAATAACAAGTCTGCTTCCACCGTCGTTTGCAGCAAGCATTTTCTTGAGATTGACTAGGTCAGCGGACGCAAAATTAAAGAAAAACGTACCCGCACTATGGTGCCTACGGTATTTCGAGGATACCCGTTGTACCTTGTGCCCTATAAAAGAAACCATGCAAAGAATGAAAAGCTCCAAACTCTTCTCTTTCAAGCAAGCCGACAACCGAAAGGCATAGCCAGGCTTAAGATACCGAGCAGCCGTTTTGGAGTCTTTGGTAGGGAAAGTCAAACATAAATTCAGTAAACGGTAAGCAAACGACGTACAGTGAGTCTGACATAATTCAGAGTTATTATCTGAAAAGAAGACGTTTTCTGTCATTTTTTTTGCCTAATTGCGCGCGCTTGTCTCCGCAACGGCTGGCGGCGAGTTGGCTCAAAGCGCCCCCCCCCCCCCCCCGACTGCGGAAATAGTGCCATCAGTGCGCTGGGCGTAAAGAAAGCGAGCGCGCCGTAAAAATCATAAGGTGGCTCTCCGGAGACTGCGGTGTACCTTCACCTTGAAACACTCCTGGAGAATTTCCTCAGATGGGTTGTAGCGCTGAAGGACTCCACCGACCGGGAAGACCGGGAAGGGTCGTGACGTACTCTACCGCCCGGTAGAGAGACGCGGCGGCGTTGTTAGTCGACTCTTCAACACGGTGCCGAAAAGACACTCGAGGCAGTTTGTCAACAGACTCGGGTTTATTAACCCAATATATACAACACAGAGCGGCTACCATGGCTGGGTTGCGGATCCTAAAGGGTAACTCCGCAAAGCCAATGTGGTAGGCTTGCCAGCAGCGTGAAGTGCCTACACCTTCCTATTTCACCAATGCCAGACAGATGCGCTCGATCCATGCAGCCGTTCGCCACCCTCTCCTCCAGCCCTATCCTGTTTTCGCACATCACCTAGCTATAGTGTACTAGAAGTACACTGTAAACTAACCTTCGCGTGTGCTTTGCGGTCATGGGGTACAGAGAACCAGGGATTTAGCTAGTATATTTTTTTCGGGGGAGAGGGGAGGTCGCGCCGACCCGCCTGAGGGGGAAGGGGGTCACAGGCATCAGCTTTCCTCTGTTACGTGACTATTGGCGGTAGTTTGAGCAGATTGTGTATATGTAAATTAGTCTTGATTTCAACTATGATATCCTTAACCCCAGTTTCTTTCCTAATTCACTCTGCTTTCTTCTCGTCTCTCTTAAGGTTACACCTACCATTTTCCTTTCCATTGCTCGCTGCGTCGTCCTCAATTTAAGCTGAACCCTCTTTGCAAGTCTCCAGATTTCCGCTCCATAGCTAAGTACCAGCAAGATGCCGCTGTTATATGCCTTCCTCTTGAGTGATAGTGGCAGTCTACCTGTCATGATTTGAGAGTGCTTGCCAAATGTACTCCACCCCATTCTTATTCTTTTAGTTACTTCAACCTCGTGGTGCGGATCGGCGGTTATTACCTCTTCTATAGGTAGACATAGTCTTTTAAAACTTCAACTGCATTATTTCCTATCTCGAAGCGCTGCTCTCTTCCGAGGTTGTTGTACATTACTTTCGTTTTCTGCACATTAATTTTAAGACTTACCTTTCTGCTATCCTTGTCCAACTCTGTAATCATGAGTTGCAATTAGTCCCCTGAGTTACTCAGCAATGCAATGTCCTCGGCGAAGTGCAGGTTATTAAGGTACTCTCCATTAACTGTTATACCTAACTGCTCCCATTCTATGTCCCTGACAACCTCCCGTAAGCACGCGGTAAATAGCATTGGGGAGATTGTATCCCCCTGCCTTACACCTTCCTTGATTGGTATTCTGTTGCTTTCTTTATGGAGCACTATGTAGCAGTTGATCCCATGTAGATTTCTTCAAAGATATTTATATATGCTTCGTCGGCGCCCTGATTCCGCAGTGTCTACATGACTGCCGATGTATCTACTTAACGCCTTCTCATAATCTATAAAGGCTCTGTAATATAGTTGGCTATATTCTGAGCATTTTTTTTCTATTACCTGATTAATAGTGTGAACATGGTCGATTGTTGAGTAGCCTGTTCAAAATCCTGCTTGTTCCTTTGGTTGGTTGAATTGTAATGTTTTCTTAATTTTGTTAGCAATTACCTTTGTAAATAGCTTTTATGCTATGGAGAGCAAGCTCATCGGCCTTTAATTCTTCAAGTACTTGTCATCTCTTTTCTTATGCCAAAAGATGATGTTAGCATTCTTCCAAGATTCTGGTACTCTTCCCGTCAGGAGACACCTCGTAAACAGGGTTACTAGTTTTTCTAAAACAATCTGTCCTCCATCTTTCAGTAGATCTGGTGTTACCTGATCCTCACCAGCAGCTTTGCCTCTTTGCATACACTCTAAGGCTTTTCTGACTTCTTCTATCATTACTGGTTGGGGTGTCATCTGGGTTACTGCTAGTTCTTACATTAAAGTCATGGTTGTCCAGGCTTCTTTACATGTCCCTAAAAAACTCTTCTGCTAATTTAACTATCCTATCCATATTTTTAATTATTTTGCCTTGCTTGTCCTTTAGCGCATATATCCGATTTTCGCCTGTCCCAAGTTTTCACTTCACTGCTTTGACGCTTCCTTCAAACTACAGAGCATGTTCAATTTTCTCCATGTTATACCTTCTTACATCGGATATCTTACGCTTAATAATGAACTTGCAAAGCTCTACCAACTATATTGCTACGTGGCGCCACGAATATAACTCGAAACTCGATAAGGAAGAAGACGATGTGGGAGCTCTAGTGAAGAAGATTACCTTGCTGAGTCAGCCATCAGCTCTCGAATTTTACTAGTCACACTACCACTTACTATTTAGCTGATACACTGCAATGATTCAACTTTCAGGAGAATTTCATATAACGATTTCACCACAGATATTTAACAAATTCTATTATTTCTTCCCCCCCCCCCTTTTTTTCTTTTTTTTAACATTGCGCCAAATTAATTTCACAGTCAAAACACAGTATTCGTATTCCCCTAATCTAGAAAATGTACAGGTATTTACTTGCATTAACCACCGGCTTCTTGGCCAATCCCCCTTAGTGGGTGAGAGCCACAAAAGAAAGGAACAAGCAAGCAAGCAATGCAGACTGACTTCCATCTTGTATGCCTGCTTGTTTTCTCGATAGTAAACATATTTCTCCGACGCCTTTTCCCCGTAACATTTTGGTGCTGAGTGCGGGTCCTCCCAGAATCAACATCCACGACGATTCTTCGAAGCGGGCGTTCCTTGACTGCCTCTACGATGGCTGATCACGACGAGAACGAGGATTCGTCAGTACCTTCCCCAAGCGTGCCTCGTCAGACCGCGCAGCGTCCAACAGCGTCGCATCCAGCCGTCACTAACCGCACCGTCGTTCTGATGACTCCACATGACCCAGGCACCTTTTCCGGCAACGACGACAAGGATGCCGAAAAATGGCTTCAACTATACGAACGGGTCAGTGCACTATACAACTGGGACCCGACGCTCATGTCGGCCAATCTTCTATTTTACCTTGAAGGCACGGCCAAAGTCTGGTTTTCCAACCATGAGGAAGAAATCACGAGTTGGGATATTTGCAAACACAAGCTCATCGACCTCTTTGGCAAGCCCATTGGATGTCGTCGTTCGGTGCAGAAAGAACTGGCGTGCTGACTGTAGTCCTGCACCGAGTCATACGTGACATACATTCAGGATGTGCTCGCCCTCTGCCGCACGGTTGACGACAAAATGCCGGAATCCGAAAAGGTCGCGCACATCCTCAAAGGAATCGCGGATGATGCCTTCACTTTCCTTGTGTTCCACAACTCTTCGACAGTGGACGACGTCATTAACGAATGCCGACGCTTTAAAGAAGCGAAAAGTCGTCGTATTACTCCCCAATTTTCGCGTCTTCCCAACACGGCCGCCACGTCTACCTGCGAAGACGCTCATCTCCGTTCAGCCGCTGCTATTACCGACAACATTGTGCGCATCGTCCGCCATGAAATCGAGGCAACATCTCCTATTTTTGATCATGCCCGGGCCACAGACGATTCTCGTGCAACAATTTCTTACCTACAGAGCGTTGTCCACCAGAAACTGGCCAACACCGGACTACAGACGCTCTGCCTAGTCAACAGACCTGACCAATTACCTAGTGTACCTGATATGCCCTGCGATCCGTACAACCGTACACGTTACCGGAACTCGGAATCTTAACAAGGTGACGAAAAAAGACGTGTATCCCCTGCCGCGGAAAGATGACGCCCTTGACTGCCTTAGTGGAGCAAATTATTTTTCTTCCATCGACCTCCGTTCCGGCTACTGGCAGATAGCAGTTGATGACATGGAGCGTGAAAAGACAGCATTCATAACTCCCGACAAACTCTATCAGTTTAATGTAATGCCGTTCGGGTTATGTTATGCCCCAGCTACATTCGAACGAATGATGGGCGCTATCCTTCACAGTTTTAAATGGTCAATCTGCTTGTGTTACCTTGATGCCATCATTGTCTTCTCACCGACTTTTGAAACACACCACAAGCGTCTCTCGACTATTATTTCCGCTTTCCGCAAGGCAGGGCTTCAGTTTAACTCGTCCAAATGTCACTTCGGCCGCCGCCAACTCACTGTACTCAGTCACCTTGTTGATTCTTCTGGCGTTCGTTCCGACCCCGAGAAAATCCGCGCAGTCAAAGATTTCCTTTTGCCGACCTCCACGAACGACGTTCAAAGCTTTCTGGGCCTCTGCTCCTACTTTCGCAGATTTGTGCAGAATTTCGCTCACGTCGTGCGCCCACTCGCGGAACTACTGAATAAAGATGTGACTTTTGTGTGGGGACCTGAACAAGCAAGAGCATTCGCTGAGCTGACCGCCAGACTTACGACGCCACCGATTCTCGGACACTTTGATATGTCCGCTCCAACCGAAGTGCGCACCGACACAAGTGGCCATGGAATCAGAGCAGTTTTGGCACAAAGACAGCATGGCTACGAGCGCGTCATTGCATACGCTAGCCGTGTCTTATCGCCAGCAGAACCAAATTACTCAATCACTGAACGTTAATGTCTTGCGCTCGTTTGGGCAGTGGGTAAATTTCGGCCATATTTGTATGGACGGGCATTCACAGTTGTCACTGACCATCACGTCTTATGCTAGCTGTCGTCCTTAAAAGATCCTAGTGGACGTCTCAGCCGGTGGGCTCTATGGCTACAAGAATATTTGTACACAGTAGTTTACAAATCGGGCCGCCACCATGAAGATGCCGACTGCTTGTCGCGTCATCCAGTCGACCCACCGGACGTTCTTGAGAGTGGCGAGTCTATTTGTGTGCTGGCACTTTCCGCCTTCGGCAACATCGGAGATGAGCAACGTCGTGATCCTCACTTGAGAGATATCAACCTTCGGCTGACTTGTCCCACAACTCCTCCGTCTCTACGTATGTTCCTGCTACAAGACGGTGTATTATACCGCTACAGCATGCATCCTGACGGACCTGAGCTGCTACTGGTCATACCCCATCATATGCGCCAGACTGTCCTCGCGCAGTTACATGACATCCCAATGGTTGGTAACTTAGTAGTCTCAAGAACTTATGATTGTGTTTGAAGTCGCTTCTTCTGGCCTGGTATGTACCGATCCTTTCATCGCTACGTCACTTCTTGTAAATCTTGTCAACACCGCAAAAAGCCAACAACCCCTCCAGCAGAACGCCTTTAGCCCATTCAGATACCATCGGAACCATTTTATAGGGTAGGTCTTGACCTACTTGGACCTTTCCCTTTATCGGTGAGTGGGAACAAGTGGATAGCAGTCGCCACGGACTACGCCACTCGGTGTGCCATCAGGCGGGCCCTTCCTACCAGTTGTGCAACCGACGTCGCCGACTTTCTCCTAGACGACGTCATACTACACCACGGCGCCCCTCGACAACTACTTACCGATTGGGGTCGCTACTTCCTATCCCAGGTTATACAAGACATATTGCACTCTTGTATACAAGACACAAGTGCACAACAGCCTATCACCTTCAAACCAACGGGCTCACCTAACGGCTATATTGATCTATCACAGAAATGCTCGCCATAAACGTTTACACCGACCATCGTGACTGGGACGCGGTACTGCCATTTGTGACATTTCCCTATAATACGTCCCGGCGTTATACTGCATGTTTCTCGCCATTTGTTTCATGTATGGACGAGAACCCACGCTACCTTTTGGCACGCTCCTCCCAACCGTTACCCACACATCGGACTACGCCCGCAATGCTATTTCTAAAGTTCTACAGGCACGTGAAATTGCTCGCCTGCATCTCAGTGCAAGACCGCCAACGACTGCTGTACAAAGCCCGCCACCACGATGTTAGCTTCCAGCGTGGTGACACAATCCTTCTCAGCACGCCATCAAGGCGAGTTGGCCTGTGCGAAAACCTGACTTCGCCATACTTTGATCCGCAACGTATCGTGAGCCAAGTTACCGACGTGACATATGAAATTGAACTATTTCACAGCACCAGCACTCACCTGTGTTCTGACGTTGTGCACGTCTCTCGGCTGAAGCGATGCCACTCGGACCAACCGAGCACCGAGACGGTGCCTTCGCCGCCGGGGGGTGATGCTACGTGGCACCACGGATAACTCGAAACTCGGTAAGGAAGAAGACGATGTGGGAGCTATAGTGCAGACTGACTTCCATCTTGTATGCCTGCTTGTTTTCTCGATAGTAAACATATTTCTCCGTCGCCTTTACGCCGTAAAAATATTTTGTCTGTTGTACTTGAGGCTTTCATGCTTTGACGCTTCTTAGTGAGACTCTTCGTTTCCTGCACTCTAAGGGAAAATTACCCGAAAAAGGAGCAACGTAGCCCAATAGGCGCGCGCGATGAACGGATAGACCGTTGAGGAGCAACCACAAAGGGAAGGGTGTCACGCGAAACCATTTAGTATCCAATAGGGATGAACCGCCCAGGCATTGCAGGCAGCGCGAAAAGCGTTGCCGAGGTGACCAACCCTCCTTCTCCACAGAACATATGCCCTTCTCTTCCTCTGCTGGCTCAGTCTTTCCTCGTATTTTGCCGGTGGTGGTTGCATAGCATCGCGCTAGGAGTGCTCGACCACGGCCGCCTGGATTAGACGATCTAAGAATTACGACGTGGTGCTTGTGTGTATGCCTGTATGAGCGTGGGCTGCTGCTTTAGCGTTTTGCTGCACCCATTAAGTCTGGAGGAAGCCTCGACAGGTCACCACGCCACGCTGTATATCTCTGGCTTCAAGATAGTCATGACCAGCACACGACAGCAGCAGTTGGGAAGGCAAATATGGCGGCCGAGAAGACCAGGCTTATCGGATATATACTTCAGTTCGACTCAGGGCAGAAAACAGGGCTGGGTTCTTTCGCAAATAGGTGATCATTCTTTATTCTACTCAACTTGTCGCGTGTGTGATACGGATCGCGCTTGCCGGCAACGGGCTCGGTCGTGTTGTATATCGCAAGCATGAAATGCACCTCCAAGGTCAGCTTGGGCGTCTGCAGTTCGCCTGTGCTTTGCGACCACCTGGAAATTGGCCGCCATTGCCACCGGCCTCCCATACGCTCGCTCATCGAGTGCTCGCCTGTCTTCGCCGCCGCAATGAGCTCCGGGCTCACGATATTGGGCTGAGACAGACCTCGTCGCTGTGTTGGGAGTCATCGAAAACACGTTGTGGGTTGTCGTAACGAGCTTGGTTGTAGTATGTCGCGCGCTGAAAGTGCACCAGCCCGGGCTGGCGGGGCTTTCGCTAGCGTCGGAACTCAGTTAAAACTGGTCACCATTACAGTGGGCTTCCCCGTCAGTAGGTGGCAGGCAGCTCGGCACCGTCCGTTGGCCGCGGCGGCGGACTCGCGCTTGCGCGCTGCACTCGCTGGAGTTTGTGGAAAAGGGCCGCATTTTCGTCGAATTCTTCGGCGCTAGCTCCAAACCAGCTCGGCGATGTTCGTGGCGGCGGTCAAGCGTACGTTTGCTCTCCTGTTCAAAGTTCGCTGGCGGCTGACATTCCGCGAGCAGCGCCGTGTTTGGTCTCGCGCTCGCTTGCTCGAGCTGAACGACGTCGCTCGCTTAGAACTCGCCGACATGTTGGCGGCATGATGGTTCGCGCAGTTGTGGCTGCGGCCGCTGCTCCTAAGCTTTTGCGCTACGGGAATCGAAATGAGTTTGACGATTTGTGACATCACGTTGAAAATATTAGCATGTCATATCTCAAGTATGTTTTTATTTCAAGTTGCACGTATTTCTCATATGCATTCATATTCATCCTCTGTCACGTGTGACTCACTATTTTACATACTTATTGAGAAGCCGTGGGCACACACCGTGCTGAAGGCTGTGTGCGCTGAACTCGGCGATGCCTCTCATCCATCTCTTTCGTCAGAGCAGTTTCAGAAGTACTGTGCGAGATGTGAAGGTAAAGTTATTTTTCTGTCATATTTTACACGCGTGTTTTTATATTACCTTGCACGTATACTTGTCATATGCGTGCATTTTCATCTTCTGTCACGTGTGTCTAACTATTTTTACTATCTTATTGTACGTACAGCCGTGGTAACACAACAGGCGTGCGCTTGCGTGTGCAATGCCTGTCATTTATCGCTTACGTCGGAGGAGCTCCACAAGGAGTGAACAAGACGCGACAACGAGACTGGACTTGTACATTTCACTATGACTTCACTGAAAAGAATGTAAAAACTCCATGTGTACCTAGGAAAATAAAAGATTTCGATGTCTCACTTTTGCCTTTCGTTGCTGCCGTGACTGTGAAAGCAGTTACACATAGGTGGCTAACTAATTTTTCGCGTGTTCTTTTCTGCGCTATTTGCTGCCCACTGTGGAGAAAAACAAGCGAAATAAGTATTAGGCCTGGCGAAAAACAAATAAAAAACTATGTTTGAACTGGGGATAAAAAGGTCATCCGATTGAAGTATTTGAGTGGATCAACCGTTCGTCCGGCAAGGTGCAACTGTAAGGACTAACGGTTGCCCGGTAAGATGTAAATGTGGGGAATAACAGTTGCGGTATAAGGTGCCAATGTGAGGACTCAATATTAGTCCTTTGAAGTAAATTTTGGGACTAACGGTTACCCACTAAGGTGTGAATGCGAGGGCTAAATGTTTGTCCCTTATGTTCGTCTGTGGGGACTAACTGTTAGACCCGGTGGCGTTAGTCCTTAAAGAGATTAATGGTTGTGGCAGCCCCATTAGTTCCCAAAAAGACGAACCACGCACTTTTTAGTACCCTTTTCCCTTAGAGTGTGGAAAACGACACTTGTAGAGCTTGTACTTCGCTTCGGATGATGCTGCAGATGGTCGCCGCAGTATGTTGGGACTGGCACTGAATCTTTTGTAGCTCGTCGCGCACCACCGATCGAATGAGGTCGCAGAGAGATTCGATGTTAATGCTGCTTCCTGATTCGATGTTGATGCTGCTTCCCACACCTGAAATTTGGCCTACTGACGAAGCAATTGCACTCACTTGCCGGTCGTACATAGTAGAGCACTGCTGCAACACTCCTTCCATAGTTGTGGATTCGGTCAGAAATTCCTCCACGGTTTTTAGGGGACAGTGAACGAGGCCAGCAAAACGTTGCTCCTTTACTCCTCGCATTAAATGGCGGAGCTCCTTTTCTTCTGCCATGTCGGGATCAGCTCGATGAAAGAGGCTTGTCATGTCCTCGACGTACATCATGACGCGCTTGTTCGGCATCTGTATGCGTGACTGAATCGTTTGCTAGGCTCGTTGACGGTGATTGTCATTGGCCCAGCTTGCGAGCAACTGACGGCTAAAGGCGCTCCACGTGGAAAAGGGCTCACGGTTTTCGTACCAAGTACGGGTGCCGTACTCCAAGCCAAAATACACGTTTGTCATCTTTTCGAAGTCGGTCCAACCATTGTAATCTGAGACGCGTTCGAACTGAGCTAGCCAGTCTTCGACATCCTCTAAGACGGAACCGTGGAACACCTTTGGCACACGTGGCTTCCGCAGCATAGGAGGCGCGGCGGCAGCGCCTTCCAGAGCATTGGAGGCTGCAGCGCCTTCCACAGCACTCGGGGATGTCACTGACTTCACCCGGGCCGAGGTCCGAGCTCAGAAGGTAGCCCTCAGAGTCTTCGGCTTGTGCGGTGAACAGGTCTTGTCACTAAAGGTACAGGGATATCTGAAGGCGTTTGGAACATCGGCTGGGAGCTACCCTACATCTACACCAGTTGTCATGTGCTAAGAAAGGTCTTTAACTCAGAAGAACTGAGCCGGCAGGAAGACGTACAGAAAAAAATGCAAGAAGGCTGACTCAACAACAACAACTAGCCAGAGCGCGTGCTGCCACATAACATCTTCTTCCATTCTATCGGGAAGCCATGGCTCGCGCTCGCCGTACCTAGTGGGCAAGTGGCAATGTCTTTATCGAAACCACCTGAGAAAACGTAGGTGGTAATGTCACGTAGTTTGTGTTGCCTAACCTAAATATGAGTATCAAGCTGCATCAAGACTCAGCTTCATCAAAAAGACTTCACGAAGTTTACACGAAACAGTTTAATGATCGATTTACGTCCACCGCTGTGATGGGCTGCTGATCCCAGGTCACGGGTTCAACACCAACCATACTGGAGGTACGTTCGATGAAGGCCGGCGTGGCGCCTCATCCGTTTCGCTGGCTCCCCATACACCCAAGTTGGTATTACGTGACGTGAATGGATGACGAAAGTAAATGACACGCCCGAACATGATAATCATGATATGCGTTTCATGTAAAAAATGATTACATGCTATGCTCTTATCGTGCTTGTGGCCATTTTGCTAGATTCACACATACCAAATTTGGAATCACGTGACGTGAGTAGACTACAAAGGTAAATATCACGTCCAAACATAACAATTACGACATGCGTGTCATGTAAAACTTGACTACATGCTACTCTCATAGTGTGTTTGCGGCCATTTCGCTAGCTCCACATGTACTAAATTTGGTATAACATGGCGTGAATAGACGGCTAAGGAAAATGACACGTCAAAACATGGTAATTATGACATGGAAGTCACGTGTGGCATAATTCACGTCCCCCTCGTAACGTTGCGTTGATAATAAAGTGACATCAAGATTTCTCATTTGTCCTTCGCATATGATGGATTCTCACTGTACGTGGGAATAAAAAAACACGCTACGCTGAGACACTGGCGATCCCACGAGCCACAGTCTCAGATAGATAGATATGTGGGGTCATCATCATCATCATCAGCCTGACCACGTCCACTACAGGACAAAGGCCTCTCCCATTTTCCGCCAGTTAACTCGGTGTTGTGCTTGCTGCTGCCAATTCATGCCCGCAAACGTCTTAATCTCATCTCCCCACCTAACCTTCTGTCACCCCATAACGCTCTTGCCTTCTCTGGTAATCCAGTTGCTTACCCTTAATGGCCAGTGGTTGTCCTGTCTACGCGCTACATGCACGGCCCATGTCCATTTCCTCTTCTTGATTTCAACTATTATGTCCTTAACCCCCGTTTCTTCCCTAATCCACTCTGCTTTCTTATTGTCTCTTAAGGTTACACTTACCATTTTCTTTCCATTGCCCGATGCGTCGTCCTCAGTTTAAGCTGGACCCTTTTTGTAATTCTCCAGGTTTCAGCTCCATAGCTAAGTACCGGCAAGATACAGCTGTTATATACCGTCCTTTTGATGGATAGTGGCAATCTACCTGTCACAATTTGAAAGTGCTTGCCAAATGTGTTCCACCGCCTTCTTATTCTTATAGTTACTTCAATATCGTTGTTCGGCTCCGCGGTTATTACCTGCCCTAAGTAGGCATAGTCTTTTACAAATTGAAGTTGACTATTACCTATCTCAAAGCGCTGTTCTCTTCCGAGGTTGTTGTACATTACTTTCGTTATCTGCAGATTAAATTTAAGACCCACCTCTCTGCTCTCCATGTCTAACTCCGTAATCATGAATTGCAATTCGTCCCCTGAGTTACTGAGCAATGCGATGTCATCGGCAAAGCGCAGGCTACTAAGGTACTCTCCATTAACTCTTATCCCTAAATGTTCTCATTCTAGGCCTCTGAAAACCTCCTGTAAGCACGCGCTAAATAGCATTGGGGACATTGTATCCCTCTGCGTTAGACCCTTCTTGATTGGTATTCTTTTGCTTTCTTTATGAAGTATTATGGTAGCAGTTGATCCCCTGTAGCATTCTTCCAGGATGATTATATATGCTTCATCCATGCCCTGATTCCTCAGTGTCTGCATGACTGCTGACATTTCTACTGAATCAAACGCCTTCTTGTAATCTATGAAGGCTATGTTAGTGGTTGGTTATATTTTGAGCATTTCTCTATTACCTGATTGATAGTATGAATGTGGTCGATTGTTGAGTAGCCTGTTTTAAATTATGCTTTTTCTTTGGTTGATTGAATTCTGATGTTTTCTGAACTCTGTTAGCAATTACCTTTGTAAATAGCTTGTATACTATGGAGAGCAAGCTGATCGGCCTGTAATTTTTTACGTTCTTGTCAATTCCTTTCTTATGTATTCAGATGATGTTAGCATTCTTCCAAGACTCCGGTACTCTTTCCGTCAGGAGACACCTTGTCAACAGGGTGGCTAGTATTTATAACACAATCTGTGCTCCATTTTTCAGCGGATGTGAAGTTACCTGAGCCTCAGCAGCAGCTTTGCCTCTTTGCATGCTCTCCAAGGCTTTTCTGACTTCTTCTATCATTACTGGTGGGGTGTGATCTGGGTTACTGCTAGATCTTATAGTATTAAGGTTGTGTTTGTGACGGCTACTGTACAGATCACTGTAAAACTCCTCCGCTATTTTTAATATCGTATCCATATTGGTACTTATTTTGCCTTCTTTGTCCCATAGTGCATAAATACGTCTTTTCCCTATCGCAAGTTTCCTCTTTACTGCTTTGACGCTTCCTTCGTTTTTCAGAGCGTGTTAAAATCTCTCCATGTGATACCTTCTTACGTCGGATACCTTACGCTTATTAATCAACTTCGAAAACTCTGACAGTTCCATTTTGTCTGTTGTAGTTGAGACTTTTATGCTTTGACGCTTCTTAATGAGATTCTTCGTTTCCTGGAAAAGCTTTCCGGGGTCCTGTCTAACTACCCTGCCACCAACTTCCGCTGCACACTCCATACTGATACTTGTCATATTATCATTCATTGTATCTATGCTAAGGTTGGTTTTCTCAATAAGAGCCGAATACCTGTTCTGAAGCGAGACTCGGAATTCCTGTACTTTTCCTCTCAGTGCTTTTCCTCTCAGTACTCGGAATTCCTGTACTTTTCCTCTCATTGACTGGCTTCTTGCGTATCAATTTCTGTCGTTCCTTCTTCAAGTCTAGGCGAATTTGAGACCGTACTATTCTATGGTCACTGCATCGTACCTTGCCAAGCCCTTCCACATCCTTCACGATTCCTGGGTGTGCACTCATTAGAAAGTCTATTTCGTTCTTATTTTCGCCATTAGGGCTCCTCCATGTCCACTTGCAGTTTCCTAGTTTTCGGTAGAAGGTATTCAAAATCCGTAAATTATTGCGTTCTGCGAATTCTACTAGTAGGTCTCTTCTGGCATTTCTAGTACCGATGTCATAATCTCCTACTGCCTGGTCTCCAGCCTACCTTTTCCCTACCTTTGCATTAAAGTCTCCCATCAGTATAGTATATATACTGTGATTTTACCTTACTCATTGCCGTTTTTACGTCTTCATTGAACCTTTCAACTGAAGCGTCATCATGGCTGAATGTAGGCGCGTAAGCCCGAACGAATTTCATCTTGTATCTCTTATTGAGTTTAATTACGATACCTACCACCCTTTCATTAATGCTATAGTATTCTTCTATGTTGCCAGCTATGCTTCTGTGAATTAGGAACCCCACTCCCCGTTCTCCTCTGTCAGCCAATACTTGATAGCAAAAGACGTGCCCATTCTGTAGTACCGTATAGGCCTCATCTGTCATCCTAACCTCATTGAGCCCTATTATATCCAATTTAGCACCCTCTAGCTCCTCGAATAGTACAGCTAGAGTTGCCTCACTAGATAAGATTCTAGCATTAAACTCCAAACTGAAGAAGACTTTTGATAAATGCCAATACGATTAAGTGTCCTCAAAAGTGACTTATCTACCACAATATCAGAAAATAATTTATTAGAACTGTGTGTTGACGTTGATGTCCAAAAAAACTAGCGATGGGGTTACCTGTGAGAGGAGAAACTCTTCAGAAGGAATGTAATCATAATCTGCGCGTTTATAGTGACCGAAAAATCCTATCCGGACTGACTGACCGCGGTCATAAGAACCCATGTGACACTGCTATAAAAGATAATATAGTTTTCTTATTGGGAGAATGCAAGACATGCTAATGCAGGGGTGACCAAAACAATTGCGGTCACGGTCTCCTAAAAAACGGCTCACTTTCACTATCACCGGGTTATAGCTTTCTTTTTTCGTTACGCCTCTGTATTTTTTTCCTTCTTTCGATGAACCACTTTCCTTTTATAATTTTTGTGCTTATTCTCCTCCTAATAAATAAATAATTAAATAAATAAATAAATAAATAAATAAATAAATAAATAAATAAATGCCCCTGTGGAAACAAGCGCCAATTAGTGTCATTTATATTCATCCATTTATTTGTTTTCTCGAACAAAAAACGAATCCTAACAATGACAAAAAGCGCGATCGAGAAGCTGTCATCCCACGTGATTGTTCGCAGCGAAAGCAGACTAGAGTTGTGCATTTTTGACGATTGCCGAGGTGCGTGCGAGGTGATGAAGTGGGAGCTTATATTTTAAATATTTCATTTATTTATTTAAACATACTGCAGACTAGCATTTCGGTCCAGGCAGGAGGGGTATATGAAGCACCAAGTGATTCGTAACAGCAAAAAAAAAAAAAAAAAGAAAACGTGTATTCATACGCTAACAAAGGTCACATGTCTGTGAAACAGCAACGAAATTGATAACACATTCGAACACTCTAATTACCAAGTAAATAACGTTCCAGCGATGTAGACGTTCCAGCAAAATTGTCAGCCAAAAAAATCTCGTGAGGCAGTCAGTTGCCGTCATCAACTGTTCTGGGAAAATAACTATTTGTAAGCATTCGTTCGTGCAGATATGGGTGCCAAGGATCGATCATCATGTTGTTTACGGCGGGTATTCCTGGCAGTGGCTGGCTGAACGCAACAAGGTACATTTAAGGTAACTTTCCCTGACATAATTTTGTATAAAAACTTAGACGATTCAACTTTCTATTATTTCTAGCTAAGAAATTTGGCATATTGATGACAACGCCTGTTTGAAGCAACACACAAATAGCCGAGAAAAAAATCACAGCATATCCACGAGCTGAATGATGACAAGAGGGGCGAAGCGTGTGGATGGACGGACGCATGGACGGAAGTTCGCTTTCATGATGTTTGACACGGGAGCAAAGCTCAAGAAATATTATATATGCGAGGCTTCTTTGCACATGGAATCAAGTAGGAAAGAAAGTCCTTCAAGAGAGTAGCGTGGAGTCGGGGAGAAGTTTTCTGATACTACACGCAGGCGCATAGTCTTCATTGCCGAAATGTCGGCTGCATGAGACAGTCGATGCGGACTTGTCACTGATGATAAGCTTGCCTCTCGCAATATTCTTCGACCATTAAGCGCATATCTCAACATTGCTTGGAAATAGGTAAAAATAAACACCGGGCGTTTTGCCCAAACGGCACTAGCAATACGGAACACAACAATGCACTATCACACAGCTAATATATATACACGTGCGTACAGTGTGTCCTGAAGGTTGCACGGCCATATTCTCGAGTCGAGAAATCACTGCATAGTTAACACTAGAGAAAAACCGAACAAAATGCAGCCGCAGTGGGAAAATCGCACAAAAAAGCAAGCCACGCTAGTCAGAAAGAGAAATTGACAACAACCTGCTAGTATAGCACTAAGCCACGAGATATTTCATGCGGAATTCTTGGGGGAAAAAAGCTGCTTATTTGCCGAAAAGTTGGAACGTTGTCAGTTTCTCTTGCTAAACATTTTCTTCCATGAACTCGAAGGAAAGCGCAGAACAGCTTTGCGCCAGAGAGCTTTAGTTTTAGGCCAAGCGGCTGGCGAGCGTTAGCTGGCGTGCTTCGCATTCTTTATTGATGTGGCTGCAGTACGAAGGAACGCAATAGAGCTTGGGGTCCGCAGAATTTGTGCTTCCAGGTGGTGCTAACACCTTCACAATCCACACGACTGCTCTTAGGGCATGCGATCACAAGGGGTTATTCAGCAGCAACAGTCCTCTCTCTCTCCTCTTTACCTTCTTTCTCCTATACACAGTTGTTTTCAACCATTAGAGATACAACTGACGTAGGTGTTTCAAAGGGCTGTCAAGAAGCAGACCACAGCTTTTAGCCCTCAAAACCACTTCTGTTGCATTTGCGAAAATAAATAAATAGAAAATAGCTATCAAATAGAATGCTACTCAACTTTTCTGTAAGCGAACTCTCTTAATTGTGGCCTCATTGTCAAACGAATCCAAAGGCCAAAGGTATTTGGTACTCTCTGCTGGCAGAACAGATGCAGTGTTGCTTGTCTCTCTCTCTCTCTCTGATCGTTCCCGGTTGTTTTAGGCTTCATGCATTATGCCTCGTCAACCGATTCTTCCGTGTTTTTATTGTTTCAGCGGGTAATATCTACGAGCACATGCATATACCTACATTATGCGATGAGCAGTCTGATAGCTTTAGTTTTCTTGTTTATTTCAAAGGAGACGATCGTCACTCTGCCCTACCTCCCCCACATCCTAAATAATACTTTTCCCCCTCTCCATCATGAACCCCAATCCCGTGGTTGCACGTCGAGTAACACTCTCGTGCCGCGTACGCGGTGCAGGAGATGCGAGATCAGGGTCGCGGCGCCCCTGTCACCGACGGGTGGCGAAACGTACCCGAAAAATCTCCTATTGCTTTTACAATCGGTGAGAAGGCCGTAAGGAGCGCGCGCTGGTGCAGCGTTGCATGGCCCGGCCGTCGCTATCCTCAAATTCCCCGCAGCTTGATTCCAGAGCCAGGCGCGGCGTTGTCGTCGCTGCGCAAATTTGAGCTTTGGCTCCCTATAGGCACTAATAATTTATACGTAAATAAAAACTATTGCCCACGCACACATGCATGACCTGTATCTACCACACGAAAGCCACAAATGTCATATTTTTTGATGGTACGTTTCATAGAACACGGTGTCCCCGTTTCTTCGTAGAATAGTGACAACATACTTGAGCGTCTGTTTCTGGCAGGACTGAGAAAGGCTGAAGTGATTTGCTTAGTTAAAGGATTGAATGTCATCATGAATCATCAACTTGTGGTGCTTGTTTTGTTCAGGTTGGAGCAAATATTTGTGCAGTGATAAGCAGAATTCAACATTGAAAGCTCTTCCCAGCATAGAGGTTCTCTACTGTGTCTTTCGCGCCACGTAGGTGCATTCCTAGTGGTACCGATGTCGTAAAAATGTAGTTAAGGAGGTGCCATGAGCTCGTGCACGGCGTAAATATTGCCGGCACGGCCTCAGCAAGTTTGAGGCTTACGGGACGGCTTCATGCTCTCCCATTGTAGAGTACCACGTACTCTAAATTGTTAGACACGTCACCAAAACACACTTGTCTGGGACGGCCGGGGGGCTCCCATTGCTATATAAAGGCAGTGCACAGCGCCTCCGAAATTCCTGCTTGTAGCAGGAGCAGTCGGGGTGCGAAAACGGAGAAAAAGAGGCAAAGTAACTATGGGAGAAGCAGCTTATGTCAGCGAGCGACGCCTCATGGTTTATTTCAACGGTTTTCCGGTTTACGGTGAACCGCTGAGTTGCGTGTTAATTGCATTTTCAATATCCATAGAGGAAAATACTACAAGTGAGAGAGGAGGTTTCGCGCTCCCTCCTTCTTTCTGCTTTTTACGTGTAGGCAGTTTGTATGAAACTGTTTTGCGCCCGTAGCTGCTGGATGTCTCCCAACTCGTCTATTGGGAACCATTGCTGTAGTTTTCACGACCGCGCTGGTGGTCAAAGCGCGCACTTCTCAGCCGCTCCCGCAAACGACAGTGGCTAATAATAGAGCCGGTGGAGGAGCGCATCGTCACAACAAAACCAAAGGGCGCTTGCGGTACTGCTGCGAATTCAAATGAAACAATATGAAGTTTCTCCTTATTGATATCAATAGGAAAGAAGCAGGCATTGCATCCACGAGGGCAGGCGAGCAAGGTGTGGTCTCCTCTCGCTCTCCTGTCAAGTTGTGTCGGGCTGGTTTCTAAGCCGAATGATGCGTGTCTGCTATATTCTCTCGATATTGAAGGCGGCCACCAGTGAAAACCAGGGCGAAACAGTCGAATTTAACGAGCGTAATAGTTTTGGATACGGCTTATGTAATTTTCTTTTTATCTAGACTGCAGAGCGTAGAGTAGTGCACCTCAGGATTAAAAAAAATATTATTTTATTTATTTTATTTTATTTATTTACAATACTGCTAGCCCTTGCGGGCTGTAGCAGGGGTGGGAGGTGAACAGGTTAACAATACACAAACAATGTTAGGCAAAAAACAAGTCCAGCCGTCGTTGAAAATCCTGTGAGGATCTACATCCTGTAAGTACCTCGGGAGGAAGCGCATTCCAGTCAACAATAGATCGCACCAGAAACGAAAACTTAAATACATCCACCCGCGGTACATAAGCTTGGACAGAAAATGAGTGATTGGTACGAGCCGATACTCGTCCTGGGGGGCGCAGGTATATACTGGGATCCAGCTTGTAGTTTTTATGATACAGGTCATAAATAAATTTTAAGCGAGCTATTTTTCTACGTGTAGCTAACGATTGAAGGTCAGCCCTAGCAAGCAAAAGTGATACAGACTGTGTTCTCATGTAATTTGAATAAATAAACCTCGCGGCCAATCTTTGTACTCGTTCAAGTTTGTTAATTTCAGTTTTAGTATGCGGATCCCAGATGATAGCTGCGTACTCCAGCGTTGGTCTAACAATAGTCTTATACGCCAACAATTTAACAGAGGGCGGTGCATTACGGAGTTTCCTTCTCAGAAAACCCAGCTTTCGTTTCGCCAGTCCTGTAATATTGTCAATATGCTTGTCCCACTTTAAACTGCTGGATATAGTAACACCTAAGTATTTAAGCTCATTAGAACTCTTAATTTCTCTATTGTTTATTGTGTATTTATAGTTAAGGGGGTTTTTTTTATTTGAAATTGTCATGCACACAGTTTTATCAAAATTAATTTTCATGTCCCATTTTTCACACCAGTTGTCAATACATCGAAGAGCATCATTGAGGAGCATTTGATCAGAAACACTTTTCACATGACAAAACAAGAGACAATCATCTGCATATAACCTTACATCAACAAAAGGAGGCACAACCGTTGCAATATCATTCACATAAATTAAAAAGAGTAGAGGTCCCAACACGGAGCCTTGTGGCACACCTGAGGATACGCGTAAAAGAGACGAACGTGCGCCACTTATTTCAACAAACTGCAACCTATTGCGCAAGTACGCTTCAACCCATCTTACAATTGCGGGATCAATACCAAGTATTAACATTTTTTGAATAAGTTTCTGATGACATACTCTATCAAAGGCCTTAGATAAATCAATTGCTATGACATCGACTTGTTCTTTTGAGTTTATCGCTGTAGCGAAAGCATGAACAGATTAAAAAAGCTGAGTGACGGTTGAAAGGCCTTTTCTAAAACCGTGTTGCTTATTATAAAACAGATTATTGTTTTCTATATATTGAAATATATATTTTGAAATTATATGTTCTATTACTTTGCATGCCGTGCATGTGATAGAAATTGGACGGTAATTACAAACATTAAGGCGGTCACCAGCTTTGAAAATGGGCACAACTCTTGCTAATAACCAATCAATCGGAACAGCGGCAGTACACAAAGATAAATTAAAAATTTTAACTAAGAAACTAGAAACCCAATCAGAGTAGCGCCTCAAAAATTCGTTGGGAATCATATCCGGACCAGGTGATTTTTTATGATCCAATTCAAGCAGTAAAGCCATTACGCCCTCTTTAGATACGGTAAGAAGATTGGAACTAGTATCATCGAACGTACAGCCTTTTTTTGAATGATCAATACTTGGAGAAAAAACGGTACTGAAGTAATGATTGAATGCTTCGGCAATCTGAATCGGTTCACTATAGGAGGTCCCGTCTATAGAAAGCCCAGTTATTTCAGACTGCGAACTGGACAGGTACCGCCAAAATTTCTGGGGAGAGTTGGATATGTATTCAGACAATATATTAGTTAGAAAATTACTTTTAGATTGCTTGACTTCTCTTCGTACCTGAGCACTAATGTGAGCAATAACAGACGAGTTTCTTGGTATTTTCTGACGGGCGCGACATAGTCGTCGTTTTAGGTGAATGATGCTTCTGGTAATCCATGGGTTAGCTTTTGCAGTTCTTTTTTCTCTTTGGGGAACAAAACGTGACAAACAGTCGTTTACTACCTTCTTAAAGTATTCCCAGAGGTCATTTACATCATCTGTAGGCGGGATAGCGTCAAAAGCCATTTCTAAGTAATCAAGAATTGAGGTATCATCTGCGGCCTGAAAATTGTACACCTTTACTCTGGTTATTTTTTCTAATTTTTTATTTGGTTTAAGAGTTGCTGCAACCACCTTATGATCCGAGATTCCATCCTCGATACTTATTTCATAATCAAACACTTCCTGTGACAAAAATAGTAAGTCCAACAATGTCTCGGTTTCTCCTTGAACTCGAGTGGGCTTGTCAACTACCTGAACCAAATCGTACTTGATCATGATGTCAAGCAGATTTTCTGCAAGAGGCCTGTTAAGCGGCCCAGCAACTCGTGCATTCCAGTCAACACCTGGTAAATTAAAATCGCCTGTGATTATTACTCTGCTTCGTTTGTTTGTCATTGTTAGCAAGTAGTCATCCAATTTCTCAAAAATATCAACTGAAGTTCCGGGGGGCCTATAGAGAACCCCTATAAGTAACGTGATATCTCCCATAAATAATTTGCACCACACGTTTTCACAGTCTTTAATGGGCGGCAATAATTCGTACCGAAGAGTTTTCTTAATCAGTAAAGCAACGCCTCCGCCTCGGGTTAGTCTGTCATTACGCAGTACATGAAATGAAATGGGAAAAACATCCGTATCTGCAACATCCTCTGTTAGCCAAGTTTCTGTTACAGCCACGAGGTCAGGGTCATAAATTAGTGTCAACGATTCTAGTTCTTCTGTTTTTTTCAAAACGCTTCGTGCATTCACGTTTATCAGCTTTATGTCGCACTGCTTCTTTTGTCAGACCGGGCTGCGTGCTTCGCTTTGAGCGTTCTTAACTTTCACGCGTGTATGGGAACGGGAATCCCACGTATAAGCAGCGTCGTCGATGTAAAGCTTATCTCGAACAAGCCTCACCTTCGCACCATTGCGCCTATCATCAAGAGCAGAGCGCCAAAGGGACTTCCTTTTTTCTAATGTTTCTTTTGAGTAGTCGTCCGAGACTGCAATATTAGTACCTCTCAATTTTTTGCAGCTCCTAAATATGGCCATCTTTTCATTGTAGTCATAAAATCTTACAATTACTGGTCTGTCCTGTTTGCTTTTCTTCTGACCAATGCGGTGAATTCTTTCTACTGAGGACACTGTAACACCAAGGCGCGTTGAGAATATGTTTTTTTAATACTTTCTCTTCAATGTCCTGTCGTGTTTCCTTATCAGTCTCAGTGACACCAAAAACAAGAAGATTATTTCTTCTAGCCCTGTCTTCCAATTCGATTAACCTTTCTTGCTGTTGTTCAATCGTGCGCTGGAGGCTTTCAACAGCAATGTCAAGGTTATTTATCTTAGTAGCATATTCAGACAAAGGTTCCAATTTTTCTTCTATCTGAGTTAGCCTAGCTTGTATTTGAGTTTGTGTCTTTAAGATTGTCTCTAGCATTTCCTCAACAGTTGGTCCGGGATTGAGTTCAATGTCCCCGGAAAGCATTAGCACCAATTCTGACCACAACTTGAACAAAACGTCAAAACAATTCACTGGGAGCGGCAGCACAATCAAAAAAAGATTGCAGGAACGATAGGAAGATGCAGGAGCATAATAACCAACCTGCAAGATAAGCCACGCATGTTTCAGCGACATTGCTGCTGTAGTGCCGCCGCTCCCACTGAGGTGCCGCTGAAGCGGACGAGGTTTTATGTCTTCTTCGCGTGGTGACGTCACCGAAGTCTTCCAGTTCCATAGGTTGGCCCCGATGACGCCACGGGATGCTGTCGGGGATAATCTGGGCAGGGCCGGGACTTTGTCGGTCGATGTTGGAGCACTGAGCACGAGCGGCACCATCTGCAAGATAAGCCAGGCATGTTTCAGCGACATTGCTGCTGTAGTGCCGCCGCTCCCACTCATGTATGTATTATTATACATCCAACCATATGATCACGATCTCAAAACTCCATCTGATGCTATCGCGTGAAGCGAATAATACAGCCAGTAGCGTACATTTTCTGCAAAGAGTTACGTATAAAGGCAAGCTGTCTTATCGACAAGCTTTTTGTGGGGCACATTCACCTAAGCCTCTGAACTGTTTTAAAATATACTCTCGCGGAAAATAATTCATGCTGAGATGGCTCTGTTTAAATTAGTTTGTGCCAAAAACAGGGCTCTTGTTACGAACAAAGCAGCGGAGTACTCGAAGGTTAGCTTTATGGAGTCAGCCGATGCGGTAAGCTTCTTTTTCTGTGGCTGCCCTGACTAAGTAACCACAGAATTCATGCCTAGCTAGAGAAATATCGAATGTGTTCAATTTTTCCTCGTCGTTTAGTTCACCTAACGTACACTTTCAGTTTTTCCGCTTGCATGTGTCGGCTTATAAGAAAGGTGTCTGTTCAACATCAATATTAGCTAGCCTTTCATGTGCCAAACAAGATATCATTTTGAGGCACGTGGTAGTATGGGCTATCAGGATTAATTTTGACCTTTCTAGGTTCTCCAATGCACCTATATATCTTGGTTCTCATGTGTTTCTTGTATTTCACCCCAATCGGATTTCAGCTGCGGTGGTCGGTAATGTAACCCACACCTTCAAGCTTAGCAGCGTGACACCACACATGCAATATGCTGTCGCGGTGGCTTGCTTGATCAACGTCCTGTGAATACTTACCACGGACAGGGCGTACATACGATGCCAGGAAAGAAAATCGACGCAGATACCACTGAATCTGTTTTTATTTGTTTTGTTTTAGTACAGATGTGGGCTGCGTGGCATCGTAGCAGTACAGACTTAAGGATGGGGCCATGTCAGCCTGCACTAGCTTAATACAACACCCAACACGCAGCCAGAAAATGAAGACGAGGGAGTCACTATCATGGCACAGCATTGTGCCTTTGATGCCATATGCATGGACGGAGACCACTTTGCAAGGCTTGTCTCCGTTTTAGATGCGAAGCAGCTCTTTGACTAGCCCGTGTAACGCTGTCCTTCCGTCCGTACCGCTCCTCTCACCGCAGGCGTAGGAGTGGTACCAAATTCTATGCCACCAAATTCTATGCATCGCGACGCGGCGCTGTCTGTTGCTGACGTGCGATAACAGATAAATACAAATATCAGGGTGTGTGGATAAGCAATTGGACCGACTACCTAAGGGAACACGAAATATACGTGACGACTAAAGGTAACGGGAATGCAGCGGTTATGAATAACAGGGCACTGTGGAAATACAATAGGTATAATGTTGTGAGAGGAATATGGAAAGGGGTCATGGTTCCTGGTATGACGTTCGGCAATGCGGTCTTGTGAATGAGATCAGAAGTTCAAGCAAGATTAGAAATTAAGCAACGTGGAATAGGTAGGCTTGCCTTAGGGGCTCACGGGAATACACCAAATCAGGGAGTACAAGGTGATATGGGATGGACATCATTTGAGGTCATAGAAGCTAGCAGCAAGATAAAATTTGAGAAGCGACTTAGAGAAATGGGGAAGGAGCGTTGGGCTAGGAAGGTATTCAGCTACTTGTACATGAAGAATGTCGATACAAAATGGAGTAAGCGAACTAGAAAATTGACTGGTGAATACTCAGAAAACAGAAGGGGGCCAAACCAAACATATTTATCGGTTAAGAAGAAGGTGAACGAAGCTGAGACCGATACGTGGAGAATTTGCAAGATTAAGAAGTCCCAATTTGAGATATATCAAACTTTAAAGCAGGGAATTGCCAAGGAAAGGATTTGTTATAATAATCGGGGTAGTTCTCTACTGTTTGAGGCCAGGACGGGAGTATTGCGAACAAAGACATATCGGGCCAAATACGAAGGGGTAGACACGGTATGCAGTGCGTGTGGAGAGGAAGAAACTGCCGAACACTTGATAATGTTCTGTAAAAGGCTTCACCCTGTAGTTCAGGATGATGGCGCAGAGTTTTTCAAAGCACTGGGGTGTAGGGACAGGGAGGGCAAAATAGAGTTTGAGCGGGTAGAATTAACTAGAAGGAGGTTATCTGATTGGTGGCTAAAGTCAATGCATGAGTGAACATTACACCCTTCACTGCAAAGTACGAGTCCTCAACCTCTGTATTTAAAGAAAAAAAAAAGAAATCTAATTTTTGATTCATTTAGTATCACGGCTTGGTGGCGTTAGCAACCGTCCGATCGAAAGGGTACAGTCATATCAATCAATCCATCCATCCATCCGTGCTGGTGAGGGGTTGTGAAGGTTGACGATGGCCTGCAGCTGGTGGCATCGAAACTGCGTCCCTGTCGCAAAACTACTTCCCAAAACATTCATTTCAACCGTAGACATTATCGCTTAGTGGCTTCGCAGCAGGGATAGAAGAAAACAAATATAATTTCTACTAACCACATAGCCTTCTACAGGTGCAAGAACTAGCAGTTCGACATATTGTTGCCCCGCGCAAACAATTTAATTGTCTTAGCAAGACATCTTCCTCAAAATGCAATTTTACCTGTGCTCTCTGCCCCCCACCGCACCCCAATTGTAGTGGATGTTTCAGCTTAAAAAGGCTGTAATGGTCAACTACTGACTGCCAGACTGATGAAAAAAGTATGGAACAGATCTGGGACGCACCTGTTTTTTTTCTACTTGGAGCTGTCTGTACGAATTCTTAATTTGGGAACTGTACCCGCTTTATTGCGCTTTTCTACGCACGCAGAAAGCAGCCGCGGAAAAGTTACTTGAAAATGAGCGTGTCAATTACTTTGACGACCAGTATGTCTTGTCTAGATCGTACGTGGAAGGGGAGTGGGAAAGCCGCCATCACTAGTTGGAGGGAGGGGGGGGAGAGGGTCCTGTTGGAATTTAGCAGTAGAGCTTCGGTGGTTTCTACAATTTTATTTTGAGCTGCGTCTTGAGAGGTTCGTGCTGTGCGCGCCTGCAACTGCGAATCTGTCTAGCCACTCCAACGTACCATATGGCTAAAAAGAAGAAGGGAACTTGTCTCGTGCCATTATGCAAAGGCGGATTCAAGTCCTGCGAAGAAAAGGTATCCTTATTCAGAGCTCCCATGGACCCAGCATGCCTGCAAGAATGGACACGAAACATCAAGAAAATAGACAAGAAGCTTGGCGAGACGTGTGTGGTGTGTTCACGGCATTTTTATGACCGCTATGTCAGTATTCAAGCACGTGATCAACGGCGATGTTGTAGGTAGGAATTTTTCGCGAACGACTTGCATTTTGATTTTTCTTCAAGGTTGTGAACTCGAACAATTCGGCTGCACAATACATAAGCGGTGGCTCACTGGGGACGTGATAAAGTTTTATGCACTCACCTGCAGGCTGCACTTTTTCACGAAGTCACTGAATAAGAACGTAGCCTCAAAACTGGACAAAGAAAAACACCTGAAAATGTGGTGGTGCCAGTAACCACTACTTAAACTTCACGCAACAATTTTGATTTTTCTTTTTGCTATGTGTCAGTGCAAACAGGGGCACTGGGAAATCGAAGTTTGCATCCAGCTGTTGTTTGACTTTTAATTATTGCTTTTCCTTTTTCATCTTAATGTATGTACATTTGGCTTGCCGCAGTTTCCCCAATATGTGTAATATGTATTCCTCATGAGTGCATGAATTTCAATTTATTGCGGGCATATGCTCATTTTTAATTATTATTTATGACTTGGTGTTCATTTCACTGAGCTATGCCCATCTTTCTTTTTTTTTCAGTGTTCACCCACATTCTGCATAAAAACACTTGTCTTCGCGTTTTTTTATCTGGTTGTTGTTTTTTGTTTTTTAGGAAAGCGCTGTAAATGTATATAGATATTGATGTCTTTATGCTCAAACGCAACTGTGTGGAAAAGAATGATAATAAACTGGGACTGAAGGCCTGAATCTCCTTAATCTTCGTTCCATACGCGCTATATATCCAGCTTGTATGAGCTGTTCAGATGAAGATAACCTGGCAGCATACTCCGAAAGTCTGTTTTTTTTTTTCTTTCGTTTACAATTTATTGGCACTATCTGTGACGAGCACAGCGAGTTTGTACCGTTACCACAAAGTCTGGCACCCCACCGTGGTGGTCTAGTGGCTAAAGTACTTGGCTGGTGACCCGCAGGCCGCGGGATCAAATCCTGGCTGTGGCGGCTGCATTTTCGATGGAGGCGGAAATGTTGTAGAGCCGTGTGCTCAGATTTGGGGGCACGTTAAAGAACCCCAGGTGGTCGAAATTTCCGGAGCCCTCCACTACGGCGTCTTTCACAATCATATGGCGATTTTGGGATGTTAAACTTCACATATGAATCACGAAGTTTGGTTTATGATTCATTTGTGGAGTTTAACGCGGCATTTACTCAGACACGTAAATGCCGCGTGCCAGCGAGCGGTTTCGTCCTCTGGCGTCTGTATTGTAAAATCTTTCAGCTTCTCCGCCTTGTCCACGACACTAGGAAAACCTTTATAGCCACTATACTTCCTTCAAGCGCACGAGCCACTAGAGGTGTGCGCCAAGGGGTCAGCGCGCCGCCGCCAACAATTTTTGGTACGCCGCCACCACCGACGCCAACCGATTGGCGCGCCGCTGCCGCCGACGTGTTTTTTCGGCGCGCCATTTAAATAGGATTTTGTTTTTTGTTTCAGCTTTCCTACCTTTATTTTGCACCTTCTGTAACCAGTCCGGCCTTCATTCTGTCCACTTTGCAAACGCATCGAAATTGGTTCACCCGCCATTTCAAGTTAAATAAGTCAACTATAACAAAAGAAAACTTGTAGAGTGCTCCTGATAATGTTGGATTACATTTAAACGAGAATTTTAAGATATTTTTGAGTTCACTATATTTCAGCGAATCGCGGTCAGTGACAGCGCCAACGGGGGTGTTTGGCGATGACTTTCGACAAATTCTAGCTGACGAGAACATGTAATACGTGAGGCGGGATTTCAACATTGATGAAAAGTGTGGAAAGTGGGTACTGAAATATTCATAATTATGACTGTGCAAGTGAGTCGAAGAACAAAGGGAGTTCAAATGCGAAAGGTGGGGGCCAGAACTGGGGACGGGCAAGGTAGAAGCACGATGTTTATGGAAGATATTGTTATTACTGAGGAAGGGCTATAGTTATTTAGGGCATACTTACAAAAAATCAGTTAGGATACTGGACCACACGCAAGGCCTTTATTGAACAAAGAACGGTAGAATAACAATTAATATACGAAATGTTCTATCAAACAGAAACGATCCCCATTGCATCTACAGGTTGAGCAAGATCAACAATATATGACGAAATGGTGATCATAAGTAATTAAGTTTGTGTAAACTGTGAAGTAACGCACAGAAGATGAAAGCGAACTATACACTGAAGCGCGGGCTTGCATTGCCAACGCGCTTTGTCTTGCCCACCATGCCATGCTCCACGCCGTGCTAACAGACGAAGTAATCTGCGTTTCCTTCACCAATTTTCATCTCGGTATAAATTCAACTAACTACAGATGCCGGTTTGTCTCAACAGTGTTTCAAAAAGAACACCACAGATGTAGCGTGCTCGGTGAGTTTGTTAATATTATTTTTTAGAACAAACTAAGGAGCTCAACCTGACAGGACATCGAGCGAAATGTTTATGGCGAAAACTCCGCAAAGCGATATACACGAAGCGCATTCATGAAAAATAGGCTGAGGCGTTCTACAGCTGAACACCTAACACTACAAAGGCAAGAAGCGTGTAAAAATGGTACAAACCGCACACTTCCATGATCAATGCCACGTGCACCCGCTATCCAGCAACGCGATTCCCTTATCTAGCTGTAAGGACAACTGAAGGATCACTTATACATGCGTTGCACATTGATCATTTTGGTTTGTTTAAGGTTTCAATATCTTCACGTTCAATCTATTTCTTCCTTTGCCGATGACACTGATAAATTGGGGACGCAGAGACTAGCGAAGAGGTCAGTTTTGTGCCTAAAAGATGTTCACACTGCCTATAGGTGTCACTAGGTTTCGACCGGTCTGATCTCTCCAGACACGGCCGCATGACAAAGGAATTTCTTTCAAATCATTGAATGTCATTTTTAAAGGAAAAAAAAAAGATTAAACGTGAAACTCGTGAAGCCTTCGAAATAAAAACAGAGCGAAGTGTCATGTATGAGTGATCCCCCAGCTTTCCTCACAAATAACTTGGCGTTGATATTTTGGTGTTCCATGGATATCGGCTGCTTCATACCACCACCTTGAAACATTTGTTAAAAAATGTATGGTTATTTGTGCAACTGTGCTTTAGATAGCCTTTTTAAGTATGCGCTTCTGATTCATTTTTGTAGGGCCTTTCTTTAATAACATTTCGTTTCAAGTCCAGCACTTGTCTTCTCTGGTTACTACGCTGAATTCATGTTTTTTGTAGATTTCTTCTTATGTAGATCGGTAAATATCATCCCTATTATCGTCATGTGGGCATAGCAACCCCCTTCCTCATTCTCCCATATTTCTCTTTCGTAACGCACACAAAAGCTCTTCATGAACTAGTGACGTGAACGAGAAATGTGTTTCGATTATAACTAGGCAAACTGACTGATGAGTCTATCAGAGGAATTGAAAGACTCAGATTGAGGCGTGAGTCAGAGTCCGAGTGAGTCCGGCTGAGTTATACTTAGGTAAGCCTCATTACGAGTGGGCGCGGCTGAGTTTTACTATGGTGAGTCTGAGTTCGAGCGAGTTCTTAGTTCGGTTCAGCAAAATTTTGGTTAGTCTGGGTCCTTGGGAGTCCTATGCGAAAAAAAAATACTTATTTATTGAGGGCATTTTTTATTTTTCTGATGTTTGGTTACAAATATTTATAGTCTCATTTTATGGCGTGCCTTTTAATCGTGTGTGTGCCGGCTTTGAAGCCACAGAATTGATTTCCCGAATTATAAATCTGTCTCATTCCCTATACACTTGGAACTCGTTCCAGTCAACGTCCTCGATAAAAACAATTTGCTCACATCTTCGAATAAAAATGACAACCTTAACTTAAACGCACAGAATGAAATGTTGACATAAAATGCACCACTGAGATGAGATATCATCATTAAAATGCTAACACGACTAAGAAGCTCATGTATACTGCCTACTTCCAAGGTGCACAGTGTAGGACAATCTTACAAGGAAAGGTATAATACGATGTTTACGATGTTTACATGCGATGGCAATGGTTGACACGCTGGCGGGCTGGGACCAGTCTCTATCCACTTCGTAGTCTTTTCTTTCAGGCAGGGACCCTCTACCGCTTTATGCCCCAATCCCATTACTGCTTTGTGGCTATATATATATATATATATATATATATATATATATATATATATATATATATATATATATATATATATATATATATATTGCCAAGAGAAACTGACAATGCTCTGTGTAAGGCAGACATTGCAAACTGTGTGATTTGACACCGGAGCGTTTAAGGAAGGCCGCAACGACATCGACAGCGACAACGGTGGACTACATAAGGTCTAAGGTCGTCCTCGAAGCATCACCCGTTCAGTGGGCATGGGAGGGCAGCAGCGACAATGGTCCTAAAAACCACTTCTGTCTTTTCACCCAGGTTGGTTGTTATTCTATTTACTGTAGAAGATGTAATAACGTATGTTTCCGCTGGTCGCGGGTTCGAATCCCGGCTGCGGCGGCTGCATTTCCGATGGAGGCGGAAATGTTGTAGGCCCGTGTGCTCAGATTTGGGTGCACGTTAAAGAACCCCAGGTGGTCGAAATTTCCGGAGCCCTCCACTACGGCGTCTCTCATAATCATATGGTGGTTTTGGGACGTTAAACCCTATATATCAATAACGTATGTTTGCTGCTATTCCCATGCCCACACGTTTTAATGGTTACTGCTGGTGAATGTGTTCATGTTTTGAAATTTCTTTTGTTAGGAGGTGACGTTGAAATAAATCCTGGTCCCCCAAAGCCACACCCCAAAGTACAGGATAATGCAGTCCTATTAGCTATAGGTCGCCTAACAGAGCATCTCGATAAGCGGCACGACAATCTTCTAGCATCCATTGAAATAGTCAAATATAACCAAAAGGTTCTTGATAACAAAGCGTCCGACCTTACAACACGTTCAGCAAACCTTGAAGAAAAGGTAAAGGCGTTGGAAAACGTATCCGAGGGATCGCGTTCTGATTGTTCTGTTTGGATTGCGTCAGTGGTTCGTAATGAGAATGCTACTCTTCGCGCACGACTTGACGATTACGAAGACCGATCTTGTCGAGACAATTTAATCTTCCGCGTAATTACTGATGCTGCAGCCGAAACATGGTCAGACACAGAAGTAAAGGTTAGGAAAATTCTTTGAAGTTCTTTCGAGATGCAGCTTTCAGATGACGCGATATCTCGAGCCCACAGACTAGGAGCATTTGTAACAAACAAGTGCCGCCCTGTTGTACGGTTTGCGTCATTCAAAGTTAGGGATAACATCTTCTCCCAAAAAGCAAAGTTGCGCGGTACGAACATTATCATTAACGAAGATTTCTGTAAAGCCACACGGACAGCCAGGAAAAAACTAACTGATTTCGGTAAAGCCAGCGGTCAAAAGTATTCAGTAAAATACAACAAGGTTGTTATTAGCAAGAAAAGTTATGTGTACTGCCCAGTCACTGATCTTGCCTTGTCTGTTGTTCCAGTTGACGATAACAACAAAAACGACACTAACCTAAATCCTCCTAGCTTGTCGGTCCAAGCGTCTTCGTAGCAAAAAACAAATCCACGACGTGGTACTATCAAACGCAATTGTTCCTTTCTGCTTAGTAATGTGAGAAGGGCAAGCGAGACGCCCTGTCATCTCTGATTGTTGACACCAGTCTTGCAGACGTCGTCGTATTGACACAGACGTGGCTTTCCGCGGAAGTAGATAGCTCAAAAATTCTAAATTGTGAAAAAAAATACAAGTTTTATCGATGCGATCGTGGATTGTGTTCCGGAGGTGGTGTCCTCATAGCTGTTGCAGACGATCTGGTTTCATCGCACGTAGCTCTAGTTTGCCCTCTAGAATTAGTGTGCGTTAATGTTCGCCTACACAATAAAGACGCTCTCGTTTGTGTGTGCTATCGGCCTCCTAATGTACCTGCTGGTTTTTCTTCAGATTCGTAGGATGCCCTTAACATGCTTCATGTTTGGTTTTCAACCTCGCATATTATTCTTTTAGGCGATTTTAATTTCCCCGACATCCATTGGAATTTGCCTTGTACCTTACCTGGCTCCATAATTCCGAATCCACCTTTTTTATTAATACATGCTTAGAGTTTAACCTTAGCCAGTTGGTTAACTCCCCAACCCGTATCACGTCTACTAGTTCTACCATATTAGACCTGGTGTTCACAAATAACCCTGATTTCATCCAGTTTCTGTCAATCGTGCCAGGTCTCAGCGATCACTCTGCTATTCACTTTCTCGTACCAAACATGCCGTCAAAAATTAGTAAAACTACAAAAATAATCAGAGATTATGGGAGAGCTGACTACACGTTAATTAATGCTGAACTGGAGACATTTTCACAGGAATTTTTTTCTAGCTTTTCTGAACACTCGGTAAACGAAAACTGGCTACGTTTTAGAGCTAAAATCGAAGAACTTACCAACCGCTTCATACCACGCCGTAAAATAACCGATAACAATCGGTCTGCTTGGTTCACGCTTACTTTAAGGCGGCTAATTAATAAAAAGAAGCGCATCTTTCGAAGTGCAAAGCTCTCGGGCAACATCAAAAGATGGGATGATTATCGTAGTATAGCCGACGAGTACGCACGCGCAATCTCACTTGTCAAGCACTCATATTTTGAACAAACGTTGCCTTCTTTGTTAGTAACTAACCCTCGTAGATTTTGGCAGGTAATTGGGGGAAATAACAAAAAACAAATTGACCTAGTTTCAGGGAGCGAATCATTTATTCCAAGGGAAAATTGTTGCCTAGCTCTTGACAGTGTATTCGCATCTTCATTTGTAAACGTGGCGCCTACCACTGTTCCTAACTTGTCTATTCACAACTACCATCAAATGGAGCCAGTACACCTTGATTGGGAGGGCATAAAGAAATTAATTGAAAATCTCAAGCCTTCTTCTTCCCCCGGAGATGACGGAATTAACGCCAAGTTTCTCAAAAACACCGCATTGTTTTCGTCCTTAATACTGTGCAGAATTTTTTCACAGTCTTTGGAATCCAGTACCCTGCCAAACGGCTGGAAAGTGGGGAAGGTGGTTCCTCTTCACAAGTTAGGTAACACCAACGATCCCCACAATTATAGACCCATCTCACTAACTAGTGTGCCATGTAAGCTATTAGAACATGTCATTTACTCCAAGTTAGTCAACTTTCTTGAGAATAATTCTTTTTTTACTAACTTTCAACATGGCATTAGAAAAAGTTACTCGTGTGAAACTCAGTTCTTATGCTTTACTAATGATTTGTTCTCTGCTATTGATCGTGGTACTTTTATTGATTGTGTATTTATCGACTTTTCTAAAGCATTTGACACAGTATGGCACAAATTACTACTTTTAAATTAAGTAAACTAAATATTGACCCACACATCTTAAAATGGATCGAGTGCTTCTTACGTAACAGCAAGCAATTTGTGACTGCTAATGAATGTAACTCTCCTCCTACTGCCGTAACCTCTGGTGTGCCTCAAGGCTCTGTTTCGGGTCCCTTACTTTTTTTAATATATATTAATGATTTGCCTCATAACATTTTCTCCCCCATTAGGTTATTAGCTGACGATTGTGTTATTTACCGTGAAATTTTCACCTCTAACGACACTGACACCTAGACAATATCTGACCTAGACAATATTTCTTCGTGGTGTAATAATTGGCTAATGAAACTTAACACAAATAAATGCACATCAATGAGGATAGCTTGTAAACCTTCAAACGTTGCGTCCCACTCGTACCTACTTAATAATACTCCCCTAAGCAACGTTTCTTCTCACAAGTACCTCGGTGTTAACATTTCTAACAACCTGTCATGGCACGCTCACGTTGACTACATAACATGCAACGCTAATCGAACTCTTGGCTATTTACGTCGAAAGTTTTCTCTTGCTCCAATTAACATAAAGCTTCTCCTGTATAAATCATTAGTACGGCGAAAACTCGAATATGCGTCGTCTATCTGGGATCCTCATATTCATATGCTCATAGACAACATTGAATCCATTCAGAATCGCTCAGCACGTTTCATATTGTCCAATTACTCTCGAACTGCAAGTGTCACATTAATGAAGGCTCAAATAAATTTGTATAACCTCTCAATACGACCCAAAAATTTACGTCTTTGTCTCTTTCATAAGATCTATCACACTAACAGAACCCTCTCTGATTTACTGTTTTTTCCACCAGCCTACATATCAGCACGCAATGACCATCAATACAAGGTTGGGGTTCCCTTCTGCCATACGAACCAGCACTTCAACTCTTCCAACCCTAGAACATGTACTGACTGGAACCGCCTTCCCGCATCGATCGCTTCAATCACAGACGCCAACGCATTCAAATCAATCATTTTTGAAAGTGCATTATAATTTATTCTAACCTGTTGTTTTGTTTTACTTCTTATTGATATTGGTTGTCCCACTCCTCTATGTACTACCCAGTGCCTTGAGAGTAAATAAATGAAATGAGATGAAATGAAAAGAGAAGCGCTGACGGCACTGCTGCAAGAGACGAAGCCAGCCGCAATGGGCGAGTGGGTCCTGCATTCGCACGAGCTTCGACCGAGCGGCCAGCGCGCGTGAAGACGAAAACAACCGTGGTCGAGGCAGAGGTTCGCGAGGACTACGGTCGTTCGGTTCCCTTTCCCATCTGCTATGTCATTCCTTTAGCTTGGGCACAAGTTCGCCCTTATTAAAACTTGTAAACAGGATATCCCTGCGGTGAGGTTCTTATATCCGCTACATTTTCTGCTGGAGAGGCGGGGTAAATGATTCTGAGCCCCACACGAAAGCGAAGTCCAAGCACTGAACAGCCGCATCCTGTGGAGCTTACACCGGTACACCAACGAGTCAGCCGTCGTATCCGAGGAGAATCGCCAGAATTCGGACCACTTCCTTCTGTCTCAAGGACATCAGTGAGGGAGGCAAGTGACACCACCCCTATGACGAGCCAAATTACGCCGGGACAACTAATTGTAAGCCAACCGGTCATTCCAAAGACGTTTCACGGTGACCCATATGAGAACGCGGAAGACTGGTTAGAGCATTTCGAGAGAGTGGGCAATCTAAATCAGAGGAACGAGGAGGGCAAGCTGCGCAACGTCTGCATTGTGCTGGAAGACTCTGCGTGAGTGTGGTACGAAAAACACGAGGCATCTCTGACGTCGTGGAAAGAGTTTCGGCGGCAGCTACGGAGTACGTTCGACTACAGTGATCGCCGGGAAAAGACGGAAGCAGTTTTTTGCACACGAAATCAACGAATGAACGAAACAGTCGCGATGTACATCGAAAATATGTCCCGCCTTTTCAAGCGAGCTGCTCCCGGCGTGACGGAGGACAAAAAGGTGCGCCACCTCATGCACGGGGTAAAGCAAGAGTTGTTCGCGGGACTCGTCCGCAATCCGCCCCGTATGGTTGCTGAGTTTCGGTCTGAAGCAACAACCATCAAAACGACGCTGCATCAGAGAGCCCGACAGTACAACCACGACGTACCCGGTGCATCAGCAGGAGTTTACTCGGCAGGCGTAGTGGATAATCTTGACGCATTTAGAGAGCTTGTCCGGTCTGTCGTCAGGGAGGAATTAAAGAAATTGTAGTCACCTGATGTCCCCCCCCCCCCCGAGCTGTCTCTTCCTGAAGTTGTCCGAGAATAAATTCGGCAGGCTATGCGGGAGCCGCGGAGTGATGTGCCAGGGACACTACAGGCGTCGACGTACTCTGAGGTGCTTAGGCGACCTGCTTTGCACTGTGCACCGATCGAGACACCAAGTACATATGTGCAGACAATGCGCAGCCCACCTGAAATCGTAGAAGCAGCACGCACTCCACCTCGCGCGACAGAGACAATGCCACGGAAGAGCGATGTATGGCGAGATGCCGCACGTAGGCCCTTGTGCTTCTACTGCGGCGAAGCTGGCTACCTGTACTGATTCAGCCGATATCGTCAAGTTGGTCTTAGGGGATTCGCTATCAACGCACCGTGTCCGTGAAATGGCTAAAGACCTTCCAATATTGAAGAATACCTATGCTGCTAGTCAGAACTTCAAGCTGCCTCGTCGTCCTCAACCACGCTCACCATCCCCTATGCGCTACCGCTCGTCCAGCCCACACCCCTTCCCAAACACGTCTAGGCATCGTTCGCCTAACCCAAATCCGGGAAACTGAAGAGGGCGACCAATGGAGGCGAGACCGCTGGCGACCTGAGGTATGAAGATCCTCCACTGCGATACGTGCGTGACGACGACGACTGTTTCCAGGTAAATGAGTGCAGTAGAGGGAAAATTACATCAGACTTGCCATTGGTGATTGACGGAGCTCAATGCTTTGATCGATACTGGTGCGGATTATTCTGTGATAAGTTACAAATTAGCGAAGCGATTCGGGAAAGTTCTGACCGAATGGAATAGAGCTAAAGTACATACTGCAGGCGGTCATCTCATAACCCCTTTCGGCCGATGTGCCGCAAGGGTCGTCATACGGGGCTTCATTTACGTCGGTGACTTTGTCGTCCTGCCCGTGTGTTCGAGGGAGGTCATACTTGAAATTGATTTACTAAAAGCTAATGGTATCATTATTAATTTGCAGAGGTCAAGCGTGTAATTTTCGACGGAACACGCTATAGGAGCAGCACGAGCAGAGGAGTGATACAGCACTCCACTACGGGTCGTCCATGATGATGTAAGGGTACCATTACGAAAGAGTGTAATGGTTCTTGTCAAAAATGATACATTTAGCGACTATGAAGGTGTGGCAGACTACAAGATGGATGCTTTCCTGAAGAAAGGTGTTTGTGTGGCACGGGGGATTATCAAGCTGCGGAACGGGTGTGCAGACATCCTCCTCACAAACTGTGGGAACGAATTCCAAAATATTGCAAAAGGAACAACCATAGCCTTTCTTGACGAGTTCCGCGAAGTGACCGAAATAGCCAGTCTCGAAAATACACCAACCGATACGAAACTAACATCTGACATCTGCGACGTCATATCTGTCAATCCTAACCTTTCATCGATTCAACGTCGACAGTTATGTGACCTAGTACGGTAATTCCGCAGCTGTTTCTCCTATAGTTCAAAGGTACGGCGCACGAGGATTACGAAACACAGGATTATAACGGACGCGACAACCAGGTGAGTATGCCAGCACCCGTATCGCGTTTCACCGAAGGAAAGGGAAGTTATAAAGAATCAGGTACGAAAGATGCTTCAAGATGATGTTATCCAGCCTTCTAACAGTCCGTGGGCATCTCCCGTGGTGCTTGTCAAGAAGAAGGATAACAGGCTACGGTTTTGTGTCAACTACAGAAAATTGAACGCTGTGACTAAACGGGATGTATACCTCCTTCCGCGCATCGAGGACACGTTAGATCAACTTCGGTGTGCAAAGTTCTTTTCATCACTAGATCTCAAAAGTGGATACTGGCAAATCGAAGTTTATGAACGTGATCGCGAGAAGACTGCGTTTATTACCCCTGGTGAACTGTTTGAATTTAAGGCTCTCTCTTTTGGACTCTGTGGCGCGCCGGCAGCGTTCTAAAGCATGATGGACACTGTACTTTCTGGATTAAAGTGGTAGTATTGCTTAGTGTACCTTAACAATGTGGTTATCTTCGCCGCAACATTCTAGCAGCACATGAAGTGCCTTCGGTCTGTGTTATAGGCAATCCGTTTGGCAGAGTTGACTATCAAGCCAGAGAAATAACAGTTCGGCTTCGAAGAACTTCGATTTTTCGGGCACGTTGTTAGCGCCCAAGGTGTTCGACCTGATCCCGAAAATACAGCCATCGTCGCAAGGTTTGCAGTGCCAACAGACAGAAAGTCAGTACGGAGATTTTTAGGTCTGTGTGCGTACTACAGACGGCTTGTGCGAAATTTCTCGAAAATCGCAGAGCCTTTAAAGAAACTCGCGAGGGAAGATCAGCTTTTTCAGTGGCAAAATGAGCAACAGAGAGCCTTCAACGAATTACGAAAACGGTTGGAAAAGCCCCCAATTCTTTCTCATTTTGACGAGACGACTGACACGGAAATACACACAGATGCGAGTAACATAGGGCTTGGATGCGTTCTAATGCAGAGGCAGATTGGTGAAGAAAAAGTCATAGCTTACGCCAGCCAGACTCTAACAAAAGCAGAGACCAGCTATTCGGCCACAGAGAAAGAATCTCTTGCAGCTATCTGGGCCATGAGTAAATTTCGGCCTCACCTATATTGTAGGCCATTCAAGGCAGTCAGCGATAATCATGCCCTTTGCTGGCTGGCGAACATCAAGGATCCATCTGGACGAATACCAATCTGGGAGGAAGCACACCGATGCTGACTGTCAAGGGTGCCTGTAGACACAGCACTATCAATAGACGAGGACTTTCCATTCGTAGGCATTGCGAAAACTACTCAAATAGCCGAATTTCAACGTGCTGACGAATAATTGCTCCCCGTCATCAAACACCTGGAAGGAGTCGACGTACAAGTGCCGCGTATATAATCCCGAAGCCTCACATCGTTCTGCCTCCGGAAAAATGTTCTCTACAAAAAAACATTTTAAGACGCAACAACGAAAAGTTCCTGCTTGTCGTTCCAACATCTGTGCGACAAGAAATGATACGAGCGTGCTACGATAAGCCTACGTCTAGACATTTAGGCGTGACTCAAACGCTTGCAAGGATCAGTCTGCACTGCTATCAGCCCAAGCTCTTAGCTTCAGTATAGCGCTATGTTAAGACATGCCACGAATGCCAAAGACGGAAAACACCTAGTGCTAAACTGGTGGGCCTTCTACAACCTATAGACCCACCGAAAGCGCCTTTCCAATAAGTTGGAATGGCCCTCCTTGAACCCTTCCCGACGTCTTCATTCGGCAGGAAATGGATCGTGGTCGTGACCGATTACTTAACTTAACAAGATACGCTGAAACAGACTCCTTGGAACAGGGTACGGCGGATGAAGTGGTCAATTTTTTTGTACACAACATCGTTCTCCGCCATGGCGCTCCAACAGTTGTAATCACCGATCGCGGAACGGCTTTCACAGCGGAACTTATGAAGTGTCTCCTCAATATGACTCACACTATTCACAGAAAAACAACCACATGTCATCCTCGAAGCAATGGCCTGACGACGCGTCTTAACAGAGCTCTTGCGCACATGATATCCATGTATGTGGATGTCGAGCACAAAAACGGTGATGAAATTTTACCATATGCCACCTTTGCCTACAACACCGCCGTACAACAGACCACCTAGATTACCCCGTTCCAACTTGTTTATGGTCGCGCACTGGACGCCATGTTACCGATAGACCAAGACGACTCTCCCCCTGATCTGGACGACTTTATACAAAGAGTGGAAGAGGCCCACCAGTTAGCAAGGGACCGAATATGTCGCCAACAATGGCTCGACACAGACCGCTACAACCGTGAAAGACGTGAAACGCGGTATGATGTGGGCGACAAAGTGTGAAGATGGACTCCAGTACGCCGACGAGGCCTGTCTGAAAAACTCATTTGCCGATATTTTGGCCCATATGAGATAGTACACCGACTCAGTGACCTCGTTTATGAAGTCAAGCCTGCAGGCCACGTCCATTCGAGACGACGAAATCCCATGGAGCGCGTACGCATTGCACGCATGAAGCCCTACTACGACCGATACGAAGACTAGCACACCAAACGCTTGCTATGCTACAACCGCATTGCACGCATCGGGGCGATGCCTCTTGAGACGGGGGATGATGCCACGGGAAACTGCCAACGCTCTGTGTAAGGCAGCCATCGCGAAGAAGAGAAGCGCTGACGGCACCGCTACAAGCGAAGAAGCCAGCCGCAATGGGTGAGCGGGTCCTGCATGCGCACGAGCTTGACCTGAGCGGCCAGCGCGCGTGAAGACGAAAACAGTGGTGCTCGAGGCAGAGGTTCGCGAGGACTACGGACGTTCGGTTCCTTTTCCCAGCTGCTGTGTCATGCCTTTGGCTTTGGCACACAAGTTTGCCCCTATTAAAACTTGTAAATAGGACATCCTTGTTGTGAGGTTCTTATATCTGCAACAGTTATTGATAATTGATTAATATGTAAGGTTTAACGTCCCAAAACCACCATATGATTATGAGTGACGCCGTAGTGGAGGGTTACGGAAATTTCGACCTCCTGGGGTTCTTTAACGTGCACACAAATCTGAGCACTTGGTCACGATTTCCTGGCCACGACGACGTTGGTCAGAAGATGGTTCCAGTGGCTCGATGAGGTAATTCACCGGTGACGTTTTTTGTAGCACACGATATGGGCCGTGATACTTGGGAACCAACTTGGTAGAAAGGCCAGGTGTAGCTGAAGGGACATGCAGCCAGACGAGTGAACCTGGATCATAGTAAGTAGTGTTATTTGATGCGTCATGGTGGTGCTTTTGGTGTCCTTGGTTTTGGGTTGTGAATGATCTTGCCAGTTGGCGGCATTCTTCAGCGTATGTAGTGGCTTGAGACAAAGTCGTGGACTCTGAGGAGTCAGGTTTGTACAAAAGAATGGTGTCCATAGTGCAAGAAGGTTCGCGACCGTAAAGGAGGAAAAAAGGAGAGAACCCAGTAGTGCTTTGAATGGCGGTATTATAAGCGAACGTGATAAACGGGAGCACTCGGTCCCGATTGGAGTGGTCTGACGAGATATACGTAGACAGCATGTCACCAAGGGTGTGGTTGAAGCGCTCTGTCATTCCATTGGTCTGGGGATGATAGGCGCTTTTAGTGCGGTGAACGACGTGGCACTCACGCAGCAATGCTGTGATGACGTCTGACAAGAATACGCGACCACGATCGCTCAGTAACTCCCGAGGTGCTCCATGACGTAATACGATGTTGTGAAGAACGAAAGTAGCAACGTCTTTTGCTGTAGACGAGGGAAGGGATGAAGTTTCGGCATACCGCGTGAGATGGTTGACGGCAACTATGATCCAGCGGTTACCGTCAGCAGTGTTGGGAAGGGGACCATAGATATCGATGCCGACGCGGTCGAATGGTCGGGATGGGCATGGTAAGGGTAGCAAGGTACCGCTGGCGTGACAAGGGGGAGTTTTTCGTCTCTGGCACGTCGAGCAGGCCCGAACGTATTGTCGTATAAAACGGTACATGCCACGCCAGTAATATCGGAGATGTATGCGAGAATAAGTCTTCAGGAAACCTGCGTGGCCACATTGGGGGTCGTCATGAAACGTGGAACAAATTTCTGAGCGCAGATGACGTGGAATCACGAGTAGCCACTGAAGTCCACCGGGTGCGTAGTTGCGTCAGTACAGCACGTCGTCGCGAGTGGCGAAATGCTCGACTTGCCGACGCAACGTGCGAGAAGGGGGGGAAGCCGTCCGCCCAGCCAGGACGTCTAGAATCGAAGCAACCCAAGGGTCCTTGCGTTGCTCAGATGGCATGTCGGCGATTGTGACGGCAGTGGCATCACAGGTTAGACTTTCGCAGCAGTCCGGGTCAGGGGGTAGAGGCGAACGGGATAGGGCGTCTGCGTCTGAATGTTGACCACGCGAATATTATATTCTTGGAGGCGTAATGCCCATCGGGAGAGGCGACCGCTTGGATCCTTAAGTGACGACAACCAGCAGAGGGTGTGGTGGTCAGTCACGACGTCAAAAGGGCGCCCGTACACGTGAGGTCGAAATTTCTCTATCGCCCGAATAATGGCGAGACATTCCTTTTCAGTGACAGAATAGTTGGTTTCGGCTTCGCTAAGAGTTCGGCTTGCGTAGGCAACCACGTACTCTTGGAAGCCGTCTTTCTTCTGTGCAAGAATAGCGCCTAGCCCGACACCACTAGCGTCAGTGTGGATCTCTGTGGGTGCCGATGGGTCGTAGTGTCGCAGAATAGGCGGCGACGTGAGGAGGCGGCGCAGTTCATTGAAAGAGTCGTCACAGGTGGCAGACCAGGCTGAAAGGTCTCTAGAGCCGGTGAGGAGCTTGGTCAAAGGAGCGATAATCCTCGCGAAATTGTGGACGAAGCGCCGGAAGTAAGAGCAAAGGCCTATGAAGCTTCGGAGCTCTTTCATGGTGGTTGGTTTGGGAAACGCTGAAACGGTTGTAAGTTTGGCAGGTTCAAGAAGAATGCCGTCTTTTGAAACCACGTGGCCAAGGATCGTAAGCTTTCGAGCGGCGAAATTGCACTTCTTCAGATTCAGTTGCAGCCTCGCGGCAGAAATACACAAGAGGACATTCTCGAGGCGGGTTAAATGGGTTGCGAAATCAGTTGAAAAGACGACAATATCATCTAAATAACAAAGGCAAACGTTCCATTTGAGGCCTCGAAGGATAGAGTCCATCATCCGCTCGAAAGTAGCTGGCGCGTTGCAGAGGCCGAAGGGCATGACTGTGAATTCATAAAGGCCGTCGGGCGTGATGAAAGCAGTTTTTTCACGATCGGCCTCTGCCATGGGTACCTGCCAGTATCCAGAGCGCAGATCTAAAGAAGAGAAAAATTCGGCTCCCTGTAGGCAGTCCAAGGCATCGTCAATGCGTGGCAGCGGATAGACATCCTTGCGCGTGATTCGGTTGAGACGCCGGTAGTCCACGCAAAACCTGATGGATCCGTCCTTCTTCACCAACGCAACTGGAGAGGCCCAGGGACTGCTTGGCGGTTCGAATATGCCACGTGTCAACATGTCGTCAACCTGTTCATTGATGGCACGGAATTCGGTAGTTGACACACGATATGGACGCTGCCGTAATGGCGTCTCTTGGCCGGTATCTATACGGTGAACAACAGATGACGCTCGACCTAAGGAAGGCTGATTGCGGTCAAACGAGGCTCGAAAACGCTGTAGGAGCTTGATCAGCTGTTTCTGCTGCCCAGGAATGAGGTTACAATCAATGGACTTGCGGGATACATCCATAGGTTCATTGGCGTCAGTTGTGGGTGTAATGGCACAAGTCGGTAAAAATGGCTTGTCTGAATAGATCGGATCTTCGAAAATACAATTTAAGGTCTCGAGGCTTCCCAGACACTCACCGCGTAGCAGGATGTACGGACAAGCAGAAACGTTGCACGCATAAAGTACCGCCGAACCATTGGAAAAGTTGATGACGGCAAACGGGAGGACGATGGTTCGGTGTTGCACACTAGCTATAGTTGGTTGGAACAGGAGCGTCGAGTTAGTGGCAGCAGGGGAAAACACAGGCACTAGGACGGCGGACAACGGCGCGATGCGGACGTCAGCTGCGGCAAACACTTTCGAGCGACTGTGGTGGTCGATATCAAGGCACGGATTCGTCAACGTGAGTTCTGCACGAGCGCAGTCGACGAGGGCCTGATGGGTAGAAAGGAAGTCCCATCCTAGTATGACGTCGTAAGATGAACGTGGGAGAACAACAATCTTGACGGCGTACCGAACATCTTGAATAAGAACGCGTGCTGTGCACTGAGCTGTCGGCGCGATGAGATGGGAGGTGGCTGTGCGCAGAGCAAGATTCGTAAGCGGCGTTGTAACTTTTCTCAAATCGCGACACAGTTTTTCAATAACTACAGAAACGACAGCGCCAGTGTCGACAAGTGCACGTACAGCAACACCTTCTACTAGCACATCAATTTCGTTGGTCGGACAAAAAGGAGGTCTTAGAAAGCTCGACGACGACGCAGTTCTTGCCTCCGGAACTGCGGCTGTCAGTTTTCCTCTCGAGCGGGGCTCGTGCGCCGAAGCATCGGGGAGACAGATCGACGACGGGGTGGTAATGACCGGCGAGAATCGACGGGGCGTCGAGGGGACAATGAGTCGGTGATAGGAGAAGATGGTCGCTGGGGATTCTGGGCAGCCTGGTAATTTGCGGAATTCCCATGGTCTGGAGGCTGGAAGTTGCGACGGCGACAGTAGCGTGCTATATGTCCCACGAAACCGCATGGGAAACAGATGGGTCGATTATCCAAGGTGCGCCATGGGTTAACGACAGAAGCTGCAGGGGGCGAAACGGGATGGGGTGCCGTGTATGTAGGCAGCGTCGTAGGGTAGGAGGACCCGGTGCCCCGGTATGCGCCAGAGATAGGTGGGGCTGGGGGTCTAGCAACGACGGCAGCGTAGGTTAGCGGCGTAGGGACAGATGGCGATGGAGGCAGTGCCTGCGTGACCTGTGTCTCGATGACCTGGCGTAGACGTGGGTCTAACGAGGTCACTGGCGCGGATGCTTCGGCCACAAGAGAAAGCTGACGCGCAACTTCCTCACGAATGAATTGTTTGATTTGGGGCAGTAAGACGGTGTGATCAGCAGCGACGTCGTGTACGAGGGCGGAAACTTCAGCCGTATCTTCTGCGGCCCTGCGCGTCGAGACATGCTGCTTACGCAACTCGTCGTACTCCTGACAGAGCTGGACAACATCGGTGACGGTCTGTGGATTCCTAGCGACGAGCTTCTGGAAGGTGTCGTCGTCAACTCCTTTGATGATGTGCTTGATTTTGTCGCGTTCGGTTAGAGATTCATCGACGCGCTTGCAAAGAGACAAGACATCTTCAATGTAACTCGTAAAGGTCTCGTCCCTGCGCTGGACTCGACTACGGAGACGCTGTTCCGCGCGAAGCCGGCGCACGGCGGGACGACCGAAGACCGCGGCGATGGTGGTCTTGAAGGCGGACCAGTTGGTAATTTCGCCTTCGTGGTTCTTGAACCAGAGGCTGGCCACATCAGCGAGGTAAAAGCGCACGTTTGTGAGCTGGTCGCAGGCGTTCCACTTGTTGGAAGCGCTTACGATTTCGTACTCGACGAACCAGTCCTCGACGTCTTGTTCGTCAATGCCACGAAAAATTGGTGGGTCGCGTTGCCGAGGCGCGCCAGTACAGTAGACTGTCGTTGGTAAGGCAGCTTGAGAAGGGCCAGGAGCAGTCATGGTGAACGGTGAGGGTAGCGTCCGATTGCGAAGTTCCAGGTTGATGGGAACCCCGGCTCCTCCACCACTTAAAATAGAGATGTTGTACGTCGAGAAAGGTTCAGACGTAGCTTGGCAAAATGTCCTTTATCAGGCAGGTCTGGCTAATGGCGAGCGGCGTGCGCGAGCTACTACTGCAGCCACCGATCATCATCGTCGTCTTCATTACCAGCAGAGCGTCCGTTATTAAGATTCATTAGAATATATATATATATATATATATATATATATATATATATATATATATATATATATATATATATATATATATATATATATATATATATATATATATATATTGTAACGTGGACTGAAAGAGCGAGGAAGAAGAAGAGATCGGACGCGCTCGAGCGATGGTGATTCGGCAGTGACGGTAGAGCGCTGACATTTTTCATTGAAAATAAACCCATCACATCCGTAACAGCTTTGGTGGAGCGGTGCTGGGTAACTTGCCATCCTGGACCCCGCAGCAGAAGTTCTTCGAAGAAGCAGACGCTTAGCTGGCCTACCTCCGGACAACATCACCATGAACGACGACACAGCAATCCCATTGACGTACTATGCTGCTGCATCCACCAGTGCCACCGACACGGCACAAGGTGGCCGTCGACCTCGACAACCAGACTACTGGGCACCTGAGCCACGAATTTTCTCAGGTAAAACTGACGAAGACGTGGACGCTTGGCTAAAACACTTCGAGAGAGTGAGCCGCTACTACGAATGGGGCGCACCGGCGAAGCTCGTGAACGTAGTATTCTTCCTTGCCGGGACAGCCCTGCTTTGGTTTGAGAACCATGAACATGTCCTCCCCACTTGGGATATATTTGTTAAGGAACTGAAGGCCTGCTTTGGGGACACGAGTTCCATGAAAAAGAAAGCTGAGCAAACGCTGTCACGTAGGGCTCAGTTGCCCGGCGAGACGTGCACAACCTACATTGAAGAAGTGTTGAAGCTTTGCGGAATTGTCAACGCAAATATGTCTGACGAAGACAAAGTCGGTCATTTGTTGAAAGGCATCGCCGAGGACGTGTACAATTTTTTGATAGCAAAAGAAAACTTGAACACTCCTTCGATTTTCAGGCAGCAGTGTCGCGCATTTGAGGCGTTGAAGACCCGAAGAATTTTACCCAAGTTCGGGCGCTTGGACAATGTTCCCACTGTCGCAAGTATGGACGTCGCCACCTGCGAAGACATTTCCTACCTCGTACGTCGGGTAGTTCGAGAAGAGCTCGTACGACTTCAAGCAGGTGACGTTCACCACCAATGCTCGTTCGCCGCGTGCCCCGAACCGCCTCCCTACTGGATGCGAGAGCGTCACGTCGAAAACCGACCACGCACAGAAACTGCAGATTTTACCCCGCGGCTTCCGTTTTCCCCGACGGGTCGTGGCCACCACCGGATGTCATCATCTCGACGTGCCGCTGCGGACCCCCGACCGTCGTCAACCAGGCCTCTACCAGAAGATTACTATGCTTCATCACAAAATGTTCCTGCGGAGCACGACCCGTCTCCGCGTACTTCTGCCACCTCTGCTCCGGCTAACGTAAGTCGACAAGTCCCCGTTTGATACACATGTGGTCTCCCAGGGCATATTTCGCGCTTCTGTCCCAGACGGCCGCCTGCACCGCCACGTTTTTCGACGTATCCGGCTCGTATGTACGAAACGCCTGTGCCGCCACGTTTTTCGACGCACCCGCCTCGTATGCACGAAACCTGGACCTCTCACTCGGCCGACCACCGTCCCCGACAGCAATGGCCTAACGAATTTCGCAGCGAGTCCCCTGCCTCCGAGAGAAGCCTGACCCCGCCTCCGACACGGTCCCGCCGGTCGCCGTCTCCGCGTCGTCGGTCACCTTCCCCGCATCAGCTGGGAAACTAACTGGTGCGACCGATGGAGGTGCGGTCGCGGAACGGTCAGTTTCGCCAATTCCTCCTTCTGCTGTGATGTTGATGAACAAAGTGCGTGTGTGTATAGACGGTGTAGATACTCTTGCTCTTGTAGACACTGGTGCTGCTGTTTCGGTTATGAGCCTTCGTTTCAAACATCGTTTCTTGGGTCACAAAGTTATGTTCGCGTGGAATCGTAAAGAAACTTTTCGTGGAGTTGGAGGCGAAACGTTATGCCCTGTTGGTATTTGTTCAGTTGTACTCACGATTGGTGGACAAAATTTCCGAGTTGAATTCACCGTACTGGCTCGCGCAACTCATGACATCATTTTAGGGATAGACCTCCTTCATGAATGCGGCGCTACGCTTGACTGTGGAACTGGAGAGATTCTTCTACAAAATACGTTGCCCGCTGCAATAGTTGACGATTTTCCGACTCTGCCCATCGATGCTCTTTCGTTGTCTGAAGATGTGACGATCCCTGGTCGGACAGCAGTGTTTGTACCCGTATGCTCTTCTCATGTCCGCTCAGGACCCTGCACTGGACTTGTGGAGCCTGATCATGCAAACGCCATTAAGAAGAATGTGCTGGTCCCACGGTCTGTCCTTACAGCCATCGACGGACATGCTTGCTTGTGGGCACTCAACGCAGCCTCAGAGCCTGTTGTTCTACCAGCCGGATTCAAACTGGGTACGTTCGAGGAGCAGGCCACAATTGACGTGAGAATGGTCTCAGAGTCTCCAGCTATCAGTCAGACTGCGCCCAACTACTCAGCCGAGATTAAACGTATGATCAACAAGTCGTTGCCTTCTTCCGAGCAGAATGTCCTTGAGGAGGTACTTACACGCTACGCGGGAGTCTTTGATTTCGCTCAAAACAAGCGTTGTTCCATGTTGCCCGAATCCCGTATGCACCACCGCATCAACACGGGAGATGCTACACCGATACGCCAGAAACCCTATCGCGTATCCCCGTCAGAGAGGCAAGTGATCGCCGATCAGGTCAACGACATGCTGCAGAAAGGCGTTATTCAAAAGTCAAGCAGTCCCTGGGCAGCTCCTGTTATATTGGTAAAAAAGAAAGACAACTCTTGGCGATTCTGTGTAGACTACCGCCGTCTCAACGCCGTCACAAAGAAAGACGTGTATCCGCTACCACGCATCGACGATGCTGTTGATTGTCTGCACTCGGTCGCATACTTTTCGTCTGTCGACCTAAGGTCTGGATACTGGCAAATACCAATGCATCCGTCTGACAAAGAGAAGACTGCTTTTGTCACGCCTGATGGATTATTTGAATTCAACGTTATGCCGTTTGGCTTATGCAATGCCCCAGCTACCTTCGAGCGATTCATGGACTCAATCCTTCGCGGTCTCAAATGGGAGATATGTATGTGTTATCTCGATGATGTAATTATTTTTGGCAAGACATTCCACGAACACAACCATCGGCTTAGCGTTGTTCTAGACTGCGTCAAACAAGCTGGTCTCGTTTTAAACGCAAAGAAGTGTCATTTTGGTGAGCGTCAAGCCCTTGTGCTTGGATATCTAGTTGACAAGGACGGTATACGACCAGACCCTAACAAAATCAGTGCTGTCCGAGACTTCAAGCAACCGACGTCTTTGAAGGATCTCCGTAGCTTCGTGGGCCTGTGTTCTTATTTTCGTCGGTTTATCAAAGACTTCGCCCAGCTTGCTCATCCCCTGACAGAGTTGCTCCGCAAAAACACTCCATTTCGATGGACCATTGAGTGTGAGGCTGCTTTCGAGCAGCTGAAGTATTTGCTTACTTCCGGGCCCCTCTTGCGCCATTTCGACCCGGAGGCACTCACGGAACTGCATACAGATGCTAGTGGTATCGGAGTTGGTGCCGTGCTAGTTCAATATCACGATAGCCGGCAGCACGTCGTGGCGTATGCAAGTCGTACTTTGACTAAGGCGGAGAGGAATTATACGGTCACCGAACTGGAATGTCTTGCAGTTGTTTTCGCCATCCAAAAGTTCAGACCTTATTTGTACGGCCGGCAGTTCAAGATCGTCACAGATCATCATTCGCTTTGTTGGCTTGTCGGACTACGTGACCCAGCTGGTCGGTTGGCTCGCTGGGCCTTACGGCTTCAAGAATATAATTATTCTGTGACCTACAAGAGCGGTCGATGTCACGCAGATGTCGACTGCTTATCTCGTCTTCCATCTCCAACTGTGGATGCTGATGATGATGATTTTGACAACTACCTGGCCGCAATCTCATCCAACTTCCCAAGTTTGGATGTCTTTCGTCACGAACAACAGCGTGACCCTTCGCTGAAACCAATGATTGATGTGGCTCGTAGCTCTAAACGCGCCACGCCATTCGTGATTCATGACGCCCTACTATATCGCAAGAATTACTCCAGCCATGGTTCCACACTACTACTCGTCGTGCCAGAATGCCTGCGTCTTGCGGTATTCCAAGCCATGCACGATGACATCACGTCTGGGCACCTTGAATTTGCCCGAACGCTTCACCGTATCCGCCAACGTTTTTACTGGCCTCGACTCTGGAAGACCACCAAGCACTACGTCGCAAGTTGTGATGTCTGCCAACGCCACAAACAACCTACCACACCATCGGCCGGCCCACTGCAGCCGGTTAAGCCACCGACATCACCATTCGAAAAAGTCGGCATAGATTTACTGGGCCCTTTCCCCAAGTATACCACCGGCCGCCGCTGGATTATTGTGTGCGTAGATTACCTGACGCGGTATACTGAAACGATGGCGGTTGCTTCAGCCACATCATCTGATGTGTCATGGTTTCTTCTACACTCGATCATACTTCGTCACGGGGCTCCTCGTGTGGTGATAAGTGATCGCGGCCGTCAGTTTACCGCTGACGTTGTCGAAGAGTTGCTACGGCTTTGTGGGTGTCAGTATCGCCATTCTACGCCATACCACCCTCAGACCAACGGCCTCACTGAGCGCACCAATCGTACCATCATCAACATGCTTTCAATGTACGTCGCAGCGGATCACAAGAACTGGGATGCCGTATTACCTTTTGTTACATACGCCTTTAATACCGCGAAACACGAAGTCACAGGTTATACGCCTTTCTTTCTTCTCTATGCTCGTCATCCGCAAAGTTTCCTTGACACCATACTTACATTTTCGACGAACGAAAATGCCAGTGTCGCGCAGACTTTGTGTCGCGCCGAAGAAGCTCGTCGACTTGCTCAGCTCCGAACTCTTTCCGCTCACGCTCGCGCGAAAGACCGTTACGACGCAAAACACCCGCCCGTGACTTTCGCTACAGGTGATTTGGTCTGGCTGTGGACGCCTGTTCGAAAAAAGGGACTTTGCCAGAAGTTTCTTTCTAAGTACTCAGGACCGTTTGTGATTACTCAGTGCTTAAGTGACATCACTTACGCTGTCGCGAGAGTGACAGCTCAGAACCGGCGTTCGCGCAAGACGCAAATTGTGCACATTGCCCGATTGAAGCCCTACAACAACCGATCGCTTCTACTCGCTCGGTGAGCTTCGTCTGGCCCGGAGGGAAATGTAACGCGGACTGAAAGAGCGAGGAAGAAGAAGAGATCGGACGCGCTCGAGCGATGGTGATTCGGCAGTGACGGTAGAGCGCTGACATTTTTCATTGAAAATAAACCCATCACATCCGTAACAATATATATATATATATATATATATATATATATATATATATATATATATATATATATATATATATATATATATATATATATATATATATATGTGTGTGTGTGTGTGTGTGTGTGTGTGTGTGTGTGTGTGTTTGTGCGTGTGGAATAGAGAGCGAACGTCATCGACGCGCTGGCACTTTGATATGAATTTGCATTTACACTTTAACAGGCCGAGGAATGGCGCCCTTAGCCCTATTTCCGCGTCCAATATTCGACGCTCATCTCGCTATCACGCCTTTTTCTCTAATTATACTTTGGCGTTCAGCATATACAAATACCACAATAGTTTGTTTAATAAATTTATCATGGATGTTAGTTGTCGGGATGAAGACGTACCAAGCATCAGCGAGAATACATCAGCGTTGAAAGGGGCAACAGCTGCCAAACACCGAAACATACATTTGGCAAACCCTCCGTTATCCATCCACAGTAAACATGTAATTACCCTCGTAAAGGCAAGTTTTACTTTCGTGTTTTATGCATATTTATATGACGGAAGGATCAACCATGTTTTTTCAACGAATGATTTGTGTTATATTTTTTCATAAGAAGTATTAGTTTTTTGTGTTTGCGTATTATAAATTGCCTTATTTGCTAATAGACTGAACACTGTTTTTGGAGCGTTCAATTATTATTATTGCTATTGTTATATTAATGTTGTTAACTTATTATCAACTTTCAACCATTTTCTTTTAACTGTATAACTGGAGATGTTCGGGGCTTTCACACTATTGTTCAGTCTTGTTGTAATTGTCCTGAAATTCCTTAACGGGCCCCCAGGCACCTTAATAATTACGCCAATACCAACGGGGTAAACAAAACTTTTCTCTGAAAGAGCAAAATGTGGGCGATTATAACGTTGAACTACCCCTCGTTGCTTTCTCTTGAAATGGTTGTCAGCTGTATATGATTGGTGTAAACTTGTCATGTACACAGCATCAGCTTGTTATGCGAGGCAATAAATGAAGTGAAAGTGATTCATTGGGAAATGACCACTTATGCACGACCACGTAAAAAATAAGAGAACAAACTATTTTCAATACGATAGATTTTCGGCCATTAGCTTTTCGCCATTTTTAATTTAATGTGTGCCACAATATCGCCTGCTTGTCACAAGACGTAATGAGGCCGGAGAGCATTCTAAATGTAATTCAAGTAGGCTAGCTACCAACCACACAAGCAGCGGCTATATATAGCAGCTGGCTACATGAATTATAAATTTAATGAAATATTTCCACTTGCGGCATAGCGGCATAGTGATGCTGAGTAGTTTGTGCGTGTATACATCTCTGCGAGCTCACACTTGCTGAGGGAAAGAGGAATAGAGAGAAACAGGCAGCACTGCACGTGTGTGCTTCTTTGCTTTCCGAGATGTCTGTTGAGCTGTAAAAGACAATTCAAGTTGAATGAAAACCAACTAGCCCGTTCTTAACCAAGCCTCCATAGTGCTAAAAACCACGGTCTTTCACCTTTTTCCTGGCCCGGTGGGTGAAGTTGTGGGACAAGCTTAAAAGCTGAGCTTCCTACTGAGCTCGAGTCCACTGAATTATTCGTGGCCACTTTGCAAGCTGCCGCTATAGCTCCAAGTCACCACAAGCAAGGCTAATCAGGTTTATCAGAGACTAAACCGAAAACAATTTTAGCGTTTACGTACAGAAAAACTTAAAAATAAAAAAAATGATTCGTCACACCTATCGGCTCGCAACCACTTCGACAGGGCAGCGGTGATGATATGTCCTTTCCGAAGAAAATGGTTTTCCGCAAGCAGCAAATGCTTTGACCGGTCCATAAAAAGTGTGCTCCATCCCAACCGTAACTGCATCGACATGTCAAAATACAAGAAAAGCATGAACAAGTGATGTGATAATATAGGGACCCTGTTAAGTGCTCGCCTGCTCTGCAATACTACAGCACAAGACGCGAAAGCGTCGCATAGGCGACCCGCACTGCAAAGAGCTTACAGGAAAAATTATCACAGTGAAAATATTGGTGAAATTTCGATACGTTGTGACATTGCCTTGTAACATTTTTTATTCTTCCATAAGATTGATTGATATGTGGGGTTTAAAGTCCCAAAACCACCATATGATTATGAGAGACGCCGTAGTGTAGGGCTCCGGAAATTTAAACCACCTTGGATTTTTTAACGTGCGCCTAAGCCTGAGCACACGGGCCTACATTCCCGCCTCCATCGGAAATGCAGCCGCTGCAGCCGGGATTCGATCCCACGACCTGCGGGTCAGGAGACGAGTACCTTAGCCACTAGACCACCGCGGCGGGGCTATATTCTTCCATAACAACATAATTGAGTGATTACTGTTGTTTCGGAAAACTTTGCCTGACTTGTTGGTTTCCCCATAGTGCAGCCAAGAGTGACCACTGTCGAAAGTGCGAAGGGGGCTTCGCCCCACCTTTCTCAGTGGGGGGCGGATGCCCCCCCCCCCTCTAATGATATGCCTATGAGTCTGTCAATGATTTTCCAATCACAGATACACTCCGAATACATAGTATAACTGTTCTTACATCTTCTCGTAAATATAAAGATAAAAGCAATGCTCTGTGCCACAAAGCTGTTGCATTTTTTGTGCGATTTGAAGGCGTTACAACGGTGCACACAGCTCATCTCCGTTTTAATCCACGAAGCTGAGCGATAAGGTGTCGTTTGGACGTAATTGCGGGGTTGTCACGCGCGTAACGGATTGCCATCACTGAAGCAGAGATAAGCTCACTCGTGAAGCTCGATGTGGACATGGTGGTCGTGCGCTTCTTGTTCCCGGCTCTGGCGGCATGCGTCGTGGCGGCGGCGCAGCCCAACTGCACCGTGGCCGCCATCGAGCAGTTCCCGCGGCCCCTGATGAGCCCCGAACTGCGCCAGCGGGGAGCCATCGGGGTGCACCTGCTGGCCGCTCTCTACATGTTTGCCGCGCTGTCAATCATCTGCGAAGACTACTTCGTACCTTCACTGGAAGTCATCTGCGACGGTAGGCTCTGCGAGCCACAGGGCTCGGCTTTGTCTTGTCAAGCGCCACACGGTCACAGGCGCTCACTGATGTAGACTGCGGCTGCTTTGTCTATCAGTGTTGTTGAAATTTGGAATTTGGTTGATGGGTGCATTCGCTCAATTATGCGCACGTTCGCGAAAGCTTTGTTTTGCTCCGTATATATATATATATATATATATATATATATATATATATATATATATATATTACCACGTTTTTTTCTCAAGTTTTATTATTACCCCAATACCTTACGCAATTCTCAGCGCAAACCGTGCCTGCAGTAATCGAGAAGCACAGGACTGTAGTCTGCTACTGTAACTCAACTTTTCGTTTACCGGGCACAGCTTCGCCCAAATAAACCGTTTGACCTGACAATCCATTCTCCTGCCTTCAGGCACGTCACAACCCCGTGACGTCTGGTGGAGGTGCTGGGTAGCTGTTAGCTACCACGATCCACTTGTTTCCGAAAGCCAACGTCGGGAACGGCCCGAGTAGGTCCATATTCAATCTGCTGGAATGGTCGGCGAGGTGGTTCAATGGGCTGCGGAAATCCCGCTGGCCTTGTCGGTGGTGTCTTCCGTCGCTGGCAGTCCCGGCATGTTCGCACATAACGAGGCCGCGGTGGTCTAGTGGCCAAGGTACTCGGCTGCTGACCCGCAGGTCGTGGGTTCGGATTCCGGCTGTGGCGGCTGCATTTCCGATCGAGGTGGAAATGTTGTAGGCCCGTGTCCTCAGATTTGGGTGCACGTTAAAGAACCCCAGGTGGTCGAAATTTCCGGAGCCCTCCACTACGGCGTCTCTCATGATCATATGGTGGTTTTGAAACGTTAAACCCCACACATCAATAAATCTCACATAACGAGCGACGTCGGCGGGAAGACGTGGCCAGTAGTAACTTTCTTGTATCCTCGCGAGCGTGCGGGAAACACCAAGGTGTCCTGCCATCGGATCATCGTGCAGGGCCTGCAGGAGTTCTGGCCGCAGAGCTGAAGGCACCACAAGGAGGTACTTGGCTCGAAGCGGTGAGAAGTTTTTCTTTTGGAGAAGACCGTTCAGCAGGAAGAACGACGCTAGTGCGCGCTTCGGCGATCCTATCATAGCGGTATTCTATTAGGGCCCTAAGTTCCGGGTCGGCCCGCTGTCGTTCAGCGAAGTCGTCGGCAGTTACCGTTCCCAAGAAGTAGTCATCATCCATGTCGTCGGGCGGTGGTTGGTCGACAGGCGCACGAGAGAGACAGTCGGCGTCGGAGTGTTTCTTGCCGGACTTGTAAACGACTGTAATGGGATATTCTTGGAGTCTCAGGCTCCATCGAGCAAGGCGACCTGAAGGGTCCTTTAATGTAGCTAGCCAACACAAGGCGTGGTGGTCGCTCACAACTTTGAACGGCCTGCCATAGAGGTAGCAGGAAATTTCGACATAGCCCAGATGATGGCGAGGCCGACGTGGACTCAGCGAAAAGCATCTGCAGTGGTACTTCGGACCGTACAGGGTGGTTCGACGTCTCGGCCGACTCAATTACGAGGTCAATGATTGATATGTGGGGTTTAACGTCTCAAAACCACCATATGATTATGAGAGACGCCGTAGTGGAGGGCTCCGGAAATTTCGATCACCTGGGGTTCTTTAACGTGCACCCAAATCTGAGCACACGGGCCTACAACATTTCCGCCTCCATCGGAAATGCAGCCGCTGCAGCCGGAATTCGAACCCGCGATCTGAAGGTCAGCAGCCGAGTACCTTAGCCACTAGACCACCGCGGCGGGGCCAATCCCGAGGTTGTCCCCGATGGTATCACGAACTCTCAACGACGCCAATCGTGACCGGAAGTCGTCCATGTCACGCGCGTCAAGCTGTTTCATGCGCGTTAACGAACGGAAACAGTGTTTTTTGTTGTGTTATTGCTGTATTGTAATTTATTCCTTGTACTTTCTTGCATTATTGTTGTACTTTCATCTTACGTTAAAGCATTGGGACAATACCTTTTTCAGAGGAGGGCAATGCCATGCTACTTTTCTCAAGTTTTGTTATCGCCCCAACACACTACTCAACTTTCAGCGCAAACCACGCCAGCAGTCTTCGAGAAGCTTCAGGACTGTAGTAGATCATTTTGATAAGATTACTTCCACTCCGCGAACTATACAAATTATTCTGAAACATAGGTTACCGCTCGCGATAACGTTAGAACATTCAATGGCAAGGGTATACATGCCAACACGCTTCGGCGCTTGTCAGTTAGTTGATCGACGGCCGACGCTCCGTTCGCCGCGATCAGTGCAAGTCTGCTACTGTAACCCGACTTTTCATTTACCGGGAACAGGTTCACCTGTGATAAACAGTTTGATCTGAAAATCCAGTGTCCTGCCCTATGCCACGTCAAGACCCCGTGTCATTATATATATATATATATATATATATATATATATATATATATATATATATATATATATATATATATATATATATATATATATATATATATATACGTGTGATTTATCTATTGCGCTGAATGATTTTTCTATTATCAGTCGTCAGAGCAACTATATTATACGAAAGAAGTTCTAACCTTAAGCTCAAGGCACTACTCTTTAATTATTATGATGGTTTATTAACTTTTGTTATAATTTTCCTTATTTTTGCCTTAAAAATTGAAATGTGCTGCAGGCTTAGTGTTCTTTAAAAAAAAGCATGAGGTCATGTACAGTGTCAATTCTTATGAAAGGGAACACGGCGACGCATGGCCTGCGCTCTCCGGCGGCAGCTGGCAGCGCGTTCAAGCGGGAGCGAGAGCAGCCACAGTCTCTTTTCGCGTCATCTCGTGTTGTGCAAAACAAGCATTCGTTGCTGATTGCAACCCCTCAAGATTGCAACCCCTCACCCTTCAAGGTGATTAGCGGTTCTCGCGTAATCGCCTTGAAGAGGGAGGGGATCTAAATTTTGCCGCTGGTTCCATATCAGCAACGAATGGTTGTTTTGCTCGCCGCGAGATGACGCGAAGAGAAACTGTGGCTGCTATCGCTCCCGCTTGAACGCGCTGCCAGCTGCCGCCGGAGAGCGCAGGCCATGCGTCGGCGTGTTTCCTTTCATAAAAATTGACACTGTGCGTACACCGCACTTTTCGACTTCGGCCCCATCACCACCAGCCCAAGCGACGAAGAAAGCGTCGAAAACAGGGCGAACCCAAATGCCAACCACCTCGGGTGTTCTGGCAGGCGGTGCAAACGGCCTTCGACAATTATACGCACCTTTATTTCAAGCGTGCCAGGTTGACAAGCGAGCTTGGCATACGGGCGTCGGTCGCTGCATGCATTCGCGAGCAAGTGTTACTTTCCACAGTGGAATTTGTAAAGCATGCAGATTTTTAAGTGCGAAACGTTTCTTAGCGAACTCGGCGACTTTAAGCGTATCTATCTATCTATCTATCTATCTATCTATCTATCTATCTATCTATCTATCTATCTATCTATCTATCTATCTATCTATCTATCTATCTATCTATCTATCTATCTATCTATCTATCTATCTATCTATCTATCTATCTATCTATCTATCTATCTATCTATCTATCTATCTATCTATCTATCTATCTATCTATTTAGCCGCCTACGACTTTTAGCACTCCTGGCCGTTTCAATAATGGTATCGATACCAAAATATGTATGGCACAACATGACTGTATGGCGAGCATAACTGACTAGCGATGAAAATCATGACGTGTATATCATGAATGTCATGATTTACATTTCATGGTCTTGCTGCTCTTGCAGTGGTTTCGTTCACATGACATTTTGCAAAACTGGTATGGTATGACATGATTGCACGGAGGACAACATCCTAACGCAAAAATTTGACATACATGTCATGATTTTTATGTTATGACTAGTCATGACTACACGTCATGCTCATTGTGCGCTTGCGGTTGTTTCGCTAGCTTCACATATACCAAATTTGGTATTACGGGACGAGAATGGACGACGAAGATACACGACTGGTGCAAACATGATAATCATGACATGCGTGTCATGTAAAACATGACTTCATGCTACACTCATAGTACGCGTGCGGCTGTTTCGCCAGCTCCATATATATGAAATTTAGTATTAAGCGACGTGAATAGACGATGAAGGTAAATGACACATCCAAACTTAATAATCATGGTATGGAAGTCATGTACGGCATAATTTACGTCTGCCTCGAAACGCTCTGCTCATTTTAAAGTGACGTATCAACTTTACTCATTCGTGCTTCGCATATAGTCGATTCCCACAGTACGCGGGATCTGCCAGTTTTTTTTTGCTAGCATGCGCGCAGGCAGGACTTTCTATGCTGAACATAATTAAATAAGTGGTCGCAGCAATGCTGCGTGTTTGGACCGTTGTTTTTTCCATCAGTTTTTACACGCGGCATATGTAAACAGTAGCCGAAGCGAACGGCATGTCATTGCGGTGCAGGCTTACTCACGATATACTCGTACATCTTGGTCAAATCTGAACATGTACTCTGGCGATCGCACTCTGTTCCGGTCATAGGTGGAGAGTATAGACGTCAGACTCTGGAGTGATGATGATGCTGATTGCTGGCTTCGCCCTTTGTAATGGGTGAACACGTATGTCGTGTTCTCGCCTAGGTATATATTTGCGGACGTGTCACCAGTCGACACAGTTTTGAGTAGTGCAAAGCCCGACTCCATTGCACAGTTTGCGGCGCAATCAGGTGCAACTACAGCGTACGAAACGATTTAGCAAAATATTAGGTGTATTTGCGCATTGACCACTCCACTAGTTGGACGTGTCCCTGAACCTCCATGAAATGCTTGCTTGTTCACTCGAGTACCAGAACGACGGTGACAACAAGAGAAGACGCAACAGATCCGCGCTCTACGAAAAAAAAGACCTTAGTCGACGCTCTACTGTTGCGTTGTGAATCGCCACGGACGTAAATGACTTCTGTTTTACTGATTTCTGCAGCTTTTGCGAAGCGGCGAGAGGCCCCGCCGCGGTGGTTTAGTGGCTAAGGTACTCGACTGTAGACCCGCAGGTCGCGGCATCGAATCCCGTTTGCGGCGGCTGCATTTTCGATGGAGGAGAAAGTCCTTAGGCCCGTGTGCTCAAATTTCGGAGCCCTTTAAAGAACCACAGGTGTTCTAAATTACCAGAGTCCTCCACTACGGCGTCTCTCATAGTCAAATGGTGTCTTTGGGACGTTGAACTTTAAATTTTATTCAATCAATCAATCAATCAATCAATCGAAGAACGGTGAGAGTGCTGGATACGGGTGGTTGCGAACGTGTTAGGTAAGCATATTAGTCGCGTTCTCTGCAGCCGGTCGCACGAGAAAGTGTGATAATGTAGGTCTCCTGTTATAGTTTTTGTATCCTTGACAGAGAACCGTGGTAAGTTTGATAATGAAGCTTAACAGAGCCTCTGACCGCGGTGCGCGCCGCGCAACAGTATGACAGGTGACGCGCGCGATAAACAGCGCACACGCCGCGACCCCCGATAATCTGAAGCTGTCGCCACAACGCATTATTACGCACGTAGGGCTTTGAAGGCTCTAAGTTCTGACTTTAACTAGGAAATGCGAGCACTTGCGTCATACAGTTAAATAGCAGAACTATCGCGAGCACAATCAGGTTTTTCTTGCTGTTGGTCCACGCAATTGCCGGAGCTATCTCGGAAGCCTCGGTTTTGCCTGTCGTTGTACATCAAGGAAGTGTACACGCATGTATCCCCACTTGTAGTATATACAAACTGGAGACAACTGCAAACAGAACATTCTGATTGATTGATATGTGGGGCTTTAACGTCCCAAAACCACCATATGATTATGAGAGATGCCGTAGTGGAGGGCTCCGGAAATTTCGACCACCTGGTGTTTTTTTTAACGTGCACCCAAATCTGAGCACACGGGCCTACATTTCCGCCTCCGTCGGAAATGCAGCCGCCGCAGCCGGGATTCGATTCCGCGGCCTGCAGGTCAGCAGCCGAGTACCTTAGCCACTAGACCACCGCGGTGGGGCAACAGAACATTCTAGCGTGCGTAATAAAGCAGTTTAACAGCTAGGGAGCGAGAGATCGATGGATAAGGCAACTGCAAATATGAAAATCGCCAGGACCATTCGCGCCGGATAAAGCGAGCTTCATACCACTGACCTTAAGATAAGTTGATCGTACATGCACCTCATTGCTTTCACGTCATGTCTATGCTTAAGTTTAATGCAATTAGGCGTTACAAAAAGCACGTTGAAGTGATTAATTGCCTCGAACTCGATGTTATGCGATGCTCGCTTGCACTTGAATTGCGAGCTGCAGCACGCCGAAATATCCGAAACATCTATTGCATTGTACCCGCAGTTCGTCTTGATGAGCTTCATTATTTTCCGAAGCGAGGTTAGACTGAAGGAGGTAGCTTGCCAGGTCCTTGATTAAAGGGAACCGTGCGTCAACACCGAAGAAAGAGAAGGGTCTATGCACGTTCTCTTGCGGACGGCTCTCTTTGCACTATCCAGTTAGAGCCGGCGCCGCGTTGGTGGCGGCGTTTTACGCTGCGCCGCTTGGACAGTCTGACGTATGTAAGAGAGGGGGGGGATATATAAAATCTGCATCTTGCTGGTACTTACCTACGAAGCAGAAATTTGGAGGCGCACATAGAGGGTCCAGCTTCATGAGGACAACGCAGCGACTGGTGGACAGAAAAATGGTAAGTGTAACCTTAAGAGACAAGAAGAGAGCAAAGCGAGTCAGGGGACCAACCGGGGTTCCGGGTATCATAGTTGAAATCGAGAAGAAGAAAGGTACATGAGCCGGCCATATAGCGCGTAGGCAGATAGCTGATGGTCATTTAAGGATAACTGACTGGATTCCCAGGGAAGGGAAACGCAGGAAGGGGAGACAGAAAGTTAGGTGGGCCAATAAGATTAAGAAATTCGCAGGTACAACGCGGCAGCAGAAAGCATAAGACAGGGTTGATTGGTGGATCAAGCGAGAGGCCTTTGCCCTGCAGTGGGCGTAGTCAAGTTGATGATGATGATGACTTTACTTTTACCTACTTTCTTCACAAACATGAAAAAATCTCACGACTTTGATATACATGTACACAATCTGCCCAAACTACTGCCGATGGCCAGGTCACAGAGGAAAGCGAATGCCTGCGTCCCCCCTTCCCCCCAGTCGGGTTGGTGTGAACCCCACCACCCGAAAGAAATTTCTGGCTACGCCCCTGGTTGCGTCAATTAATTAGAGTTGATGCGGATCCCAAACCTATTATCCATACTCATGCTGAAGACGAATATACAGGGTGTACAGCAGTAATTTTAGTGAAGGTGAAGCGAGAAAAGGATTTCTTTTTAGGTGTCCCAGAGTACGGTTACTTTTGAATATTATGTGTTCGACGTGATGTTTCCATGACAAATCATTATTTATGTGGACGCCAAGGTAACGGTATAATTTGATAGATTCGAGAATGGAGTTCTTATTCACATATGTTGGACATACTGCGTTAGACCGCGAAACTCGCATGTATTTGTATTTCTTAGCATTGAGCTCCATGCGCCAAGTGACGCACCATGCAGTTGTGGACGTGCTTCCGATTGAACTGTAGATTAGTGACGTCAGAGGTAGTAGTTATCCATCGATATATCACACAGTTGCCTGCAGATAAACAAATTTGGGAGGATATGTTATCGGGTAGTTCATTTATATATATTAAAACAGAAGAGGACCCGGAAAGCACCCCTGAGGAACGCTGGATTCAACAGGGGCCATATCAGACATGCTATGATTGGTGGCGACAAAGTGAAGTCGAGACACAAGAAACGCTCGAATCTAGTTAACGATTGCAGGGTATATATTTAGTACGCTTAGTTTACACAAGAGAGCAGATGGTTTACTTTGTCAAAGGCTTTACAAAAGTCAAGAAATACGCAGTCAATGGGAAAGCCAAAGTCAAGGTAAGTGTGCAGGTCATGAGTAAATGAAAGCAGCTGTGTTTCGCAAGAGAAAGATTTGCGAAACCCACGTTGAAAGTTTGAGAAGAAATTATTGTTTTCAAAAAAACTTAACTACATGAGTGAAAATGACATGTTCCATCATTTTGCATGATATTGAAGTTAAAGATATTGGTAGATGGTTAAGAGGACTATGAGTTTCACCGGGTTTAAAGATTGGCACAGCCTTTCCTATCTTCCCGTCCTGGGGTAATGAGGCAGACTGCAATGATTTTGAAAAGATGTATTCTAAGACGACGGAGCAATACTCAATGGTATTTTTCAAAACTTTTGAGGTGATACCATCGGCTCTACAAGACGAGCTAAGCTTTAAAGGGGTCCTGCAACACCTTTTGAGCATTCTCAGAAAGCGCTGCCTATCGGTAGTGTAAAGGCTCCTGACAACATGCGAGCCAAATATAGCGCAGCACGTGACCTGGAATTCCCAATAAATTATCAAAGAGAGCTAAAAACTGCTTCCTCTTTTCTCGACACACACGGAATAAGCCCGAAAATCACTCGTAGTAGCTCCTTCTATGAGCCATTGGCGGATTTGAACATGGCGCGCTCAGTCGTTACAGAGATTGCCGCGGGAGGCCACGACTTGTCAACGCATACACGCACGATAACACTGAAGCCACGCAATCGAAGAAAAGAAAGAAGAAAAGTGCTCAAGATCACGAGGTGTGCGTGACATTTTTCTTTGCACCTGCCATACCTCTATGCTTATCTTGCAGCGATTTCGTCGGGACGAGAGAAGCGAGAATGCAATTGCAGAATGCGACAAGCCTTTGTAACTCCACTTCCACTGGACGGATTTCAAAAATTTTTGCGCTGTTTGATTGGTGAGGCAATAAGCTCTTTGAGAGAGTCCATTCCATGGTTACTTGAAAAAAATGTTTTAGGGCCCCATTAAGTTCTTAATTTTTTAAAGCCAGCAGACTCAAAAATAATAGGGCTCATTGGAGAAAGATCATAAGGGGTCACATGTGGTAGTTCATTGCTGGGCCTCGAAGAGGCAATGACTAGATGAGCGTATTGTTCAAAATGGTTGCACATCGTTCTCCCACGTCCACCGAGCGGGATGCAACTTGTGATATCACTGAGCGAGTGCCAGGAATGAGCGAAGAAAAGCGGTAAGAACGCAAGTCTACCAGCCAATTCACCGATTAATTATTCACAAAATAAGAAAAAGGGTAAATAAACAAGAGTTATTTACCATTCCATAAAACTTATTCATTGGCAAAAACTCGTGTGAGACCACAAAAGCAAACATACACATCAACGTCGCTTCGTTCAACCATGATCTTAGGACAACCGGCAACCGCAACGAGTGCACATGTTACTTGAAATCCTCTGTTTCCGGGGCCTGCCTGTCTGTTCTCTTACACGATGCCGCTGCTGGGGCGGAGGCTTGGTGGGCGGTATCTTCTCGTCGGATATCGCGTCCGTTGAAGAAACGCATTGAGGCAACGGCATGCTAACTTGGGCGTTCATCGCGTGATCGAGTGAGATCTCGTAGTACACATGGTGCTTGGTAATTAGCTTTCGGGAAACTTTTTGTAGGCCATTTGTTCAAGCACGGTGAGAAACGCCAAAGCTCGCCTCTCTATTGTTTCATTTCCTAGTTCACAAGTAATAGAAACTGGCGCATTTTATGTAACGTGCGCATGCGTTGGACACCCGAAAAAAAGGAAGAAAAATAAACTGGCATTTGCACGAGAGTATAGCATGCATGCATGTCTAAATGTGAGCAGTGGACAATGGGAGACCAATTAATGACACTTCAATTCTAGTTTACTGATTGAGAAGACTGCAGGTGAGACGTGTTTTGCATGAGCTAGATAATTTTTCGCAGAAGTAATAATTCGTGGCTTTGCATGATGATCACTTCATTTCAGTGTTGCATGTGGACCCAGATGTGGCTGGTGCGACGTTCATGGCAGCGGCCAGCTCGGTCCCAGCCATCGCTGCCTCGATCATCGCCATCATGGTGGCCAAGGCAGGTGCTGCGTGTAGATTTCGGTTTTAATTGAGACTTTTGTTACTGTGCATGCGTTGAGACCTTTCATTGACTTTGCCCATCAGCACGTAAATCTTGTTCTGAGTGAAGATAATAGGAAGTGTGCATTCCCGTGGCATCATGCAGGACGGTGTCATGTTACCGCCGGCGTAGATATGGTCAGCCGTCAACGATATGGATTATGCACATTTCCTAACAGCAATTACTCTGGTCACCCGTAAGGCGCATGCCTCAGCAGCAAGTGCCAGTGGTCCGTTTCTGGGGCGATCACTTTTTTTATTTATTTTACCCTCAGGGTACACAGTACATTTCAGAGGGGAACGGGCAGTGTACAACATAAAAAACAAGGAATAAAAAGGATAATACAATCCAAACATAGCAAAAAAACTGAATGAGGCAGAAGAATAAATACAACTAACTACATCAAAAAAACGTAACAAAAAGTAAGGAATGAACAATATGATTGAGTCGGTGCCTCCTCTAGTTTGTCAATGCCAGCCAGATGCACCCGATCCAGCCGTTCATCTCCGTTTCTTCCAGTCCTTTCCTGCTCTTGCCTATCGCCTAGCATTCACGTGTGTTTTGCGGTCATGGGAAAGAAAGCCCCTCATGCAGTGCTTCACGACGGGAACAACATGAAGTATCTTTTGTTTTGTTGCGTACGGATCCACGGGGCAGCGTCTTGCATTCTTCGGGATCACCATGTTGGTGGTTACGCTGGCTCTGTAAGAGATGCGGTGTTTTGAGATAGCGTGTCACCTATCGGGGCGCGATGCGGGAAACTAATGTAGGGTTCCTCGATGCACGCGCCCCTTTGCAGGGTGGACTCACTTTTTGAAGGGGTGAGTGCCACCTTCCGATCAGCGGCCGGCATTCGGCTCCTCTCTTATCGTCGCGGCTGGTTGAGTAAGACTAGAGTTAATGTATATGCTCCAGGTAGCATATACAGTAACTCTAAGTGAGACACGTGCGCGACATTTCTCGGGCAAAATGCCCGGGTGTTGCCGGCCACAGTGCACAAACCACTCGCGAAATGGGATGTTCAGATTTCCGAAAGATTCGAAAAGGTGACTCTTGTGTGGTAAAGATCAAGCGTGAGGAGTGACACTTGAACCGACGGACCGTTCGTGTTTGTGCAGCGTACGTTATGCAATTTCAGCATTTTGAGAGTTATAACCGAAAGCGCTGTCACTCGGGCACTTTTGAGCGCGATCGAGCCTTATGCGTCTGACTCTCTTACGCCAGCTGCAGAAATACGCCAATCGTGCACTGTTTAGAAATTTGATCCTGATGGTGGCTAATCGCGATCACTAGTGCAGCCGGATGCAATACACATTCATTTGGATACTGTGTACATGCTTATTTAACTCGTTCATTTCGGGCAGCACCGAATGCTTTGTTCTTAATCGCTTGTTTTACAGAGGCTGCGATTGCATGTAGATGTGCGCCTACGTAATGTGCGCTTGTTGATACCGGCGCCTTCAAGTGTTTGTTTTTGTAACACTATATTGAAAGCACGTATCCCATCAGTTCATTGTTAAAGAATCATTTTTAATTGTCCCTGTTTTTAAAATAAACCGACAATCTTTCACTTTTTTTTCTTATTAACCCTTAGGCTTCGCCTGCAGCAGTCCGCTGGCCAGCGATCGGCCGGCCGGGTTGTCGAGGCCGAAAGCGCTTTGATCGGAAATCGCCAGCTGCCTAGAAAATGTTTATTTTTGACATTGTCTAGTGTTTGCCTGTTGCTTAGTATATATCCGCTAAATGGACATAGTTGTCCAGGTTTTTTGGCTGTTCGTAAGTTTTTGCAGCCGCGCGATACTCTTTGGCTGGCAATCACGGCTATAGGTGGCATGCGGAGAGGGAATCGTAATGACGAACACCGTAGCAGACGACGCGCTTGCCGCCACCCTCCAAGGCGGCAGATGGGACGCGCGTATCGAGGAACCCTAAACCAATGGGGACACGTCACCGTGACACCGCTGCATAACTAGCGCTGGGAAGTCATGGCGGCATTGCTTCCAGCAACAAAGAAGGATCATGAAGGAACAAATCTGACACACGCATGATATTGGAGAGAAACACGTCTAGCGCGTCTCCATGGAAAAACGCTCGGAATCACGCGTGACGCAAGCAGTGCAACCTCTCATGCACCTTTGCAGTAGGACCACCCCTTTAACTACGGCGGACGGATGGTTCCCCATGAAGAGCGCAAATTTGCACTGGCATTAAATCAAATAAAGTAGGCTCGCGTGTCCACGTATCGGTGTCACTACCTGCCCGGCTCTCTTCAGCGCAGTCAATCTGTGCGCATTGAAAGCGATATTATGGCGATATCTTCCGAAGTGATTGTGTAAGAATACTACCTCAACTAACCGAGGATGGGGCAGGCTTTGGTTTTCACCAGTCGTTGTTGTTGCCATCAACACGCTTCCACACTGCGTGCCATGACGGATTAAAGAGCCCCGCAAAGGAAGCCCGCGTAGTCGAAAAAACTGCTGTGGCGCTCATGGACGTGTCATGTGTAGTTGCGTAGGTAATAAGTGTTGACGAGAGGAGAACCAAACTTCAGTTTGAATTTTAATTTACTGCATTCAGTTACAAGTAAGGGCTTGGGACGGGGTAATAAGTGGCTTCAGCTTGACAATGCTCCAAGGGTGTTGTGTGTAGGAAGTCTACACGAACGACTGGTCATGTAGGCTACTTGTGTGGCGGCAAGCATACCTAGGAAACCTAGAAACAGGTATGTTTGCCGGTATTTGCTGATACGGCCGTTAACGCCACATGATTTACATCGAAGGAATCTACGGAAGTCTACAGGTGCAGCCCCAAGCCCTCCCGATAGCCATTCGGTTGAGCCTCGTGGCGTTACACAGATAGCCGCTTCTCATTTATCTGAAGAAGTAACTAGTGAGCAGTGGACAACCTACAGAGGTCAGGAAACGTGTCTAGAACGCCGGAAAGGCATGACCCCGCACTGTCGGGTGCTATGTATACCGATATCTAGTTGTCGATAGCCCACACTTAAGCATTTAACCTTATCGGCTTTGCATGCGAGAATTTGGGCTCTTTCAAAGCAGTGGCAGGCATCAAACGTCATAAGTGCAGCGCGCCTGTTCAGTGTTATAGACCAACGTGTTGACCAGTGACCTGCACTGTACCACGTTACGAACTCACACGGCAACACACCATGCTCGACAGTAAGACGGCTCTGGTTCCTGCCTAGGTGATCCGAAGGTTGCAGGACGGAATCCACGACAGCAGCATTTTCGACGGAGAAAAATATGTTTGAGATCCGTATGCTGAACTCTAGGTACACATAAATATTACCCTTCGGTCGAGTTGCGACGCGGCATGAATTGGTGCAACGTGGAAGAAAACAGGGTATCCAGGGTATCGTGGCGCAACGGAGCAAATTGTCATCAAGCTGCCAAGTGAACGAACTATATGTACACAGTGGGGATGACGACCAACGTTTTTAAATTATTTTGATGAGGACCACAAGAATGCAAGATAACCTTAAACAGTGTCACCATGATTTCACCAAGACGCACCTTCTTTTTTTTTTATTTGTCACGTGAGCTTCTGGCCGTCCAACGTGCCCGTGATGGAGCCGGCAGGCTAGACCTGTTCCGTCGTGGGATTAGCCAGGTGCGCGTTTTGTCGCTTTTTGCCGGACCAAATAAAGTTCACTCACTCACTCACTCACTCACGTGAGCTCAAAGTCACTTGAAAAGGCGTAGCCAGTCGAAGCCAATCGCTTTGCCAATCCCATGCCCTTAGAAACTTCCTGTTTGGCTTGTTTTTGCGTTCCTTTAACCTTTGTTGCTGGCTGCGGGTGCTTGTGTGTCGATGTTTTATGCGGATAGAATTGTTCCGATGAAGCGCTTGCAACTCGGGCACAGCTGTGTCAAGCCAGCATGCAGTGTGTCAGTTTAACTAATTTTATGTGCTAGTTAAAACGTTCTGTTCTCCAGAGAACCGACGCAGATAGAAAAAAAAAAAACGTCTGCATTGCAGTGATCGCGCAAGAAAACCCGATTCGCACAAAGAGCGCGTAGGTTTGATTCAGTTTACTTGTCAGTAAACCATAATAGTTCACGTGACCCAGCAGCAGTTGATGTCATGGCATAGTGAGCAGATTTTATAATTTCTCAGCCACACTGCACACTTTGGATCGCGATCAATTCCGATCGCTGCTGATCTCTATAAAAAGTGCCCGGAGTGACACAGGCGCAGACATAAGCATTTTACCCCAGGCTGTGTGCTTAGACGAAAACAAAAATATGGTCGTGATTTGGCAAGAGACTAGTTTTCAGCTCTAGTCGAAAAGCTGAAGTGTGCAACTTCACTATGAGTCTGGCAATTTTCTTCTGCATGTCAACAATGTGGGTGCACTTGTAGACGAGAACATGGAAAAGACAGGTGTGTCCGGTGGCTTCCTTGTCCGCATCTTCAAAGCGCACCCACATCGTCGACAGGAAGAACCAAGTGGACCAATTAGGGGCTGAAAATCTTCTCCTGCAGTTAATGCATTTTCTGTCTGTACCTCTCTCGTACGCAACGTTGATCCCCTACATTTATCCGCTAAGTTGCTCTAAATATATCCTAAGGAATGCGCCAGAAATAACAAAGCAGCAAACTCAGACCCCACAAAAACATCAGAATCATTGGTAAAGCATTGCCGAAAGTGGTGCTCCGGAAGTCTTCTTGGGCAGGCAGCGTTCGGTGCGAGCCAGTTTGTTTACAAACACCGAATGCGCATGTAGTACATACTCCAAGAACCCGTAAAGGCGAGCTATAATAAAACATATACTAACCAATCACCTGTTTACAAGGGCTGCTTAGGAACTGCACTGAAATTTTATACTCACCTCCTATGTATGTCTATTGTCGGCCCCACTGCTGGAACGTTTCGTGGGTTTCCACGGCTTTTCGTGCCAGTCATTTTGAAGCGGACAGCTTAGCGATTACTTACTATACCACCTTTTGCACTTGCGAAGCGTTGTGGTGTTTTGCCAGTGTACCACGAAGAACATCGAAAATTGATCAGGGAAAAAAGATATGTACCTCTTTTACATCACACTTAAACATTTATTTATTACACTTAACGTTTTAATTTTTACTTTAAATTAACGAAATTTCTACAATCGATGATACAGTGAAATCTGTTGTATGCGCAGATGATACCAGTCTGTTTTTTAAGGGGATTGAGAAACACACCTAACTGTGAATGGGTGTACACGCTGCATAAATCGCAGCGGAACCCACACACGGGCTAGGCTGCGAAACATCGCATACACTAGACGGTGCTTCAGCGGCTAAAATGGCAGCTTCCTTATGAATTTTGTGTATACGAGTGTCATGTAGTGCCAGGATGCTGAGCATGTAATAATATTGCTGAGAACTAACAGACAATGATCCAAAAGAAAGTTTAAGGGTTTAAGAAGTAATACTAGTGTAAATATGAAGAAGAAAACTTCACAAAAAGATAAATTTTTGCCGGCAGGGAGCAAACCTGCCACCTTCAAATAAAGCGTCCGATGACCTACTACTGCGCGATGGTGGCAACCATACCTCCATTCACATTTATATTATGTGAGCATTTAAACGTGGGAGCGTCAGTCAGCGCCACCAGTAGCGAGTGTGCCAAGTGTCAAAAAACACATTTTTTTTCCCGTTGGCATGGCGTTGCACGTAATCTTATTACGAGCTGCCAGGCGACCGATAACCACTTCTAAGAATTGGGAGACCTATAAGCTTCGCCTTTAAGCGTTGAACGCGATAGCGAACTCCGGCTCCTGTAGTGCGCCATTCAACAACTAATGCACACGTATTAAATGTTTTGACACACACACACACACACACACACACACGCACGCACACGCACACACGCACACGCACACACGCACACACGCACGCACGCACACACGCACACACGCACACGCACACACGCACACGCACACACGCACGCACACACACGCACACACGCACGCACGCACACACACACACACACACACACACACACACACTCGCACACACGCACGCACGCACACACGCATGCACGCACGCACGCACGCACGCACACACGCACACACACGCACACACACGCGTGCGCCTGCGCGCGAGGAGAGAGAGCGAGAGCAAGCGCAACGGATTTAGAGTAATGGTACAGGTTTTAGATCTATTTAACAGCCCTTTTATTACAAATTCATAGCTCGCTTGTTGTGGACGCTACTTGACATGAATGTCTTACAGGCACTCATTGATGAGCAAGACTGTGCGGTGTGGCGACTTCCCTCTGCTAGAACAGCGCTCTGCTGTAGTCGAGAGACGTTTTTCACAATTTCTCACAGATGGCACACAGACACACACACACGCGCGCGCGCGCGAATGGTTTTTGATCTGAAGCAAGAGTCGCATGGCCTCCAAGATACGCGCCACGCGCCTAAACTATTGGAGGCCATAAAGAGCTTTACAGATGGCAGCACGTTATCTAGCGCTTGCTGTTCGCTTCATCAATGCCTCTGGAAAGGCATGATATGTTTTCCCCTAGATGGACATAGTTGTCCACTTTTAGAGCTGTTTGAAAGTTCTTGTGTGCTTTTAGCGGCGAAGGCTGCACTATCCCAGCCTTTTTCACGTATTTTGATGGTCTCCCACATTCGCTTACAATTGGCCGAATGGGCTCGCTTTCGTCGTGACACCAGTCGAACAAAATGCGTTAAGGAGACTCCTTCCTCTAGATGACATTTATGTAGTGTTTTTTTTTTTTTTCCGAAGCAGCTGCAAGTAACATCTTCGCTTTGTGGTAGGACACCTGCTTGCCACGCGAACGGCCCGGGGTTGATCCTCGATGGGACCGAAAATTTCATTCTTTATTGTATTTGCTTCGTTCTCGATTTTTTGTTCCCAACCAATGGTGCCGACGCCGACGGCGGAATTTCGGCGACACGAGCTCTCTGACGCTATCGGGTTAATACATCCCCTATATAAAGCATTCCACCGGCGAGAAGGACCGGACTGGCAACCAGCACTTTTCTCCTTTCTGGAGCGTGCCGACGGCGCGGAGTGTACTGTCTGGTGTTTGGATCAGTGGCGTTGTCGAACAATTTAGCAAGTTTTAAGCCGAACTGCGGACTTTTTTCTTTTTTGTAGCGATGTCAGCTAGTTAAAGGTAAACGGGAAGCCAACGTGTCTCTTTAGTTGTTCTAAAAAACACAGAAACAAAAGGAAACTCTGTACTAATATATGCAGCACACATCACCAAATGCTCAGCTTTTGCGGTTGCTTCACGGTACACATCGTTTGCGTTACGTGACAAGTTCTTTATCGGCAATTGCTGCAAAATACCCGGAATGCGCAGTGTTCCACTCGGCCTAATAACAATTGGACGTGGTTAGATCGGCGACCAAACATGAGCGGTGATGTACAGCCATGCATATGGCCATTACAAAACATCTAAGCACCACTCATGTAGCCACACGTCATTTTCGCTTCGTAATATTATATTTAAGTATGATGGGTTTGGCCAAAACAATTAGCCCCGTAACCCAGCTCAGCATGGTGATCAATGCAGTTGATGTGGCTGTATTAACACGGACAAAAACCCCTAACATTGCAGCGGGGTAACCGGCATGATACATTTAATTTGTTGGCCGCCCCGTGCTTGTGCAACCCGGATATTCACTGAATTTTACATGGCAATGACGTGGCGGAATCCTTGTCGTGAGTGTACAACTTACGTAAAATGGTGGTATGTATCGTGCCCACTGTGCGATATGAAATTCGAGTAGCAAAAAAGAAAAAAAATTGCACCAGAGGAGTTCTCTCAATTCGTGTTTGGAATAACTGTTTCAGGATGACATTTTTTTGTGTAGTTAAAAACCATGCGTGACAAGTCTTGCTGAAAGCAAAACAAATTTCAACCACGTTGTTGCGGTTGTCTATTGTTTTTACAAATGTCAAGTTCGCTCCTTAGCTTCGCGAATGACAACCGAGATTTCGCAAAAGCCGTACCATCTGGTCGACAAAATTATTTTTAAAAAGTAAACTCAAAACCGCTCTTGTGCCGATCGTAGGCTCGAGCCCGCCGGCTGCACTTGGTGCCTCATCGGCGGAGAAAACTTTAACCATCTTCACTTTATTGCCGCCTCAATCGAATCAAACGTCACTACTTTAAAAAGAAAAAAAATCACGGCATATCCATATAGTTATTAATGATGAGTGGGGTAAAGCGTCCATCCGTCCATCTGTTCGTGCATGCATCTATGCGTCCGATCACGTTCGAGAATGCAGATGGCGCGCGGGTAACACCGACAAGACGCGAGCCAAGAAAGCCGAGCGCAAGCGTCTTCGACGCGCCCGTTGCTCTGCTCCGTCTATGGCCCACCAACGATTTGCCACGTGTGGCGACTATCCAGGAGAGTCGACTGAGAGAGGCACTCGTTGGCAAAGTGCGCGCAGCAGCCAATCAGAGAGTAGTGGCAGAGTAACGCCATCTAGGAAATGAGACGAAAAATGGTTATCCATTTCTTTTGTCTCCTTTGCTTTCGAGTATGTTCTTTTCTCGGTTATGCGTGACTTGTCACATGGTTAGGCTATAAGGAGCTTCACCCCTAAATAGAAAAAAAAAAACGTACTGGCATGTAAATTGCAGCATCGATTTTTGTGCAGCACTGCCAGTTATAATTTCATCTACTCCAGTGGGCAATGAATGAGCGAGTAATAAGGGTTCAATAAATGTCCAGCGAGAGATAGACAACAGTTAGTGAGCAAGAAAGAAATGCCATGATCGACCAGAAATCGCAACTGCACGCTCACGCACGATCGCATGTACGGGTGGTAGTCGCTGTGACAGCACAAGCAAATCACGCGTGAAAAAATAAACTTAAATGTTACAGTTCGGGAAAACATTTCATTGTATCTTCAAAAGGTATCAGCACTTGGTTGCCCTGCTTGAACTAGTAGAAATATTTTTACGTTTTTCCTACAGAATGGGTGCAAAAACGTACGACACCGACCACTTGCGACACGTTTGGGCCGTCGCACACAATATTTGACGCCGCACAGGTCAAAACCTCTCAGGAAATCTCACAGACTCATTTCCCATCGATATTGCACCATTTGAGAAGAAATTCAGGACGCGAAAAAAAAAAACCGAGTGGAAGTGCAACAGTACGAATACCTTCCATAAAAACGCGGAGCTTCGCACAATTCTGGCATGCTCCAGGAAGTCGCCAGACCAGGTACGGCGTGTCCAGCTAGGCAATATGCCGGCTGCCACGGTTAAAAAGTCTATGATTTCCTCGGCATTGTTGTTTATCAGTTAAAATTATTATTTTGCGAGACCTTGAATTTTCACACTTATTTCTATGATACGTAACAGGGGTCTCCTTCTGACAGACCTGATACCTTCAGGTATGCGAGGGGTTATCGGTCAGCTGCCAGCTCATCATAAGATTACGTGCGGCGTTACGCCAACAGGCAAAACTGGTGTTCCACACCCGCCGCAGTCTCTACTGGCGTCGAGGACTGACGTTCCCTTGTGAAACTGTACATATATATCCAATAAAAGTGGACGGAGGAATGACCGCCACCGTAGCTCAGCGGAGCATCGGACGCGTCAATCAAAGGTCACAGGTTTGATCCTTTCCGGTTACAAGCTTTCACTGTCGTCTGTCAGTTCTCCTTATTACTGTGTCTAAGAAAGAAAACGTGCCAGTAAATTTTTACGCTTTGCGTGGCAGAAGTGTAGAATTGCATCAGATATCAAAATATGTGAATCGCGGAAGGAATGGCTGGTCTAAAGGCCAACCAGTTACAATCCGCACAGACATAGTTAATCGTAATTATCAGCAGCAATTCAAGAATTCAACATTGGTGCCGTTTACACTACCTCGAGGGCAAGACCAGCATTGTTCGGAAGGCATTCAAGCCAGGGCTGGCGTCTCTTTTCGAGCGACATGAGCTCTCCCATGCAGAAATTCAGGGCCCACTACCTCCTCTTTGTACTGTCAGCATTACGTCCAAAGGTTTTGGAAGTTTTGCATGACGACCCGATGGCTAGATACCTTGAACTGTCCAGAAATGTGTTATATACACACCATTATTCGAAGGCAGTCAATAATACATCTCAATAAAGAAAATGAGAAAGTGTGCCTTTTGAGAAGCTTTCAGTAATCAATAATATTTATTGAGTAACAACTATCTAAATATTCTGCAATCAGTCAGTTTCAATTCTTGCAAGAAACAAAATTAAATAATAGGCTCGAAATTCATGCCAAATTTTTTCATCAAATATCAATAATACTACTGAGGTTAATCCCGCAACGCAGCACGTTGAACGATCGTCGGACGTGGTAGCGCCTGCAGGAACGTATTCATCATTACTCAGCACAATGAAGTTATATGACCGCTATTTGTCCACTCAGTGAGCCTGTACTAATGTGCACACTGCGTTTCAAACTGTTTGAAGAAACACACCGCGCGTGATGCGCCTCTGTAGTTGATACGTACACACCATCGCTGAAGTGGTAGTCAGCAGGACTTCGGCAGTATATGAACCTACCTCGGCGATCGTTCCTGCAAATTGCTATGGAGCCACTGGGACTGTTCGCAACGTCGAATTCCGCAAGTAATTTAGTAGTAGTTACTACCGATTAAGTCACCCGCTACGCCAAAACAATTAAGGGCCATGCTCAATTCAGTGCCGTAGCCGTGTTCCTTGCTTAGAACACCGTTTTGTCTCATGGCGTCCCAGAGGTCCTTATCACCGATACTGTGTACCTCACTTCCTGAGATACAGCAAGACAAGCAACGACCAGACCGCCCACAGACCAATGGCCACAGACTAAATAAGGCCATCACGTACATGCTGGCCATGTACGTCGACGTCGAATACAAGACGTGAAATGTCATCCTTCCGTACCTAATCTTCGCTTTCAATACGGTCATGCAAGAAACGACGGAGATAGCGCCATACAAGTTGGTCTACGGAAGGACAGCAGCGAAGCTCGACGGTATGCTGCGGACCATCACCAACGAGGAAAATTGCGACGTCGCTACCTACGTGCAGTGCACCGAAAAAAGCTCTACAGCTCGCCTGCCTGCGAATCAAGACCAGCAGAGGGTTGGCAGCAGTTACTGTGACATTCGACCACAGAGCATGGACTTCCAACCTCGCAACCGTGTCTTGGTCTGGACACGAATTCAATGAGGTGAGCAGAGCGGAAATTTTCTGCGGTGATACCTCGGACCCGATAAGATAATACGATGTTGTGGCGAACTGGATTACGAGGTCCTACTCGATGATGTAACGTCATCACAGTGGCAGCGCAGACGATTCGAAGTCATGAGGGCCGCCACGACGCCAATGTTTGTGTCGCTTCTTCCGTTTCTGGGCACGCATCCTTACCTGCTGGAGTACAACATTGCGACAATTATCAGTTGCGTCAGGTCTGCCGTACCTATCGATGTGGAGGGTTGCCGTGACGCGGGAGGACGTTCTCGACGAATATTGCCTTCAAGCAAGGCCCTATAGTTTTGTGGTTGACACTCGCGACGCGCTGAATTGCACACTAAAAAAAAGAGACACACAAAAGGCACAGGTAGGACACACACAATCGTTCATGTGTATCCTTCCTTTGCCTTCCCGTGTGTCTTTTCGTGTAGGATTCAGCGCGTCGCGAGTGTCAACCACGTAAAACCAACATGCCCCTACACTGGCCTTCCTCTATAGTTTCGGCCTAGGTTTTTCGTAGACACTTGGGATGTAAAAACAGCGCAAAAATATAGACAAGGACAGAGGAAGAGACGACCCCACGCTGATTCTATTCCTCTGTCCTTGTCTATATTTTTTGCGCTGTTTTTACATCCAAAGCGTGAGCCACTAACTAGCCCAACTTTCGCTATTATTCCGTAGATAAACTACGACCCAACAGTTGTCAGATGTGGACGTCGGAAATGGTCCTAGCAAGTCCATCCCAACAGGAAGAGGAAGAAAGTTTAAGCGGAAAGACAGGGAGGTTAGCCAGTTCTTAAACCGGCTGGCTACCCTGTGCTGGAGAAAGGGGTGAGGGGAATGAAATATGGTAAAAAGAAATGTTGCTAAGAGAGAGAGAAATTACAAAAAAAATTGCGTCAGAAGAAAGGCAACAGTTTATCCCAAACTCCTCGAAGGGTCAATAACGTGGTTTGCATCGCCTAGCATGCTTCGCTTTTCTTGACACCTCAACCATGCGACGGAGAAACGAATGCCTCTGAGGGTGATATTTCCCGTTGTAAACTCTCCAAGGGCACCCACTGCAGCTACAGTTACGAAGTACGGCATAATTTGTTTTGCCAGCATACGCGCCAGTAAGTCAATACGGGCACCTACGTAGCTTCGCACTCTTCGGGTGGTGATGAATTATAGCAGAGCTCTTTCAAATGGGGGGGCAGCGTTGAAGCGCTCACTTGTTAAGCAGCCCGCATGCTTTGACGCCTGATGTGACATCATTTCGTCTCTCTCTCTCCCATATCAATATCTCTATAGAGGCATTTTTCCAAAAGAGGTTTTAAACAGTGGCGTGGCCCTGTGGTAGAACACTTCACTGACACGTAGGCTGCCTGTATTCGATCTCTGAACTTTATTTTTTGCATGCATTGGAATTTCTTTAAAACACTCTTTGTAATATCATCTCAGAAGAAGAACGAGTATAATAGGTGGTATTGATAAATCAAAGTGGTGTTTATTATGTGATAGTGAAGAAAGAATTGTCGAGTGGGATGAGCATAGGAGACGTTGTCAACGCATCGCAATGCGTTTTTGTGTAGCACGAGGATTGTGTGCAGATTTGTCAGCGTTATTATTCCCCACACAAGTGTGCAAAAGCCACAGAGTGGTAGTCTAATGACTAAGGTACTCGGCTGCTGACACCCAGGTCGTGGAATTGAATTCTGGCTGCGGCGGCTGAAAAAGAAATGGCGGCACAATGATAGCGTCGCCGTAGCTGAAGACAGTGATCTTGCAAGATAGTCAATAGGAGCCGTCCTCGTCATGTCAGCAGAAAGGATGACACCTAGTGATTTATGCGTTTCTACTAGCCCAATTTGACACCCACCAAGACACAAGTCTGCTGGCAGGCGGACAAGTTTGCTTCTGGGCTTGAATAAGGTTGCTTTTGTTTTACCAGCATCGATTTCAAGGTAGTGTATTGCTCGACTACTGCGGTAGATATGAAAGTGATTTTTGAGACTTTGTAAAATCTTTATTTATATCATGGCGGTTACGAACAGTCTTGTGTCATATGCGTACATTACAATCAGAATGTCATTGTTTATTTTTGTCCAATCGTTTACCTTATACATTAAATCGTGAAATGGCCCCGTGACGCTTCCCTGTGTAACACCAGAGGTAATATTTTTAAAAGAGGACCGGCAGTTATTATTTGAAATGCACTGCTGACGATGACTGAAGTACTCATCAAGCAAGGAATGAGCTACAGCATGTACGCCATAGCAATACAATTGCTTTAGTAGAGTATTGTGGTTTAGACAGAAAAAGAATTTTGTGCAGTCTATAAACACACCAAGAGTCGCTTGGTTTTTTTTCTCGACGTTATTAGGAATGATTCTTTTTAGTAAGGCTGTTTACGTCGAATTTCCCTTGTGAAACCCATGCTGACAATCGGAAATTATGTTGTGTTTCATGAAGAAGTTGTTTAAATGGTTAAGAATGACTTTTCCGAGACACTTAGAAAGTACAGGGAGTGTAGATAGGGGTCTATACTTGGTCACAAGATTCGTTCCACCACCCTTATAAATAACAGTGACCGTGGCACATTTTATAGCACTTGTTAAACAACCAGGTTCTAATGCCAGATTAAATACGTGCATGAGAGGAAGGGAAATTACATCAATCACATACTTCACCAGTAAATCTGTACATCATCAACGTATACACAGCCCGACTGTCCTTTAGGTACATAATTAATTCACAAATTTTGAGCAGAATTGTGGTCTTAAAAATACTTTATTGTAAGAATTTGTCAGGCCCACGTAATAAAAAATGTGATGGCTTCAACATATTTACAAAGTGGAAGTTGAAATGTTCGGCCAAAGCTGACCCAGATAGCCATTTGTTATCAATGGTTAGTTCTGATATTATATGTGTTTCCGCGTTTCGAGACTTCGTTGATAACTTTCTACGCTCTGCCGGTATGTTTATGCAATAAATCACGAAAATGGTTCCTGTAATACAACGCATTTGCTTTTTTTCTTCAAGTTTGACTTGTTTCGGTACGTTTTAAAAGCTTCCAACTAGCAAGGATATCTCAATGACAAGACCTGTTTAGAAAGTTGATGTTTTTGTCGATCATTTTAATGTACTCCGGTCTAACCGACGGTTTCCCAATGTTTTTTTTTTGTTTTTGAGGCATTTATATGGAAATGAAATGTTGGTTACTTGCGGATAAGAATTCTACATAGGCATCAGAAGGATTAGTTTTTGTGTATACTACAGACCAATCTGCTTTAATGATGCGCTCCTTAAATAAGTCCATATTTTGAGATGTCATGAACCTGTATCTTACAAACGGTTCAGGAACATCATCTTGCATTTTTGGGCTTGAATATGTAAGAACAATAGGATGGTGATCACTTACGTCTGCGGTTATTGTACTCACACAGTGAACACAAATGTCTAAATTTACTATGAAGTTATCGAGCCCAGATTGGCTATGTTCTGTTATGCCCGTTGGTAAGGCAGCGACTGTTTAGAGACCACTAGCTCGGATCCTACTTAGCCTTTCAAGGGAATGCTTATTTGCATTTAGGAAGTTTATGTTGAAGTCACATCCAAAAAGCATGTCGTACTCCAATGATTATATTCATGCTTACAGGGAGAAATGGGCGTAAGCACGGCACTGGGCTCTGCTGTGCTGAACGCCGCAGGCGTCGTCAGTGTGAGTGCACTTTTTGCTGGAAAGGTAAGTTTTGACAGTATACGTCATCTGTTCCTGCACACAATTTGCTAAAGTGTGGCGCGGGTAATAAATACCTTTGTGCGATGAATGTGCAAGAATGAAACGAAACAATGCCTGTCGAAGCATGGGGTGTAACTGGGGCGGCCGAGGAAGTTGTTTTTACTTTCTTGTCGAGTTAATTCTGGATGACAAGCAAGATCTACTTTAACATTCATATCTCAAAATCAAAAATTGGCCAACCTGATTATAAATAAATAAATATATATATATATATATATATATATATATATATATATATATATATATATATATATATATATATATATATATATATATATATATATATATATATATATATATATTGGAGGAGCGTTTGTCGCCGGATCCGGGAATAATAGGAGAATAAAAGGAGTTTGACTCACAAGTGAAAAGATTTTTTACTTGACGTTTCGACCGTGGGCCCGGCCTTCGTCAGAATGAAACAAAACACAGCAATGGTAACCACTTATATGCCAGTTGGTCACATGGATTGTAGATAGGTACAATCAATACACGTGGAAAAAATGCGTTCAAAATGTATCAACATACTGTTCGTCAGTAACATACTCGCGTAACAAGAAGATTCAACAGCAATTGACAGCTCATGTGGTGACGAAAAAAAAAAAAACACCGATAACAGAAAATTAACACGTGAAAAACAGCACCTACACTGTTACGGACAATTTTCAAGGATATAATAATAAAAGGTGATCAATGCGCATGACATATTACTGGCGCAAGAACGTTAAGGTGCCGGGATTTTCGTTGAGACCGAAAGCAATGGTACTGAATTTGTGGATGAGATATGATTCCCGGACTTCTCTGTCACGATGGGAGCTAAAGCCTGACTCTAGAATTGTAGCTTTTATCTTGCTGAAGGAATGACCTGGAAGCGCAACGTGTTTCGATAACGGTAAGTTAGGAAGGGAAATCGCGTGTGCTTTATGATTATTAAAACGTAGACGAAAGCTGGTCTCGGTTTGTCCAATGTATTGCATACCACATACAGAGCACTCCAGAAGATAGATTACGTTCGATGTGTAACAGCAAAAGTTACCCTTTATTTTAAGACTGAAACCGGAGGCGGTACTCTGAGCTGAAAGTGATGTTGTCATATGTGCACAAATTTTGCAGCGTGATTTATTGCATGGATGGCAACCCGAATATTGCGGTTTAGTAACTTTAGAGGATGTGACTAAGTCGTGTAAATTTTTAGAGCGTCTGTAGATTACTTTAGGTGGAATCGGGAAGATTGTTCGGAGACGTTGGCTTTGCAAGAGGATATTATGATGCTTTTGAAGAATACAGTTTACTCTGGGAGCCGAAGCTGAATGAGTGAGGACCAGGTTGGTTAGGCGTGAGGTGGCAGTCTTTTTCGGTGCCTTTAATAAGGTCTTGCGTTCGACGAGGTCAGCCTTTTTGAAAGCGTCTTCTACGAGACGGACAGGATAATTCTGTTTAACTAAAGATTCCCTCAGGGAAGTGCAGTTCTGGTGATAATCAGACTCATGTGTACAAACGCGTTTGAAACGGAGTGCCTGACTGTATGGAATGCTGGTCTTCCAGTGCTTTAAATGACTACTGTGAAAATGAAGATATTGGTGCCTGTCTGTGGGCTTCTTGAAAAGCGTGGTGCTTAGTCTGCCGTTCCGCAAAAAAACAGTAATGTCAAGAAAATCTGCGCGCTTGTCCGAGAATGAATGGGAGAATGATATGGAACTGTGAACATTGTTGAACGCTGTTATAAATGAAAGTAATGCAGGCTCCCCGTGTTCCCAAATCAGGAAGATGTCGTCAATGTACCTTTTATAAAAAAGTGGCGTTAATGTTTGACTACTCAAGAATTCTTTCTCCAGCACACCCATGAAGATATTAGCGTAATTGGGGCCAATTTTAGTCCCCATGGAAGTCCCGTTCACTTGTACGAAATGGTCATCGTTGAATTCAAAGTTATTGTATTGAAGAATTAATTTCAATAATGTTGCTAATGTTGCGCCATCTATAGAATGGTCGGAGGCCGAACGCTCGTATTCCTGACGAACAGCTTCGATTCCGTCCTTGTGTGGAATGTTTGTATATAGGGAACAAACATCCAGAGTAACCAAGAGGGATCCTTCAGGAATAATTAAATCGGCAATGTCGCTCAAGAATTGGCCTGAGTCTTTGATGTAGGACGGGTAAGTTTGCGGAATATGGCTAATGAGGGTGTCAACAAAACTGGAAATCTTCTCAGTTACGGAACCGATAGCCGAAACTATTGGTCTGCCGGGGTTGCCTGTCTTATGAATTTTGGGTAGTAGATAAAACCTTCCTGCTGAAGGACTTAGCGGGAGCAAGAAAGATAGGTCCTTGACTGTTAACTTTTTATCTGCCACGAGTTGTTCTAATTCTTTTTTGATGACACATTTAAAATCGTTAGTGGGGTCCATTTCCAAGCGTCTGTAGAAGGTGTCATTTCGTAACTGTCTGTAAGCCTCTGAAATATAGTCAACTCGATTCATAAGAACAATGGCGCCTCCTTTGTCTGCTTGCTTGATGACAATGTCGGTATTGTTAGCCAAGCTCTTTATTGCCTCCTTTTCCTTAATAGAAATGTTGCTCTTAAATGGTTGTTGTTTTTGATATGCTTCGAGTAGATCTCGCTGGACCGCTTCAATGTAAAGATCTAGGCATTTCTCGCGTTGAATTGGAGGTGTCCATCGCTTATTCGAAAACAAAGGAGCAGTAGAAGTACTCGACGTAGGCATATTATAGAAAAATTCTCGAAGCCTCATGTTGCGGGCGAAGTTGTCTAAATCTTGTAGGAACTGAAATTCGTTATACCCACCGGAAGCGGGGCAAAAATTGAGGCCACGTGATAATACAGACTTCTCGTCATCTGACAAACAGTGATTGGAAAGGTTTACTATGTTATCATGCTCGGATGTTCTACAGGAAGTTCTTGACGTAGCCCGTGACGCGACAGTCGTCAGAGAGGCCGGTATAGGTACATTATCACGCGCAAGTTTGCTCATCTTAATCTTGACAATCTCATCTCGTTTCTTAAGCCGATACTCATCGAGAAGTATTACTTGTTCTGATGATAACCTTGATTGGGAAAGCAGTTGTCGTACAGTGTTCGACAAAGATTTTGCTGAGTGTTCATAGTGATTTAGGATGATACGGGTCAAATTCAAGGACGCATTCTTTAGTGCATCGTCCCATTTTGCTTGGTGAGTGGGCGACAATTTAACGGCTGGATGATGCACAATCATGAGACCTTTAGGAACCACTGATTCTGACACGTAAGCATTCAATGCGGAAACATGCAACTCTGATCGTATCGTTTTTTCAACTACCTTTCTAGTGCGCAAAAAATAGGTATTGTTGGAGGCAGAATACGTACCATTGCTAACATGTAGTCATTCGGGCTGTAACGTAGTGGCATCAGAGTTTCTGCACTGAACGAATGGGTTGCCAAGAAAACCAGAGGATGCAGCGCTTGGGGGAGAAGCGGTGGCCCGATGGCCACTAGGTGGAGAGGAGGTCAGGTTAGGTCGGACAGGTGGGGGGCTTGGAGAACCAGAGTCAGAAGGACGTCGAAGACGCTTGTTGGTCCTCGCGGGAGGGGCACAACTAGAAGGGCCAGGAAGCGAAGAGGATTGACGGTGTGCACCAAGAGACCCAAATGTTGGTGTACCAACAGATACACGGGAAGAGTTCAGAGTAGAACCGGAAGGAAGTCTGGAAGAGGTCATTGACGCAGGCGCTGTAGTGGAAGGAAGGGTGGAAGACTGGGTAGAGGCGGGCACGAAGGTGTCGACTGGAAGCCGCAGCAAAGGACTTGGCGATGGGTGCGCATTTGACACGGCAGGTAGAGCAGGGAATTCGGAAGTGAAATCGGCATTTGGTAAAGCGTCAACCGAAGAGGAATCGCGCCATGAAGAGGGCGTGCTTCTAGGAAAAGGACCGCACAGCCTGCGAATATGGCTGGCGATTAAAGCGACTCCTTCAAAACTTGGATGTAATCCATCCATGCATAGTGTGCGGCTGGGGGGAAGCCATTCCAACCCATGATCAATGAAGAACACTTGTCGGGAGAATCGGCAATGGTTGCGTAGCAAAAAATTCAAGTGACATGCTTCTCGATTGCAACGGCGAATGAATGCTCTATTCCTAAACTTTCTTCGACGACTTTCGGAACGTGGAAGAATAAGGCTTACGTAAATGCGCCTGACATTAGGGTGCTGTGCAATCACCGCTTCTAGTAGCGAGCAGTACTTTTTGAAGGCGAAGCGACCTGAAGAGGACGCAAGGTCATTTGTGCCGACATGGATAATCACAGTCTGTGCCGTATCCGGGATGAAGTCGAGCAAGTTGTGAACGTCATCAATGAGAGCACCGCACAACGAAACAAATGCAGGTGTGCCGGGAACAACGGGATCGAAATGTTGATGCAAATACTTGGTCTGCGAATCACCCAACACGATTGTGGAAACCTGGCATCTTGGAAACATCCATGATATTCTTTTCACTGTGGGTCGACCGGAATCCAGAGTAAGAGACATTGGAGGAGCGTTTGTCGCCGGATCCGGGAATAATAGGAGAATAAAAGGAGTTTGACTCACAAGTGAAAAGATTTTTTACTTGACGTTTCGACCGTGGGCCCGGCCTTCGTCAGAATGAAACAAAACACAGCAATGGTAACCACTTATATGCCAGTTGGTCACATGGATTGTAGATAGGTACAATCAATACACGTGGAAAAAATGCGTTCAAAATGTATCAACATACTGTTCGTCAGTAACATACTCGCGTAACAAGAAGATTCAACAGCAATTGACAGCTCATGTGGTGACGAAAAAAAAAAAACACCGATAACAGAAAATTAACACGTGAAAAACAGCACCTACACTGTTACGGACAATTTTCAAGGATATAATAATAAAAGGTGATCAATGCGCATGACATATTACTGGCGCAAGAACGTTAAGGTGCCGGGATTTTCGTTGAGACCGAAAGCAATGGTACTGAATTTGTGGATGAGATATGATTCCCGGACTTCTCTGTCACGATGGGAGCTAAAGCCTGACTCTAGAATTGTAGCTTTTATCTTGCTGAAGGAATGACCTGGAAGCGCAACGTGTTTCGATAACGGTAAGTTAGGAAGGGAAATCGCGTGTGCTTTATGATTATTAAAACGTAGACGAAAGCTGGTCTCGGTTTGTCCAATGTATTGCATACCACATACAGAGCACTCCAGAAGATAGATTACGTTCGATGTGTAACAGCAAAAGTTACCCTTTATTTTAAGACTGAAACCGGAGGCGGTACTCTGAGCTGAAAGTGATGTTGTCATATGTGCACAAATTTTGCAGCGTGATTTATTGCATGGATGGCAACCCGAATATTGCGGTTTAGTAACTTTAGAGGATGTGACTAAGTCGTGTAAATTTTTAGAGCGTCTGTAGATTACTTTAGGTGGAATCGGGAAGATTGTTCGGAGACGTTGGCTTTGCAAGAGGATATTATGATGCTTTTGAAGAATACAGTTTACTCTGGGAGCCGAAGCTGAATGAGTGAGGACCAGGTTGGTTAGGCGTGAGGTGGCAGTCTTTTTCGGTGCCTTTAATAAGGTCTTGCGTTCGACGAGGTCAGCCTTTTTGAAAGCGTCTTCTACGAGACGGACAGGATAATTCTGTTTAACTAAAGATTCCCTCAGGGAAGTGCAGTTCTGGTGATAATCAGACTCATGTGTACAAACGCGTTTGAAACGGAGTGCCTGACTGTATGGAATGCTGGTCTTCCAGTGCTTTAAATGACTACTGTGAAAATGAAGATATTGGTGCCTGTCTGTGGGCTTCTTGAAAAGCGTGGTGCTTGGTGTGGGCTTCTTGAAAAGCGTGGAACTCTGGTTCTCCAAGCCCCCCACCTGTCCGACCTAACCTGACCTCCTCTCCACCTAGTGGCCATCGGGCCACCGCTTCTCCCCCAAGCGCTGCATCCTCTGGTTTTCTTGGCAACCCATTCGTTCAGTGCAGAAACTCTGATGCCACTACGTTACAGCCCGAATGACTACATGTTAGCAATGGTACGTATTCTGCCTCCAACAATACCTATTTTTTGCGCACTAGAAAGGTAGTTGAAAAAACGATACGATCAGAGTTGCATGTTTCCGCATTGAATGCTTACGTGTCAGAATCAGTGGTTCCTAAAGGTCTCATGATTGTGCATCATCCAGCCGTTAAATTGTCGCCCACTCACCAAGCAAAATGGGACGATGCACTAAAGAATGCGTCCTTGAATTTGACCCGTATCATCCTAAATCACTATGAACACTCAGCAAAATCTTTGTCGAACACTGTACGACAACTGCTTTCCCAATCAAGGTTATCATCAGAACAAGTAATACTTCTCGATGAGTATCGGCTTAAGAAACGAGATGAGATTGTCAAGATTAAGATGAGCAAACTTGCGCGTGATAATGTACCTATACCGGCCTCTCTGACGACTGTCGCGTCACGGGCTACGTCAAGAACTTCCTGTAGAACATCCGAGCATGATAACATAGTAAACCTTTCCAATCACTGTTTGTCAGATGACGAGAAGTCTGTATTATCACGTGGCCTCAATTTTTGCCCCGCTTCCGGTGGGTATAACGAATTTCAGTTCCTACAAGATTTAGACAACTTCGCCCGCAACATGAGGCTTCGAGAATTTTTCTATAATATGCCTACGTCGAGTACTTCTACTGCTCCTTTGTTTTCGAATAAGCGATGGACACCTCCAATTCAACGCGAGAAATGCCTAGATCTTTACATTGAAGCGGTCCAGCGAGATCTACTCGAAGCATATCAAAAACAACAACCATTTAAGAGCAACATTTCTATTAAGGAAAAGGAGGCAATAAAGAGCTTGGCTAACAATACCGACATTGTCATCAAGCAAGCAGACAAAGGAGGCGCCATTGTTCTTATGAATCGAGTTGACTATATTTCAGAGGCTTACAGACAGTTACGAAATGACACCTTCTACAGACGCTTGGAAATGGACCCCACTAACGATTTTAAATGTGTCATCAAAAAAGAATTAGAACAACTCGTGGCAGATAAAAAGTTAACAGTCAAGGACCTATCTTTCTTGCTCCCGCTAAGTCCTTCAGCAGGAAGGTTTTATCTACTACCCAAAATTCATAAGACAGGCAACCCCGGCAGACCAATAGTTTCGGCTATCGGTTCCGTAACTGAGAAGATTTCCAGTTTTGTTGACACCCTCATTAGCCATATTCCGCAAACTTACCCGTCCTACATCAAAGACTCAGGCCAATTCTTGAGCGACATTGCCGATTTAATTATTCCTGAAGGATCCCTCTTGGTTACTCTGGATGTTTGTTCCCTATATACAAACATTCCACACAAGGACGGAATCGAAGCTGTTCGTCAGGAATACGAGCGTTCGGCCTCCGACCATTCTATAGATGGCGCAACATTAGCAACATTATTGAAATTAATTCTTCAATACAATAACTTTGAATTCAACGATGACCATTTCGTACAAGTGAACGGGACTTCCATGGGGACTAAAATTGGCCCCAATTACGCTAATATCTTCATGGGTGTGCTGGAGAAAGAATTCTTGAGTAGTCAAACATTAACGCCACTTTTTTATAAAAGGTACATTGACGACATCTTCCTGATTTGGGAACACGGGGAGCCTGCATTACTTTCATTTATAACAGCGTTCAACAATGTTCACAGTTCCATATCATTCTCCCATTCATTCTCGGACAAGCGCGCAGATTTTCTTGACATTACTGTTTTTTTGCGGAACGGCAGACTAAGCACCACGCTTTTCAAGAAGCCCACAGACAGGCACCAATATCTTCATTTTCACAGTAGTCATTTAAAGCACTGGAAGACCAGCATTCCATACAGTCAGGCACTCCGTTTCAAACGCGTTTGTACACATGAGTCTGATTATCACCAGAACTGCACTTCCCTGAGGGAATCTTTAGTTAAACAGAATTATCCTGTCCGTCTCGTAGAAGACGCTTTCAAAAAGGCTGACCTCGTCGAACGCAAGACCTTATTAAAGGCACCGAAAAAGACTGCCACCTCACGCCTAACCAACCTGGTCCTCACTCATTCAGCTTCGGCTCCCAGAGTAAACTGTATTCTTCAAAAGCATCATAATATCCTCTTGCAAAGCCAACGTCTCCGAACAATCTTCCCGATTCCACCTAAAGTAATCTACAGACGCTCTAAAAATTTACACGACTTAGTCACATCCTCTAAAGTTACTAAACCGCAATATTCGGGTTGCCATCCATGCAATAAATCACGCTGCAAAATTTGTGCACATATGACAACATCACTTTCAGCTCAGAGTACCGCCTCCGGTTTCAGTCTTAAAATAAAGGGTAACTTTTGCTGTTACACATCGAACGTAATCTATCTTCTGGAGTGCTCTGTATGTGGTATGCAATACATTGGACAAACCGAGACCAGCTTTCGTCTACGTTTTAATAATCATAAAGCACACGCGATTTCCCTTCCTAACTTACCGTTATCGAAACACGTTGCGCTTCCAGGTCATTCCTTCAGCAAGATAAAAGCTACAATTCTAGAGTCAGGCTTTAGCTCCCATCGTGACAGAGAAGTCCGGGAATCATATCTCATCCACAAATTCAGTACCATTGCTTTCGGTCTCAACGAAAATCCCGGCACCTTAACGTTCTTGCGCCAGTAATATGTCATGCGCATTGATCACCTTTTATTATTATATCCTTGAAAATTGTCCGTAACAGTGTAGGTGCTGTTTTTCACGTGTTAATTTTCTGTTATCGGTGTTTTTTTTTTTTCGTCACCACATGAGCTGTCAATTGCTGTTGAATCTTCTTGTTACGCGAGTATGTTACTGACGAACAGTATGTTGATACATTTTGAACGCATTTTTTCCACGTGTATTGATTGTACCTATCTACAATCCATGTGACCAACTGGCATATAAGTGGTTACCATTGCTGTGTTTTGTTTCATTCTGACGAAGGCCGGGCCCACGGTCGAAACGTCAAGTAAAAAATCTTTTCACTTGTGAGTCAAACTCCTTTTATTCTCCTATTATTCCCGGATCCGGCGACAAACGCTCCTCCAATGTCTCTTACTCTGGATTCCGGTCGACCCACAGTGAAAAGAATATCATGGATGTTTCCAAGATGCCAGGTTTCCACAATCGTGTTGGGTGATTCGCAGACCAAGTATTTGCATCAACATTTCGATCCCGTTGTTCCCGGCACACCTGCATTTGTTTCGTTGTGCGGTGCTCTCATTGATGACGTTCACAACTTGCTCGACTTCATCCCGGATACGGCACAGACTGTGATTATCCATGTCGGCACAAATGACCTTGCGTCCTCTTCAGGTCGCTTCGCCTTCAAAAAGTACTGCTCGCTACTAGAAGCGGTGATTGCACAGCACCCTAATGTCAGGCGCATTTACGTAAGCCTTATTCTTCCACGTTCCGAAAGTCGTCGAAGAAAGTTTAGGAATAGAGCATTCATTCGCCGTTGCAATCGAGAAGCATGTCACTTGAATTTTTTGCTACGCAACCATTGCCGATTCTCCCGACAAGTGTTCTTCATTGATCATGGGTTGGAATGGCTTCCCCCCAGCCGCACACTATGCATGGATGGATTACATCCAAGTTTTGAAGGAGTCGCTTTAATCGCCAGCCATATTCGCAGGCTGTGCGGTCCTTTTCCTAGAAGCACGCCCTCTTCATGGCGCGATTCCTCTTCGGTTGACGCTTTACCAAATGCCGATTTCACTTCCGAATTCCCTGCTCTACCTGCCGTGTCAAATGCGCACCCATCGCCAAGTCCTTTGCTGCGGCTTCCAGTCGACACCTTCGTGCCCGCCTCTACCCAGTCTTCCACCCTTCCTTCCACTACAGCGCCTGCGTCAATGACCTCTTCCAGACTTCCTTCCGGTTCTACTCTGAACTCTTCCCGTGTATCTGTTGGTACACCAACATTTGGGTCTCTTGGTGCACACCGTCAATCCTCTTCGCTTCCTGGCCCTTCTAGTTGTGCCCCTCCCGCGAGGACCAACAAGCGTCTTCGACGTCCTTCTGACTCTGGTTCTCCAAGCCCCCCACCTGTCCGACCTAACCTGACCTCCTCTCCACCTAGTGGCCATCGGGCCACCGCTTCTCCCCCAAGCGCTGCATCCTCTGGTTTTCTTGGCAACCCATTCGTTCAGTGCAGAAACTCTGATGCCACTACGTTACAGCCCGAATGACTACATGTTAGCAATGGTACGTATTCTGCCTCCAACAATACCTATTTTTTGCGCACTAGAAAGGTAGTTGAAAAAACGATACGATCAGAGTTGCATGTTTCCGCATTGAATGCTTACGTGTCAGAATCAGTGGTTCCTAAAGGTCTCATGATTGTGCATCATCCAGCCGTTAAATTGTCGCCCACTCACCAAGCAAAATGGGACGATGCACTAAAGAATGCGTCCTTGAATTTGACCCGTATCATCCTAAATCACTATGAACACTCAGCAAAATCTTTGTCGAACACTGTACGACAACTGCTTTCCCAATCAAGGTTATCATCAGAACAAGTAATACTTCTCGATGAGTATCGGCTTAAGAAACGAGATGAGATTGTCAAGATTAAGATGAGCAAACTTGCGCGTGATAATGTACCTATACCGGCCTCTCTGACGACTGTCGCGTCACGGGCTACGTCAAGAACTTCCTGTAGAACATCCGAGCATGATAACATAGTAAACCTTTCCAATCACTGTTTGTCAGATGACGAGAAGTCTGTATTATCACGTGGCCTCAATTTTTGCCCCGCTTCCGGTGGGTATAACGAATTTCAGTTCCTACAAGATTTAGACAACTTCGCCCGCAACATGAGGCTTCGAGAATTTTTCTATAATATGCCTACGTCGAGTACTTCTACTGCTCCTTTGTTTTCGAATAAGCGATGGACACCTCCAATTCAACGCGAGAAATGCCTAGATCTTTACATTGAAGCGGTCCAGCGAGATCTACTCGAAGCATATCAAAAACAACAACCATTTAAGAGCAACATTTCTATTAAGGAAAAGGAGGCAATAAAGAGCTTGGCTAACAATACCGACATTGTCATCAAGCAAGCAGACAAAGGAGGCGCCATTGTTCTTATGAATCGAGTTGACTATATTTCAGAGGCTTACAGACAGTTACGAAATGACACCTTCTACAGACGCTTGGAAATGGACCCCACTAACGATTTTAAATGTGTCATCAAAAAAGAATTAGAACAACTCGTGGCAGATAAAAAGTTAACAGTCAAGGACCTATCTTTCTTGCTCCCGCTAAGTCCTTCAGCAGGAAGGTTTTATCTACTACCCAAAATTCATAAGACAGGCAACCCCGGCAGACCAATAGTTTCGGCTATCGGTTCCGTAACTGAGAAGATTTCCAGTTTTGTTGACACCCTCATTAGCCATATTCCGCAAACTTACCCGTCCTACATCAAAGACTCAGGCCAATTCTTGAGCGACATTGCCGATTTAATTATTCCTGAAGGATCCCTCTTGGTTACTCTGGATGTTTGTTCCCTATATACAAACATTCCACACAAGGACGGAATCGAAGCTGTTCGTCAGGAATACGAGCGTTCGGCCTCCGACCATTCTATAGATGGCGCAACATTAGCAACATTATTGAAATTAATTCTTCAATACAATAACTTTGAATTCAACGATGACCATTTCGTACAAGTGAACGGGACTTCCATGGGGACTAAAATTGGCCCCAATTACGCTAATATCTTCATGGGTGTGCTGGAGAAAGAATTCTTGAGTAGTCAAACATTAACGCCACTTTTTTATAAAAGGTACATTGACGACATCTTC